>NW_027362768.1:391792484-392992484 GCF_046119375.1 Phyllobates terribilis | reverse complement strand
ATGTCACCGCTGTATTATATATGACAGGTGGAGGTCAGTGATGTCACCGCTGTATTATATGACAGGTGGAGGTCAGTGATGTCACCGCTGTATTATATGACAGGTGGAGGTCAGTGATGTCACCGTTGTATTATATGACAGGTGGAGGTCAGTGATGTCACCGCTGTATTATATGACAGGTGGAGGTCAGTGATGTCACCTCTGTATTATATGACAGGTGGAGGTCAGTGATGTCACCGCTGTATTATATGACAGGTGGAGGTCAGTGATGTCACCGCTGTATTATATGACAGGTGGAGGTCAGTGATGTCACCGCTGTATTATATGACAGGTGGAGGTCAGTGATGTCACCACTGTATTATATGACAGGTGGAGGTCAGTGATGTCACCGCTGTATTATATGACAGGTGGAGGTCAGCGATGTCACCGCTGTATTATATGACAGGTGGAGGTCAGTGATGTCACCGCTGTATTATATGACAGGTGGAGGTCAGTGATGTCACCAGTGATGTCACCGCTGTATTATATAACAGGTGGAGGTCAGTGATGTCACCGCTGTATTATATGACAGGTGGAGGTCAGTGATGTCACCACTGTATTTTATGACAGGTGGAGGTCAGTGATGTCACCGCTGTATTATATGACAGGTGGAGGTCAGTGATGTCACCGCTGTATTATATGACAGGTGGAGGTCAGTGATGTCACCGCTGTATTATATGACAGGTGGAGGTCAGTGATGTCACCACTGTATTATATGACAGGTGGAGGTCAGCGATGTCACCGCTGTATTATATATGACAGGTGGAGGTCAGTGATGTCACCGCTGTATTATATATGACAGGTGGAGGTCAGTGATGTCACCACGGTATTATATGACAGGTGGAGGTCAGTGATGTCACCGCTGTATTATATATGACAGGTGGAGGTCAGTGATGTCACCGCTGTATTATATATGACAGGTGGAGGTCAGTGATGTCACCACTGTATTATATGACAGGTGGAGGTCAGTGATGTCACCGCTGTATTATATGACAGGTGGAGGTCAGTGATGTCACCGCTGTATTATATGACAGGTGGAGGTCAGTGATGTCACCGCTGTATTATATGACAGGTGGAGGTCAGTGATGTCACCGCTGTATTATATGACAGGTGGAGGTCAGCGATGTCACAGCTGTATTATATGACAGGTGGAGGTCAGTGATGTCACCGCTGTATTATATGACAGGTGGAGGTCAGCGATGTCACAGCTGTATTATATGACAGGTGGAGGTCAGTGATGTCACCGCTGTATTATATGACAGGTGGAGGTCAGTGATGTCACCGCTGTATTATATGACAGGTGGAGGTCAGTGATGTCACCGCTGTATTATATGACAGGTGGAGGTCAGTGATGTCACAGCTGTATTATATGACAGGTGGAGGTCAGCGATGTCACCGCTGTATTATATATGACAGGTGTAGGTCAGTGATGTCACCGCTGTATTATATGACAGGTGGAGGTCAGCGATGTCACCGCTGTATTATGTGACAGGTGGAGGTCAGCGATGTCACCGCTGTATTATATGACAGGTGGAGGTCAGTGATGTCACCAGTGATGTCACCGCTGTATTATATAACAGGTGGAGGTCAGTGATATCACCGCTGTATTATATAACAGGTGGAGGTCAGTGATGACACCGCTGTATTATATGACAGGTGGAGGTCAGTGATGTCACCACTGTATTATATGACAGGTGGAGGTCAGTGATGTCACCGCTGTATTATATATGACAGGTGGAGGTCAGTGATGTCACCACTGTATTATATGACAGGTGGAGGTCAGTGATGTCACCACTGTATTATATGACAGGTGGAGGTCAGTGATGTCACCGCTGTATTATATGACAGGTGGAGGTCAGTGATGTCACCGCTGTATTATATGACAGGTGGAGGTCAGTGATGTCACCGCTGTATTATATGACAGGTGGAGGTCAGTGATGTCACCGCTGTATTATATATGACAGGTGGAGGTCAGTGATGTCACCGCTGTATTATATGACAGGTGGAGGTCAGTGATGTCACCGCTGTATTATATGACAGGTTGAGGTCAGTGATGTCACCGTTGTATTATATGACAGGTGGAGGTCAGTGATGACACCGCTGTATTATATGACAGGTGGAGGTCAGTGATGTCACCTCTGTATTATATGACAGGTGGAGGTCAGTGATGTCACCGCTGTATTATATGACAGGTGGAGGTCAGTGATGTCACCTCTGTATTATATGACAGGTGGAGGTCAGTGATGTCACCGCTGTATTATATGACAGGTGGAGGTCAGTGATGTCACCGCTGTATTATATGACAGGTGGAGGTCAGTGATGTCACCGCTGTATTATATGACAGGTGGAGGTCAGTGATGTCACCACTGTATTATATGACAGGTGGAGGTCAGTGATGTCACCGCTGTATTATATGACAGGTGGAGGTCAGCGATGTCACCGCTGTATTATATGACAGGTGGAGGTCAGTGATGTCACCGCTGTATTATATGACAGGTGGAGGTCAGTGATGTCACCAGTGATGTCACCGCTGTATTATATAACAGGTGGAGGTCAGTGATGTCACCGCTGTATTATATGACAGGTGGAGGTCAGTGATGTCACCGCTGTATTATATGACAGGTGGAGGTCAGTGATGTCACAGCTGTATTATATGACAGGTGGAGGTCAGCGATGTCACCGCTGTATTATATATGACAGGTGTAGGTCAGTGATGTCACCGCTGTATTATATGACAGGTGGAGGTCAGTGATGTCACCGCTGTATTATATGACAGGTGGAGGTCAGTGATGTCACCGCTGTATTATATGACAGGTGGAGGTCAGCGATGTCACCGCTGTATTATGTGACAGGTGGAGGTCAGCGATGTCACCGCTGTATTATATGACAGGTGGAGGTCAGTGATGTCACCGCTGTATTATATGACAGGTGGAGGTCAGTGATGTCACAGCTGTATTATATGACAGGTGGAGGTCAGTGATGTCACCGCTGTATTATATGACAGGTGGAGGTCAGTGATGTCACCGCTGTATTATATGACAGGTGGAGGTCAGCGATGTCACCGCTGTATTATATATGACAGGTGTAGGTCAGTGATGTCACCGCTGTATTATATGACAGGTGGAGGTCAGTGATATCACCGCTGTATTATATGACAGGTGGAGGTCAGTGATGTCACCGCTGTATTATATGACAGGTGGAGGTCAGCGATGTCACCGCTGTATTATGTGACAGGTGGAGGTCAGCGATGTCACCGCTGTATTATATGACAGGTGGAGGTCAGTGATGTCACCAGTGATGTCACCGCTGTATTATATAACAGGTGGAGGTCAGTGATATCACCGCTGTATTATATAACAGGTGGAGGTCAGTGATGACACCGCTGTATTATATGACAGGTGGAGGTCAGTGATGTCACCACTGTATTATATGACAGGTGGAGGTCAGTGATGTCACCGCTGTATTATATATGACAGGTGGAGGTCAGTGATGTCACCACTGTATTATATGACAGGTGGAGGTCAGTGATGTCACCGCTGTATTATATGACAGGTGGAGGTCAGTGATGTCACCGCTGTATTATATATGACAGGTGGAGGTCAGTGATGTCACCGCTGTATTATATATGACAGGTGGAGGTCAGTGATGTCACCACGGTATTATATGACAGGTGGAGGTCAGTGATGTCACCGCTGTATTATATATGACAGGTGGAGGTCAGTGATGTCACCGCTGTATTATATATGACAGGTGGAGGTCAGTGATGTCACCACTGTATTATATGACAGGTGGAGGTCAGTGATGTCACCGCTGTATTATATGACAGGTGGAGGTCAGTGATGTCACCGCTGTATTATATGACAGGTGGAGGTCAGTGATGTCACCGCTGTATTATATGACAGGTGGAGGTCAGTGATGTCACCGCTGTATTATATGACAGGTGGAGGTCAGTGATGTCACCGCTGTATTATATGACAGGTGGAGGTCAGTGATGTCACCGCTGTATTATATGACAGGTGGAGGTCAGTGATGTCACCGCTGTATTATATGACAGGTGGAGGTCAGTGATGTCACCGCTGTATTATATGACAGGTGGAGGTTAGTGATGTCACCGCTGTATTATATGACAGGTGGAGGTCAGTGATGTCACCGCTGTATTATATGACAGGTGGAGGTCAGCGATGTCACAGCTGTATTATATGACAGGTGGAGGTCAGTGATGTCACCGCTGTATTATATGACAGGTGGAGGTCAGCGATGTCACAGCTGTATTATATGACAGGTGGAGGTCAGTGATGTCACCGCTGTATTATATGACAGGTGGAGGTCAGTGATGACACCGCTGTATTATATAACAGGTGGAGGTCAGTAATGTCACCGCTGTATTATATGACAGGTGGAGGTCAGTGATGTCACCGCTGTATTATATGACAGGTGGAGGTCAGTGATGTCACCAGTGATGTCACCGCTGTATTATATGACAGGTGGAGGTCAGTGATGACACCGCTGTATTATATGACAGGTGGAGGTCAGTGATGTCACCAGTGATGTCACCGCTGTATTATATGACAGGTGGAGGTCAGTGATGTCACCAGTGATGTCACCGCTGTATTATATGACAGGTGGAGGTCAAGGATGTCACCGCTGTATTATATGACAGGTGGAGGTCAGCGATGTCACCAGCGATGACACCGCTGTATTATATGACAGGTGGAGGTCAGTGATGTCACCGCTGTATTATATGACAGGTGGAGGTCAGTGATGTCACCGCTGTATTATATGACAGGTGGAGGTCAGTGATGTCACCAGCGATGTCACCGCTGTATTATATGACAGGTGGAGGTCGGCGATGTCACCACTGTATTATATGACAGGTGGAGGTCAGTGATGTCACCAGCGATGTCACCGCTGTATTATATGACAGGTGGAGGTCAGCGATGTCACCGCTGTATTATATGACAGGTGGAGGTCAGTGATGTCACCGCTGTATTATATGACAGGTGGAGGTCAGTGATGTCACCGCTGTATTATATGACAGGTGGAGGTCAGTGATGTCACCGCTGTATTATATGACAGGTGGAGGTCAGCGATGTCACCGCTGTATTATATGACAGGTGGAGGTCAGTGATGTCACCGCTGTATTATATGACAGGTGGAGGTCAGTGATGTCACCGCTGTATTATATGACAGGTGGAGGTCAGTGATGTCACCGCTGTATTATATGACAGGTGGAGGTCGGTGATGTCACCGCTGTATTATAAGACAGGTGGAGGTCGGTGATGTCACCAGCGATGTCACCGCTGTATTATATGACAGGTGGAGGTCAGTGAGGTCACCAGCGATGTCACCGCTGTATTATATGACAGGTGGAGGTCAGTGATGTCACCGCTGTATTATATGACAGGTGGAGGTCGGCGAGGTCACCGCTGTATTATATGACAGGTGGAGGTCAGTGATGTCACCGCTGTATTATATGACAGGTGGAGGTCGGTGATGTCACCAGCGATGTCACCGCTGTATTATATGACAGGTGGAGGTCGGCGATGTCACCGCTGTATTATATGACAGGTGGAGGTCAGTGATGTCACCGCTGTATTATATGACAGGTGGAGGTCAGTGATGTCACCGCTGTATTATATGACAGGTGGAGGTCAGTGATGACACCACTGTATTATATGACAGGTGGAGGTCAGCGATGTCACCGCTGTATTATATGACAGGTGGAGGTCAGTGATGTCAGCGCTGTATTATATGACAGGTGGAGGTCAGTGATGTCACCGCTGTATTATATGACAGGTGGAGGTCAGTGATGACACCACTGTATTATATGACAGGTGGAGGTCAGTGATGTCACCGCTGTATTATATGACAGGTGGAGGTCAGTGATGTCACCGCTGTATTATGTGACAGGTGGAGGTCAGTGATGTCACCGCTGTATTATATGACAGGTGGAGGTCAGTGATGTCACCGCTGTATTATATGACAGGTGGAGGTCAGTGATGTCACCACTGTATTATATGACAGGTGGAGGTCAGTGATGTCACCGCTGTATTATATGACAGGTGGAGGTCAGTGATGTCACCGCTGTATTATATGACAGGTGGAGGTCAGTGATGTCACCGCTGTATTATATGACAGGTGGAGGTCAGTGATGAGACCGCTGTATTATATATGACAGGTGGAGGTCAGCGATGTCACCGCTGTATTATATGACAGGTGGAGGTCAGTGATATCACCGCTGTATTATATGACAGGTGGAGGTCAGTGATGTCACCGCTGTATTATATGACAGGTGGAGGTCAGTGATGTCACCGCTGTATTATATGACAGGTGGAGGTCAGCGATGTCACCGCTGTATTATATGAAAGGTGGAGGTCAGTGATGTCACCGCTGTATTATATGACAGGTGGAGGTCAGTGATGTCACCGCTGTATTATATGACAGGTGGAGGTCAGCGATGTCACCGCTGTATTATATGACAGGTGGAGGTCAGTGATGTCACCGCTGTATTATATGACAGGTGGAGGTCAGTGATGTCACCGCTGTATTATATGACAGGTGGAGGTCAGCGATGTCACCGCTGTATTATATGACAGGTGGTGGTCAGCGATGTCACCGCTGTATTATATGACAGGTGGAGGTCAGTGATGTCACCGCTGTATTATATGACAGGTGGAGGTCAGTGATGTCACCGCTGTATTATATGACAGGTGGAGGTTAGCGATGTCACCGCTGTATTATATATGACAGGTGGAGGTCAGTGATGTCACCGCTGTATTATATGACAGGTGGAGGTCAGCGATGTCACAGCTGTATTATATGACAGGTGGAGGTCAGTGATGTCACCGCTGTATTATATGACAGGTGGAGGTCAGTGATGTCACCGCTGTATTATATATGACAGGTGGAGGTCAGTGATGTCACCGCTGTATTATATAACAGGTGGAGGTCAGTAATGTCACCGCTGTATTATATGACAGGTGGAGGTCAGTGATGTCACCGCTGTATTATATGACAGGTGGAGGTCAGTGATGTCACCAGTGATGTCACCGCTGTATTATATGACAGGTGGAGGTCAGTGATGTTACCAGTGATGTCACCGCTGTATTATATGACAGGTGGAGGTCGGTGATGTCACCAGCGATGTCACCGCTGTATTATATGACAGGTGGAGGTCAAGGATGTCACCGCTGTATTATATGACAGGTGGAGGTCAGCGATGTCACCAGCGATGACACCGCTGTATTATAAGACAGGTGGAGGTCAGTGATGTCACCAGTGATGTCACCGCTGTATTATATGACAGGTGGAGGTCAGTGATGTCACCAGTTATGTCACCGCTGTATTATATGACAGGTGGAGGTCAAGGATGTCACCGCTGTATTATATGACAGGTGGAGGTCAGCGATGTCACCAGCGATGACACCGCTGTATTATATGACAGGTGGAGGTCAGTGATGTCACCGCTGTATTATATGACAGGTGGAGGTCAGTGATGTCACCGCTGTATTATATGACAGGTGGAGGTCAGTGATGTCACCAGCAATGTCACCGCTGTATTATATGACAGGTGGAGGTCGGCGATGTCACCGCTGTATTATATGACAGGTGGAGGTCAGTGATGTCACCAGCGATGTCACCGCTGTATTATATGACAGGTGGAGGTCAGCGATGTCACCGCTGTATTATATGACAGGTGAAGGTCAGTGATGTCACCGCTGTATTATATGACAGGTGGAGGTCAGTGATGTCACCGCTGTATTATATGACAGGTGGAGGTCAGCGATGTCACCGCTGTATTATATGACAGGTGGAGGTCAGTGATGTCACCGCTGTATTATATGACAGGTGGAGGTCAGTGATGTCACCGCTGTATTATATGACAGGTGGAGGTCGGTGATGTCACCAGCGATGTCACCGCTGTATTATATGACAGTTGGAGGTCAGTGATGTCACCGCTGTATTATATGACAGGTGGAGGTCGGTGATGTCACCGCTGTATTATATGACAGGTGGAGGTCGGCGATGTCACCGCTGTATTATATGACAGGTGGAGGTCAGTGATGTCACCGCTGTATTTTATGACAGGTGGAGGTCAGTGATGTCACCGCTGTATTATATGACAGGTGGAAGTCAGTGATGTCACCGCTGTATTATATGACAGGTGGAGGTCAGTGATGTCACCGCTGTATTATATGACAGGTGGAGGTCAGTGATGTCACCGCTGTATTATATGACAGGTGGAGGTCAGCGATGTCACCGCTGTATTATATGACAGGTGGAGGTCAGTGATGTCACGGCTGTATCATATGACAGGTGAAGGTCAGTGATGTCACCGCTGTATTATATGACAGGTGGAGGTCAGTGATGTCACCTCTGTATTATATAACAGGTGGAAGTCAGTGATGTCACCGCTGTATTATATGACAGGTGGAGGTCAGTGATGTCACCGCTGTATTATATGACAGGTGAAGGTCAGTGATGTCACCGCTGTATTATATGACAGGTGGAGGTCAGTGATGTCACCGCTGTATTATATGACAGGTGGAGGTCAGTGATGTCACCGCTGTATTATATGACAGGTGGAGGTCAGTCATGTCACCGCTGTATTATATAACAGGTGGAAGTCAGTGATGTCACCGCTGTATTATATGACAGGTGGTGGTCAGCGATGTCACCGCTGTATTATATGACAGGTGGAGGTCAGCGATGACACCGCTGTATTATATGACAGGTGGAGGTCAGCGATGTCACCGCTGTATTATATGACAGGTGGAGGTCAGCGATGTCACCGCTGTATTATATGACAGGTGGTGGTCAGCGATGTCACCGCTGTATTATATGACAGGTGGAGGTCAGCGATGACACCGCTGTATTATATGACAGGTGGAGGTCAGCGATGTCACCGCTGTATTATATGACAGGTGGAGGTCAGTGATGTCACCGCTGTATTATATGACAGGTGGTGGTCAGTGATGTCAGCGCTGTATTATATGACAGGTGGAGGTCAGCGATGTCACCGCTGTATTATATGACAGGTGGAGGTCAGCGATGTCACCGCTGTATTATATGACAGGTGGAGGTCAGCGATGTCACCGCTGTATTATATGACAGGTGGAGGTCAGTGATGTCACCGCTGTATTATATAACAGGTGGAGGTCAGTGATGTCACCGCTGTATTATATAACAGGTGGAAGTCAGTGATGTCACCGCTGTATTATATGACAGGTGGTGGTCAGCGATGTCACCGCTGTATTATATATGACAGGTGGAGGTCAGTGATGTCACCGCTGTATTATATGACAGGTGGAGGTCAGTGATGTCACCGCTGTATTATATGACAGGTGGAGGTCAGTGATGTCACCGCTGTATTATATGACAGGTGGTGGTCAGCGATGTCACCGCTGTATTATATATGACAGGTGGAGGTCAGCGATGTCACCGCTGTATTATATATGACAGGTGGAGGTCAGCGATGTCACCGCTGTATTATATATGACAGGTGGAGGTCAGTGATGTCACCGCTGTATTATATGACAGGTGGAGGTCAGTGATGTCACCGCTGTATTATATGACAGGTGGTGGTCAGCGATGTCACCGCTGTATTATATGACAGGTGGTGGTCAGCGATGTCACCGCTGTATTATATGACAGGTGGAGGTCAGCGATGACACCGCTGTATTATATGACAGTTGGAGGTCAGCGATGTCACCGCTGTATTATATGACAGGTGGAGGTCAGCGATGTCACCGCTGTATTATATGACAGGTGGAGGTCAGTGATGTCACCGCTGTATTATATGACAGGTGGAGGTCAGCGATGTCACCGCTGTATTATATGACAGGTGGAGGTCAGTGATGTCACCGCTGTATTATATAACAGGTGGAAGTCAGTGATGTCACCGCTGTATTATATGACAGGTGGAGGTCAGTGATGTCACCGCTGTATTATATGACAGGTGGAGGTCAGTGATGTCACCGCTGTATTATATGACAGGTGGAGGTCAGCGATGTCACCGCTGTATTATATATGACAGGTGGAGGTCAGCGATGTCACCGCTGTATTATATGACAGGTGGAGGTCAGCGATGTCACCGCTGTATTATATGACAGGTGGTGGTCAGCGATGTCACCGCTGTATTATATGACAGGTGGAGGTCAGTGATGTCACCGCTGTATTATATGAAAGGTGGAGGTCAGCGATGTCACCGCTGTATTATATGACAGGTGGTGGTCAGCGATGTCACCGCTGTATTATATGACAGGTGGAGGTCAGTGATGTCACCAGCGATGTCACCGCTGTATTATATGACAGGTGGAGGTCAGTGATGTCACCGCTGTATTATATGACAGGTGGATGTCAGTGATGTCACCGCTGTATTATATGACAGGTGGAGGTCAGTGATGTCACCGCTGTATTATATGACAGGTGGAGGTCAGTGATGTCACCGCTGTATTATATGACAGGTGGAGGTCAGTGATGTCACCGCTGTATTATATATGACAGGTGGAGGTCAGTGATGTCACCACTGTATTATATATGACAGGTGGAGGTCAGTGATGTCACCGCTGTATTATATGACAGGTGGAGGTCAGCGATGTCACCGCTGTATTATATATGACAGGTGGAGGTCAGTGATGTCACCACTGTATTATATATGACAGGTGGAGGTCAGTGATGTCACCGCTGTATTATATGACAGGTGGAGGTCAGTGATGACACCGCTGTATTATATGACAGGTGGAGGTCAGTGATGTCACCGCTCTATTATATGACAGGTGGAGGTCAGCGATGTCACCGCTGTATTATATATGACAGGTGGAGGTCAGCGATGTCACCGCTTTATTATATGACAGGTGGAGGTCAGTGATGTCACCGCTGTATTATATGACAGGTGGAGGTCAGCGATGTCACCGCTGTATTATATATGACAGGTGGAGGTCAGTGATGTCACCACTGTATTATATGACAGGTGGAGGTCAGTGATGTCACCGCTGTATTATATGACAGGTGGAGGTCAGTGATGTCACCGCTGTATTATATGACAGGTGGAGGTCAGTGATGTCACCGCTGTATTATATATGACAGGTGGAGGTCAGTGATGTCACCGCTGTATTATATGACAGGTGGAGGTCAGTGATGTCACCGCTGTATTATATGACAGGTGGTGGTCAGTGATGTCACCGCTGTATTATATGACAGGTGGAGGTCAGTGATGACACCGCTGTATTATATGACAGGTGGAGGTCAGTGATGTCACCGCTGTATTATATGACAGGTGGAGGTCAGTGATGTCACCGCTGTATTATATGACAGGTGGAGGTCAGTGATGACACCGCTGTATTATATGACAGGTGGAGGTCAGTGATGTCACCGCTGTATTATATGACAGGTGGAGGTCAGTGATGTCACCGCTGTATTATATGACAGGTGGAGGTCAGTGATGTCACCGCTGTATTATATGACAGGTGGAGGTCAGTGATGTCACCGCTGTATTATATGACAGGTGGAGGTCAGTGATGTCACCGCTGTATTATATAACAGGTGGAGGTCAGTGATATCACCGCTGTATTATATGACAGGTGGAGGTCAGCGATGTCACCGCTGTATTATATGACAGGTGGAGGTCAGTGATGTCACCGCTGTATTATATAACAGGTGGAAGTCAGTGATGTCACCGCTGTATTATATGACAGGTGGTGGTCAGCGATGACACCGCTGTATTATATGACAGGTGGAGGTCAGTGATGTCACCGCTTTATTATATGAAAGGTGGAGGTCAGCGATGTCACCGCTGTATTATATGACAGGTGGTGGTCAGCGATGTCACCGCTGTATTATATGACAGGTGGAGGTCAGCGATGTCAGCGCTGTATTATATGACAGGTGGAGGTCAGTGATGTCACCGCTGTATTATATATGACAGGTGGAGGTCAGTGATGTCACCGCTGTATTATATGACAGGTGGAGGTCAGTGATGACACCGCTGTATTATATGACAGGTGGAGGTCAGCGATGTCACCGCTGTATTATATGACAGGTGGAGGTCAGTGATGTCACCGCTGTATTATATGACAGGTGGAGGTCAGCGATGTCACCGCTGTATTATATGACAGGTGGAGGTCAGCGATGTCACCGCTGTATTATATGACAGGTGAAGGTCAGTGATGTCACCGCTGTATTATATGACAGGTGGAGGTCAGTGATGTCACCGCTGTATTATATAACAGGTGGAAGTCAGTGATGTCACCGCTGTATTATATGACAGGTGGTGGTCAGCGATGTCACCGCTGTATTATATGACAGGTGGAGGTCAGCGATGACACCGCTGTATTATATGACAGGTGGAGGTCAGCGATGTCACCGCTGTATTATATATGACAGGTGGAGGTCAGCGATGTCACCGCTGTATTATATATGACAGGTGGAGGTCAGTGATGTCACCGCTGTATTATATGACAGGTGGAGGTCAGTGATGTCACCGCTGTATTATATAACAGGTGGAGGTCAGTGATATCACCGCTGTATTATATGACAGGTGGAGGTCAGCGATGTCACCGCTGTATTATATGACAGGTGGAGGTCAGTGATGTCACCGCTGTATTATATATGACAGGTGGAGGTCGGTGATGTCACCGCTGTATTATATGACAGGTGGAGGTCAATGATGTCACCGCTGTATTATATGACAGGTGGAGGTCAGCGATGTCACCGCTGTATTATATGACAGGTGGAGGTCAGTGATGTCACCGCTGTATTATATGACAGGTGGAGGTCAGCGATGTCACCACTGTATTATATGACAGGTGGAGGTCAGTGATGTCACCGCTGTATTATATGACAGGTGGAGGTCAGTGATGTCACAGCTGTATTATATCACAGGTGGAGGTCAGCGATGTCACCGCTGTATTATATATGACAGGTGGAGGTCAGTGATGTCACCGCTGTATTATATGACAGGTGGAGGTCAGTGATGTCACCGCTGTATTATATAACAGGTGGAGGTCAGTGATATCACCGCTGTATTATATGACAGGTGGAGGTCAGCGATGTCACCGCTGTATTATATGACAGGTGGAGGTCAGTGATGACACCGCTGTATTATATGACAGGTGGAGGTCAGTGATGTCACCGCTGTATTATATGACAGGTGGAGGTCAGCGATGTCACCGCTGTATTATATGACAGGTGGAGGTCAGTGATGTCACCAGTGATGTCACCGCTGTATTATATGACAGGTGGAGGTCAGTGATGTCACCGCTGTATTATATGACAGGTGGAGGTCAGTGATGACACCGCTGTATTATATGACAGGTGGAGGTCAGTGATGTCACCGCTGTATTATATGACAGGTGGAGGTCAGTGATGTCACCGCTGTATTATATGACAGGTGGAGGTCGGTGATGTCACCAGTGATGTCACAGCTGTATTATATGACAGGTGGAGGTCAGTGATGTCACCGCTGTATTATATGACATGTGGAGAGAGATGACGCACCTCTTGCACAGCGCCCAGGTCAGTAATGCGATGGCCGACAGGAGGAGGACCCCGGTGATGGTCAGGACCACCATGAACCAGACATCCGGCTGCCAGTATTCCAGGGTCTTATGGACGATTCTCGTTTGCTTCTCTGGTGTCTGGAATGAAGATGATAAAACATGGCGACTGCCGCTCGTTGTCCCCTCCCCCCCATCGTCCTCTGTGCCCCTCAGTGGTAGCATTAACCCTCCGATGTCAGACATCCCTTATGTTCATGTTGGGGTCCTGGAGCCCCTGAGACACACAGTAACCACATATCACACCCAGCGCCCGCTCACCGGGGTGGTTTTGGTGGTCGTCGCCATCGTCGTGGTCCAGGGGATGACGGTCACGAACACAGTGGCTGTGGTGCTGAACTGCGGGGGGCCCGGGCCGTCCGTCACCTTAACGAGTAGCTCGTACTTCTGCGGATCCATCAGGCCGTCCGGGTTAAAGGAGAAGCCGTTGTGCAGCAACGCGGGGCCAGCCAAGCGGAAGCGGCTGTTATTGTTACCTGCGGGACAGGCGCACATGAGACCCCGCCCACAGCTGGAGACCCCGCCCACAGCCAGAGACCCCGCCCACAGCTCGAGACCCCACCCACAGCCCCCACAACTCCAGGACCCCGCCCACAGCCCAGGACTTTATGGCCACGGCGCGGCTGCCTCGCTCACCTCCCACAATGGCGTAGCTCAGCACGGACGTCACGTCTTTGTCGCTGCAGGTTAATGTCAGGAACGGGGAGGTGGTCAGCAGAGTGGAGTAGATGGTGGCGAAATAAACCGGCGGGCTGCAGACCGGGGGGTTGTCGTTATAGTCCTGTGTCAGAAATATTATAAAATATTAATATCAGGGAAATGTTCGTCCATATCTGCCTGAGATAGATGTTCACCCCCCTCCCTTATTCCCCTTCTGCTCAGCACAAAAGCCCCAATTAACACACGCCTGGTAAATAGTTTATGCAAACAATGCCAGGCAAGGAGTGTTATAACTTCATTAGGAAGCAAGCATCGTGTCTCTGAAAGACGCAGGAGGTAATTATAACTCAGGCTTGCACTAATTTGCGTGTAACTGTTGAAGCTGCTTCCCGAGCTTCAAAGGGGAATTTGCAGACATGATGACTCCGATATGAATTATGAGATATTACGAGTTACACACGTCCGGCAATAACGAGACCCAAATGGGTAGTGACCAAATCAGCCCAGGAATGTATAGGTAGTTTTCCAGTGCTGTAACCAAAATCAGGGAGCTGTAGCGCAAAAACACCAGAATGGCAGACTGCAGCTATGTGATATCTAAATAAAGATAAAATCATAAGGGAAAAAATGGCGTAGTTTGCATGCTTCTGCGATCAACGAGCGATGAGTTATTGCAGAAGTCAGCGTTTTTAATAAAAATGTACAGGCTGGAGACCGGCCCACATGATGTCACCACAAGGGGCGTGTGGCCAGATCTCCCCTTAGGTATAAGAGAACCCATGGAGAAGACAGGAGCACTCATTGCTGGGGGGAATACAAATTATACGCAAAGGGTCCTGTTCAATAACAGCATAATACAACTGGTGAGCCCCTCCTCTACCTATACTGAGTCGTCTCAGCGATCGTATAGTGTAAGTAAGTTTTCTTCTTTCCTCCTGTTTATTTTATGTAACTGCGTATGTATTTTAATGTCTCCTTTGTAACATCCTTGTATATATTTTAAACACTGCCTCCCTTTTGGATTAAATATAAAATTTAATAGTTCTGTTTCTTTTGTTCTGTAATCGTTCCCTTCCCCGAAGCCATACGCTACCAAAATGCAGGCGTCCGACCAGGCCTGTATTATATTTCAAACTCAGCCGGTGGTGGCAGAGAGTATTAATAATTGGGTTATCGTGAAGCTGACAGTGACCGTACGGAAGGCGTTAAACACGGATTCCAGGCTGTGGAACCCAGGATGTTGCGCCATACGCTCACTGGTCGCTTAGCGATACCTACGTAGAGAGTAGTCTGGATCGCGTGCTCGCGACTCCGGACAAAATACGGACAGCGTGACGGCACGGTGAGATATTGTGTGATCTCCCCGGTGTCGTCCTGATTGTGTGTGGGTGGAATCCCTGACAAATTGGTGGCAGCGGTGGGATATTGTATGATCCTGCCGATGTCGTCCCTGACATCCTGGAACAAGATGGACGTAGCGGTAACGAGTCCGCAGTCACTACAAGACGGCGCAAATAATAGGACACCACCGCGGCTCGCGCCTCCAGCTACCGAGGTCACCGCTGAACTACAACTCCCAGCATCCTGTGTGCTCTGATTTGACATTAGGTTGCTGACACTAGATCCGGTCTGCACAGTGAGAGGGACGGACGCGGGGGCAGATTCCTGTGGCTGGCTGCCAGGCAGAACTAACAGGGGGACGTAGCTCTGGGCGACAGCTAGTGTCTGAGTGGATGAGGCATCACGGGCTGCTGTCACTGAGTGAGAAGAGCTCAGTTTCCAGTCAGAGAGGCAGCGTGGGAAGGCAGGCGGGGGGCAGCGGAGGCAGGCGGGGAGAGGGGACAGTGGGCAGTTGGGGTGCAGAACGGAAAGTTGGTGGGGGTGCAGAACGGAAAGTTGGTGGGGGGACAGTCGGGTGGTCAGGGAACAGTGGCCTCTTACCATTACACTGACGGTGACGCTACAGAATACCGTCCTCTGTTTTGTAGGATCCGGGACGATGTCGTTGTCGAGGTCGACCACCTCAATCTTCAGGGAGTAGCTGCTTGTTGTCTCAAAATCCAGGGGTCTGAGCAGGTTCACCTCTCCTGGAATGGAGAGAAGGTCCATGACACCCCCTCATAATCCCGACACACGACATCCCCCCATAATCCTGACACACACGACATCCTCCCGACACACACACACGACACCCCCCCATAATCCCGACACACACACGACATCCCCCCCATAATCCCGACACACACACACGACACCCCCCGATAATCCCGACACACACACACACGACACCCCCCCATAATCCCGACACACACGACCCCCCCCATAATGCCGACACACACACGACATCCCCCCCATAATCCCGACACACATACACGACATCCACCCCCATAATCCAGAAACACACGACATCCACCCCCTAATCCCGACACACACACACGACACCCCCCCATAATCCCGACACCCATGACCCCCCCCATAATCCCGACACACACACGACATCCCCCACCCATAATCCCGAAACACATACACGACATCCACCCCCATAATCCAGACACACACGACATCTACCCCCCATAATCCCGACACACACACGACATCCCCCCATAATCCCGACACACACGCGACATCCCCCCCATAATCCCGACACACACGACATCCAACCCCCATAATCCCGACACACACGACATCCAACCCCCATAATCCAGACACACACGACATCCATCCCCCCATAATCCCGACACACACGACATCCATCCCCCCAAAATCCCGACACAGACGACATCCCCCCATAATCCCGACACACGCGACATCCCCCCCATAATCCCGACACACACGACATCCCCCCCATAATCCCGACACACACGACATCCACCCCCATAATCCCGACACACACGACATCCACCCCCATAATCCCGACACAGACGACATCCCCCCCATAATCCCGACACAGACGACATCCCCCCATAATCCCGACACACACGCGACATCCCCCCCATAATCCCGACACACACGCGACATCCCCCCCATAATCCCGACACACACGCGACACCCCCCCCCATAATCCCGACACACACGCGACACCCCCCCCCATAATCCCGACACACACACACACGACATCCCCCCCCATAATCCCGACACACACGACATCCAACCCCCATAATCCCGACACACACGACATCCAACCCCCATAATCCAGACACACACGACATCCATCCCCCCATAATCCCGACACACACGACATCCATCCCCCCATAATCCCGACACACACGACATCCCCCCCATAATCCCGACACACGCGACATCCCCCCCATAATCCCGACACACACGACATCCCCCCCATAATCCCGACACACACGACATCCACCCCCATAATCCCGACACACACGACATCCACCCCCATAATCCCGACACACACGACATCCACCCCCATAATCCCGACACACAAGACATCCCCCCCATAATCCAGACACAGACGACATCCCCCCCATAATCCCGACACAGACGACATCCCCCCATAATCCCGACACAGACGACATCCCCCCCATAATCCCGACACACACGACATCCCCCCCATAATCCGGACACACACGACATCCACCCCCATAATCCTGACACACACGACATAAACCCCCATAATCCCGACACACACGACACCCCCCCATAGTCCCGACACACAAGACATCACCCCCATAATCCCGACACACACGACATCCCCCCCATAATCCCGACACACACGACATCCCCCCATAATCCCGACACACACGACATCCCCCTTCCCTGTACTCCCAGTGCCAGCTGTAGCCATTTTGTTATACAAAGCGCCTCCTCCGCAGAATAACTGCCGCCCTCCTGGCTGATAATCTGGGGTGTTTTACCGGTTCTCGGGATGACGTAGAAGACGGGAGGATTCGGACCCCCAACAATGGAGAACTGCACGTTGTTGAATGGGTAGTCGGCGTCGGTGGCGTTAATCTGCCCCACAACGGTCCCGAAGCCGGCGTTCTCACTAACAGTGAAGGTGGACGGCCCGACGCAGAGCGGAGAGTAATCATTAACCGCGGTCACCGTGATGAAGACCGGAATACTGGCTGCAAAGCAGAGACACGGGGTCACCGGAGCAGAAAGGGGCGACGGATCCCCCCGACCCCATATACTAAAAGGAACCCAAAATCCACAGACACAGAGGCGACTGCACACGGCTCCGACCTCCTCCGCGCAGCACTCACTGCTCAGCCGCGGCGTCCCGCTGTCCGTCACCACCACCGACGCCGCGTACTGGAAGTTCACACTCGCCATCTGATAGGAGTCGTAGTTCAGAGAGCTGTTAATCTGCAGAGAGAGCGGGGGGCCGGAGCGTAATAACAACCGGATGTCAGTGCCGGAGCGTAATAAGAGGCTGATATCAGTCACATATGATGTAATGTCTGGAGGTTATATCAGTACTGGAGCGTTATAAGAGGCTGATATCAGTCACATATGGTGTAATGTCTGGAGGTTATATCAGTACTGGAGCGTTATAAGAGGGGCTGATATCAGTCACATATGATGTAATGTCTGGAGGTTATATCAGTACTGGAGCGTTATAAGAGGCTGATATCAGTCACATATGATGTAATGTCTGGAGGTTATATCAGTACTGGAGCTTTATAAGATGCTGATATCAGTCACATATGATGTAATGTCTGGAGGTTATATCAGTACTGGAGCGTTATAAGAGAGGCTGATATCAGTCACATATGGTGTAATGTCTGGAGGTTATATCAGTACTGGAGCGTTATAAGAGGGGCTAATATCAGTCACATATGGTGTAATGTCTGGAGGTTATATCAGTACTGGAGCGTTATAAGAGAGGCTGATATCAGTCACATATGATGTAATGTCTGGAGGTTATATCAGTACTGGAGCGTTATAAGAGGCTGATATCAGTCACATATGATGTAATGTCTGGAGGTTATATCAGTACTGAAGCGTTATAAGAGGCTGATATCAGTCACATATGATGTAATGTCTGGAGGTTATATCAGTACTGGAGCGTTATAAGAGGCTGATATCAGTCACATATGATGTAATGTCTGGAGGTTATATCAGTACTGGAGCGTTATAAGAGAGGCTGATATCAGTCACATATGGTGTAATGTCTGGAGGTTATATCAGTACTGGAGCGTTATAAGAGGGGCTGATATCAGTCACATATGATGTAATGTCTGGAGGTTATATCAGTACTGGAGCGTTATAAGAGGCTGATATCAGTCACATATGATGTAATGTCTGGAGGTTATATCAGTACTGGAGCTTTATAAGATGCTGATATCAGTCACATATGATGTAATGTCTGGAGGTTATATCAGTACTGGAGCGTTATAAGAGAGGCTGATATCAGTCACATATGATGTAATGTCTGGAGGTTATATCAGTACTGGAGCGTTATAAGAGGCTGATATCAGTCACATATGATGTAATGTCTGGAGGTTATATCAGTACTGGAGCTTTATAAGATGCTGATATCAGTCACATATGATGTAATGTCTGAAGGTTATATCAGTACTGGAGCGTTATAAGAGGCTGATATCAGTCACATATGATGTAATGTCTGGAGGTTATATCAGTACTGGAGCGTTATAAGAAGCTGATATCAGTCACATATGGTGTAATGTCTGGAGGTTATATCAGTACTGGAGAGTTATAAGAGGAGCTGATATCAGTCACATATGATGTAATGTCTGGAGGTTATATCAGTACTGGAGCGTTATAAGAGGGGCTAATATCAGTCACATATGATGTAATGTCTGGAGGTTATATCAGTACTGGAGCGTTATAAGAGAGGCTGATATCAGTCACATATGGTGTAATGTCTGGAGGTTATATCAGTACTGGAGCGTTATAAGAGAGGCTGATATCAGTCACATATGGTGTAATGTCTGGAGGTTATATCAGTATTGGAGCGATATAAGAGGGGCTGATATCAGTCACATATGGTGTAAAGTCTGGAGGTTATATCAGTATTGGAGCGTTATAAGAGGGGCTGATATCAGTCACATATGATGTAATGTCTGGAGATTATATCAGTACTGGAGCGTTATAAGAGGATGATATCAGTCACATATGGTGTAATGTCTGGAGATTATATCAGTACTGGAGCGTTATAAGAGGAGCTCATATCAGTCACATATGGTGTAATGTCTGGAGATTATATCAGTACTGGAGCGTTATAAGAGGGGCTGATATCAGTCACATATGGTGTAATGTCTGGAGGTTATATCAGTACTGGAGCGTTATAAGAGGAGCTGATATCAGTCACATATGATGTAATGTCTGGAGGTTATATCAGTACTGGAGCATTATAAGAGGCTGATATCAGTCACATATGATGTAATGTCTGGAGATTATATCAGTACTGGAGCCTTATAAGAGGCTGATATCAGTCACATATGGTGTAATGTCTGGAGGTTATATCAGTACTGGAGCGTTATAAGAGGCTGATATCAGTCACATATGATGTAATGTCTGGAGGTTATATCACTACTGGAGCGTTATAAGAGGGGCTGATATCAGTCACATATGGTGTAATGTCTGGAGGTTATATCACTACTGGAGCGTTATAAGAGGGGCTGATATCAGTCACATATGGTGTAATGTCTGGAGGTTATATCAGTACTGGAGCGTTATGAGAGGTGCTGATATCAGTCACATATGATGTAATGTCTGGAGGTTATATCAGTACTGGAGCATTATAAGAGGCTGATATCAGTCACATATGATGTAATGTCTGGAGATTATATCAGTACTGGAACGTTATAAGAGGCTGATATCAGTCGCATATGGTGTAATGTCTGGAGGTTATATCAGTACTGGAGCGTTATAAGAGGAGCTGATATCAGTCACATATGGTGTAATGTCTGGAGGTTATATCAGTACTGGAGCGTTATAAGAGAGGCTGATATCAGTCACATATGATGTAATGTCTGGAGATTATATCAGTACTGGAGCGTTATAAGAGGGGCTAATATCAGTCACATATGATGTAATGTCTGGAGGTTATATCAGTACTGGAGCTTTATAAGATGCTGATATCAGTCACATATGATGTAATGTCTGAAGGTTATATCAGTACTGGAGCGTTATAAGAGGCTGATATCAGTCACATATGATGTAATGTCTGGAGGTTATATCAGTACTGGAGCGTTATAAGAGAGGCTGATATCAGTCACATATGGTGTAATGTCTGGAGGTTATATCAGTACTGGAGCTTTATAAGATGCTGATATCAGTCACATATGATGTAATGTCTGGAGGTTATATCAGTACTGGAGCGTTATAAGAGGCTGATATCAGTCACATATGATGTAATGTCTGGAGGTTATATCAGTACTGGAGCGTTATAAGAGAGGCTGATATCAGTCACATATGGTGTAATGTCTGGAGGTTATATCAGTATTGGAGCGTTATAAGAGGGGCTGATATCAGTCACATATGATGTAATGTCTGGAGGTTATATCAGTACTGGAGCGTTATAAGAGGCTGATATCAGTCACATATGATGTAATGTCTGGAGGTTATATCAGTACTGGAGCGTTATAAGAGGGGCTGATATCAGTCACATATGATGTAATGTCTGGAGGTTATATCAGTACTGGAGAGTTATAAGAGGCTGATATCAGTCACATATGGTGTAATGTCTGGAGGTTATATCAGTACTGGAGCGTTATAAGAGGGGCTAATATCAGTCACATATGGTGTAATGTCTGGAGGTTATATCAGTACTGGAGCGTTATAAGAGAGGCTGATATCAGTCACATATGGTGTAATGTCTGGAGGTTATATCAGTACTGGAGCTTTATAAGATGCTGATATCAGTCACATATGGTGTAATGTCTGGAGGTTATATCAGTACTGAAGCGTTATAAGAGGCTGATATCAGTCACATATGATGTAATATCTGGAGGTTATATCAGTACTGGAGCGTTATAAGAGGGGCTGATATCAGTCACATATGGTGTAATGTCTGGAGGTTATATCAGTACTGGAGCGTTATAAGAGGCTGATATCAGTCACATATGATGTAATGTCTGGAGGTTATATCAGTACTGGAGCGTTATAAGAGGCTGATATCAGTCACATATGATGTAATGTCTGGAGGTTATATCCGTACTGGAGCGTTATAAGAGAGGCTGATATCAGTCACATATGATGTAATGTCTGGAGGTTATATCAGTACTGGAGCGTTATAAGAGGCTGATATCAGTCACATATGATGTAATGTCTGGAGGTTATATCAGTACTGGAGCTTTATAAGATGCTGATATCAGTCACATATGATGTAATGTCTGAAGGTTATATCAGTACTGGAGCGTTATAAGAGGCTGATATCAGTCACATATGATGTAATGTCTGGAGGTTATATCAGTACTGGAGCGTTATAAGAGAGGCTGATATCAGTCACATATGGTGTAATGTCTGGAGGTTATATCAGTACTGGAGCTTTATAAGATGCTGATATCAGTCACATATGATGTAATGTCTGGAGGTTATATCAGTACTGGAGTGTTATAAGAGGCTGATATCAGTCACATATGATGTAATGTCTGGAGGTTATATCAGTACTGGAGCGTTATAAGAGGCTGATATCAGTCACATATGATGTAATATCTGGAGGTTATATCAGTACTGGAGCGTTATAAGAGGGGCTGATATCAGTCACATATGGTGTAATGTCTGGAGATTATATCAGTACTGGAGCGTTATAAGAGGCTGATATCAGTCACATATGGTGTAATGTCTGGAGGTTATATCAGTATTGGAGCGTTATAAGAGGGGCTGATATCAGTCACATATGGTGTAATGTCTGGAGATTATATCAGTACTGGAGCGTTATAAGAGGAGCTCATATCAGTCACATATGGTGTAATGTCTGGAGATTATATCAGTACTGGAGCGTTATAAGAGGGGCTGATATCAGTCACATATGGTGTAATGTCTGGAGGTTATATCAGTACTGGAGCATTATAAGAGGGGCTGATATCAGTCACATATGATGTAATGTCTGGAGATTATATCAGTACTGGAGCGTTATAAGAGGATGATATCAGTCACATATGGTGTAATGTCTGGAGATTATATCAGTACTGGAGCGTTATAAGAGGAGCTCATATCAGTCACATATGGTGTAATGTCTGGAGATTATATCAGTACTGGAGCGTTATAAGAGGGGCTGATATCAGTCACATATGATGTAATGTCTGGAGGTTATATCAGTACTGGAGCGTTATAAGAGAGGCTGATATCAGTCACATATGGTGTAATGTCTGGAGGTTATATCAGTACTGGAGCTTTATAAGATGCTGATATCAGTCACATATGATGTAATGTCTGGAGGTTATATCAGTACTGGAGCGTTATAAGAGGCTGATATCAGTCACATATGATGTAATGTCTGGAGGTTATATCAGTACTGGAGCGTTATAAGAGGCTGATATCAGTCACATATGATGTAATATCTGGAGGTTATATCAGTACTGGAGCGTTATAAGAGGGGCTGATATCAGTCACATATGGTGTAATGTCTGGAGATTATATCAGTACTGGAGCGTTATAAGAGGCTGATATCAGTCACATATGGTGTAATGTCTGGAGGTTATATCAGTATTGGAGCGTTATAAGAGGGGCTGATATCAGTCACATATGGTGTAATGTCTGGAGATTATATCAGTACTGGAGCGTTATAAGAGGAGCTCATATCAGTCACATATGGTGTAATGTCTGGAGATTATATCAGTACTGGAGCGTTATAAGAGGGGCTGATATCAGTCACATATGGTGTAATGTCTGGAGGTTATATCAGTACTGGAGCATTATAAGAGGGGCTGATATCAGTCACATATGATGTAATGTCTGGAGATTATATCAGTACTGGAGCGTTATAAGAGGATGATATCAGTCACATATGGTGTAATGTCTGGAGATTATATCAGTACTGGAGCGTTATAAGAGGAGCTCATATCAGTCACATATGGTATAATGTCTGGAGATTATATCAGTACTGGAGCGTTATAAGAGGGGCTGATATCAGTCACATATGGTGTAATGTCTGGAGGTTATATCAGTACTGGAGCGTTATAAGAGAGGCTGATATCAGTCACATATGGTGTAATGTCTGGAGGTTATATCAGTATTGGAGCGTTATAAGAGGAGCTGATATCAGTCACATATGATGTAATGTCTGGAGGTTATATCAGTACTGGAGCATTATAAGAGGCTGATATCAGTCACATATGATGTAATGTCTGGAGATTATATCAGTACTGGAGCCTTATAAGAGGCTGATATCAGTCACATATGATGTAATGTCTGGAGGTTATATCAGTACTGGAGCGTTATAAGAGGGGCTGATATCAGTCACATATGGTGTAATGTCTGGAGGTTATATCACTACTGGAGCGTTATAATAGGGGCTGATATCAGTCACATATGGTGTAATGTCTGGAGGTTATATCAGTACTGGAGCGTTATAAGAGGTGCTGATATCAGTCACATATGATGTAATGTCTGGAGGTTATATCAGTACTGGAGCATTATAAGAGGCTGATATCAGTCAGATATGATGTAATGTCTGGAGATTATATCAGTACTGGAGCGTTATAAGAGGCTGATATCAGTCACATATGGTGTAATGTCTGGGGGTTATATCAGTACTGGAGCGTTATAAGAGCGGCTGATATCAGTCGCATATGGTGTAATGTCTGGAGGTTATATCAGTACTGGAGCGTTATAAAAGGAGCTGATATCAGTCACATATGGTGTAATGTCTGGAGGTTATATCAGTACTGGAGCGTTATAAGAGGAGCTGATATCAGTCACATATGATGTAATGTCTGGAGATTATATCAGTACTGGAGCGTTATAAGAGGAGCTGATATCAGTCACATATGATGTAATGTCTGGAGGTTATATCAGTACTGGAGCGTTATAAGAGGCTGATATCAGTCACATATGATGTAATGTCTGGAGGTTATATCCGTACTGGAGAGTTATAAGAGGCTGATATCAGTCACATATGGTGTAATGACTGGAGGTTATATCAGTACTGGAGCGTTATAAGAGGGGCTAATATCAGTCACATATGGTGTAATGTCTGGAGGTTATATCAGTACTGGAGCGTTATAAGAGAGGCTGATATCAGTCACATATGGTGTAATGTCTGGAGGTTATATCAGTACTGGAGCTTTATAAGATGCTGATATCAGTCACATATGGTGTAATGTCTGGAGGTTATATCAGTACTGAAGCGTTATAAGAGGCTGTTATCAGTCACATATGATGTAATGTCTGGAGGTTATATCAGTACTGGAGCGTTATAAGAGGCTGATATCAGTCACATATGATGTAATGTCTGGAGGTTATATCAGTACTGGAGCGTTATAAGAGAGGCTGATATCAGTCACATATGATGTAATGTCTGGAGGTTATATCAGTACTGGAGCGTTATAAGAGGCTGATATCAGTCACATATGATGTAATGTCTGGAGGTTATATCAGTACTGGAGCTTCATAAGATGCTGATATCAGTCAGATATGATGTAATGTCTGAAGGTTATATCAGTACTGGAGCGTTATAAAAGGCTGATATCAGTCACATATGATGTAATGTCTGGAGGTTATATCAGTACTGGAGCGTTATAAGAGAGGCTGATATCAGTCACATATGGTGTAATGTCTGGAGGTTATATCAGTACTGGAGCTTTATGAGATGCTGATATCAGTCACATATGATGTAATGTCTGGAGGTTATATCAGTACTGGAGCGTTATAAGAGGCTGATATCAGTCACATATGGTGTAATGTCTGGAGGTTATATCAGTACTGGAGAGTTATAAGAGGAGCTGATATCAGTCACATATGATGTAATGTCTGGAGATTATATCAGTACTGGAGCGTTATAAGAGGGGCTGATATCAGTCACATATGGTGTAATGTCTGGAGATTATATCAGTACTGGAGCGTTATAAGAGGCTGATATCAGTCACATATGATGTAATGTCTGGAGGTTATATCCGTACTGGAGCGTTATAAGAGAGGCTGATATCAGTCACATATGATGTAATGTCTGGAGGTTATATCAGTACTGGAGCTTTATAAGATGCTGATATCAGTCACATATGATGTAATGTCTGAAGGTTATATCAGTACTGGAGCGTTATAAGAGGCTGATATCAGTCACATATGATGTAATGTCTGGAGGTTATATCAGTACTGGAGCGTTATAAGAGAGGCTGATATCAGTCACATATGGTGTAATGTCTGGAGGTTATATCAGTACTGGAGCTTTATAAGATGCTGATATCAGTCACATATGATGTAATGTCTGGAGGTTATATCAGTACTGGAGCGTTATAAGAGGCTGATATCAGTCACATATGATGTAATGTCTGGAGGTTATATCAGTACTGGAGCGTTATAAGAGGCTGATATCAGTCACATATGATGTAATATCTGGAGGTTATATCAGTACTGGAGCGTTATAAGAGGGGCTGATATCAGTCACATATGGTGTAATGTCTGGAGATTATATCAGTACTGGAGCGTTATAAGAGGCTGATATCAGTCACATATGGTGTAATGTCTGGAGGTTATATCAGTATTGGAGCGTTATAAGAGGGGCTGATATCAGTCACATATGGTGTAATGTCTGGAGATTATATCAGTACTGGAGCGTTATAAGAGGAGCTCATATCAGTCACATATGGTGTAATGTCTGGAGATTATATCAGTACTGGAGCGTTATAAGAGGGGCTGATATCAGTCACATATGGTGTAATGTCTGGAGGTTATATCAGTACTGGAGCATTATAAGAGGGGCTGATATCAGTCACATATGATGTAATGTCTGGAGATTATATCAGTACTGGAGCGTTATAAGAGGATGATATCAGTCACATATGGTGTAATGTCTGGAGATTATATCAGTACTGGAGCGTTATAAGAGGAGCTCATATCAGTCACATATGGTGTAATGTCTGGAGATTATATCAGTACTGGAGCGTTATAAGAGGGGCTGATATCAGTCACATATGATGTAATGTCTGGAGGTTATATCAGTACTGGAGCGTTATAAGAGAGGCTGATATCAGTCACATATGGTGTAATGTCTGGAGGTTATATCAGTACTGGAGCTTTATAAGATGCTGATATCAGTCACATATGATGTAATGTCTGGAGGTTATATCAGTACTGGAGCGTTATAAGAGGCTGATATCAGTCACATATGATGTAATGTCTGGAGGTTATATCAGTACTGGAGCGTTATAGGAGGCTGATATCAGTCACATATGATGTAATATCTGGAGGTTATATCAGTACTGGAGCGTTATAAGAGGGGCTGATATCAGTCACATATGGTGTAATGTCTGGAGGTTATATCAGTACTGGAGCGTTATAAGAGGCTGATATCAGTCACATATGATGTAATGTCTGGAGGTTATATCAGTACTGGAGCGTTATAGGAGGCTGATATCAGTCACATATGATGTAATATCTGGAGGTTATATCAGTACTGGAGCGTTATAAGAGGGGCTGATATCAGTCACATATGGTGTAATGTCTGGAGATTATATCAGTACTGGAGCGTTATAAGAGGCTGATATCAGTCACATATGGTGTAATGTCTGGAGGTTATATCAGTATTGGAGCGTTATAAGAGGGGCTGATATCAGTCACATATGGTGTAATGTCTGGAGATTATATCAGTACTGGAGCGTTATAAGAGGAGCTCATATCAGTCACATATGGTGTAATGTCTGGAGATTATATCAGTACTGGAGCGTTATAAGAGGGGCTGATATCAGTCACATATGGTGTAATGTCTGGAGGTTATATCAGTACTGGAGCATTATAAGAGGGGCTGATATCAGTCACATATGATGTAATGTCTGGAGATTATATCAGTACTGGAGCGTTATAAGAGGATGATATCAGTCACATATGGTGTAATGTCTGGAGATTATATCAGTACTGGAGCGTTATAAGAGGAGCTCATATCAGTCACATATGGTATAATGTCTGGAGATTATATCAGTACTGGAGCGTTATAAGAGGGGCTGATATCAGTCACATATGGTGTAATGTCTGGAGGTTATATCAGTACTGGAGCGTTATAAGAGAGGCTGATATCAGTCACATATGGTGTAATGTCTGGAGGTTATATCAGTATTGGAGCGTTATAAGAGGAGCTGATATCAGTCACATATGATGTAATGTCTGGAGGTTATATCAGTACTGGAGCATTATAAGAGGCTGATATCAGTCACATATGATGTAATGTCTGGAGATTATATCAGTACTGGAGCCTTATAAGAGGCTGATATCAGTCACATATGATGTAATGTCTGGAGGTTATATCAGTACTGGAGCGTTATAAGAGGGGCTGATATCAGTCACATATGGTGTAATGTCTGGAGGTTATATCAGTACTGGAGCGTTATAAGAGGTGCTGATATCAGTCACATATGATGTAATGTCTGGAGGTTATATCAGTACTGGAGCATTATAAGAGGCTGATATCAGTCACATATGATGTAATGTCTGGAGGTTATATCAGTACTGGAGCGTTATAAGAGGCTGATATCAGTCACATATGATGTAATGTCTGGAGGTTATATCAGTACTGGAGCTTTATAAGATGCTGATATCAGTCAGATATGATGTAATGTCTGAAGGTTATATCAGTACTGGAGCGTTATAAGAGGCTGATATCAGTCACATATGATGTAATGTCTGGAGGTTATATCAGTACTGGAGCGTTATAAGAGGCTGATATCAGTCACATATGGTGTAATGTCTGGAGGTTATATCAGTACTGGAGCGTTATAAGAGGCTGATATCAGTCACATATGATGTAATGTCTGGAGGTTATATCAGTACTGGAGAGTTATAAGAGGCTGATATCAGTCACATATGGTGTAATGTCTGGAGGTTATATCAGTACTGGAGCGTTATAAGAGGGGCTAATATCAGTCACATATGGTGTAATGTCTGGAGGTTATATCAGTACTGGAGCGTTATAAGAGAGGCTGATATCAGTCACATATGATGTAATATCTGGAGGTTATATCAGTACTGGAGCGTTATAAGAGGGGCTGATATCAGTCACATATGGTGTAATGTCTGGAGGTTATATCAGTACTGAAGCGTTATAAGAGGCTGTTATCAGTCACATATGATGTAATGTCTGGAGGTTATATCAGTACTGGAGCGTTATAAGATGCTGATATCAGTCACATATGATGTAATGTCTGGAGGTTATATCAGTACTGGAGCGTTATAAGAGAGGCTGATATCAGTCACATATGATGTAATGTCTGGAGGTTATATCAGTACTGGAGCGTTATAAGAGGCTGATATCAGTCACATATGATGTAATGTCTGGAGGTTATATCAGTACTGGAGCTTTATAAGATGCTGATATCAGTCAGATATGATGTAATGTCTGAAGGTTATATCAGTACTGGAGCGTTATAAGAGGCTGATATCAGTCACATATGATGTAATGTCTGGAGGTTATATCAGTACTGGAGCGTTATAAGAGAGGCTGATATCAGTCACATATGGTGTAAGGTCTGGAGGTTATATCAGTACTGGAGAGTTATAAGAGGCTGATATCAGTCACATATGGTGTAATGTCTGGAGGTTATATCAGTACTGGAGCGTTATAAGAGGGGCTAATATCAGTCACATATGGTGTAATGTCTGGAGGTTATATCAGTACTGGAGCGTTATAAGAGAGGCTGATATCAGTCACATATGGTGTAATGTCTGGAGGTTATATCAGTACTGGAGCGTTATAAGAGAGGCTGATATCAGTCACATATGATGTAATGTCTGGAGGTTATATCCGTACTGGAGCGTTATAAGAGGCTGATATCAGTCACATATGATGTAATGTCTGGAGGTTATATCAGTACTGGAGCTTTATAAGATGCTGATATCAGTCAGATATGATGTAATGTCTGAAGGTTATATCAGTACTGGAGCGTTATAAGAGGCTGATATCAGTCACATATGATGTAATGTCTGGAGGTTATATCAGTACTGGAGCGTTATAAGAGGCTGATATCAGTCACATATGATGTAATGTCTGGAGGTTATATCAGTACTGGAGCGTTATAAGAGGCTGATATCAGTCACATATGGTGTAATGTCTGGAGGTTATATCAGTACTGGAGAGTTATAAGAGGAGCTGATATCAGTCACATATGATGTATTGTCTGGAGATTATATCAGTACTGGAGAGTTATAAGAGGGGCTAATATCAGTCACATATGATGTAATATCTGGAGGTTATATCAGTACTGGAGCGTTATAAGATGCTGATATCAGTCACATATGGTGTAATGTCTGGAGGTTATATCAGTACTGGAGCTTTATAAGATGCTGATATCAGTCACATATGATGTAATGTCTGGAGGTTATATCAGTACTGGAGCGTTATAAGAGGCTGATATCAGTCACATATGGTGTAATGTCTGGAGGTTATATCAGTACTGGAGCGTTATAAGAGGGGCTGATATCAGTCACATATGGTGTAATGTCTGGAGGTTATATCAGTACTGGAGCATTATAAGAGGCTGATATCAGTCACATATGATGTAATGTCTGGAGATTATATCAGTACTGGAGCGTTATGAGAGGAGCTGATATCAGTCACATATGATGTAATGTCTGGAGGTTATATCAGTACTGGAGCATTATAAGAGGCTGATATCAGTCACATATGATGTAATGTCTGGAGATTATATCAGTACTGGAGCCTTATAAGAGGCTGATATCAGTCACATATGGTGTAATGTCTGGAGGTTATATCAGTACTGGAGCGTTATAAGAGAGGCTGATATCAGTCACATATGATGTAATGTCTGGAGGTTATATCAGTACTGGAGCGTTATAAGAGGCTGATATCAGTCACATATGATGTAATGTCTGGAGGTTATATCAGTACTGGAGCGTTATAAGAGGCTGATATCAGTCACATATGATGTAATGTCTGGAGGTTATATCAGTACTGGAGCGTTATAAGAGAGGCTGATATCAGTCACATATGATGTAATGTCTGGAGGTTATATCAGTACTGGAGCGTTATAAGAGGCTGATATCAGTCACATATGATGTAATGTCTGGAGGTTATATCAGTACTGGAGCTTTATAAGATGCTGATATCAGTCAGATATGATGTAATGTCTGAAGGTTATATCAGTACTGGAGCGTTATAAGAGGCTGATATCAGTCACATATGATGTAATGTCTGGAGGTTATATCAGTACTGGAGCGTTATAAGAGGCTGATATCAGTCACATATGGTGTAATGTTTGGAGGTTCTATCAGTACTAGAGCTTTATAAGATGCTGATATCAGTCACATATGATGTAATGTCTGGAGGTTATATCAGTACTGGAGCGTTATAAGAGGCTGATATCAGTCACATATGGTGTAATGTCTGGAGGTTATATCAGTACTGGAGAGTTATAAGAGGAGCTGATATCAGTCACATATGATGTAATGTCTGGAGATTATATCAGTACTGGAGCGTTATAAGAGGGGTTAATATCAGTCACATATGATGTAATATCTGGAGGTTATATCAGTACTGGAGCGTTATAAGAGGGGCTGATATCAGTCACATATGGTGTAATGTCTGGAGATTATATCAGTACTGGAGCGTTATAAGAGGCTGATATCAGTCACATATGATGTAATGTCTGGAGGTTATATCAGTACTGGAGCGTTATAAGAGAGGCTGATATCAGTCACATATGGTGTAATGTCTGGAGATTATATCAGTACTGGAGCGTTATAAGAGGGGCTGATATCAGTCACATATGGTGTAATGTCTGGAGGTTATATCAGTACTGGAGCGTTATAAGAGGAGCTAATATCAGTCACATATGATGTAATGTCTGGAGGTTATATCAGTACTGGAGCATTATAAGAGGCTGATATCAGTCACATATGATGTAATGTCTGGAGATTATATCAGTACTGGAGCCTTATAAGAGTCTGATATCAGTCACATATGATGTAATGTCTGGAGGTTATATCAGTACTGGAGCGTTATAAGAGGCTGATACCAGTCACATATGATGTAATGTCTGGAGGTTATATCAGTACTGGAGCGTTATAAGAGAGGATGATATCAGTCACATATGATGTAATGTCTGGAGGTTATATCAGTACTGGAGCGTTATAAGAGGCTGATATCAGTCACATATGATGTAATGTCTGGAGGTTATATCAGTACTGGAGCTTTATAAGATGCTGATATCAGTCAGATATGATGTAATGTCTGGAGGTTATATCAGTACTGGAGCGTTATAAGAGGAGCTGATATCAGTCACATATGATGTAATGTCTGGAGGTTATATCAGTACTGGAGCTTTATAAGATGCTGATATCAGTCAGATATGATGTAATGTCTGAAGGTTATATCAGTACTGGAGCGTTATAAGAGGGGCTGATATCAGTCACATATGATGTAATGTCTGGAGGTTATATCAGTACTGGAGCGTTATAAGAGGCTGATATCAGTCACATATGGTGTAATGTCTGGAGGTTATATCAGTACTGGAGAGTTATAAGAGGAGCTGATATCAGTCACATATGATGTAATGTCTGGAGATTATATCAGTACTGGAGCGTTATAAGAGGGGCTAATATCAGTCACATATGATGTAATATCTGGAGGTTATATCATTACTGGAGCGTTATAAGAGGGGCTGATATCAGTCACATATGGTGTAATGTCTGGAGATTATATCAGTACTGGAGCGTTATAAGAGGCTGATATCAGTCACATATGATGTAATGTCTGGAGGTTATATCAGTACTGGAGCGTTATAAGAGAGGCGGATATCAGTCACATATGGTGTAATGTCTGGAGATTATATCAGTACTGGAGCGTTATAAGACGAGCTCATATCAGTCACATATGGTGTAATGTCTGGAGATTATATCAGTACTGGAGCGTTATAAGAGGAGCTGATATCAGTCACATATGATGTAATGTCTGGAGGTTATATCAGTACTGGAGCATTATAAGAGGCTGATATCAGTCACATATGATGTAATGTCTGGAGATTATATCAGTACTGGAGCCTTATAAGAGGCTGATATCAGTCACATATGGTGTAATGTCTGGAGTTTATATCAGTACTGGAGCATTATAAGAGGCTGATATCAGTCACATATGATGTAATGTCTGGAGGTTATATCAGTACTGGAGCGTTATAAGAGGGGCTGATATCAGTTACATACGGTGTAATGTCTGGAGGTTATATCACTACTGGAGCGTTATAAGAGGGGCTGATATCAGTCACATATGGTGTAATGTCTGGAGGTTATATCAGTACTGGAGCGTTATAAGAGGTGCTGATATCAGTCACATATGATGTAATGTCTGGAGGTTATATCAGTACTGGAGCATTATAAGAGGCTGATATCAGTCACATATGATGTAATGTCTGGAGATTATATCAGTACTGGAGCGTTATAAGAGGCTGATATCAGTCACATATGGTGTAATGTCTGGGGGTTATATCAGTACTGGAGCGTTATAAGAGGAGCTGATATCAGTCACATATGGTGTAATGTCTGGAGGTTATATCAGTACTGGAGCGTTATAAGAGGAGCTGATATCAGTCACATATGATGTAATGTCTGGAGGTTATATCAGTACTGGAGCGTTATAAGAGGCTGATATCAGTCACATATGATGTAATGTCTGGAGGTTATATCAGTACTGGAGCGTTATAAGAGGGGCTGATATCAGTCACATATGATGTAATGTCTGGAGGTTATATCAGTACTGGAGAGTTATAAGAGGCTGATATCAGTCACATATGGTGTATTGTCTGGAGGTTATATCAGTACTGGAGCGTTATAAGAGGGGCTAATATCAGTCACATATGGTGTAATGTCTGGAGGTTATATCAGTACTGGAGCGTTATAAGAGAGGCTGATATCAGTCACATATGGTGTAATGTCTGGAGGTTATATCAGTACTGGAGCTTTATAAGATGCTGATATCAGTCACATATGGTGTAATGTCTGGAGGTTATATCAGTACTGAAGCGTTATAAGAGGCTGATATCAGTCACATATGATGTAATGTCTGGAGGTTATATCAGTACTGGAGCGTTATAAGAGGCTGATATCAGTCACATATGATGTAATGTCTGGAGGTTATATCAGTACTGGAGCGTTATAAGAGGCTGATATCAGTCACATATGATGTAATGTCTGGAGGTTATATCAGTACTGGAGCGTTATAAGAGGGGCTGATATCAGTCACATATGGTGTAATGTCTGGAGGTTATATCAGTACTGGAGCGTTATAAGAGAGGCCGATATCAGTCACATATGGTGTAATGTCTGGAGGTTATATCAGTACTGGAGCGTTATAAGAGAGGCCGATATCAGTCACATATGGTGTAATGTCTGGAGGTTATATCAGTACTGGAGCTTTATAAGATGCTGATATCAGTCACATATGATGTAATGTCTGGAGGTTATATCAGTACTGGAGCGTTATAAGAGAGGCTGATATCAGTCACATATGATGTAATGTCTGGAGGTTATATCAGTACTGGAGCGTTATAAGAGAGGCTGATATCAGTCACATATGATGTAATGTCTGGAGGTTATATCAGTACTGGAGCATTATAAGAGGCTGATATCAGTCACATATGATGTAATGTCTGGAGGTTATATCAGTACTGGAGCTTTATAAGATGCTGATATCAGTCACATATGATGTAATGTCTGGAGGTTATATCAGTACTGAAGCGTTATAAGAGGCTGATATCAGTCACATATGATGTAATGTCTGGAGGTTATATCAGTACTGGAGCGTTATAAGAGGCTGATATCAGTCACATATGATGTAATGTCTGGAGGTTATATCAGTACTGGAGCGTTATAAGAGAGGCTGATATCAGTCACATATGATGTAATGTCTGGAGGTTATATCAGTACTGGAGCATTATAAGAGGCTGATATCAGTCACATATGATGTAATGTCTGGAGGTTATATCAGTACTGGAGCTTTATAAGATGCTGATATCAGTCACATATGATCTAATGTCTGAAGGTTATATCAGTACTGGAGCGTTATAAGAGGCTTTTATCAGTCACATATGATGTAATGTCTGGAGGTTATATCAGTACTGGAGCGTTATAAGAGGAGCTGATATCAGTCACATATGATGTAATGTCTGGAGGTTATATCAGTACTGGAGCGTTATAAGAGAGGCTGATATCAGTCACATATGGTGTAATGTCTGGAGGTTATATCAGTACTGGAGCGTTATAAGAGGAGCTGATATCAGTCACATATGATGTAATGTCTGGAGGTTATATCAGTACTGGAGCGTTATAAGAGGGGCTGATATCAGTCACATATGATGTAATGTCTGGAGGTTATATCAGTACTGGAGAGTTATAAGAGGCTGATATCAGTCACATATGGTGTAATGTCTGGAGGTTATATCAGTACTGGAGCGTTATAAGAGGGGCTAATATCAGTCACATATGGTGTAATGTCTGGAGGTTATATCAGTACTGGAGCGTTATAAGAGAGGCTGATATCAGTCACATATGGTGTAATGTCTGGAGGTTATATGAGTACTGGAACTTTATAAGATGCTGATATCAGTCACATATGGTGTAATGTCTGGAGGTTATATCAGTACTGAAGCGTTATAAGAGGCTGATATCAGTCACATATGATGTAATGTCTGGAGGTTATATCAGTACTGGAGCGTTATAAGAGGCTGATATCAGTCACATGATGTAATGTCTGAAGGTTATATCAGTACTGGAGCGTTATAAGAGAGGCTGATATCAGTCACATATGGTGTAATGTCTGGAGGTTATATCAGTACTGGAGCGTTATAAGAGGCTGATATCAGTCACATATGATGTAATGTCTGGAGGTTATATCAGTACTGGAGCGTTATAAGAGGCTGATATCAGTCACATATGATGTAATGTCTGGAGGTTATATCAGTACTGGAGCGTTATAAGAGGGGCTGATATCAGTCACATATGATGTAATGTCTGGAGGTTATATCAGTACTGGAGCGTTATAAGAGCTGATATCAGTCACATATGGTGTTATGTCTGGAGGTTATATCAGTGCTGGAGCGTTATAAGAGGCTGATATCAGTCACATATGGTGTAATGTCTGGAGGTTTTATCAGTACTGGAGCGTTATAAGAGGGGCTGATATCAGTCACATATGATGTAATGTCTGGAGGTTATATCAGTACTGGAGCGTTATAAGAGGGGCTGATATCAGTCACATATGATGTAATGTCTGGAGGTTATATCAGTACTGGAGCATTATAAGAGGCTGATATCAGTCACATATGATGTAATGTCTGGAGATTATATCAGTACTGGAGCGTTATAAGAGGCTGATATCAGTCACATATGGTGTAATGTCTGGAGGTTATATCAGTACTGGAGCGTTATAAGAGGGGCTGATATCAGTCACATATGATGTAATACCTGGAGGTTATATCAGTACTGGAGCGTTATAAGAGGGGCTGATATCAGTCACATATGATGTAATGTCTGGAGGTTATATCAGTACTGGAGCGTTATAAGAGGCTGATATCAGTCACATATGGTGTAATGTCTGGAGGTTATATCAGTACTGGAGCGTTATAAGAGGAGCTGATATCAGTCTCATATGGTGTAATGTCTGGAGGTTATATCACTACTGGAGCGTTATAAAAGGGGCTGATATCAGTCACATATGGTGTAATGTCTGGAGGTTATATCAGTACTGGAGCGTTATAAGAGGGGCTGATATCAGTCACATATGATGTAATGTCTGGAGGTTATATCAGCACTGGAGCGTTATAAGAGGGGCTGATATCAGTCACATATGGTGTAATGTCTGGAGGTTATATCACTACTGGAGCGTTATAAAAGGGGCTGATATCAGTCACATATGGTGTAAGGTCTGGAGGTTATATCAGTACTGGAGAGTTATAAGAGGAGCTGATATCAGTCACATATGATGTAATGTCTGGAGGTTATATCAGTACTGGAGCGTTATAAGAGGGGCTGATATCAGTCACATATGATGTAATGTCTGGAGGTTATATCAGTACTGGAGCGTTATAAGAGGCTGATATCAGTCACATATGATGTAATGTCTGGAGGTTATATCAGTACTGGAGCGTTATAAGAGAGGCTGATATCAGTCACATATGATGTAATGTCTGGAGGTTATATCAGTACTGGAGCGTTATAAGAGGCTGATATCAGTCACATGATGTAATGTCTGGAGGTTATATCAGTACTGGAGCGTTATAAGAGAGGCTGATATCAGTCACATATGATGTAATGTCTGGAGGTTATATCAGTACTGGAGCGTTATAAGAGGCTGATATCAGTCACATATGATGTAATGTCTGGAGGTTATATCAGTACTGGAGCTTTATAAGATGCTGATATCAGTCACATATGGTGTAATGTCTGGAGGTTATATCAGTACTGGAGAGTTATAAGAGGAGCTGATATCAGTCACATATGATGTAATGTCTGGAGATTATATCAGTACTGGAGCGTTATAAGAGGCTGATATCAGTCACATATGGTGTAATGTCTGGAGGTTATATCAGTACTGGAGCGTTATAAGAGGCTGATATCAGTCACATATGGTGTAATGTCTGGAGGTTATATCAGTACTGGAGCTTTATAAGAGGCTGATATCAGTCACATATGGTGTAATGTCTGGAGGTTATATCAGTACTGGAGAGTTATAAGAGAAGCTGATATCAGTCACATATGATGTAATGTCTGGAGATTATATCAGTACTGGAGCGTTATAAGAGGGGCTAATATCAGTCACATATGATGTAATATCTGGAGGTTATATCAGTACTGGAGCGTTATAAGAGGGGCTAATATCAGTCACATATGGTGAAATGTCTGGAGGTTATATCAGTACTGAAGCGTTATAAGAGGGGCTGATATCAGTCACATATGGTGTAATGTCTGGAGGTTATATCAGTACTGGAGCGTTATAAGAGAGGCTGATATCAGTCACATATGGTGTAATGTCTGGAGGTTATATCAGTACTGGAGCGTTATAAGAGGCTGATATCAGTCACATATGATGTAATGTCTGGAGGTTATATCAGTACTGGAGCGTTATAAGAGAGGCTGATATCAGTCACATATGGTGTAATGTCTGGAGGTTATATCAGTACTGGAGCTTTATAAGATGCTGATCTCAGTCACATATGATGTAATGTCTGGAGGTTATATCAGTACTGGAGCGTTATAAGAGGCTGATATCAGTCACATATGATGTAATGTCTGGAGGTTATATCACTACTGGAGCGTTATAAGAGGCTGATATCAGTCACATATGATGTAATGTCTGGAGGTTATATCAGTACTGGAGCGTTATAAGAGGCTGATATCAGTCACATATGATGTAATGTCTGGAGGTTATATCAGTACTGGAGCGTTATAAGAGGGGCTGATATCAGTCACATATGGTGTAATGTCTGGAGGTTATATCAGTACTGGAGCGTTATAAGAGGCTGATATCAGTCACATATGATGTAATGTCTGGAGGTTATATCAGTACTGGAGTGTTATAAGAGGAGCTGATATCAGTCTCATATGGTGTAATGTCTGGAGGTTATATCAGTACTGGAGCGTTATAAGAGGAGCTGATATCAGTCTCATATGGTGTAATGTCTGGAGGTTATATCACTACTGGAGCATTATAAGAGGAGCTGATATCAGTCACATATGGTGTAATGTCTAGAGGTTATATCAGTACTGGAGAGTTATAAGAGGAGCTGATATCAGTCACATATGATATAATGTCTGGAGGTTATATCAGCACTGGAGCGTTATAAGAGGGGCTGATATCAGTCACATATGGTGTAATGTCTGGAGGTTATATCAGTACTGGAGCGTTATAAGAGGAGCTGATATCAGTCACATATGATGTAATGTCTGGAGATTATATCAGTACTGGAGCGTTATAAGAGGCTGATATCAGTCACATATGATGTAATGTCTGGAGGTTATATCAGTACTGGAGCGTTATAAGAGGGGCTGATATCAGTCACATATGATGTAATGTCTGGAGGTTATATCAGTACTGGAGAGTTATAAGAGGCTGATATCAGTCACATATGGTGTAATGTCTGGAGGTTATATCAGTACTGGAGCGTTATAAGAGAGGCTGATATCAGTCACATATGGTGTAATGTCTGGAGGTTATATGAGTACTGGAACTTTATAAGATGCTGATATCAGTCACATATGGTGTAATGTCTCGAGGTTATATCAGTACTGAAGCGTTATAAGAGGCTGATATCAGTCACATATGATGTAATGTCTGGAGGTTATATCAGTACTGGAGCGTTATAAGAGAGGCTGATATCAGTCACATATGATGTAATGTCTGGAGGTTATATCAGTACTGGAGCGTTATAAGAGGCTGATATCAGTCACATATGATGTAATGTCTGGAGGTTATATCAGTACTGGAGCTTTATAAGATGCTGATATCAGTCACATATGATGTAATGTCTGAAGGTTATATCAGTACTGGAGCGTTATAAGAGAGGCTGATATCAGTCACATATGGTGTAATGTCTGGAGGTTATATCAGTACTGGAGCGTTATAAGAGAGGCTGATATCAGTCACATATGGTGTAATGTCTGGAGGTTATATCAGTACTGGAGCGTTATATGAGGCTGATATCAGTCACATATGATGTAATGTCTGGAGGTTATATCAGTACTGGAGCGTTATAAGAGGCTGATATCAGTCACATATGATGTAATGTCTGGAGGTTATATCAGTACTGGAGCGTTATAAGAGGCTGATATCAGTCACATATGATGTAATGTCTGGAGGTTATATCAGTACTGGAGCGTTATAAGAGGCTGATATCAGTCACATATGATGTAATGTCTGGGGGTTATATCAGTACTGGAGCGTTATAAGAGGCTGATATCAGTCACATATGGTGTAATGTCTGGAGGTTATATCAGTACTGGAGCGTTGTAAGAGGGGCTGATATCAGTCACATATGATGTAATGCCTGGAGGTTATATCAGTACTGGAGCGTTGTAAGAGGGGCTGATATCAGTCACATATGATGTAATGTCTGGAGGTTATATCAGTACTGGAGCGTTATAAGAGGCTGATATCAGTCACATATGGTGTAATGTCTGGAGGTTATATCAGTACTGGAGCGTTATAAGAGGAGCTGATATCAGTCTCATATGGTGTAATGTCTGGAGGTTATATCACTACTGGAGCGTTATAAAAGGGGCTGATATCAGTCACATATGGTGTAATGTCTGGAGGTTATATCAGTACTGGAGAGTTATAAGAGGAGCTGATATCAGTCACATATGATGTAATGTCTGGAGGTTATATCAGCACTGGAGCGTTATAAGAGGGGCTGATATCAGTCACATATGGTGTAATTTCTGGAGGTTATATCAGTACTGGAGCTTTATAAGATGCTGATATCAGTCACATATGATGTAATGTCTGGAGGTTATATCAGTACTGGAGCGTTATAAGAGGCTGATATCAGTCACATATGGTGTAATGTCTGGAGGTTATATCAGTACTGGAGCGTTATAAGAGGCTGATATCAGTCACATATGATGTAATGTCTGGAGGTTATATCAGTACTGGAGCGTTATAAGAGAGGCTGATATCAGTCACATATGATGTAATGTCTGGAGGTTATATCAGTACTGGAGCGTTATAAGAGAGGCTGATATCAGTCACATATGGTGTAATGTCTGGAGGTTATATCAGTATTGGAGCGTTATAAGAGGGGCTGATATCAGTCACATATGGTGTAATGTCTGGAGGTTATATCAGTACTGGAGCGTTATAAGAGGCTGATATCAGTCACATATGATGTAATGTCTGGAGGTTATATCAGTACTGGAGCGTTATAAGAGGCTGATATCAGTCACATATGATGTAATATCTGGAGGTTATATCAGTACTGGAGCGTTATAAGAGGGGCTGATATCAGTCACATATGGTGTAATGTCTGGAGATTATATCAGTACTGGAGCGTTATAAGAGGCTGATATCAGTCACATATGATGTAATGTCTGGAGGTTATATCAGTACTGGAGCGTTATAAGAGAGGCTGATATCAGTCACATATGGTGTAATGTCTGGAGGTTATATCAGTATTGGAGCGTTATAAGAGGGGCTGATATCAGTCACATATGATGTAATGTCTGGAGATTATATCAGTACTGGAGCGTTATAAGAGGAGCTGATATCAGTCACATATGATGTAATGTCTGGAGGTTATATCAGTACTGGAGCATTATAAGAGGCTGATATCAGTCACATATGATGTAATGTCTGGAGATTATATCAGTACTGGAGCCTTATAAGAGGCTGATATCAGTCACATATGGTGTAATGTCTGGAGATTATATCAGTACTGGAGCGTTATAAGAGGAGCTGATATCAGTCACATATGGTGTAATGTCTGGAGGTTATATCAGTACTGAAGCGTTATAAGAGGAGCTGATATCAGTCACATATGATGTAATGTCTGGAGATTATATCAGTACTGGAGCGTTATAAGAGGCTGATATCAGTCACATATGATGTAATGTCTGGAGGTTATATCAGTACTGGAGCGTTATAAGAGGGGCTGATATCAGTCACATATGATGTAATGTCTGGAGGTTATATCAGTACTGGAGAGTTATAAGAGGCTATTATCAGTCACATATGGTGTAATGTCTGGAGGTTATATCAGTACTGGAGAGTTATAAGAGGGGCTAATATCAGTCACATATGGTGTAATGTCGGGAGGTTATATCAGTACTGGAGCGTTATAAGAGAGGCTGATATCAGTCACATATGGTGTAATGTCTGGAGGTTATATCAGTACTGGAGTTTATAAGATGCTGATATCAGTCACATATGGTGTAATGTCTGGAGGTTATATCAGTACTGAAGCGTTATAAGAGGCTGATATCAGTCACATATGATGTAATGTCTGGAGGTTATATCAGTACTGGAGCGTTATAAGAGGATGATATCAGTCACATATGATGTAATGTCTGGAGGTTATATCAGTACTGGAGCGTTATAAGAGAGGCTGATATCAGTCACATATGATGCAATGTCTGGAGGTTATATCAGTACTGGAGCGTTATAAGAGGCTGATCAGTCACATATGATGTAATGTCTGGAGGTTATATCAGTACTGGAGCTTTATAAGATGCTGATATCAGTCACATATGATGTAATGTCTGAAGGTTATATCAGTACTGGAGCGTTATAAGAGGCTGATATCAGTCACATATGATGTAATGTCTGGAGGTTATATCAGTACTGGAGCGTTATAAGAGAGGCTGATATCAGTCACTTATGGTGTAATGTCTGCAGGTTATATCAGTACTGGAGCTTTATAAGATGCTGATCTCAGTCACATATGATGTAATGTCTGGAGGTTATATCAGTACTGGAGCGTTATAAGAGGGGCTGATATCAGTCACATATGGTGTAATGTCTGGAGGTTATATCAGTACTGGAGCGTTATAAGAGGGGCTGATATCAGTCACATATGATGTAATGTCTGGAGGTTATATCAGTACTGGAGCGTTATAAGAGGAGCTGATATCAGTCACATATGGTGTAATGTCTGGAGGTTATATCAGTACTGGAGCGTTATAAGAGGGGCTGATATCAGTCACATATGATGTAATGTCTGGAGGTTATATCAGTACTGGAGCATTATAAAAGAGGCTAATATCAGTCACATATGATGTAATGTCTGGAGATTATATCAGTACTGGAGCGTTATAAGAGGGGCTGAAATCAGTCACATATGATGTAATGCCTGGAGGTTATATCAGTACTGGAGCGTTATAAGAGGGGCTGATATCAGTCACATATGATGTAATGTCTGGAGGTTATATCAGTACTGGAGCGTTATAAGAGGCTGATATCAGTCACATATGGTGTAATGTCTGGAGGTTATATCAGTACTGGAGCGTTATAAGAGGAGCTGATATCAGTCTCATATGGTGTAATGTCTGGAGGTTATATCACTACTGGAGCGTTATAAAAGGGGCTGATATCAGTCACATATGGTGTAATGTCTGGAGGTTATATCAGTACTGGAGAGTTATAAGAGGAGCTGATATCAGTCACATATGATGTAATGTCTGGAGGTTATATCAGTACTGGAGCGTTATAAGAGGGGCTGATATCAGTCACATATGGTGTAATGTCTGGAGGTTATATCACTACTGGAGCGTTATAAAAGGGGCTGATATCAGTCACATATGGTGTAATGTCTGGAGGTTATATCAGTACTGGAGAGTTATAAGAGGAGCTGATATCAGTCACATATGATGTAATGTCTGGAGGTTATATCAGTACTGGAGCGTTATAAGAGGGGCTGATATCAGTCACATATGATGTAATGTCTGGAGGTTATATCAGTACTGGAGCGTTATAAGAGGGGCTGATATCAGTCACATATGGTGTAATGTCTGGAGGTTATATCAGTACTGGAGCGTTATAAGAGGCTGATATCAGTCACATATGATGTAATGTCTGGAGGTTATATCAGTACTGGAGCGTTATAAGAGAGGCTGATATCAGTCACATATGATGTAATGTCTGGAGGTTATATCAGTACTGGAGCGTTATAAGAGGCTGATATCAGTCACATATGATGTAATGTCTGGAGGTTATATCAGTACTGGAGCGTTATAAGAGGCTGATAATAGTCACATATGATGTAATATCTGGAGGTTATATCAGTACTGGAGCGTTATAAGAGGGGCTGATATCAGTCACATATGGTGTAATGTCTGGAGATTATATCAGTACTGGAGCGTTATAAGAGGCTGATATCAGTCACATATGATGTAATGTCTGGAGGTTATATCAGTACTGGAGCGTTATAAGAGAGGCTGATATCAGTCACATATGGTGTAATGTCTGGAGGTTATATCAGTATTGGAGCGTTATAAGAGGGGCTGATATCAGTCACATATGATGTAATGTCTGGAGATTATATCAGTACTGGAGCATTATAAGAGGAGCTGATATCAGTCACATATGATGTAATGTCTGGAGGTTATATCAGTACTGGAGCATTATAAGAGGCTGATATCAGTCACATATGATGTAATGTCTGGAGATTATATCAGTACTGGAGCCTTATAAGAGGCTGATATCAGTCACATATGGTGTAATGTCTGGAGATTATATCAGTACTGGAGCGTTATAAGAGGAGCTGATATCAGTCACATATGGTGTAATGTCTGGAGGTTATATCAGTACTGAAGCGTTATAAGAGGAGCTGATATCAGTCACATATGATGTAATGTCTGGAGATTATATCAGTACTGGAGCGTTATAAGAGGCTGATATCAGTCACATATGATGTAATGTCTGGAGGTTATATCAGTACTGGAGCGTTATAAGAGGGGCTGATATCAGTCACATATGATGTAATGTCTGGAGGTTATATCAGTACTGGAGAGTTATAAGAGGCTATTATCAGTCACATATGGTGTAATGTCTGGAGGTTATATCAGTACTGGAGCGTTATAAGAGGGGCTAATATCAGTCACATATGGTGTAATGTCGGGAGGTTATATCAGTACTGGAGCGTTATAAGAGAGGCTGATATCAGTCACATATGGTGTAATGTCTGGAGGTTATATCAGTACTGGAGTTTATAAGATGCTGATATCAGTCACATATGGTTTAATGTCTGGAGGTTATATCAGTACTGAAGCGTTATAAGAGGCTGATATCAGTCACATATGATGTAATGTCTGGAGGTTATATCAGTACTGGAGCGTTATAAGAGGATGATATCAGTCACATATGATGTAATGTCTGGAGGTTATATCAGTACTGGAGCGTTATAAGAGAGGCTGATATCAGTCACATATGATGCAATGTCTGGAGGTTATATCAGTACTGGAGCGTTATAAGATGCTGATCTCAGTCACATATGATGTAATGTCTGGAGGTTATATCAGTACTGGAGCGTTATAAGAGGGGCTGATATCAGTCACATATGGTGTAATGTCTGGAGGTTATATCAGTACTGGAGCGTTATAAGAGGGGCTGATATCAGTCACATATGATGTAATGTCTGGAGGTTATATCAGTACTGGAGCGTTATAAGAGGGGCTGATATCAGTCACATATGATGTAAATGTCTGGAGGTTATATCAGTACTGGAGCATTATAAAAGAGGCTAATATCAGTCACATATGATGTAATGTCTGGAGATTATATCAGTACTGGAGCGTTATAAGAGGGGCTGAAATCAGTCACATATGATGTAATGCCTGGAGGTTATATCAGTACTGGAGCGTTATAAGAGGGGCTGATATCAGTCACATATGATGTAATGTCTGGAGGTTATATCAGTACTGGAGCGTTATAAGAGGCTGATATCAGTCACATATGGTGTAATGTCTGGAGGTTATATCAGTACTGGAGCGTTATAAGAGGAGCTGATATCAGTCTCATATGGTGTAATGTCTGGAGGTTATATCACTACTGGAGCGTTATAAAAGGGGCTGATATCAGTCACATATGGTGTAATGTCTGGAGGTTATATCAGTACTGGAGAGTTATAAGAGGAGCTGATATCAGTCACATATGATGTAATGTCTGGAGGTTATATCAGTACTGGAGCGTTATAAGAGGGGCTGATATCAGTCACATATGGTGTAATGTCTGGAGGTTATATCACTACTGGAGCGTTATAAAAGGGGCTGATATCAGTCACATATGGTGTAATGTCTGGAGGTTATATCAGTACTGGAGAGTTATAAGAGGAGCTGATATCAGTCACATATGATGTAATGTCTGGAGGTTATATCAGTACTGGAGCGTTATAAGAGGGGCTGATATCAGTCACATATGATGTAATGTCTGGAGGTTATATCAGTACTGGAGCGTTATAAGAGGGGCTGATATCAGTCACATATGATGTAATGTCTGGAGGTTATATCAGTACTGGAGCGTTATAAGAGGAGCTGATATCAGTCACATATGATGTAATGTCTGGAGGTTATATCAGTACTGGAGCGTTATAAGAGGGGCTGATATCAGTCACATATGATGTAATGTCTGGAGGTTATATCAGTACTGGAGCGTTATAAGAGGCTGATATCAGTCACATATGATGTAATGTCTGGAGGTTATATCAGTACTGGAGCGTTATAAGAGGGGCTGATATCAGTCACATATGGTGTAATGTCTGGAGGTTATATCAGTACTGGAGCGTTATAAGAGAGGCTGATATCAGTCACATATGGTGTAATGTCTGGAGGTTATATCAGTACTGGAGAGTTATAAGAGGAGCTGATATCAGTCACATATGATGTAATGTCTGGAGGTTATATCAGTACTGGAGCTTTATAAGATGCTGATATCAGTCACATATGATGTAATGTCTGAAGGTTATATCAGTACTGGAGCGTTATAAGAGGCTGATATCAGTCACATATGATGTAATGTCTGGAGGTTATATCAGTACTGGAGCGTTATAAGAAAGGCTGATATCAGTCACATATGGTGTAATGTCTGCAGGTTATATCAGTACTGGAGCTTTATAAGATGCTGATCTCAGTCACATATGATGTAATGTCTGGAGGTTATATCAGTACTGGAGCGTTATAAGAGGGGCTGATATCAGTCACATATGGTGTAATGTCTGGAGGTTATATCAGTACTGGAGCGTTATAAGAGGGGCTGATATCAGTCACATATGATGTAATGTCTGGAGGTTATATCAGTACTGGAGCGTTATAAGAGGAGCTGATATCAGTCACATATGGTGTAATGTCTGGAGGTTATATCAGTACTGGAGCGTTATAAGAGGGGCTGATATCAGTCACATATGATGTAATGTCTGGAGGTTATATCAGTACTGGAGCATTATAAAAGAGGCTAATATCAGTCACATATGATGTAATGTCTGGAGATTATATCAGTACTGGAGCGTTATAAGAGGGGCTGAAATCAGTCACATATGATGTAATGCCTGGAGGTTATATCAGTACTGGAGCGTTATAAGAGGGGCTGATATCAGTCACATATGATGTAATGTCTGGAGGTTATATCAGTACTGGAGCGTTATAAGAGGCTGATATCAGTCACATATGGTGTAATGTCTGGAGGTTATATCAGTACTGGAGCGTTATAAGAGGAGCTGATATCAGTCTCATATGGTGTAATGTCTGGAGGTTATATCACTACTGGAGCGTTATAAAAGGGGCTGATATCAGTCACATATGGTGTAATGTCTGGAGGTTATATCAGTACTGGAGAGTTATAAGAGGAGCTGATATCAGTCACATATGATGTAATGTCTGGAGGTTATATCAGTACTGGAGCGTTATAAGAGGGGCTGATATCAGTCACATATGGTGTAATGTCTGGAGGTTATATCACTACTGGAGCGTTATAAAAGGGGCTGATATCAGTCACATATGGTGTAATGTCTGGAGGTTATATCAGTACTGGAGAGTTATAAGAGGAGCTGATATCAGTCACATATGATGTAATGTCTGGAGGTTATATCAGTACTGGAGCGTTATAAGAGGCTGATATCAGTCACATATGATGTAATGTCTGGAGGTTATATCAGTACTGGAGCGTTATAAGAGAGGCTGATATCAGTCACATATGATGTAATGTCTGGAGGTTATATCAGTACTGGAGCGTTATAAGAGGCTGATATCAGTCACATATGATGTAATGTCTGGAGGTTATATCAGTACTGGAGCGTTATAAGAGGCTGATATCAGTCACATATGATGTAATATCTGGAGGTTATATCAGTACTGGAGCGTTATAAGAGGGGCTGATATCAGTCACATATGGTGTAATGTCTGGAGATTATATCAGTACTGGAGCGTTATAAGAGGCTGATATCAGTCACATATGATGTAATGTCTGGAGATTATATCAGTACTGGAGCGTTATAAGAGGCTGATATCAGTCACATATGATGTAATGTCTGGAGGTTATATCAGTACTGGAGAGTTATAAGAGGCTATTATCAGTCACATATGGTGTAATGTCTGGAGGTTATATCAGTACTGGAGCGTTATAAGAGGGGCTAATATCAGTCACATATGGTGTAATGTCGGGAGGTTATATCAGTACTGGAGCGTTATAAGAGAGGCTGATATCAGTCACATATGGTGTAATGTCTGGAGGTTATATCAGTACTGGAGTTTATAAGATGCTGATATCAGTCACATATGGTGTAATGTCTGGAGGTTATATCAGTACTGAAGCGTTATAAGAGGCTGATATCAGTCACATATGATGTAATGTCTGGAGGTTATATCAGTACTGGAGCGTTATAAGAGGATGATATCAGTCACATATGATGTAATGTCTGGAGGTTATATCAGTACTGGAGCGTTATAAGAGAGGCTGATATCAGTCACATATGATGCAATGTCTGGAGGTTATATCAGTACTGGAGCGTTATAAGAGGCTGATCAGTCACATATGATGTAATGTCTGGAGGTTATATCAGTACTGGAGCTTTATAAGATGCTGATATCAGTCACATATGATGTAATGTCTGAAGGTTATATCAGTACTGGAGCGTTATAAGAGGCTGATATCAGTCACATATGATGTAATGTCTGGAGGTTATATCAGTACTGGAGCGTTATAAGAGAGGCTGATATCAGTCACATATGGTGTAATGTCTGCAGGTTATATCAGTACTGGAGCTTTATAAGATGCTGATCTCAGTCACATATGATGTAATGTCTGGAGGTTATATCAGTACTGGAGCGTTATAAGAGGGGCTGATATCAGTCACATATGGTGTAATGTCTGGAGGTTATATCAGTACTGGAGCGTTATAAGAGGGGCTGATATCAGTCACATATGATGTAATGTCTGGAGGTTATATCAGTACTGGAGCGTTATAAGAGGGGCTGATATCAGTCACATATGATGTAATGTCTGGAGGTTATATCAGTACTGGAGCATTATAAAAGAGGCTAATATCAGTCACATATGATGTAATGTCTGGAGATTATATCAGTACTGGAGCGTTATAAGAGGGGCTGAAATCAGTCACATATGATGTAATGCCTGGAGGTTATATCAGTACTGGAGCGTTATAAGAGGGGCTGATATCAGTCACATATGATGTAATGTCTGGAGGTTATATCAGTACTGGAGCGTTATAAGAGGCTGATATCAGTCACATATGGTGTAATGTCTGGAGGTTATATCAGTACTGGAGCGTTATAAGAGGAGCTGATATCAGTCTCATATGGTGTAATGTCTGGAGGTTATATCACTACTGGAGCGTTATAAAAGGGGCTGATATCAGTCACATATGGTGTAATGTCTGGAGGTTATATCAGTACTGGAGAGTTATAAGAGGAGCTGATATCAGTCACATATGATGTAATGTCTGGAGGTTATATCAGTACTGGAGCGTTATAAGAGGGGCTGATATCAGTCACATATGGTGTAATGTCTGGAGGTTATATCACTACTGGAGCGTTATAAAAGGGGCTGATATCAGTCACATATGGTGTAATGTCTGGAGGTTATATCAGTACTGGAGAGTTATAAGAGGAGCTGATATCAGTCACATATGATGTAATGTCTGGAGGTTATATCAGTACTGGAGCGTTATAAGAGGGGCTGATATCAGTCACATATGATGTAATGTCTGGAGGTTATATCAGTACTGGAGCGTTATAAGAGGGGCTGATATCAGTCACATATGATGTAATGTCTGGAGGTTATATCAGTACTGGAGCGTTATAAGAGGAGCTGATATCAGTCACATATGATGTAATGTCTGGAGGTTATATCAGTACTGGAGCGTTATAAGAGGGGCTGATATCAGTCACATATGATGTAATGTCTGGAGGTTATATCAGTACTGGAGCGTTATAAGAGGCTGATATCAGTCACATATGATGTAATGTCTGGAGGTTATATCAGTACTGGAGCGTTATAAGAGGGGCTGATATCAGTCACATATGGTGTAATGTCTGGAGGTTATATCAGTACTGGAGCGTTATAAGAGAGGCTGATATCAGTCACATATGGTGTAATGTCTGGAGGTTATATCAGTACTAGAGCGTTATAAGAGAGGCTGATATCAGTCACATATGATGTAATGTCTGGAGGTTATATCAGTACTGGAGCGTTATAAGAGAGGCTGATATCAGTCACATATGGTGTAATGTCTGGAGGTTATATCAGTACTGGAGCGTTATAAGAGGCTGATATCAGTCACATATGATGTAATGTCTGGAGGTTATATCAGTACTGGAGCGTTATAAGAGAGGTTGATATCAGTCACATATGGTGTAATGTCTGGAGGTTACATCAGTACTGGAGCTTTATAAGATGCTGATATCAGTCACATATGATGTAATGTCTGGAGGTTATATCAGTACTGGAGCGTTATAAGAGGCTGATATCAGTCACATATGGTGTAATGTCTGGAGGTTATATCAGTACTGGAAAGTTATAAGAGGAGCTGATATCAGTCACATATGATATAATGTCTGGAGATTATATCAGTACTGGAGCGTTATAAGAGGAGCTAATATCAGTCACATATGATGTAATATCTGGAGATTATATCAGTACTGGAGCGTTATAAGAGGCTGATATCAGTCACATATGATGTAATGTCTGGAGATTATATCAGTACTGGAGCGTTATAAGAGGCTGATATCAGTCACATATGATGTAATGTCTGGAGGTTATATCAGTACTGGAGCGTTATAAGAGAGGCTGATATCAGTCACATATGGTGTAATGTCTGGAGGTTATATCAGTATTGGAGCGTTATAAGAGGGGCTGATATCAGTCACATATGGTGTAATGTCTGGAAGTTATATCAGTATTGGAGCGTTATAAGAGGGGCTGATATCAGTCACATATGATGTAATGTATGGAGATTATATCAGTACTGGAGCGTTATAAGAGGAGCTGATATCAGTCACATATGATGTAATGTCTGGAGGTTATATCAGTACTGGAGCGTTATAAGAGGCTGATATCAGTCACATATGGTGTAATGTCTGGGGGTTATATCAGTACTGGAGCGTTATAAGAGAGGCTGATATCAGTCACATATGGTGTAATGTCTGGAGGTTATATCAGTACTGGAGCGTTATAAGAGGAGCTGATATCAGTCACATATGGTGTAATGTCTGGAGGTTATATCAGTACTGGAGCATTATAAGAGGAGCTGATATCAGTCACATATGATGTAATGTCTGGAGATTATATCAGTACTGGAGCGTTATAAGAGGAGCTGATATCAGTCACATATGATGTAATGTCTGGAGGTTATATCAGTACTGGAGCATTATAAGAGGCTGATATCAGTCACATATGATGTAATGTCTGGAGGTTATATCAGTACTGGAGCGTTATAAGAGGGGCTGATATCAGTGACATATGATGTAATGTCTGGAGGTTATATCAGTACTGGAGAGTTATAAGAGGCTGATATCAGTCACATATGGTGTAATGTCTGGAGGTTATATCAGTACTGGAGCGTTATAAGAGGGGCTAATATCAGTCACATATGGTGTAATGTCTGGAGGTTATATCAGTACTGGAGCGTTATAAGAGAGGCTGATATCAGTCACATATGGTGTAATGTCTGGAGGTTATATCAGTACTGGAGCTTTATAAGATGCTGATATCAGTCACATATGGTGTAATGTCTGGAGGTTATATCAGTACTGAAGCGTTATAAGAGGCTTATATCAGTCACATATGATGTAATGTCTGGAGGTTATATCAGTACTGGAGCGTTATAAGAGGCTGATATCAGTCACATATGATGTAATGTCTGGAGGTTATATCAGTACTGGAGCGTTATAAGAGAGGCTGATATCAGTCACATATGATGTAATGTCTGGAGATTATATCAGTACTGGAGCGTTATAAGAGGCTGATATCTGTCACATATGGTGTAATGTCTGGAGATTATATCAGTACTGGAGCGTTATAAGAGGAGCTAATATCAGTCACATATGATGTAATATCTGGAGATTATATCAGTACTGGAGCGTTATAAGAGGCTGATATCAGTCACATATGATGTAATGTCTGGAGATTATATCAGTACTGGAGCGTTATAAGAGGCTGATATCAGTCACATATGATGTAATGTCTGGAGGTTATATCAGTACTGGAGCGTTATAAGAGAGGCTGATATCAGTCACATATGGTGTAATGTCTGGAGGTTATATCAGTATTGGAGCGTTATAAGAGGGGCTGATATCAGTCACATGGTGTAATGTCTGGAAGTTATATCAGTATTGGAGCGTTATAAGAGGCTGATATCAGTCACATATGGTGTAATGTATGGAGATTATATCAGTACTGGAGCGTTATAAGAGGAGCTGATATCAGTCACATATGATGTAATGTCTGGAGGTTATATCAGTACTGGAGCGTTATAAGAGGCTGATATCAGTCACATATGATGTAATGTCTGGAGATTATATCAGTACTGGAGCGTTATAAGAGGCTGATATCAGTCACATATGGTGTAATGTCTGGGGGTTATATCAGTACTGGAGCGTTATAAGAGAGGCTGATATCAGTCACATATGGTGTAATGTCTGGAGGTTATATCAGTACTGGAGCGTTATAAGAGGAGCTGATATCAGTCACATATGATGTAATGTCTGGAGGTTATATCAGTACTGGAGCGTTATAAGAGGCTGATATCAGTCACATATGATGTAATGTCTGGAGGTTATATCAGTACTGGAGCGTTATAAGAGGGGCTGATATCAGTCACATATGATGTAATGTCTGGAGGTTATATCAGTACTGGAGAGTTATAAGAGGCTGATATCAGTCACATATGGTGTAATGTCTGGAGGTTATATCAGTACTGGAGCGTTATAAGAGGGGCTAATATCAGTCACATATGGTGTAATGTCTGGAGGTTATATCAGTACTGGAGCGTTATAAGAGAGGCTGATATCAGTCACATATGGTGTAATGTCTGGAGGTTATATCAGTACTGGAGCTTTATAAGATGCTGATATCAGTCACATATGGTGTAATGTCTGGAGGTTATATCAGTACTGAAGCGTTATAAGAGGCTTATATCAGTCACATATGATGTAATGTCTGGAGGTTATATCAGTACTGGAGCGTTATAAGAGGCTGATATCAGTCACATATGATGTAATGTCTGGAGGTTATACCAGTACTGGAGCGTTATAAGAAAGGCTGATATCAGTCACATATGGTGTAATGTCTGGAGGTTATATCAGTACTGGAGCTTTATAAGATGCTGATATCAGTCACATATGATGTAATGTCTGGAGGTTATATCAGTACTGGAGCGTTATAAGAGGCTGATATCAGTCACATATGATGTAATGTCTGGAGGTTATATCAGTACTGGAGCGTTATAAGAGGGGCTGATATCCGTCACATATGATGTAATGTCTGGAGGTTATATCAGTACTGGAGTGTTATAAGAGGCTGATATATGTCACATATGGTGTAATGTCTGGAGGTTATATCAGTACTGGAGCGTTATAAGAGGGGCTGATATCAGTCACATATGATGTAATGTCTGGAGGTTATATCAGTACTGGAGCGTTATAAGAGGAGCTGATATCAGTCACATATGGTGTAATGTCTGGAGGTTATATCAGTACTGGAGCGTTATAAGAGGGGCTGATATCAGTCACATATGATGTAATGTCTGGAGGTTATATCAGTACTGGAGCATTATAAGAGGCTGATATCAGTCACATATGATGTAATGTCTGGAGATTATATCAGTACTGGAGCGTTATAAGAGGCTGATATCAGTCACATATGGTGTAATGTCTGGAGGTTATATCAGTACTGGAGCGTTATAAGAGGGGCTGATATCAGTCACATATGATGTAATGCCTGGAGGTTATATCAGTACTGGAGCGTTATAAGAGGGGCTGATATCAGTCACATATGATATAATGTCTGGAGGTTATATCAGTACTGGAGCGTTATAAGAGGCTGATATCAGTCACATATGGTGTAATGTCTGGAGGTTATATCAGTACTGGAGCGTTATAAGAGGCTGATATCAGTCACATATGATGTAATGTCTGGAGGTTATATCAGTACTGGAGCGTTATAAGAGGCTGATATCAGTCACATATGGTGTAATATCTGGAGGTTATATCAGTACTGGAGCGTTATAAGAGGGGCTGATATCAGTCACATATGATGTAATGCCTGGAGGTTATATCAGTACTGGAGCGTTATAAGAGGGGCTGATATCAGTCACATATGATGTAATGTCTGGAGATTATATCAGTACTGGAGCGTTATAAGAGGCTGATATCAGTCACATATGGTGTAATGTCTGGAGGTTATATCAGTACTGGAGCGTTATAAGAGGAGCTGATATCAGTCTCATATGGTGTAATGTCTGGAGGTTATATCACTACTGGAGCGTTATAAAAGGGGCTGATATCAGTCACATATGGTGTAATGTCTGGAGGTTATATCAGTACTGGAGAGTTATAAGAGGAGCTGATATCAGTCACATATGATGTAATGTCTGGAGGTTATATCAGTACTGGAGCGTTATAAGAGGGGCTGATATCAGTCACATATGGTGTAATGTCTGGAGGTTATATCAGTACTGGAGAGTTATAAGAGGGGCTGATATCAGTCACATATGGTGTAATGTCTGGAGGTTATATCAGTACTGGAAAGTTATAAGAGGCTGATATCAGTCACATATGGTGTAATGTCTGGAGGTTATATCAGTACTGGAACGTTATAAGAGGCTGATATCAGTCACATATGGTGTAATGTCTGGGGGTTATATCAGTACTGGAGCGTTATAAGAGGAGCTGATATCAGTCACATATGATGTAATGTCTGGAGGTAATATCAGTACTGGAGCGTTATAAGAGGCTGATATCAGTCACATATGGTGTAATGTCTGGAGGTTATATCAGTACTGGAGCGTTATAAGAGGCTGATATCAGTCACATATGGTGTAATGTCTGGAGGTTATATCAGTACTGGAGAGTTATAAGAGGAGCTGATATCAGTCACATATGATGTAATGTCTGGAGGTTATATCAGTACTGGAGCGTTATAAGAGGAGCTGATATCAGTCACATATGGTGTAATGTCTGGAGGTTATATCACTACTGGAGCGTTATAAAAGGGGCTGATATCAGTCACATATGGTGTAATGTCTGGAGGTTATATCAGTACTGGAGAGTTATAAGAGGAGCTGATATCAGTCACATATGATGTAATGTCTGGAGGTTATATCAGTACTGGAGCGTTATAAGAGGGGCTGATATCAGTCACATATGATGTAATGTCTGGAGGTTATATCAGTACTGGAGCGTTATAAGAGGGGCTGATATCAGTCACATATGGTGTAATGTCTGGAGGTTATATCACTACTGGAGCGTTATAAGAGGGGCTGATATCAGTCACATATGGTGTAATGTCTGGAGGTTATATCAGTACTGGAGCGTTACAAGAGGTGCTGATATCAGACACATATTATGTAATGTTTGGAGGTTATATCAGTACTGGAGCATTATAAGAGGCTGATATCAGTCACATATGATGTAATGTCTGGAGATTATATCAGTACTGGAGCGTTATAAGAGGCTGATATCAGTCACATATGGTGTAATGTCTGGGGGTTATATCAGTACTGGAGCGTTATAAGAGAGGCTGATATCAGTCACATATGGTGTAATGTCTGGAGGTTATATCAGTACTGGAGCGTTATAAGAGGAGCTGATATCAGTCACATATGGTGTAATGTCTGGAGGTTATATCAGTACTGGAGCGTTATAAGAGGAGCTGATATCAGTTACATATGATGTAATCTCTGGAGATTATATCAGTACTGGAGCGTTATAAGAGGAGCTGATATCAGTCACATATGATGTAATGTCTGGAGGTTATATCAGTACTGGAGCTTTATAAGAGGCTGATATCAGTCACATATGATGTAATGTCTGGAGCTTATATCAGTACTGGAGCTTTATAAGATGCTGATATCAGTCATATATGATGTAATGTCTGAAGGTTATATTAGTACTGGAGCGTTATAAGAGGCTGATATCAGTCACATATGATGTAATGTCTGGAGGTTATATCAGTACTGGAGCGTTATAAGAGGCTGATATCAGTCACATATGGTGTAATGTCTGGAGGTTATATCAGTACTGGAGCGTTATAAGAGGGGCTGATATCAGTCACATATGATGTAATGCCTGGAGGTTATATCAGTACTGGAGCGTTATAAGAGGGGCTGATATCAGTCACATATGATGTAATGTCTGGAGGTTATATCAGTACTGGAGCGTTATAAGAGGAGCTGATATCAGTCACATATGGTGTAATGTCTGGAGGTTATATCACTACTGGAGCGTTATAAAAGGGGCTGATATCAGTCACATATGATGTAATGTCTGGAGGTTATATCAGTACTGGAGAGTTATAAGAGGAGCTGATATCAGTCACATATGATGTAATGTCTGGAGGTTATATCAGTACTGGAGCGTTATAAGAGGGGCTGATATCAGTCACATATGGTGTAATGTCTGGATGTTATATCACTACTGGAGCGTTATATGAGGGGCTGATATCAGTCACATATGGTGTAATGTCTGGAGGTTATATCAGTACTGGAGAGTTATAAGAGGGGCTGATATCAGTCACATATGGTGTAATGTCTGGAGGTTATATCAGTACTGGAACGTTATAAGAGGCTGATATCAGTCACATATGGTGTAATGTCTGGGGGTTATATCAGTACTGGAGCGTTATAAGAGGAGCTGATATCAGTCACATATGATGTAATGTCTGGAAGTAATATCAGTACTGGAGCGTTATAAGAGGCTGATATCAGTCACATATGGTGTAATGTCTGGAGGTTATATCAGTACTGGAGCGTTATAAGAGGGGCTGATATCAGTCACATATGATGTAATGCCTGGAGGTTATATCAGTACTGGAGCGTTATAAGAGGAGCTGATATCAGTCACATATGATGTAATGTCTGGAGGTAATATCAGTACTGGAGCGTTATAAGAGGCTGATATCAGTCACATATGGTGTAATGTCTGGAGGTTATATCAGTACTGGAGCGTTATAAGAGGCTGATATCAGTCACATATGATGTAATGTCTGGAGTTTATATCAGTACTGGAGCTTTATAAGATGCTGATATCAGTCACATATGATGTAATGTCTGGAGTTTATATCAGTACTGGAGCTTTATAAGATGCTGATATCAGTCACATATGATGTAATGTCTGAAGGTTATATCAGTACTGGAGCGTTATAAGAGGCTGATATCAGTCACATATGATGTAATGTCTGGAGGTTATATCAGTACTGGAGCGTTATAAGAGAGGCTGATATCAGTCACATATGGTGTAAAGTCTGGAGGTTATATCAGTACTGGAGCTTTATAAGATGCTGTTATCAGTCACATATGATGTAATGTCTGGAGGTTATATCAGTACTGGAGCGTTATAAGAGGCTGATATCAGTCACATATGATGTAATGTCTGGAGGTTATATCAGTACTGGAGCGTTATAAGAGGCTGATATCAGTCACATATGATGTAATGTCTGGAGGTTATATCAGTACTGGAGCGTTATAAGAGGGGCTGATATCAGTCACATATGGTGTAATGTCTGGAGGTTATATCAGTACTGGAGCGTTATAAGAGGGGATGATATCAGTCACATATGATGTAATGTCTGGAGGTTATATCAGTACTGGAGCGTTATAAGAGGAGCTGATATCAGTCACATATGGTGTAATGTCTGGAGGTTATATCAGTACTGGAGCGTTATAAGAGGGGCTGATATCAGTCACATATGATGTAATGTCTGGAGGTTATATCAGTACTGGAGCATTATAAGAGGCTGATATCAGTCACAGATGATGTAATGTCTGGAGGTAATATCAGTACTGGAGCGGTATAAGAGGCTGATATCAGTCACATATGGTGTAATGTCTGGAGGTTATATCAGTACTGGAGCGTTATAAGAGGGGCTGATATCAGTCACATATGATGTAATGCCTGGAGGTTATATCAGTACTGGAGCGTTATAAGAGGGGCTGATATCAGTCACATATGATGTAATGTCTGGAGGTTATATCAGTACTGGAGCGTAATAAGAGGCTGATATCAGTCACATATGGTGTAATGTCTGGAGGTTATATCAGTACTGGAGCGTTATAAGAGGAGCTGATATCAGTCACATATGGTGTAATGTCTGGAGGTTATATCACTACTGGAGCGTTAGAAAAGGGGCTGATATCAGTCACATATGGTGTAATGTCTGGAGGTTATATCAGTACTGGAGCGTTATAAGAGGCTGATATCAGTCACATATGATGTAATGTCTGGAGGTTATATCAGTACTGGAGCGTTATATGAGGGGCTGATATCAGTCACATATGATGTAATGTCTGGAGGTTATATCAGTACTGGAGCGTTATATGAGGGGCTGATATCAGTCACATATGATGTAATGTCTGGAGGTTATATCAGTACTGGAGCGTTATAAGAGGCTGATATCAGTCACATATGATGTAATGCCTGGAGGTTATATCAGTACTGGAGCGTTTTAAGAGGAGCTGATATCAGTCACATATGATGTAATGTCTGGAGGTAATATCAGTACTGGAGCGTTATAAGAGGCTGATATCAGTCACATATGGTGTAATGTCTGGAGGTTGTATCAGTACTGGAGCGTTATAAGAGGAGCTGATATCAGTCACATATGGTGTAATGTCTGGAGGTTATATCACTACTGGAGCGTTATAAAAGGGGCTGATATCAGTCACATATGGTGTAATGTCTGGAGGTTATATCAGTACTGGAGAGTTATAAGAGGAGCTGATATCAGTCACATATGGTGTAATGTCTGGAGGTTATATCAGTACTGGAGCATTATAAGAGGGGCTGATATCAGTCACATATGATGTAATGTCTGGAGGTTATATCAGTACTGGAGCGCTATAAGAGGCTGATATCAGTCACATATGGTGTAATGTCTGGAGGTTATATCAGTACTGGAGCGTTATAAGAGGCTGATATCAGTCACATATGGTGTAATGTCTGGAGGTTATATCAGTATTGGAGCGTTATAAGAGGGGCTGATATCAGTCACATATGGTGTAATGTCTGGAGGTTATATCAGTACTGGAGTGTTATAAGAGGCTGATATCAGTCACATATGGTGTAATGTCTGGGGGTTATATCAGTACTGGAGCGTTATAAGAGGCTGATATCAGTCACATATGGTGTAATGTCTGGAGGTTATATCAGTACTGGAGCGTTAAAAGAGGCTGATATCAGTCACATATGGTGTAATGTCTGGAGGTTATATCAGTACTGGAGCATTATAAGAGGGGCTGATATCAGTCACATATGATGTAATGTCTGGAGGTTATATCAGTACTGGAGCGTTATAAGAGGCTGATATCAGTCACATATGATGTAATGTCTGGAGGTTATATCAGTACTGGAGCGTTATAAGAGGCTGATATCAGTCACATATGGTGTAATGTCTGGAGGTTATATCAGTACTGGAGCGTTATAAGAGGGGCTGATATCAGTCACATATGATGTAATGCCTGGAGGTTATATCAGTACTGGAGCGTTATAAGAGGGGCTGATATCAGTCACATATGATGTAATGTCTGGAGGTTATATCAGTACTGGAGCGTTATAAGAGGCTGGGAACAATCACATATGGTGTAATGTCTGGAGGTTATATCAGTACTGGAGTGTTATAAGAGGCTGATATCAGTCACATATGGTGTAATGTCTGGAGGTTATATCAGTACTGGAGCGTTATAAGAGGCTGATATCAGTCACATATGGTGTAATGTCTGGAGGTAATATCAGTACTGGAGCGTTATAAGAGGCTGATATCAGTCACATAAAATGTAATGTCTGGAGGTTATATCAGTACTGGAGCATTATAAGAGGCTGATATCAGTCACATATGATGTAATGTCTGGAGGTTATATCAGTACTGGAGCGTTATAAGAGGCTGATATCAGTCACATATGGTGTAATGTCTGGAGGTTATATCAGTACTGGAGCGTTATAAGAGGCTGATATCAGTCACATATGGTGTAATGTCTGGAGGTTATATCAGTATTGGAGCGTTATAAGAGGGGCTGATATCAGTCAAATATGGTGTAATGTCTGGAGGTTATATCAGTACTGGAACGTTATAAGAGGCTGATATCAGTCACATATGGTGTAATGTCTGGGGGATATATCAGTACTGGAGCGTTATAAGAGGCTGATATCAGTCACATATGGTGTAATGTCTGGAGGTTATATCAGTACTGGAGCATTATAAGAGGGGCTGATATCAGTCACATATGATGTAATGTCTGGAGGTTATATCAGTACTGGAGCGTTATAAGAGGCTGATATCAGTCACATATGGTGTAATGTCTGGAGGTTATATCAGTACTGGAGTGTTATAAGAGGCTGTTATCAGTCACATAATCAGTCACATATGATGTAATGTCTGGAGGTTATATCAGTACTGGAGTGTTATAAGAGGCTGATATCAGTCACATATGATGTAATGTCTGGAGGTTATATCAGTACTGGAGCGTTATAAGAGGCTGATATCAGTCACATATGATGTAATGTCTGGAGGTTATATCAGTACTGGAGCGTTATAAGAGGCTGAGAACAATCACATATGGTGTAATGTCTGGAGGTTATATCAGTACTGGAGTGTTATAAGAGGCTGATATCAGTCACACATGGTGTAATGTCTGGAGGTTATATCAGTACTGGAGCGTTATAAGAGGCTGATATCAGTCACATATGGTGTAATGTCTGGAGGTAATATCAGTACTGGAGAGTTATAAGAGGAGCTGATATCAGTCACATATGATGTAATGTCTGGAGATTATATCAGTACTGGAGCGTTATAAGAGGGGCTGATATCAGTCACATATGATGTAATGTCTGGAGGTAATATCAGTACTGGAGAGTTATAAGAGGAGCTGATATCAGTCACATATGATGTAATGTCTGGAGATTATATCAGTACTGGAGCGTTATAAGAGGGGCTGATATCAGTCACATATGATGTAATGTCTGGAGGTTATATCAGTACTGGAGTGTTATAAGAGGCTGAGAACAATCACATATGGTGTAATGTCTGGAGGTTATATCAGTACTGGAGTGTTATAAGAGGCTGATATCAGTCACATATGGAGGTTATATCAGTACTGGAGCGTTATAAGAGGCTGATATCAGTCACATATGATGTAATGTCTGGAGGTTATATCAGTACTGGAGCGTTATAAGAGGAGCTGATATCAGTCACATATGGTGTAATGTCTGGAGGTTATATCAGTACTGGAGCGTTATAAGAGGAGCTGATATCAGTCACATATGGTGTAATGTCTGGAGGTTATATCAGTACTGGAGTGTTATAAGAGGCTGATATCAGTCACATATGATGTAATGTCTGGAGGTTATATCAGTACTGGAGCGTTATAAGAGGCTGATATCAGTCACATATGGTGTAATGTCTGGAGGTTATATCAGTACTAGAGCGTTATAAGAGGCTGATATCAGTCACATATGGTGTAATGTCTGGGGGTTATATCAGTACTGGAGAATTATAAGAGGGGCTGATATCAGTCACATATGATGTAATGTCTGGAGGTTATATCAGTACTGGAGCGTTATAAGAGGGGCTGATATCAGTCACATATGATGTAATGTCTGGAGGTTATATCAGTACTGGAGCGTAATAAGAGGGGCTGATATCAGTCACATATGATGTAATGTCTGGAGGTTATATCAGTACTGGAGTGTTATAAGAGGCTGATATCAGTCACATATGGTGTAATGTCTGGAGGTTATATCAGTACTGGAGCGCTATAAGAGGCTGATATCAGTCACATATGGTGTAATGTCTGGAGGTTATATCAGTACTGGAGCGTTGTAAGAGGCTGATATCAGTCACATATGATGTAATGTCTGGAGGTTATATCAGTACTGGAGCGTTATAAGAGGGGCTGATATCAGTCACATATGGTGTAATGTCTGGAGGTTATATCAGTACTGGAGCGTTATAAGAGGGGCTGATATCAGTCACATATGATGTAATGTCTGGAGGTTATATCAGTACTGGAGCGTTATAAGAGGCTGATATCAGTCACATATGATGTAATGTCTGGAGGTTATATCAGTACTGGAGCGTTATAAGAGGCTGATATCAGTCACATATGGTGTAATGTCTGGAGGTTATATCAGTACTGGAGTGTTATAAGAGGCTGTTATCAGTCACATAATCAGTCACATATGATGTAATGTCTGGAGGTTATATCAGTACTGGAGTGTTATAAGAGGCTGATATCAGTCACATATGATGTAATGTCTGGAGGTTATATCAGTACTGGAGCGTTATAAGAGGCTGATATCAGTCACATATGATGTAATGTCTGGAGGTTATATCAGTACTGGAGCGTTATAAGAGGCTGAGAACAATCACATATGGTGTAATGTCTGGAGGTTATATCAGTACTGGAGTGTTATAAGAGGCTGATATCAGTCACACATGGTGTAATGTCTGGAGGTTATATCAGTACTGGAGCGTTATAAGAGGCTGATATCAGTCACATATGGTGTAATGTCTGGAGGTAATATCAGTACTGGAGAGTTATAAGAGGAGCTGATATCAGTCACATATGATGTAATGTCTGGAGATTATATCAGTACTGGAGCGTTATAAGAGGGGCTGATATCAGTCACATATGATGTAATGTCTGGAGGTAATATCAGTACTGGAGAGTTATAAGAGGAGCTGATATCAGTCACATATGATGTAATGTCTGGAGATTATATCAGTACTGGAGCGTTATAAGAGGGGCTGATATCAGTCACATATGATGTAATGTCTGGAGGTTATATCAGTACTGGAGTGTTATAAGAGGCTGAGAACAATCACATATGGTGTAATGTCTGGAGGTTATATCAGTACTGGAGTGTTATAAGAGGCTGATATCAGTCACATATGGTGTAATGTCTGGAGGTTATATCAGTACTGGAGCGTTATAAGAGGCTGATATCAGTCACATATGGTGTAATGTCTGGAGGTAATATCAGTACTGGAGCGTTATAAGAGGCTGATATCAGTCACATAAAATGTAATGTCTGGAGGTTATATCAGTACTGGAGCATTATAAGAGGCTGATATCAGTCACATATGATGTAATGTCTGGAGGTTATATCAGTACTGGAGCGTTATAAGAGGCTGATATCAGTCACATATGGTGTAATGTCTGGAGGTTATATCAGTACTGGAGCGTTATAAGAGGCTGATATCAGTCACATATGGTGTAATGTCTGGAGGTTATATCAGTATTGGAGCGTTATAAGAGGGGCTGATATCAGTCAGATATGGTGTAATGTCTGGAGGTTATATCAGTACTGGAACGTTATAAGAGGCTGATATCAGTCACATATGGTGTAATGTCTGGGGGATATATCAGTACTGGAGCGTTATAAGAGGCTGATATCAGTCACATATGGTGTAATGTCTGGAGGTTATATCAGTACTGGAGCGTTAAAAGAGGCTGATATCAGTCACATATGGTGTAATGTCTGGAGGTTATATCAGTACTGGAGCATTATAAGAGGGGCTGATATCAGTCACATATGATGTAATGTCTGGAGGTTATATCAGTACTGGAGCGTTATAAGAGGCTGATATCAGTCACATATGATGTAATGTCTGGAGGTTATATCAGTACTGGAGCGTTATAAGAGGCTGATATCAGTCACATATGGTGTAATGTCTGGAGGTTATATCAGTACTGGAGCGTTATAAGAGGCTGATATCAGTCACATATGGTGTAATGTCTGGAGGTAATATCAGTACTGGAGCGTTATAAGAGGCTGATATCAGTCACATAAAATGTAATGTCTGGAGGTTATATCAGTACTGGAGCATTATAAGAGGCTGATATCAGTCACATATGATGTAATGTCTGGAGGTTATATCAGTACTGGAGCGTTATAAGAGGCTGATATCAGTCACATATGGTGTAATGTCTGGAGGTTATATCAGTACTGGAGCGTTATAAGAGGCTGATATCAGTCACATATGGTGTAATGTCTGGAGGTTATATCAGTATTGGAGCGTTATAAGAGGGGCTGATATCAGTCAAATATGGTGTAATGTCTGGAGGTTATATCAGTACTGGAACGTTATAAGAGGCTGATATCAGTCACATATGGTGTAATGTCTGGGGGATATATCAGTACTGGAGCGTTATAAGAGGCTGATATCAGTCACATATGGTGTAATGTCTGGAGGTTATATCAGTACTGGAGCGTTAAAAGAGGCTGATATCAGTCACATATGGTGTAATGTCTGGAGGTTATATCAGTACTGGAGCATTATAAGAGGGGCTGATATCAGTCACATATGATGTAATGTCTGGAGGTTATATCAGTACTGGAGCGTTATAAGAGGCTGATATCAGTCACATATGATGTAATGTCTGGAGGTTATATCAGTACTGGAGCGTTATAAGAGGCTGATATCAGTCACATATGGTGTAATGTCTGGAGGTTATATCAGTACTGGAGTGTTATAAGAGGCTGTTATCAGTCACATAATCAGTCACATATGATGTAATGTCTGGAGGTTATATCAGTACTGGAGTGTTATAAGAGGCTGATATCAGTCACATATGATGTAATGTCTGGAGGTTATATCAGTACTGGAGCGTTATAAGAGGCTGATATCAGTCACATATGATGTAATGTCTGGAGGTTATATCAGTACTGGAGCGTTATAAGAGGCTGAGAACAATCACATATGGTGTAATGTCTGGAGGTTATATCAGTACTGGAGTGTTATAAGAGGCTGATATCAGTCACACATGGTGTAATGTCTGGAGGTTATATCAGTACTGGAGCGTTATAAGAGGCTGATATCAGTCACATATGGTGTAATGTCTGGAGGTAATATCAGTACTGGAGAGTTATAAGAGGAGCTGATATCAGTCACATATGATGTAATGTCTGGAGATTATATCAGTACTGGAGCGTTATAAGAGGGGCTGATATCAGTCACATATGATGTAATGTCTGGAGGTAATATCAGTACTGGAGAGTTATAAGAGGAGCTGATATCAGTCACATATGATGTAATGTCTGGAGATTATATCAGTACTGGAGCGTTATAAGAGGGGCTGATATCAGTCACATATGATGTAATGTCTGGAGGTTATATCAGTACTGGAGTGTTATAAGAGGCTGAGAACAATCACATATGGTGTAATGTCTGGAGGTTATATCAGTTCTGGAGTGTTATAAGAGGCTGATATCAGTCACATATGGAGGTTATATCAGTACTGGAGCGTTATAAGAGGCTGATATCAGTCACATATGATGTAATGTCTGGAGGTTATATCAGTACTGGAGCGTTATAAGAGGAGCTGATATCAGTCACATATGGTGTAATGTCTGGAGGTTATATCAGTACTGGAGCGTTATAAGAGGAGCTGATATCAGTCACATATGGTGTAATGTCTGGAGGTTATATCAGTACTGGAGTGTTATAAGAGGCTGATATCAGTCACATATGATGTAATGTCTGGAGGTTATATCAGTACTGGAGCGTTATAAGAGGCTGATATCAGTCACATATGGTGTAATGTCTGGAGGTTATATCAGAACTAGAGCGTTATAAGAGGCTGATATCAGTCACATATGGTGTAATGTCTGGGGGTTATATCAGTACTGGAGAATTATAAGAGGGGCTGATATCAGTCACATATGATGTAATGTCTGGAGGTTATATCAGTACTGGAGCGTTATAAGAGGGGCTGATATCAGTCACATATGATGTAATGTCTGGAGGTTATATCAGTACTGGAGCGTAATAAGAGGGGCTGATATCAGTCACATATGATGTAATGTCTGGAGGTTATATCAGTACTGGAGTGTTATAAGAGGCTGATATCAGTCACATATGGTGTAATGTCTGGAGGTTATATCAGTACTGGAGCGCTATAAGAGGCTGATATCAGTCACATATGGTGTAATGTCTGGAGGTTATATCAGTACTGGAGCGTTGTAAGAGGCTGATATCAGTCACATATGATGTAATGTCTGGAGGTTATATCAGTACTGGAGCGTTATAAGAGGGGCTGATATCAGTCACATATGGTGTAATGTCTGGAGGTTATATCAGTACTGGAGCGTTATAAGAGGGGCTGATATCAGTCACATATGATGTAATGTCTGGAGGTTATATCAGTACTGGAGCGTTATAAGAGGCTGATATCAGTCACATATGATGTAATGTCTGGAGGTTATATCAGTACTGGAGCGTTATAAGAGGCTGATATCAGTCACATATGGTGTAATGTCTGGAGGTTATATCAGTACTGGAGTGTTATAAGAGGCTGTTATCAGTCACATAATCAGTCACATATGATGTAATGTCTGGAGGTTATATCAGTACTGGAGTGTTATAAGAGGCTGATATCAGTCACATATGATGTAATGTCTGGAGGTTATATCAGTACTGGAGCGTTATAAGAGGCTGATATCAGTCACATATGATGTAATGTCTGGAGGTTATATCAGTACTGGAGCGTTATAAGAGGCTGAGAACAATCGCATATGGTGTAATGTCTGGAGGTTATATCAGTACTGGAGTGTTATAAGAGGCTGATATCAGTCACACATGGTGTAATGTCTGGAGGTTATATCAGTACTGGAGCGTTATAAGAGGCTGATATCAGTCACATATGGTGTAATGTCTGGAGGTAATATCAGTACTGGAGAGTTATAAGAGGAGCTGATATCAGTCACATATGATGTAATGTCTGGAGATTATATCAGTACTGGAGCGTTATAAGAGGGGCTGATATCAGTCACATATGATGTAATGTCTGGAGGTAATATCAGTACTGGAGAGTTATAAGAGGAGCTGATATCAGTCACATATGATGTAATGTCTGGAGATTATATCAGTACTGGAGCGTTATAAGAGGGGCTGATATCAGTCACATATGATGTAATGTCTGGAGGTTATATCAGTACTGGAGTGTTATAAGAGGCTGAGAACAATCACATATGGTGTAATGTCTGGAGGTTATATCAGTACTGGAGTGTTATAAGAGGCTGATATCAGTCACATATGATGTAATGTCTGGAGGTAATATCAGTACTGGAGAGTTATAAGAGGAGCTGATATCAGTCACATATGATGTAATGTCTGGAGATTATATCAGTACTGGAGCGTTATAAGAGGGGCTGATATCAGTCACATATGATGTAATGTCTGGAGGTAATATCAGTACTGGAGAGTTATAAGAGGAGCTGATATCAGTCACATATGATGTAATGTCTGGAGATTATATCAGTACTGGAGCGTTATAAGAGGGGCTGATATCAGTCACATATGATGTAATGTCTGGAGGTTATATCAGTACTGGAGTGTTATAAGAGGCTGAGAACAATCACATATGGTGTAATGTCTGGAGGTTATATCAGTACTGGAGTGTTATAAGAGGCTGATATCAGTCACATATGGTGTAATGTCTGGAGGTTATATCAGTACTGGAGCGTTATAAGAGGCTGATATCAGTCACATATGGTGTAATGTCTGGAGGTAATATCAGTACTGGAGCGTTATAAGAGGCTGATATCAGTCACATAAAATGTAATGTCTGGAGGTTATATCAGTACTGGAGCATTATAAGAGGCTGATATCAGTCACATATGATGTAATGTCTGGAGGTTATATCAGTACTGGAGCGTTATAAGAGGCTGATATCAGTCACATATGGTGTAATGTCTGGAGGTTATATCAGTACTGGAGCGTTATAAGAGGCTGATATCAGTCACATATGGTGTAATGTCTGGAGGTTATATCAGTATTGGAGCGTTATAAGAGGGGCTGATATCAGTCAGATATGGTGTAATGTCTGGAGGTTATATCAGTACTGGAACGTTATAAGAGGCTGATATCAGTCACATATGGTGTAATGTCTGGGGGATATATCAGTACTGGAGCGTTATAAGAGGCTGATATCAGTCACATATGGTGTAATGTCTGGAGGTTATATCAGTACTGGAGCGTTAAAAGAGGCTGATATCAGTCACATATGGTGTAATGTCTGGAGGTTATATCAGTACTGGAGCATTATAAGAGGGGCTGATATCAGTCACATATGATGTAATGTCTGGAGGTTATATCAGTACTGGAGCGTTATAAGAGGCTGATATCAGTCACATATGATGTAATGTCTGGAGGTTATATCAGTACTGGAGCGTTATAAGAGGCTGATATCAGTCACATATGGTGTAATGTCTGGAGGTTATATCAGTACTGGAGTGTTATAAGAGGCTGTTATCAGTCACATAATCAGTCACATATGATGTAATGTCTGGAGGTTATATCAGTACTGGAGTGTTATAAGAGGCTGATATCAGTCACATATGATGTAATGTCTGGAGGTTATATCAGTACTGGAGCGTTATAAGAGGCTGATATCAGTCACATATGATGTAATGTCTGGAGGTTATATCAGTACTGGAGCGTTATAAGAGGCTGAGAACAATCACATATGGTGTAATGTCTGGAGGTTATATCAGTACTGGAGTGTTATAAGAGGCTGATATCAGTCACACATGGTGTAATGTCTGGAGGTTATATCAGTACTGGAGCGTTATAAGAGGCTGATATCAGTCACATATGGTGTAATGTCTGGAGGTAATATCAGTACTGGAGAGTTATAAGAGGAGCTGATATCAGTCACATATGATGTAATGTCTGGAGATTATATCAGTACTGGAGCGTTATAAGAGGGGCTGATATCAGTCACATATGATGTAATGTCTGGAGGTAATATCAGTACTGGAGAGTTATAAGAGGAGCTGATATCAGTCACATATGATGTAATGTCTGGAGATTATATCAGTACTGGAGCGTTATAAGAGGGGCTGATATCAGTCACATATGATGTAATGTCTGGAGGTTATATCAGTACTGGAGTGTTATAAGAGGCTGAGAACAATCACATATGGTGTAATGTCTGGAGGTTATATCAGTACTGGAGTGTTATAAGAGGCTGATATCAGTCACATATGATGTAATGTCTGGAGGTTATATCAGTACTGGAGCGTTATAAGAGGCTGATATCAGTCACATATGATGTAATGTCTGGAGGTTATATCAGTACTGGAGCGTTATAAGAGGCTGAGAACAATCACATATGGTGTAATGTCTGGAGGTTATATCAGTACTGGAGTGTTATAAGAGGCTGATATCAGTCACATATGGTGTAATGTCTGGGGGTTATATCAGTACTGGAGAATTATAAGAGGGGCTGATATCAGTCACATATGATGTAATGTCTGGAGGTTATATCAGTACTGGAGCGTTATAAGAGGGGCTGATATCAGTCACATATGATGTAATGTCTGGAGGTTATATCAGTACTGGAGCGTAATAAGAGGGGCTGATATCAGTCACATATGATGTAATGTCTGGAGGTTATATCAGTACTGGAGTGTTATAAGAGGCTGATATCAGTCACATATGGTGTAATGTCTGGAGGTTATATCAGTACTGGAGCGCTATAAGAGGCTGATATCAGTCACATATGGTGTAATGTCTGGAGGTTATATCAGTACTGGAGCATTGTAAGAGGCTGATATCAGTCACATATGATGTAATGTCTGGAGGTTATATCAGTACTGGAGCGTTATAAGAGGGGCTGATATCAGTCACATATGGTGTAATGTCTGGAGGTTATATCAGTACTGGAGCGTTATAAGAGGGGCTGATATCAGTCACATATGATGTAATGTCTGGAGGTTATATCAGTACTGGAGCGTTATAAGAGGAGCTGATATCAGTCACATATGGTGTAATGTCTGGAGGTTATATCAGTACTGGAGCGTTATAAGAGGGGCTGATATCAGTCACATATGATGTAATGTCTGGAGGTTATATCAGTACTGGAGCGTTATAAGAGGGGCTGATATCAGTCACATATGGTGTAATGTCTGGAGGTTATATCAGTACTGGAGTGTTATAAGAGGGGCTGATATCAGTCACATATGATGTAATGTCTGGAGGTTATATCAGTACTGGAGTGTTATAAGAGGCTGATATCAGTCACATATGATGTAATGTCTGGAGGTTATATCAGTACTGGAGCGTTATAAGAGGATGATATCAGTCACATATGATGTAATGTCTGGAGGTTATATCAGTACTGGAGCGTTATAAGAGGGGCTGATATCAGTCACATATGATGTAATGTCTGGAGGTTATATCAGTACTGGAGCGTTATAAGAGGCTGATATCAGTCACATATGGTGTAATGTCTGCAGGTTATATCAGTACTGGAGCGTTATAAGAGGATGATATCAGTCACATATGATGTAATGTCTGGAGGTTATATCAGTACTGGAGCGTTATAAGAGGCTGATATCAGTCACAAATGATGTAATGTCTGGAGGTTATATCAGTACTGGAGAGTTATAAGAGGAGCTGATATCAGTCACATATGATGTAATGTCTGGAGGTTATATCAGTACTGGAGCGTTATAAGAGGCTGATATCAGTCACATATGGTGTAATGTCTGGAGGTTATATCAGTGCTGGAGCGTTATAAGAGGCTGATATCAGTCACATATGGTGTAATGTCTGGAGGTTATATCAGTACTGGAGCGTTATAAGAGGGGCTGATATCAGTCACATATGGTGTAATGTCTGGAGGTTATATCAGTACTGGAGCGTTATAAGAGGCTGATATCAGTCACATATGGTGTAATGTCTGGAGGTTATATCAGTACTGGAGAGTTATAAGAGGAGCTGATATCAGTCACATATGATGTAATGTCTGGAGATTATATCAGTACTGGAGCGTTATAAGAGGGGCTAATATCAGTCACATATGGTGTAATATCTGGAGGTTATATCAGTACTGGAGCATTATAAGAGGGGCTGATATCAGTCACATATGATGTAATGTCTGGAGGTTATATCAGTGCTGGAGCGTTATAAGAGGCTGATATCAGTCACATATGATGTAATGTCTGGAGGTTATATCAGTACTGGAGTGTTATAAGAGGCTGATATCAATCACATATGATGTAATGTCTGGAGGTTATATCAGTACTAGAGCGTTATAAGAGGCTGATATCAGTCACATATGGTGTAATGTCTGGGGGTTATATCAGTACTGGAGCGTTATAAGAGGGGCTGATATCAGTCACATATGATGTAATGTCTGGAGGTTATATCAGTACTGGAGCGTTATAAGAGGGGCTGATATCAGTCACATATGATGTAATGTCTGGAGGTTATATCAGTACTGGAGCGTTATTAGAGGGGCTGATATCAGTCACATATGATGTAATGTCTGGAGGTTATATCAGTACTGGAGCGTTATAAGAGGCTGATATCAGTCACATATGGTGTAATGTCTGGAGGTTATATCAGTACTGGAGCGCTATAAGAGGCTGATATCAGTCACATATGGTGTAATGTCTGGAGGTTATATCAGTACTGGAGCGTTATAAGAGGTTGATATCAGTCACATATGGTGTAATGTCTTGAGGTTATATCAGTACTGGAGCGTTATAAGAGGCTGATATCAGTCACAAATGATGTAATGTCTGGAGGTTATATCAGTACTGGAGAGTTATAAGAGGAGCTGATATCAGTCACATATGATGTAATGTCTGGAGGTTATATCAGTACTGGAGCGTTATAAGAGGCTGATATCAGTCACAAATGATGTAATGTCTGGAGGTTATATCAGTACTGGAGCGTTATAAGAGGCTGATATCAGTCACATATGGTGTAATGTCTCGAGGTTTTATCAGTACTGGAGCGTTATAAGAGGGGCTGATATCAGTCACAAATGGTGTAATGTCTGGAGGTTATATCAGTGCTGGAGCGTTATAAGAGGGGCTGATATCAGTCACATATGGTGTAATGTCTGGAGGTTTTATCAGTACTGGAGCGTTATAAGAGGAGCTGATATCAGTCACATATGGTGTAATGTCTGGAGGTTTTATCAGTACTGGAGCGTTATAAGAGGGGCTGATATCAGTCACAAATGGTGTAATGTCTGGAGGTTATATCAGTGCTGGAGCGTTATAAGAGGCTGATATCAGTCACATATGGTGAAATGTCTGGAGGTTATATCAGTACTGGAGCGTTATAAGAGGGGCTGTTATCAGTCACATATGGTGTAATGTCTGGAGGTTATATCAGTACTGGAGCGTTATAAGAGGGGCTGATATCAGTCACAAATGGTGTAATGTCTGGAGGTTATATCAGTACTGGAGCGTTATAAGAGGAGCTGATATCAGTCACATATGGTGTAATGTCTGGAGGTTTTATCAGTACTGGAGCGTTATAAGAGGGGCTGATATCAGTCACAAATGGTGTAATGTCTGGAGGTTATATCAGTGCTGGAGCGTTATAAGAGGCTGATATCAGTCACATATGGTGAAATGTCTGGAGGTTATATCAGTACTGGAGCGTTATAAGAGGGGCTGTTATCAGTCACATATGGTGTAATGTCTGGAGGTTATATCAGTACTGGAGCGTTATAAGAGGGGCTGATATCAGTCACATATGATGTAATGTCTGGAGGTTATATCAGTACTGGAGTGTTATAAGAGGCTGATATCAGTCACATATGATGTAATGTCTGGAGGTTATATCAGTACTGGAGCGTTATAAGAGGCTGAGAACAATCACATATGGTGTAATGTCTGGAGGTTATATCAGTACTGGAGTGTTATAAGAGGCTGATATCAATCACATATGATGTAATGTCTGGAGGTTATATCAGTACTAGAGCGTTATAAGAGGCTGATATCAGTCACATATGGTGTAATGTCTGGGGGTTATATCAGTACTGGAGCGTTATAAGAGGATGATATCAGTCACATAAGGTGTAATGTCTGGAGGTTATATCAGTACTGGAGCGTTATAAGAGGGGCTGATATCAGTCACATATGATGTAATGTCTAGAGGTTATATCAGTACTGGAGCGTTATAAGAGGGGCTGATATCAGTCACATATGATGTAATGTCTAGAGGTTATATCAGTACTGGAGCGTTATAAGAGGGGCTGATATCAGTCACATATGATGTAATGTCTGGAGGTTATATCAGTACTGGAGCGTTATAAGAGGGGCTGATATCAGTCACATATGATGTAATGTCTGGAGGTTATATCAGTACTGGAGTGTTATAAGAGGCTGATATCAGTCACATATGGTGTAATGTCTGGAGGTTATATCAGTACTGGAGCGCTATAAGAGGCTGATATCAGTCACATATGGTGTAATGTCTGGAGGTTATATCAGTACTGGAGCGTTGTAAGAGGCTGATATCAGTCACATATGGTGTAATGTCTGGAGGTTATATCAGTACTGGAGCTTTATAAGAGGATGATATCAGTCACATATGATGTAATGTCTGGAGGTTATATCAGTACTGGAGCGTTGTAAGAGGCTGATATCAGTCACATATGGTGTAATGTCTGGAGGTTATATCAGTACTGGAGCTTTATAAGAGGATGATATCAGTCACATATGATGTAATGTCTGGAGGTTATATCAGTACTGGAGCGTTCTAAGAGGCTGATATCAGTCACATATGGTGTAATGTCTGCAGGTTATATCAGTACTGGAGCGTTATAAGAGGATGATATCAGTCACATATGGTGTAATGTCTGCAGGTTATATCAGTACTGGAGCGTTATAAGAGGCTGATATCAGTCACAAATGATGTAATGTCTGGAGGTTATATCAGTACTGGAGAGTTATAAGAGGAGCTGATATCAGTCACATATGATGTAATGTCTGGAGGTTATATCAGTACTGGAGCGTTATAAGAGGCTGATATCAGTCACATATGATGTAATGTCTGGAGGTTATATCAGTGCTGGAGCGTTATAAGAGGGGCTGATATCAGTCACAAATGGTGTAATGTCTGGAGGTTATATCAGTGCTGGAGCGTTATAAGAGGCTGATATCAGTCACATATGGTGAAATGTCTGGAGGTTATATCAGTACTGGAGCGTTATAAGAGGGGCTGTTATCAGTCACATATGGTGTAATGTCTGGAGGTTATATCAGTACTGGAGCGTTATAAGAGGGGCTGATATCAGTCACATATGATGTAATGTCTGGAGGTTATATCAGTACTGGAGCGTTATAAGAGGCTGATATCAGTCACAAATGATGTAATGTCTGGAGGTTATATCAGTACTGGAGCGTTATAAGAGGCTGATATCAGTCACAAATGATGTAATGTCTGGAGGTTATATCAGTACTGGAGAGTTATAAGAGGAGCTGATATCAGTCACATATGATGTAATGTCTGGAGGTTATATCAGTACTGGAGCGTTATAAGAGGCTGATATCAGTCACAAATGATGTAATGTCTGGAGGTTATATCAGTACTGGAGCGTTATAAGAGGCTGATATCAGTCACATATGGTGTAATGTCTCGAGGTTTTATCAGTACTGGAGCGTTATAAGAGGGGCTGATATCAGTCACAAATGGTGTAATGTCTGGAGGTTATATCAGTGCTGGAGCGTTATAAGAGGGGCTGATATCAGTCACATATGGTGTAATGTCTGGAGGTTATATCAGTACTGGAGCGTTATAAGAGGAGCTGATATCAGTCACATATGGTGTAATGTCTGGAGGTTTTATCAGTACTGGAGCGTTATAAGAGGGGCTGATATCAGTCACAAATGGTGTAATGTCTGGAGGTTATATCAGTGCTGGAGCGTTATAAGAGGCTGATATCAGTCACATATGGTGAAATGTCTGGAGGTTATATCAGTACTGGAGCGTTATAAGAGGGGCTGTTATCAGTCACATATGGTGTAATGTCTGGAGGTTATATCAGTACTGGAGCGTTATAAGAGGGGCTGATATCAGTCACAAATGGTGTAATGTCTGGAGGTTATATCAGTGCTGGAGCGTTATAAGAGGCTGATATCAGTCACATATGGTGTAATGTCTGGAGGTTATATCAGTACTGGAGCGTTATAAGAGGGGCTGATATCAGTCACATATGATGTAATGTCTGGAGGTTATATCAGTACTGGAGCGTTATAAGAGGGGCTGATATCAGTCACATATGATGTAATGTCTGGAGGTTATATCAGTACTGGAGCGTTATAAGAGGCTGATATCAGTCACAAATGATGTAATGTCTGGAGGTTATATCAGTACTGGAGCGTTATAAGAGGCTGATATCAGTCACAAATGATGTAATGTCTGGAGGTTATATCAGTACTGGAGCGTTATAAGAGGCTGATATCAGTCACATATGGTGTAATGTCTGGAGGTTTTATCAGTACTGGAGCGTTATAAGAGGCTGATATCAGTCACATATGATGTAATGTCTGGAGGTTATATCAGTATTGGAGCGTTATAAGAGGGGCTGATATCAGTCACATATGGTGTAATGTCTGGAGGTTATATCAGTATTGGAGCGTTATAAGAGGGACTGATATCAGTCACATATGGTGTAATGTCTGGAGGTTATATCAGTACTGGAACGTTATAAGAGGCTGATATCAGTCACATATGGTGTAATGTCTGGGGGTTATATCAGTACTGGAGCGTTATAAGAGACTGATATCAGTCACATATGGTGTAATGTCTGGAGGTTATATCAGTACTGGAGCGTTAAAAGAGGCTGATATCAGTCACATATGGTGTAATGTCTGGAGGTTATATCAGTACTGGAGCATTATAAGAGGGGCTGATATCAGTCACATATGATGTAATGTCTGGAGGTTATATCAGTACTGGAGCGTTATAAGAGGCTGATATCAGTCACATATGATGTAATGTCTGGAGGTTATATCAGTACTGGAGCGTTATAAGAGGCTGATATCAGTCACATATGGTGTAATGTCTGGAGGTTATATCAGTACTGGAGTGTTATAAGAGGCTGATATCAGTCACATATGATGTAATGTCTGGAGGTTATATCAGTACTGGAGTGTTATAAGAGGCTGATATCAGTCACATATGATGTAATGTCTGGAGGTTATATCAGTACTGGAGCGTTATAAGAGGCTGATATCAGTCACATATGATGTAATGTCTGGAGGTTATATCAGTACTGGAGCGTTATAAGAGGAGCTGATATCAGTCACATATGATGTAATGTCTGGAGGTTATATCAGTACTGGAGCGTTATAAGAGGCTGATATCAGTCACATATGATGTAATGTCTGGAGGTTATATCAGTACTGGAGCGTTATAAGAGGCTGAGAACAATCACATATGGTGTAATGTCTGGAGTTTATATCAGTACTGGAGTGTTATAAGAGGCTGATATCAGTCACATATGATGTAATGTCTGGAGGTTATATCAGTACTGGAGCGTTATAAGAGGCTGATATCAGTCACATATGATGTAATGTCTGGAGGTTATATCAGTACTGGAGCGTTATAAGAGGCTGAGAACAATCACATATGGTGTAATGTCTGGAGGTTATATCAGTACTGGAGTGTTATAAGAGGCTGATATCAGTCACATATGATGTAATGTCTGGAGGTTATATCAGTACTGGAGCGTTATAAGAGGAGCTGATATCAGTCACATATGGTGTAATGTCTGGAGGTTATATCAGTACTGGAGCGTTATAAGAGGAGCTGATATCAGTCACATATGGTGTAATGTCTGGAGGTTATATCAGTACTGGAGTGTTATAAGAGGCTGATATCAGTCACATATGATGTAATGTCTGGAGGTTATATCAGTACTGGAGCGTTATAAGAGGCTGATATCAGTCACATATGGTGTAATGTCTGGAGGTTATATCAGTACTAGAGCGTTATAAGAGGCTGATATCAGTCACATATGGTGTAATGTCTGGGGGTTATATCAGTACTGGAGAATTATAAGAGGGGCTGATATCAGTCACATATGATGTAATGTCTGGAGGTTATATCAGTACTGGAGCGTTATAAGAGGAGCTGATATCAGTCACATATGATGTAATGTCTGGAGGTTATATCAGTACTGGAGCGTTATAAGAGGCTGATATCAGTCACATATGGTGTAATGTCTGGAGGTTTTATCAGTACTGGAGAGTTATAAGAGGGGCTGATATCAGTCACAAATGGTGTAATGTCTGGAGGTTATATCAGTGCTGGAGCGTTATAAGAGGCTGATATCAGTCACATATGGTGTAATGTCTGGAGGTTATATCAGTACTGGAGCGTTATAAGAGGCTGATATCAGTCACATATGGTGTAATGTCTGGAGGTTATATCAGTACTGGAGAGTTATAAGAGGAGCTGATATCAGTCACATATGATGTAATGTCTGGAGGTTATATCAGTACTGGAGCGTTATAAGAGGCTGATATCAGTCACATATGGTGTAATGTCTGGAGGTTTTATCAGTACTGGAGCGTTATAAGAGGGGCTGATATCAGTCACAAATGGTGTAATGTCTGGAGGTTATATCAGTGCTGGAGCGTTATAAGAGGCTGATATCAGTCACATATGGTGAAATGTCTGGAGGTTATATCAGTACTGGAGCGTTATAAGAGGGGCTGTTATCAGTCACATATGGTGTAATGTCTGGAGGTTATATCAGTACTGGAGCGTTATAAGAGGGGCTGTTATCAGTCACATATGGTGTAATATCTGGAGGTTATATCAGTAGTGGAGCGTTATAAGAGGGGCTGATATCAGTCACAAATGGTGTAATGTCTGGAGGTTATATCAGTGCTGGAGCGTTATAAGAGGCTGATATCAGTCACATATGGTGTAATGTCTGGAGGTTATATCAGTACTGGAGCGTTATAAGAGGGGCTGATATCAGTCACATATGATGTAATGTCTGGAGGTTATATCAGTACTGGAGCGTTATAAGAGGGGCTGATATCAGTCACATATGATGTAATGTCTGGAGGTTATATCAGTACTGGAGCGTTATAAGAGGCTGATATCAGTCAGAAATGATGTAATGTCTGGAGGTTATATCAGTACTGGAGCGTTATAAGAGGCTGATATCAGTCACAAATGATGTAATGTCTGGAGGTTATATCAGTACTGGAGAGTTATAAGAGGAGCTGATATCAGTCACATATGATGTAATGTCTGGAGGTTATATCAGTACTGGAGCGTTATAAGAGGCTGATATCAGTCACAAATGATGTAATGTCTGGAGGTTATATCAGTACTGGAGCGTTATAAGAGGCTGATATCAGTCACATATGGTGTAATGTCTGGAGGTTTTATCAGTACTGGAGCGTTATAAGAGGCTGATATCAGTCACATATGATGTAATGTCTGGAGGTTATATCAGTATTGGAGCGTTATAAGAGGGGCTGATATCAGTCACATATGGTGTAATGTCTGGAGGTTATATCAGTATTGGAGCGTTATAAGAGGGGCTGATATCAGTCACAAGTGGTGTAATGTCTGGAGGTTATATCAGTACTGGAACGTTATAAGAGGCTGATATCAGTCACATATGGTGTAATGTCTGGGGGTTATATCAGTACTGGAGCGTTATAAGAGGCTGATATCAGTCACATATGGTGTAATGTCTGGAGGTTATATCAGTACTGGAGCATTATAAGAGGGGCTGATATCAGTCACATATGATGTAATGTCTGGAGGTTATATCAGTACTGGAGCGTTATAAGAGGCTGATATCAGTCACATATGATGTAATGTCTGGAGGTTATATCAGTACTGGAGCGTTATAAGAGGCTGAGAACAATCACATATGGTGTAATGTCTGGAGGTTATATCAGTACTGGAGTGTTATAAGAGGCTGATATCAGTCACATATGATGTAATGTCTGGAGGTTATATCAGTACTGGAGCGTTGTAAGAGGCTGATATCAGTCACATATGATGTAAAGTCTGGAGGTTATATCAGTACTGGAGCGTTATAAGAGGCTGAGAACAATCACATATGGTGTAATGTCTGGAGGTTATATCAGTACTGGAGTGTTATAAGAGGCTGATATCAGTCACATATGATGTAATGTCTGGAGGTTATATCAGTACTGGAGCGTTATAAGAGGAGCTGATATCAGTCACATATGGTGTAATGTCTGGAGGTTTTATCAGTACTGGAGCGTTATAAGAGGAGCTGATATCAGTCACATATGGTGTAATGTCTGGAGGTTATATCAGTACTGGAGTGTTATAAGAGGCTGAGAACAATCACATATGGTGTAATGTCTGGAGGTTATATCAGTACTGGAGTGTTATAAGAGGCTGATATCAGTCACATATGATGTAATGTCTGGAGGTTATATCAGTACTGGAGCGTTATAAGAGGCTGATATCAGTCACATATGGTGTAATGTCTGGGGGTTATATCAGTACTGGAGAATTATAAGAGGGGCTGATATCAGTCACATATGATGTAATGTCTGGAGGTTATATCAGTACTGGAGCGTTATAAGAGGGGCTGATAGTCACATATGGTGTAATGTCTGGAGGTTATATCAGTACTGGAGCGCTATAAGAGGCTGATATCAGTCACATTTGGTGTAATGTCTGGAGGTTATATCAGTACTGGAGCGTTGTAAGAGGCTGATATCAGTCACATATGGTGTAATGTCTGGAGGTTATATCAGTGCTGGAGTGTTATAAGAGGCTGTTATCAGTCACATATGATGTAATGTCTGGAAGTTATATCAGTACTGGAGCGTTATAAGAGGAGCTGATATCAGTCACATATGGTGTAATGTCTGGAGGTTATATCAGTACTGGAGCGTTATAAGAGGGGCTGATATCAGTCACATGTGATGTAATGTCTGGAGGTTATATCAGTACTGGAGCGTTATAAGAGGGGCTGATATCAGTCACATGTGATGTAATGTCTGGAGGTTATATCAGTACTGGAGCGTTATAAGAGGGGCTGATATCAGTCACATATGGTGTAATGTCTGGAGGTTATATCAGTGCTGGAGTGTTATAAGAGGCTGATATCAGTCACATATGATGTAATGTCTGGAGGTTATATCAGTACTGGAGTGTTATAAGAGGCTGATATCAGTCACATGTGATGTAATGTCTGGAGGTTATATCAGTACTGGAGCGTTATAAGAGGATGATATCAGTCACATATGATGTAATGTCTGGAGGTTATATCAGTACTGGAGCGTTATAAGAGGGGCTGATATCAGTCACATATGATGTAATGTCTGGAGGTTATATCAGTACTGGAGCGTTATAAGAGGCTGATATCAGTCACATATGGTGTAATGTCTGCAGGTTATATCAGTACTGGAGCGTTATAAGAGGATGATATCAGTCACATATGGTGTAATGTCTGGAGGTTATATCAGTACTGGAGCGTTATAAGAGGCTGATATCAGTCACATATGATGTAATGTCTGGAGGTTATATCAGTACTGGAGCGTAATAAGAGGGGCTGATATCAGTCACATATGATGTAATGTCTGGAGGTTATATCAGTACTGGAGCGTTATAAGAGGCTGATATCAGTCACATATGGTGTAATGTCTGCAGGTTATATCAGTACTGGAGCGTTATAAGAGGATGATATCAGTCACATATGGTGTAATGTCTGGAGGTTATATCAGTACTGGAGCGTTATAAGAGGGGCTGATATCAGTCACATATGATGTAATGTCTGGAGGTTATATCAGTACTGGAGCGTAATAAGAGGGGCTGATATCAGTCACATATGATGTAATGTCTGGAGGTTATATCAGTACTGGAGTGTTATAAGAGGCTGATATCAGTCACATATGGTGTAATGTCTGGAGGTTATATCAGTACTGGAGCGTTGTAAGAGGCTGATATCAGTCACATATGGTGTAATGTCTGGAGGTTATATCAGTGCTGGAGTGTTATAAGAGGCTGTTATCAGTCACATATGATGTAATGTCTGGAAGTTATATCAGTACTGGAGCGTTATAAGAGGAGCTGATATCAGTCACATATGGTGTAATGTCTGGAGGTTATATCAGTACTGGAGCGTTATAAGAGGGGCTGATATCAGTCACATGTGATGTAATGTCTGGAGGTTATATCAGTACTGGAGCGTTATAAGAGGGGCTGATATCAGTCACATGTGATGTAATGTCTGGAGGTTATATCAGTACTGGAGCGTTATAAGAGGGGCTGATATCAGTCACATATGGTGTAATGTCTGGAGGTTATATCAGTACTGGAGCGTTATAAGAGGGGCTGAGAACAATCACATATGGTGTAATGTCTGGAGGTTATATCAGTACTGGAGCGTTATAAGAGGCTGATATCAGTCACATATGGTGTAATGTCTGGAGGTTATATCAGTACTGGAGCGTTATAAGAGGATGATATCAGTCACATATGATGTAATGTCTGGAGGTTATATCAGTACTGGAGCGTTATAAGAGGGGCTGATATCAGTCACATATGATGTAATGTCTGGAGGTTATATCAGTACTGGAGCGTTATAAGAGGCTGATATCAGTCACATATGGTGTAATGTCTGCAGGTTATATCAGTACTGGAGCGTTATAAGAGGATGATATCAGTCACATATGGTGTAATGTCTGGAGGTTATATCAGTACTGGAGCGTTATAAGAGGCTGATATCAGTCACATATGATGTAATGTCTGGAGGTTATATCAGTACTGGAGCGTTATAAGAGGGGCTGATATCAGTCACATATGATGTAATGTCTGGAGGTTATATCAGTACTGGAGCGCTATAAGAGGCTGATATCAGTCACATTTGGTGTAATGTCTGGAGGTTATATCAGTACTGGAGCGTTGTAAGAGGCTGATATCAGTCACATATGGTGTAATGTCTGGAGGTTATATCAGTGCTGGAGTGTTATAAGAGGCTGTTATCAGTCACATATGATGTAATGTCTGGAAGTTATATCAGTACTGGAGCGTTATAAGAGGAGCTGATATCAGTCACATATGGTGTAATGTCTGGAGGTTATATCAGTACTGGAGCGTTATAAGAGGGGCTGATATCAGTCACATGTGATGTAATGTCTGGAGGTTATATCAGTACTGGAGCGTTATAAGAGGGGCTGATATCAGTCACATGTGATGTAATGTCTGGAGGTTATATCAGTACTGGAGCGTTATAAGAGGGGCTGATATCAGTCACATATGGTGTAATGTCTGGAGGTTATATCAGTGCTGGAGTGTTATAAGAGGCTGATATCAGTCACATATGATGTAATGTCTGGAGGTTATATCAGTACTGGAGTGTTATAAGAGGCTGATATCAGTCACATGTGATGTAATGTCTGGAGGTTATATCAGTACTGGAGCGTTATAAGAGGATGATATCAGTCACATATGATGTAATGTCTGGAGGTTATATCAGTACTGGAGCGTTATAAGAGGGGCTGATATCAGTCACATATGATGTAATGTCTGGAGGTTATATCAGTACTGGAGCGTTATAAGAGGCTGATATCAGTCACATATGGTGTAATGTCTGCAGGTTATATCAGTACTGGAGCGTTATAAGAGGATGATATCAGTCACATATGGTGTAATGTCTGGAGGTTATATCAGTACTGGAGCGTTATAAGAGGCTGATATCAGTCACATATGATGTAATGTCTGGAGGTTATATCAGTACTGGAGCGTAATAAGAGGGGCTGATATCAGTCACATATGATGTAATGTCTGGAGGTTATATCAGTACTGGAGCGTTATAAGAGGCTGATATCAGTCACATATGGTGTAATGTCTGCAGGTTATATCAGTACTGGAGCGTTATAAGAGGATGATATCAGTCACATATGGTGTAATGTCTGGAGGTTATATCAGTACTGGAGCGTTATAAGAGGGGCTGATATCAGTCACATATGATGTAATGTCTGGAGGTTATATCAGTACTGGAGCGTAATAAGAGGGGCTGATATCAGTCACATATGATGTAATGTCTGGAGGTTATATCAGTACTGGAGTGTTATAAGAGGCTGATAGTCACATATGGTGTAATGTCTGGAGGTTATATCAGTACTGGAGCGCTATAAGAGGCTGATATCAGTCACATATGGTGTAATGTCTGGAGGTTATATCAGTACTGGAGCGTTGTAAGAGGCTGATATCAGTCACATATGGTGTAATGTCTGGAGGTTATATCAGTGCTGGAGTGTTATAAGAGGCTGTTATCAGTCACATATGATGTAATGTCTGGAAGTTATATCAGTACTGGAGCGTTATAAGAGGAGCTGATATCAGTCACATATGGTGTAATGTCTGGAGGTTATATCAGTACTGGAGCGTTATAAGAGGGGCTGATATCAGTCACATGTGATGTAATGTCTGGAGGTTATATCAGTACTGGAGCGTTATAAGAGGGGCTGATATCAGTCACATGTGATGTAATGTCTGGAGGTTATATCAGTACTGGAGCGTTATAAGAGGGGCTGATATCAGTCACATATGGTGTAATGTCTGGAGGTTATATCAGTACTGGAGCGTTATAAGAGGGGCTGAGAACAATCACATATGGTGTAATGTCTGGAGGTTATATCAGTACTGGAGCGTTATAAGAGGCTGATATCAGTCACATATGGTGTAATGTCTGGAGGTTATATCAGTACTGGAGCGTTATAAGAGGATGATATCAGTCACATATGATGTAATGTCTGGAGGTTATATCAGTACTGGAGCGTTATAAGAGGGGCTGATATCAGTCACATATGATGTAATGTCTGGAGGTTATATCAGTACTGGAGCGTTATAAGAGGCTGATATCAGTCACATATGGTGTAATGTCTGCAGGTTATATCAGTACTGGAGCGTTATAAGAGGATGATATCAGTCACATATGGTGTAATGTCTGGAGGTTATATCAGTACTGGAGCGTTATAAGAGGCTGATATCAGTCACATATGATGTAATGTCTGGAGGTTATATCAGTACTGGAGCGTTATAAGAGGGGCTGATATCAGTCACATATGATGTAATGTCTGGAGGTTATATCAGTACTGGAGCGTTATAAGAGGCTGATATCAGTCACATATGGTGTAATGTCTGCAGGTTATATCAGTACTGGAGCGTTATAAGAGGATGATATCAGTCACATATGGTGTAATGTCTGGAGGTTTTATCAGTACTGGAGCGTTATAAGAGGGGCTGATATCAGTCACAAATGGTGTAATGTCTGGAGGTTATATCAGTGCTGGAGCGTTATAAGAGGCTGATATCAGTCACATATGGTGTAATGTCTGGAGGTTATATCAGTACTGGAGCGTTATAAGAGGGGCTGAGAACAATCACATATGGTGTAATGTCTGGAGGTTATATCAGTACTGGAGCGTTATAAGAGGCTGATATCAGTCACATATGGTGTAATGTCTGGAGGTTATATCAGTACTGGAGAGTTATAAGAGGAGCTGATATCAGTCACATATGATGTAATGTCTGGAGATTATATCAGTACTGGAGCGTTATAAGAGGCTGATATCAGTCACATATGATGTAATGTCTGGAGGTTATATCAGTACTGGAGCGTTATAAGAGGCTGATATCAGTCACATATGATGTAATGTCTGGAGGTTATATCAGTACTGGAGTGTTATTAGAGGCTGATATCAGTCACATATGGTGTAATGTCTGGAGGTTATATCAGTACTGGAGCGTTATAAGAGGCTGATATCAGTCACATATGATGTAATGTCTGGAGGTTATATCAGTACTGGAGTGTTATAAGAGGCTGATATCAGTCACATATGGTGTAATGTCTGGAGGTTATATCCGTACTGGAGCGTTATAAGAGGCTGATATCAGTCACATATGATGTAATGTCTGGAGGTTATATCCGTACTGGAGTGTTATAAGAGGCTGAGAACAATCACATATGGTGTAATGTCTGGAGGTTATATCAGTACTGGAGCGTTATAAGAGGGGCTGATATCAGTCACATATGATGTAATGTCTAGAGGTTATATCAGTACTGGAGCGTTATAAGAGGGGCTGATATCAGTCACATATGATGTAATGTCTGGAGGTTATATCAGTACTGGAGCGTTATAAGAGGGGCTGATATCAGTCACATATGATGTAATGTCTGGAGGTTATATCAGTACTGGAGCGTTATAAGAGGGGCTGATATCAGTCACATATGATGTAATGTCTGGAGGTTATATCAGTACTGGAGTGTTATAAGAGGCTGATATCAGTCACATATGGTGTAATGTCTGGAGGTTATATCAGTACTGGAGCGTTATAAGAGGTTGATATCAGTCACATATGGTGTAATGTCTGGAGGTTATATCAGTACTGGAGCGTTATAAGAGGAGCTGATATCAGTCACATATGATGTAATGTCTGGAGGTTATATCAGTACTGGAGCGTTGTAAGAGGCGGATATCAGTCACATATGGTGTAATGTCTGGAGGTTATATCAGTACTGGAGCTTTATAAGAGGATGATATCAGTCACATATGATGTAATGTCTGGAGGTTATATCAGTACTGGAGAGTTATAAGAGGAGCTGATATCAGTCACATATGATGTAATGTCTGGAGATTATATCAGTACTGGAGCGTTATAAGAGGCTGATATCAGTCACATATGATGTAATGTCTGGAGGTTATGTCAGTACTGGAGAGTTATAAGAGGAGCTGATATCAGTCACATATGATGTAATGTCTGGAGGTTATATCAGTACTGGAGCGTTATAAGAGGCTGATATCAGTCACATATGATGTAATGTCTGGAGGTTATATCAGTACTGGAGAGTTATAAGAGGAGCTGATATCAGTCACATATGATGTAATGTCTGGAGGTTATATCAGTACTGGAGCGTTATAAGAGGCTGATATCAGTCACATATGATGTAATGTCTGGAGGTTATATCAGTACTGGAGCGTTATAAGAGGCTGATATCAGTCACATATGATGTAATGTCTGGAGGTTATATCAGTACTGGAGTGTTATTAGAGGCTGATATCAGTCACATATGGTGTAATGTCTGGAGGTTATATCAGTACTGGAGCGTTATAAGAGGCTGATATCAGTCACATATGATGTAATGGCTGGAGGTTATATCAGTACTGGAGTGTTATAAGAGGCTGATATCAGTCACATATGGTGTAATGTCTGGAGGTTATATCAGTACTGGAGCGTTATAAGAGGCTGATATCAGTCACATATGATGTAATGTCTGGAGGTTATATCAGTACTGGAGTGTTATAAGAGGCTGATATCAGTCACATATGGTGTAATGTCTGGAGGTTATATCAGTACTGGAGCGTTATAAGAGGCTGATATCAGTCACATATGATGTAATGTCTGGAGGTTATATCAGTACTGGAGTGTTATAAGAGGCTGAGAACAATCACATATGGTGTAATGTCTGGAGGTTATATCAGTACTGGAGTGTTATAAGAGGCTGATATCAGTCACATATGATGTAATGTCTGGAGGTTATATCAGTACTGGAGTGTTATAAGAGGCTGAAATCAGTCACATATGATGTAATGTCTGGAGGTTATATCAGTACTGGAGCGTTATAAGAGGCTGAGAACAATCACATATGGTGTAATGTCTGGAGGTTATATCAGTACTGGAGTGTTATAAGAGGCTGATATCAGTCACATATGATGTAATGTCTGGAGGTTATATCAGTACTGGAGCGTTATAAGAGGGGCTGATATCAGTCACATATGATGTAATGTCTGGAGGTTATATCAGTACTGGAGCGTTATAAGAGGTTGATATCAGTCACATATGATGTAATGTCTGGAGGTTATATCAGTACTGGAGCGTTATAAGAGGTTGATATCAGTCACATATGGTGTAATGTCTGGAGGTTATATCAGTACTGGAGCGTTATAAGAGGTTGATATCAGTCACATATGGTGTAATGTCTGGAGGTTATATCAGTACTGGAGCGTTATAAGAGGTTGATATAAGTCACATATGATGTAATGTCTGGAGGTTATATCAGTACTGGAGCGTTATAAGAGGAGCTGATATCAGTCACATATGGTGTAATGTCTGGAGGTTATATCAGTACTGGAGCGTTATAAGAGGTTGATATCAGTCACATATGGTGTAATGTCTGGAGGTTATATCAGTACTGGAGCGTTATAAGAGGTTGATATCAGTCACATATGGTGTAATGTCTGGAGGTTATATCAGTGCTGGAGTGTTATAAGAGGCTGATATCAGTCACATATGATGTAATGTCTGGAGGTTATATCAGTACTGGAGCGTTATAAGAGGAGCTGATATCAGTCACATATGGTGTAATGTCTGGAGGTTATATCAGTACTGGAGCGTTATAAGAGGGGCTGATATCAGTCACATATGATGTAATGTCTAGAGGTTATATCAGTACTGGAGCGTTATAAGAGGGGCTGATATCAGTCACATATGATGTAATGTCTGGAGGTTATATCAGTACTGGAGTGTTATAAGAGGGGCTGATATCAGTCACATATGATGTAATGTCTGGAGGTTATATCAGTACTGGAGCGTTATAAGAGGCTGATATCAGTCACATATGGTGTAATGTCTGCAGGTTATATCAGTACAGGAGCGTTATAAGAGGCTGATATCAGTCACATATGGTGTAATGTCTGGAGGTTTTATCAGTACTGGAGCGTTATAAGAGGCTGATATCAGTCACATATGGTGTAATGTCTGGAGGTTATATCAGTACTGGAGCGTTATAAGAGAGGCTAATATCAGTCACATATGATGTAATGTCTGGAGGTTATATCAGTACTGGAGCGTTATAAGAGGCTGATATCAGTCACATATGATGTAATGTCTGGAGGTTATATCAGTACTGGAGCGTTATAAGAGGCTGAGAACAATCACATATGGTGTAATGTCTGGAGGTTATATCAGTACTGGAGTGTTATAAGAGGCTGATATCAGTCACATATGGTGTAATGTCTGGAGGTTATATCAGTACTGGAGCGTTATAAGAGGGGCTGATATCAGTCACATATGGTGTAATGTCTGGAGGTTATATCAGTACTGGAGCGTTATAAGAGGCTGATATCAGTCACATATGGTGTAATGTCTGGAGGTTATATCAGTACTGGAGAGTTATAAGAGGAGCTGATATCAGTCACATATGATGTAATGTCTGGAGGTTATATCATTACTGGAGCGTTATAAGAGGCTGATATCAGTCACATATGGTGTAATGTCTGGAGGTTTTATCAGTACTGGAGCGTTATAAGAGGGGCTGATATCAGTCACAAATGGTGTAATGTCTGGAGGTTATATCAGTACTGGAGCGTTATAAGAGGGGCTGATATCAGTCACAAATGGTGTAATGTCTGGAGGTTATATCAGTGCTGGAGCGTTATAAGAGGCTGATATCAGTCACATATGGTGTAATGTCTGGAGGTTATATCAGTACTGGAGCGTTATAAGAGGGGCTGATATCAGTCACATATGATGTAATGTCTGGAGGTTATATCAGTACTGGAGCGTTATAAGAGGGGCTGATATCAGTCACATATGATGTAATGTCTGGAGGTTATATCAGTACTGGAGCGTTATAAGAGGCTGATATCAGTCACAAATGATGTAATGTCTGGAGGTTATATCAGTACTGGAGCGTTATAAGAGGCTGATATCAGTCACAAATGATGTAATGTCTGGAGGTTATATCAGTACTGGAGAGTTATAAGAGGAGCTGATATCAGTCACATATGATGTAATGTCTGGAGGTTATATCAGTACTGGAGCGTTATAAGAGGCTGATATCAGTCACAAATGATGTAATGTCTGGAGGTTATATCAGTACTGGAGCGTTATAAGAGGCTGATATCAGTCACATATGGTGTAATGTCTGGAGGTTTTATCAGTACTGGAGCGTTATAAGAGGGGCTGATATCAGTCACAAATGGTGTAATGTCTGGAGGTTATATCAGTGCTGGAGCGTTATAAGAGGGGCTGATATCAGTCACATATGGTGTAATGTCTGGAGGTTATATCAGTACTGGAGCGTTATAAGAGGGGCTGATATCAGTCACATATGGTGTAATGTCTGGAGGTTATATTGTCGGGGTAAAAGAGAATATATATATTTGTAACTTTTATACTTTTGTAACTTTTATACGCTTTTTTGCTAATGTACTAACCACCATTTTGTGTCATATAACAATAAGCTTTCCTTGCTACGTAATACTCAAATCGAAACTTAAACTAAGATATTTCTAGTGTTGCCAAAACTTATTTCAGAGAAACGAAACAAGATTATAAGCTGACGGCTGCAATATCTGCCCAGAGACTGAGATAAGGAGATGTGGACCAATCAGGAGTGGCCAGACACTGGACTTTCATGGTTTACCCCGCCCCGGACAACCCCTTTTCCCTCCCATTATGTAGTGTATTTAGATTTGTGCATGTAAAAATAAAGGTAGAACATTGCTGAGGATGTTGACTGTAGTAGTCTTCTGAGCATGCTCTGAGCTTGAACCAGCTTGTTGTCTGACTCATTCTTTGAATGGTTGACCCATGCTCATAGTTTGAATTTGGAGTGACTGGAGGACGAGTGGAATGTCATCACGACCCCCACAAATGGCGCCCAACGTGCGGCGTGGTTAGCGGTACGCCGCTCTCCCGGACCCATATTGCTGATTTCCCTGGTGGTGACCGCGGTGGCTGAATTTGAGGCCTGATCAACCTCCATCGAACACGGTAAGTTGAGATGTATTTTATATGTCTCACTTGCCTGTGTGTCTGCCGCAGCGGTTTCTGTTGGGTTGTCAGGTTGGATCTGGGTGGGTGACCGGTCGAGTGGTGAGACCTTGGGCGTCCCGCACCACGTCCTGAACCAGCAAGTGTTAAACCGAGTGACGTCGCATGCCTGCGCGTGCTCGTGTGCACACCACCTCCTCCTCCCCCCCGGTCACTGTACTTTTCTTAGATAGCTGCCTCCCGTGACTGATAGTCAAGGTTACAAAGCATTCCTGAATTGTAGTGTAAGGGAGAAAGAATCTGTGACGAATTGAGGAGTACTCTTCGTCTAATACAGAGACTGCTGTTAAGTCAAGGTTAGGAAACAGTGTATTGAGGTGTCTCTACACTGTCGGGTGGTGCTGTGGTAGGAAAGGAGTTAGATTGAGGTGTCTCTCTATCTCAACAGTGTATTGAGGTGTCTCTACACTGAGGAATGGCGACCTGTGGACTGCACCAGTGATCTGAGTCGCGACAGATCATTGCATTCTATAAGAAAATGTTGTGTATATTCAAATTTGAAAGATTTCGTAAGTTGCGGAATGCTGCTGTGAGAGTTAAGCCAATTAGTGGAGTTACGGGAAGGCAAGAAGGCAAGAAGAATGTTAGGAATTTGTATAACATGATAAGCTTATTCAGTACAGGCAGGCTTTAGTCTTCAGTTTGGAAAGAATGTGTTATACAGAAGTTGGGAAAGTTGGGTGAGGATTTCTACTCCAGGCTCATGCACATCTTAGAGTAGATGGTGCAGGGGGGGAACAGATAATGCCGAGCCTTTGTTCGGATACATGAAAGCTGCAGATTGTGATTTGTTATGTGCCCCCAAAATGGCCGTTACACCTTTGATGCCTGTCACTACACCGAGCCCTCAGCCACCACCCTATAATGGCGCCGACGCTAAATCATCGGAAGGATGGACGTGTCGTATGTGCTGACAGCAGAATCCGAAGTTCTGCTGTGTCTGTGGGGGGGGGGGGGCCACCCATGGCACGATGCCCAGCCTGCCCCCAAGAACAATTCCACCCCCACTCCCCCCTCCTCCCTCCAACGGCCATCTTGCTACACCTCTTACTTGTTGTGGGAGGCCCGTAAAGCCCCAATCCAGCCTATATCCACTACTAGATCCGTCCAGTGCATATTACCAGCCACCAGCACAGGTGGAAAAGCCCGTAGTCCCAGAGTACCCATCTGAAACTAATGTGACACCCTCTGCTCCAGTCCACGATGCTGAGACGCTTCCCCTGTTTCCTATGGGAGTCACCCACAACCCTGGGGATATCCTCCTCAACTCCCCAGAATTTCAGGCCAGACTGCTCTCCCTCCGCCAACATACTGTTACTCAAGACGATACGGTGCCAGATGAGGGATGGGCTCAAGATACTCCAGCCCCCCCCCCCCCTTTTTACCCCATACGTCTCCTATGGCATCCTCCACCCCATATCCATTACCCGTACTCCGGCCCTTGCTCCAAACAACTGCTGACAGAACACCACCCCTCAGCCCCTCAGAAGTCTGGGACCCCTGCCGCTCCCGGAACCTAGTAGACCCATCAGGACACCCTGTCACTCTGTCAATAGGCTATGGTGACATCCTTACACATCGGGTGGGGGCCATAGCCAACCCTGCAAACACCTGTATGAGCCATGTTGGAGGATTGGTTCGTAAAATTGCCCTTGCTGCTGGTTCTACTCTGGCTGCAGAATGCCAGGCTCACTTAGCCGAAAACGGAGAGCTTTCAAAAGGCCATGAATTCCACAAAAGCAGGATCCCTTAGTACGTATGAATCCGGCCTAGAATACATGAAACAGTTAAAAGCCTGGGCTCAGGATCGCTTGTCAGATCAAGCTGGGTCTGTACAAGATGTTCAACAAGACCCTGATGAATCTGTGGAAAGATATGCTGCAAGACTCAGCATGCATTTTGAGGATCTTGGATACAGTCCTCATGTCAAGACGCAGGCCGCCCTGTTGGTTCAGGCCCTAGTAGATGGCCTACAAGACGCTTTCAGAGATGACATCCTGAGAGTACGGCCCGAGATTCGTTCTTCTTCTTTTAACGACGTAGTGAACATTGTCAAAGCTTTCCAAAAAGCCATGCTAAAAATGGAAAAGGATACTAAGACAAGGAAGAAAGCCGCTTCTGCCACGGTATATCAAGCTCAAGAAAGCTACCCACCCCTGGCAACCAACATGGAATCAAGTGGGTAATGGTTAAAGGCACAGGTGATGATACTCCTCCCACATATAGAAAACAAGACAGAAGAGATGACAAGGGATCATCTAGAAACAGAAGACAACCTCGTGATTCTGAAGGACGAATGTTATGTTGGGAGTGTGGTAGCCTTGACCACATCCTCAGAGACTGTCACTTTACAGGTGGACCATCAACCACTGGAGTTCCTGGTGGACACTGGGGCGGCCACATCTGTTATTTCCTCTGCACAGCTCCCTCCTTCTGTATCCCTATCACCGGATACCCTCACCTGTGTTGGGGTGGAAGGCCAACATATTTCCTCTCCACTCACAGTCCCTGTGTCTGCAGGACCGTTCACCGGAGTACTCACAAGATTCTTGGTCTCTGAAACTTGCCCTGTCAATCTGTTGGGAGCCGATCTCTTAGAGCGGATGAAGGCAACAATTACCTTCGGAAACCATGGTATGGAGCTTCTTTTGCGGGACCCTCATTCCAAACAAGGGACTGAAGACCGCGGTGTTCTTAAAGCCTTCCCTCTCATGATGATGACCATACAACCTCACAGTTCCCTCACTCTCTGTGGTCCAGCGGGCCAGAGGACGTTGGCCTCCTGCAGGTTCCCCCAGTCCGAGTACACCTCAAGCCTGGACATAGGTACCCACGGTTGCCACAATACCCCCTCAAGGCTGCACAAGAACAAAGCTTGAGTACCCAAGTCGCTTCCCTCCTGGAATCAGGAGTCCTTGTCAGATGTGTATCTCCATGCAATACACCCCTCTTTCCTGTAAAAAAGAAAACCGTTCCGGGAGAGTCTCCAAGATACCAGTTGGTTCAGGATCTCAGAGCCGTCAATGCAGCTACCATTTTAGAAACTCCAGTGGTACCCAACCCAAACACCCTTTTGTCTCAGGTGCCTCCAACGGCCACCTTGTTTACGGTGTTAGATCTGGCCAACGCCTTCTTCAGTATACCCTTACATGAAGATTCGTGGTTTCTTTCTGCCTTCACCTTTCAAGGAGCACAGCTTATATGGACCAGGACTCCGCAAAGAGCCCAGAACTCTCCTAACCAATTCACTCATTCTATGAAGTCTATTCTGGAGCCATGGGTTCAAGAGAACCCTCAGGTCACCCTTCTACAGTATGTGGATGATCTTTTACTCTGTGGCACTGAAGAAAATTTGCCAGAGATGTCAGCATCCCTTCTCTGGTTTCTTCACTCAGCTAACTGTAAAGTCTCAAAAGGCGAAGTCCAATGGTGTCTGCCCAAGGTCATTTTCCTCGGACATTGTATATCACAAGGTGCTAGACATCTGACTAAAGAAAGAAAACAAGCCATCATGGATATCACCTTCCCAACCACCTACTCCGCTATGCAGACTTTCCTTGGCCTCATCACTTACTGCAGGCAATGGATCCCTGATGCCTCAAAGCTCATGCAACCTCTGTACGACTGTCTCAAGAATGAAGGCTCAGTTTGGCTTCATGCTGAAGATCCACGTGTTTCTCATCAACACAGACCGTTTTGACCGCTTTAAACAGGCTGTTGTCTCTGCCCCGGCCTTGGGCTTACCAGACTATACTCAGCCATTTCACTTTTTTGTCTCGGAATCGGAAGGTCATGCCTCTGGAGTTCTAGCACAACGCTATGATCATAAGTATCGGCCTTTGGGCTACTACTCAGCCCGCCTGGACCCTGTCGCCCGAACTGCCCCCACGTGCCTTAAGGCGGTCCACGCTTCTCACATCCTCTTTGACAAGTCAGCTGATATCGTCCTTGGACATGATCTAGTTATACAGGCCGGACATGATCTCTCAGCTGTTCTGCAACAAACATTTCCGAAACATTTCACCAACCAAAGACACCTGCGGCTGCAGTGTTCCCTATTGTTGCCCTCCAATATAACATTTACCAGATGTCTGACTATCAACCCTGCCACTTTGTTTCCACCTTCTAGGGGGGAAGGTGAAGAGGGTGAAGGTCCATTGGTGGAACCTCATGATTGTATAAAAATTTTGCAGGAAGAGACTTCTGCTCCAGAGAATATGGTGGCACATCCGCTCGCAGACCCTGCCTTGCACCTATGGACTGATGGATCCCGTTTCGCAGACCCTCAAGGGAAGTTCCACACGGGATATGCTGTCACAACAGACCTAACAGTCCTCAAGGCTGAAGCTCTACCACCATACATGTCTGCACAAGAAGCTGAACTTGTGGCTCTCACAGATGCCTGCCACCTGGCAGCAGGAACAAAGGCGTATATATATATATATACCGATTCCAGGTATGGACATGGAATTTGCAACGATTTTGGACTTTTGTGGAAGTCTAGAGGATTCATCACAGCTACAGGTACACCAGTGAAACATGTCTCATGGATTAAGGCCCTAATGAAGGCCCTGGAACTACCCATTCAGGTTGCTGTTATGAAGGTCAAGGCTCATGGAAGACTAGAATCCAGAGAAGCCAGGGGCAACCACCTAGCTGACCAAGCAGCCAAGACTGCAGCAGTGGAGAATGTGTCATCAAAGTGGCAGGAAAAGGAAGAAGAGATGGGAGAGACTCTGCAAACCGTAGCTGTGGCGCTCACTAGAGCAAGAGCCAAAGAACAGCTGGCGGAAGACCATACAAGTCCAGCGGAGACACGAATGGAATCCAGGGGGGTCAGGATGCCTAAAGAAAAATTGTGTGAGGAACAAAGGGAGACCCCCACTGAAGAAGTCAAGCAATGGAAAGCGGCAGGAGCCGTGCTGGCAGGTCGCAAAGATTCAAAGGTCAACTCGACTCTCTACCAAGTGGATGGGAAGCCTTGCTTGCCTAGACGCATGTACTCAGCTGTGGCAGCATGGGCTCACGGGCCTACACACAGAGGAAAGAATCAAGCCTTGGCATGTATCAAGAAACTGTACTTTGCACCCGGAATCTCTTCCACTGTGACTGCGTACTCAAAATCCTGCTCTGTCTGCGCTACCTGCAACCCAACGTGTACGGCACGGGTCCCTCTCCAACACCTGGCTAAACCAGACTACCCTTGGCAGAGAATACAAGTCGACCATATCCAAATGCCTAAAGCAAGAAAATAGGAGTACGTTTTGGTAGCCGTGGATATGTTCTCAGCCTGGCCCGAGGCCTACCCGGTCGTCAACATGACTGCTAAAGTCACAGCCAAGAAACTGATCACCGAAATTGTCTGCAGATTTGGAGTTCCCCAAGTCATAGAATCGGATCAAGGACCAGCTTTCACAGCAAATATCTACGAAGAACTCTGGAACATGTTGGGAACAGATTTGGGCCTCCACACTCCATACCATCCTGCCAGTTCAGGCAAAGTGGAAAGGATGAATTCCACACTCAAGACCCAGCTCTTGAAAATGACCCAAGATCATCCCCTCCCCTGGCCCGACCTACTCCCCATAGTATTGTATCATATCAGACACACTCCTCAGGCCAAACATGGGCTGACTCCCTATAGAATTTTGTTTGGGACCCCACCCAAGATAGAAGAGATTAGGCCCCAAGAGTTGTCTGAAACACATGATAGAGTGGTAAAATTTGTGATTGCCTTGTCTAGAGAATTGACTAACACCCGCTCTCCAGTATCTGCTTCTCTCCCAGAATCTACAGGTGATGCAGTACATGATTTCATCCCAGGCGATCTAGTGTATGTGAAGAAGTTTGTCCGGAAAGACTGCCTCCAGCCGCGGTTCGAGGGACCGTACACTGTGCTTCTCACCACCCCAACGGCTCTGAAGCTTGAGGGCAGGAGCACCTGGATTCACGCCTCCCACTGCACGAGAGACAGAACGAGTCTATAAAAGATGACTACCTTCTTCTATATCCTTTCCATATGCTTACTGTCTGTCCCAGGGTGGACAGCTACCACACAGGGGTAGATAGCTCCTTTTTCTCAAGTTGGTTGGGAGGGCTCAAGGGATTTTTCCAACAAGTTTGTCTAGTAATGGGAGGTCTGCTAGTATTGGGCCTGGTGGTCCTGTGCTGCATAGTCCCCTTATATAGGAAAGCTATAACCAATGCTGTCCCAACCTCCGGGACCTTTCTGAATCAAGAGAAGATATGGAGAAATACACTTCTTTGAACAAGTCTAACCAGACCCCCCCCCATAACAAAGTTCAATTGAAAGATTCAGTTTAGGATCAGTTGGGAGAACTCCATGTGTCATCCAGGATAGGGCTCGATTGTCTGGGGGCGTCCCATAAGGGGGCAGCTTCTAAGATGATTGGGTGAAGAAATCCACCTCCCCTCTCCCCACACATGGACAGTCTCAAAGGCCCCGAAGCAAAGGAAAGCTTAGTGTTTAGGGGGGAATGTCGGGGTAAAAGAGAATATATATATTTGTAACTTTTATACTTTTGTAACTTTTATACGCTTTTTTGCTAATGTACTAACCACCATTTTGTGTCATATAACAATAAGCTTTCCTTGCTACGTAATACTCAAATCGAAACTTAAACTAAGATATTTCTAGTGTTGCCAAAACTTATTTCAGAGAAACGAAACAAGATTATAAGCTGACGGCTGCAATATCTGCCCAGAGACTGAGATAAGGAGATGTGGACCAATCAGGAGTGGCCAGACACTGGACTTTCATGGTTTACCCCGCCCCGGACAACCCCTTTTCCCTCCCATTATGTAGTGTATTTAGATTTGTGCATGTAAAAATAAAGGTAGAACATTGCTGAGGATGTTGACTGTAGTAGTCTTCTGAGCATGCTCTGAGCTTGAACCAGCTTGTTGTCTGACTCATTCTTTGAATGGTTGACCCATGCTCATAGTTTGAATTTGGAGTGACTGGAGGACGAGTGGAATGTCATCACGACCCCCACAAAATCAGTACTGGAGCGTTATAAGAGGGGCTGATATCAGTCACATATGGTGTAATGTCTGGAGGTTATATCAGTACTGGAGCGTTATAAGAGAGGCTGATATCAGTCACAAATGGTGTAATGTCTGGAGGTTATATCAGTGCTGGAGCGTTATAAGAGGCTGATATCAGTCACATATGATGTAATGTCTGGAGGTTATATCAGTACTGGAGCGTTATAAGAGGTTGATATCAGTCACATATGGTGTAATGTCTGGAGGTTATATCAGTACTGGAGCGTTATAAGAGGGGCTGATATCAGTCACATATGATGTAATGTCTGGGGGTTATATCAGTACTGGAGAGTTATAAGAGGCTGATATCAGTCACATATGGTGTAATGTCTGGAGGTTATATCAGTACTGGAGAGTTATAAGAGGCTGATATCAGTCACATATGGTGTAATGTCTGGAGGTTATATCAGTACTAGAGCGTTATAAGAGAGGCGGATATCAGTCACATATGGTGTAATGTCTGGAGATTATATCAGTACTGGAGTTATGTGAAATGCCTGATAACAGAGAGCAGTAGACAATCGCGGCACTGCTGGCTGGACAATACCTGGAGTGAGGTTCCCTGCATGCGGAATGAGTACAGGGAGTTGGCGTTGGGGGTGATGGAGTAGCTGAGCGCGGTGCTGTTATAATCTGGATCTTTGCAGGTAAAATCCACAATGGTGAAGAGGACGGGCTGGGTCTGGGGATAAACGTTCCTGAGAGCGGAGCAGAACCAAAGTTATTGGAGTTCAGCTACAGAGGAGCTAATACTGCACAGTACTACCTCCTGGCCCCCTGCTTGCTCAGTATTACCTCTTGGCCCCCTGCTTGCTCAGTGCACAGTATTACCGCCCTGCCCCTGCTTGCTCAGTGCTCAGTATTACCGCCCTGCCCTTGCTTGCTCAGTGCACAGTATTACCGCCCTGCCCTTGCATGCTCAGTGCACAGTATTACCGACCTGCCCCTGCTTGCTCAGTGCTCAGTATTACCGCCCTGCCCTTGCATGCTCAGTGCACAGTATTACCGCCCTGCTCTTGCTTGCTCAGTGCACAGTACTACCTCCCCGCCCCTTGCTTGCTCAGTGCACAGTATTACCTCCCTAGCCACTGCTTGCTCAGTGCACAGTATTACCTCCCTGCCCCTGCTTGCTCAGTGCACAGTATTACCTCCCCACCCCCTGCTTGCTCAGTGCACAGTAGTACCTCCCTGCCCCTGCTTGCTCAGTGCACAGTATTACCGCCCTGCCCCTGCTTGCTCAGTGCACAGTATTACCTCCCTGCCCCTGCTTGCTCAGTGCACAGTACTACCTCCCTGCCCCTGCTTGCTCAGTGCACAGTACTACCTCCCTGCCCCTGCTTGCTCAGTGCACAGTATTACGTCCCTGCCCCTGCTTGCTCAGTGCACAGTATTACCTCCCTGCCCCTGCTTGCTCAGTGCACAGTATTACCTCCCTGACCCCTGCTTGCTCAGTCCACAGTACTACCTCCCTGCCCCCTGCTTGCTCAGTGCACAGTACTACCTCCCTGCCCCTGCTTGCTCAGTGCACAGTATTACCTCCCTGCCCCTGCTTGCTCAGTGCACAGTATTACCTCCCCGCCCCCTGCTTGCTCAGTGCACAGTACTACCTCCCCGCCCCTTGCTTGCTCAGTGCACAGTATTACCGCCCTGCCCCTGCTTGCTCAGTGCACAGTATTGCCTCCCTTCCCCTGCTTGCTCAGTGCACAGTATTACCGTCCTGCCCCTGCTTGCTCAGTGCACAGTATTAACTCCCTGCCCCCTGCTTGCTCAGTACTACCTCCCTGCCCCCTGCTTGCTCAGTGCACAGTACTACCTCCCTGCCCCTGCTTGCTCAGTGCACAGTATTACCGCCCTACCCCTGCTTGCTCAGTGCACAGTATTACCTCCCTGCCCCTGCTTGCTCAGTGCACAGTATTACCTCCCTGACCCCTGCTTGCTCAGTGCACAGTACTACCTCCCTGCCCCCTGCTTGCTCAGTGCACAGTATTACCTTCCCTCCCCCTGCTTGCTCAGTGCACAGTATTACCTTCCCTCCCCCTGCTTGCTCAGTGCACAGTACTACCTCCCCGCCCCCTGCTTGCTCAGTGCAGTATTACCTTCCCTCCCCCTGCTTGCTCAGTGCACAGTACTACCTCCCTGCCCCTGCTTGCTCAGTGCACAGTATTACCTCACTGCCCCTGCTTGCTTAGTGCACAGCATTACCTCCCTAGCCACTGCTTGCTTAGTGCACAGTATTACCTCCCAAAACCCTGCTTGCTCAGTGCACAGTATTACCTCCCTGCCCCTGCTTGCCCATTGCACAGTATTACCTCCCTGCCCCTGCTTGCTCAGTGCTCAGTATTACTGCCCTGCCCTTCCTTGCTCAGTGCACAGTATTACCGCCCTGCCCCTGCTTGCTCAGTGCTCAGTATTACCGCCCTGCCCTTGCTTGCTCAGTGCACAGTATTACCGCCCTGCCCTTGCTTGCTCAGTGCACAGTATTACCGCCCTGCCCCTGCTTGCTCAGTGCTCAGTATTACCGCCCTGCCCTTGCTTGCTCAGTGCACAGTACTACCTCCCTGCCCCCTGCTTGCTCAGTGCACAGTACTACCTCCCTGCCCCTGCTTGCTCAGTGCACAGTATTACGTCCCTGCCCCTGCTTGCTCAGTGCACAGTATTACCTCCCTGCCCCTGCTTGCTCAGTGCACAGTATTACCTCCCTGACCCCTGCTTGCTCAGTCCACAGTATTACCTCCCTGCCCCTGCTTGCTCAGTGCACGGTATTACGTCCCTGCCCCTGCTTGCTCAGTGCACAGTATTACCTCCCTGCCCCCTGCTTGCTCAGTGCACAGTACTACCTCCCTGCCCCTGCTTGCTCAGTGCACAGTATTACCTCCCTGCCCCTGCTTGCTCAGTGCACAGTATTACCTCCCTGCCCCCTGCTTCCTCAGTGCACAGTACTACCTCCCCGCCCCTTGCTTGCTCAGTGCACAGCATTACCGCCCTGCCCCTGCTTGCTCAGTGCACAGTATTGCCTCCCTGCCCCTGCTTGCTCAGTGCACAGTATTACCGTCCTGCCCCTGCTTGCTCAGTGCACAGTATTACCTCCCTGCCCCTGCTTGCTCAGTGCACAGTATTACCTCCCTGCCCCCTGCTTGCTCAGTACTACCTCCCTGCCCCCTGCTTGCTCAGTGCACAGTATTACCGCCCTGCCCCTGCTTGCTCAGTGCACAGTATTACCTCCCTGCCCCTGCTTGCTCAGTGCACAGTATTACCTCCCTGACCCCTGCTTGCTCAGTGCACAGTACTACCTCCCTGCCCCCTGCTTGCTCAGTGCACAGTATTACCTTCCCTCCCCCTGCTTGCTCAGTGCACAGTACTACCTCCCTGCCCCCTGCTTGCTCAGTGCACAGTATTACCTCCCTGCCCCTGCTTGCTTAGTGCACAGCATTACCTCCCTAGCCACTGCTTGCTTAGTGCACAGTATTACCTCCCTGCCCCTGCTTGCTCAGTGCACAGTATTACCTCCCTGCCCCTGCTTGCCCATTGCACAGTATTACCTCCCTGCCCCTGCTTGCTCAGTGCACAGTATTACCGCCCTGCCCTTGTTGCTCAGTGCACAGTATTACCTCCTTGCCCCTGCTTGCTCAGTGCTCAGTATTACTGCCCTGCCCTTGCTTGCTCAGTGCACAGTATTACCGACCTGCCCCTGCTAGCTCAGTGCTCAGTATTACCGCCCTGCCCTTGCTTGCTCAGTGCACAGTATTACCGCCCTGCCCTTGCTTGCTCAGTGCACAGTATTACCGCCCTGCCCCTGCTTGCTCAGTATTACCTCCCTAGCCACTGCTTGCTCAGTGCACAGTATTACCTCCCTGCCCCTGCTTGCTCAGTGGACAGTATTACCTCCCCACCCCCTGCTTGTTCAGTGCACAGTAGTACCTCCCCGCCCCTTGCTTGCTCAGTGCACAGTATTACCGCCCTGCCCCTGCTTGCTCAGTGCACAGTATTGCCTCCCTGCCCCTGCTTGCTCAGTGCACAGTATTACCGCCCTGCCCCTGCTTGCTCAGTGCACAGTATTACCTCCCTGCTCCTGCTTGCTCAGTGCACAGTATCACCTCCCTGACCCCTGCTTGCTCAGTGCACAGTACTACCTCCCTGCCCCCTGCTTGCTCAGTGCACAGTACTACCTTCCTGCCCCTGCTTGCTCAGTGCACAGTATTACCTCCCTGCCCCTGCTTGCTCAGTGCACAGTATTACCTCCCCGCCCCCTGCTTGCTCAGTGCACAGTATTACCGCCCTGCCCCTGCTAGCTCAGTGCACAGTATTGCCTCCCTGCCCCTGCTTGCTCAGTGTACAGTATTACCGCCCTGCCCCTGCTTGCTCAGTGCACAGTATTACCTCCCTGCCCCTGCTTGCTCAGTGCACAGTATTACCTCCCTGACCCCTGCTTGCTCAGTGCACAGTACTACCTCCCTGCCCCTGCTTGCTCAGTATTACCTCCCTGCCCCTGCTTGCTCAGTGCACAGTATTACCTCCCTGCCCCTGCTTGCTCAGTGCACAGTATTACCTCCCTGACCCCTGCTTGCTCAGTGCACAGTACTACCTCCCTGCCCCCTGCTTGCTCAGTGCACAGTATTACCTCCCTGCCCCTGCTTGCTCAGTGCACAGTATTACCTCCCTGACCCCTGCTTGCTCAGTGCACAGTACTACCTCCCTGCCCCCTGCTTGCTCAGTGCACAGTACTACCTTCCTGCCCCTGCTTGCTCAGTGCACAGTATTACCTCCCTGCCCCTGCTTGCTCAGTGCACAGTATTACCTCCCCACCCCCTGCTTGCTCAGTGCACAGTACTACCTCCCCGCTCCTTGCTTGCTCAGTGCACAGTATTACCGCCTTGCCCCTGCTTGCTCAGTGCACAGTATTGCCTCTCTGCCCCTGCTTGCTCAGTGCAGTATTACCACCCTGCCCCTGCTTGCTCAGTGCACAGTATTACCTCCCTGCCCCTGCTTGCTCAGTGCACAGTATTACCTCTCTGACCCCTGCTTGCTCAGTGCACAGTACTACCTCCCTGCCCCCTGCTTGCTCAGTGCACAGTACTACCTCCCTGCCCCTGCTTGCTCAATATTACCTCCCTGCCCCTGCTTGCTCAGTGCACAGTATTACCTCCCTGCCCCTGCTTGCTCAGTGCACAGTATTACCTCCCTGACCCCTGCTTGCTCAGTGCACAGTACTACCTCCCTGCCCCCTGCTTGCTCAGTACTACCTTCCTGCCCCTGCTTGCTCAGTGCACAGTATTACCTCCCTGCCCCTGCTTGCTCAGTGCACAGTATTACCTCCCTGACCCCTGCTTGCTCAGTGCACAGTACTACCTCCCTGCCCCCTGCTTGCTCAGTGCACAGTACTACCTTCCTGCCCCTGCTTGCTCAGTGCACAGTATTACCTCCCTGCCCCTGCTTGCTCAGTGCACAGTATTACCTCCCCACCCCCTGCTTGCTCAGTGCACAGTACTACCTCCCCGCTCCTTGCTTGCTCAGTGCACAGTATTACCGCCTTGCCCCTGCTTGCTCAGTGCACAGTATTGCCTCTCTGCCCCTGCTTGCTCAGTGCAGTATTACCACCCTGCCCCTGCTTGCTCAGTGGACAGTATTACCTCCCTGCCCCTGCTTGCTCAGTGCACAGTATTACCTCTCTGACCCCTGCTTGCTCAGTGCACAGTACTACCTCCCTGCCCCCTGCTTGCTCAGTGCACAGTACTACCTCCCTGCCCCTGCTTGCTCAGTATTACCTCCCTGCCCCTGCTTGCTCAGTGCACAGTATTACCTCCCTGCCCCTGCTTGCTCAGTGCACAGTACTACCTCCCTGCCCCTGCTTGCTCAGTGCACAGTATTACCTCCCTGCCCCTGCTTGCTCAGTGCACAGTATTACCTCCCTGCCCCTGCTTGCTCAGTGCACAGTACTACTACCTCCCCGGCCCCATAGAATCCTAGAATGTTCTCGTTGGAGGGGACCTCCAGGGTCCTCATGTCCAACCCTCGGCTCAATGCAGGAGTCACTAAATCATCTCAGACAGGTGTCTGTCCAGCCTCTGAAGACGTCCATTGAAGGGGAACTCACCACCTCTCGTGGCCGCCTGTTCCACTCATTGATCTCCTCACTGTCATACAGTGTCTAATCTCTAATCTGTATCTTCTCCCTTTCAGCTTCATCCCATGGCTTCCCGTGTTCCCATGTGTAATGCCGGTGTCGGGATGAAACGCACAGAACAGTCAGGGATTGCTTAAAGGTACTGCTGTATATAACAGGCTTATATCAGTCAGTGTTAGTAAGGAGGCGAATCAGCAGCAGAAGAACTAATAATAATCCTGGAACAGCAAAGAAAGTCACTAAGTAACGGTAATTCAGAAGGGTGATGCGCCCAGTCACGGGAGTCACCACGCAAGTCCTCTCTGAAGCTCTGGACCTAGCGGGGGCCGCCCTCCCAACCTGCAATCTAGTCCCGGCCCCCCTCCCAACCTGCAATCCTAGTCCCAGCCGGCCCCCCTCCCAACCTGCAATCCTAGTCCCAGCCGGCCCCCCTCCCAACCTGCAATCCTAGTCCCAGCCGGCCCCCCTCCCAACCTGCAATCCTAGTCCCAGCCGGCCGCCCTCCCAACCTGCAATCCTAGTCCCAGCCGGCCGCCCTCCCAACCTGCAATCCTAGTCCCAGCCGGCCGCCCTCTCAACCTGCAATCCTAGTCCCAGCCGGCCCCCCTCCCAACCTGCAATCCTAGTCCCAGCCGGCCCCCCTCCCAACCTGCAATCCTAGTCCCAGCCGGCTGCCCTCTCAACCTGCAATCCTAGTCCCAGCCGGCCCCCCTCCCAACCTGCAATCCTAGTCCCAGCCGGCCGCCCTCCCAACCTGCAATCCTAGTCCCAGCCGGCCCCCCTCCCAACCTGCAATCCTAGTCCCAGCCGGCCGCCCTCTTAACCTGCAATCCTAGTCCCAGCCGGCCCCCCTCCCAACCTGCAATCCTAGTCCCAGCCGGCCGCCCTCTCAACCTGCAATCCTAGTCCCAGCCGGCCCCCCTCCCAACCTGCAATCCTAGTCCCAGCCGGCCGCCCTCCCAACCTGCAATCTAGTCCCGGCCCCCCTCCCAACCTGCAATCCTAGTCCCAGCCGGCCCCCCTCCCAACCTGCAATCCTAGTCCCAGCCGGCCCCCCTCCCAACCTGCAATCCTAGTCCCAGCCGGCCCCCCTCCCAACCTGCAATCCTAGTCCCAGCCGGCCGCCCTCCCAACCTGCAATCCTAGTCCCAGCCGGCCGCCCTCCCAACCTGCAATCCTAGTCCCAGCCGGCCGCCCTCTCAACCTGCAATCCTAGTCCCAGCCGGCCCCCCTCCCAACCTGCAATCCTAGTCCCAGCCGGCCCCCCTCCCAACCTGCAATCCTAGTCCCAGCCGGCCCCCCTCCCAACCTGCAATCCTAGTCCCAGCCGGCTGCCCTCTCAACCTGCAATCCTAGTCCCAGCCGGCCCCCCTCCCAACCTGCAATCCTAGTCCCAGCCGGCCGCCCTCCCAACCTGCAATCCTAGTCCCAGCCGGCCCCCCTCCCAACCTGCAATCCTAGTCCCAGCCGGCCGCCCTCTTAACCTGCAATCCTAGTCCCAGCCGGCCCCCCTCCCAACCTGCAATCCTAGTCCCAGCCGGCCGCCCTCTCAACCTGCAATCCTAGTCCCAGCCGGCCCCCCTCCCAACCTGCAATCCTAGTCCCAGCCGGCCGCCCTCCCAACCTGCAATCCTAGTCCCAGCCGGCCGCCCTCTTAACCTGCAATCCTAGTCCCAGCCGGCCCCCCTCCCAACCTGCAATCCTAGTCCCAGCCGGCCGCCCTCTCAACCTGCAATCCTAGTCCCAGCCGGCCCCCCTCCCAACCAACTGGATGCGCAACCATTTATGACCACCCTTTGAGTCCGATCACTAAGCCAGTTATGAATCCACCTAACAGTTGCCTGGTCCATTCCATACTTGGTTATTTTTTCAATAAGGATCGTACGAGATACTTTATCAAATGCTTTGCTGAAGTCAAGATATACTATATCTACAGCATTTCCCTGATCCACCCAGTCAGTGATTCTGTCATAGAAGAAAGTTAAGTTAGTCTGACATGACTTATTAGTTACAAACCCATGCTGACTCTGGTTACTCGCTTCAATCTCATAAGGGTACCTGCATACATGTTAATAATTTGTTCAAAGATCTTTCCTGGTATAGAAGTCAGACTCACCGGCCTATAGTTCCCTGGGTCCACCTTCTTCCCCTTTTTGAAAATAGGAACAACATTTGCTCTTCTCCAGTCTTCTGGGACTTCTCCTGTTCTCCAAGATTTTTAAAGATTATGGAGAGTGGTTCAATAATTTCATCTGCTATCTCCTTCAGTACCTTAGAATGTAATTCATCTGCACCTAGAGACTTGAACTCATTTATGTTAGCTAAGTGTTCCCCGACTATCTCGCTGTTTATAGATCGTGTGGATTCTTCTATTACTTCAATAGTACAGTGAAGATTAGTTGATGTTACATTTACTTTCTTACAGAAAACAGAAGCAAAATAGATATTTAAAAGTTCGGTCCTCTCAGCATTATTTTTTTACCACTTTCATCTTGTAAAAATTCTATAGCATCTTTGACTTTTCTTTAACTTTTGACATACCCCCAAAATCTTTTCGTATTGCTTTTGACATCTCTTGCAAGCCTTAATTAATTCTCAGCTTTAGCTAACCTGATACGTGCCGTGCAGGCTCTGCAGACAGCAGTATATTCTTCTTTAGATATGCCCCATCTTTCCATTTGATAAATATTTCTTTATTCCTTTTTAGCATGTGTTTAACTTCTGTGTTCATCCATCCTGGTTTCCTTAAATGCTTCTTCCTATTCTTCCCTCTTTTAGGGATTGTTAAAAAGATTCTCAGAATCAGAATCTCATTATTCTAATTTTCCCATCCTTTCCAGCACATTTCTGTACTTAAGGACATCCAGCCATTGGATCCCTCCTATACTCTGAGTCCCTTAAAATCAGCTTTTCTGAAATCCAACTTTGAAGTCTGACTCTTCACAGGTCGTCCTCCTCTAGTTATCCAAAATTCTATGATGGCATGATCGCCGCCTCCTCGGGTCCCAGCCACCCTTACCTCCTCAGGTCCCAGCCACCCTTACCTCCTCGGGTCCCAGCCACCCTTACCTCCTCGGGTCCCAGCCACCCTTACCTCCTAAACCATTCCCTCCCCGTTTATGAGGATCCCCTTGTTTTCTCCCCTACCTTTTGGAAGATAAAGTTGTCAGCAAGAGAGGATAAGAAATTGCTTGACCTGTTAGTTTTACTTGAGAGAGATTCCCAGCAAATGTCTGGATAGTTGAAATCTCCCATGACCACTACGTCATATTTTTTGGAGAACTTGGTCATTTGATACATAAAGAGTTCATCCATATCTTCAGCTTGCCCAGGTGGCCTATAGTAATCGCCTACAATGGTGTCCGTTCCATTGTTCTCTCCTTCTATTCGTACCCAAAAAGTTTCCACAGATCTTCCAGTCTCTAAGCTTCAATCTCTGAAGATATACGCTTTTCTAACATACAATGCTTGTTCAGTGCACAGTACTACCTCCCCGCCCCCTGCTTGCTCAGTGCACAGTACTACCTCCCCGCCCCCTGCTTGTTCAGTGCACAGTACTACCTCCCCGCCCCCTGCTTGCTCAGTGCACAGTACTACCTCCCCGCCCCCTGCTTGCTCAGTGCACAGTACTACCTCCCCGCCCCCTGCTTGCTCATTGCACAGTACTACCTCCCCGCCCCCTTCTTCTCAGTGCACACTACTACCTCCCCACCCCCTGCTTGCTCAGTGCGCACTACCTCCCCGCCCCCTGCTTGTTCAGTGCACAGTACTACCTCCCCGCCCCCTGCTTGCTCAGTGCACAGTACTACCTCCCCGCCCCCTGCTGGCTCAGTGCGCACTACTACCTCCCCGCCCCCTGCTTGCTCAGTGCACAGTATTACCTCCCTGCCCCTGCTTGCTCAGTGCACAGTATTGCCTCCCTGCCCCTGCTTGCTCAGTGCACAGTATTACCGCCCTGCCCCTGCTTGCTCAGTGCACAGTATTACCTCCCTGCCCCTGCTTGCTCAGTGCACAGTATTACCTCCCTGACCCCTGCTTGCTCAGTGCACAGTACTACCTCCCTGCCCCCTGCTTGCTCAGTGCACAGTACTACCTCCCTGCCCCTGCTTGCTCAGTATTACCTCCCTGCCCCTGCTTGCTCAGTGCACAGTATTACCTCCCTGCCCCTGCTTGCTCAGTGCACAGTATTACCTCCTTGACCCCTGCTTGCTCAGTGCACAGTACTACCTCCCTGCCCCCTGCTTGCTCAGTGCACAGTATTACCGCCCTGCCCCTGCTTGCTCAGTGCACAGTATTACCTCCCTGCCCCTGCTTGCTCAGTGCACAGTATTACCTCCCTGCCCCTGCTTGCTCAGTGCACAGTATTACCTCCCTGACCCCTGCTTGCTCAGTGCACAGTACTACCTCCCTGCCCCCTGATTGCTCAGTGCACAGTACTACCTTCCTGCCCCTGCTTGCTCAGTGCACAGTATTACCTCCCTGCCCCTGCTTGCTCAGTGCACAGTATTACCTCCCCGCCCCCTGCTTGCTCAGTGCACAGTACTACCTCCCCGCTCCTTGCTTGCTCAGTGCACAGTATTACCGCCTTGCCCCTGCTTGCTCAGTGCACAGTATTGCCTCTCTGCCCCTGCTTGCTCAGTGCAGTATTACCACCCTGCCCCTGCTTGCTCAGTGCACAGTATTACCTCCCTGCCCCTGCTTGCTCAGTGCACAGTATTACCTCCCTGCTCCTGCTTGCTCAGTGCACAGTATTACCTCTCTGACCCCTGCTTGCTCAGTGCACAGTACTACCTCCCTGCCCCCTGCTTGCTCAGTGCACAGTACTACCTCCCCGCCCCCTGCTTCTCAGTGCGCACTACTACCTCCCCGCCCCCTGCTTCTCAGTGCGCACTACTACCTCCCCGCCCCCTGCTTCTCAGTGCGCACTACTACCTCCCCGCCCCCTGCTTGTTCAGTGCGCACTACTACCTCCCCGCCCCCTGCTGGCTCAGTGCACACTACTACCTCCCCGCCCCCTGCTTCTCAGTGCACACTACTACCTCCCCGCCCCCTGCTTCTCAGTGCGCACTACTACCTCCCCACCCCCTGCTTCTCAGTGCGCACTACTACCTCCCCGCCCCCTGCTGGCTCAGTGCTCACTACTACCTCCCCGCCCCCTGCTTGCTCAGTGCACAGTACTACCTCCCCGCCCCCTGCTTGTTCAGTGCGCACTACTACCTCCCCGCCCCCTGCTTCTCAGTGCGCACTACTACCTCCCCGCCCCCTGCTTCTCAGTGCACACTACTACCTCCCCGCCCCCTGCTTGTTCAGTGCGCACTACTACCTCCCCGCCCCCTGATTCTCAGTGCACACTACTACCTCCCCGCCCCCTGCTGGCTCAGTGCACACTACTACCTCCCCGCCCCCTGCTGGCTCAGTGCACACTACTACCTCCCCGCCCCCTGCTGGCTCAGTGCACACTACTACCTCCCCGCCCCCTGCTTCTCAGTGCACACTACTACCTCCCCGCCCCCTGGTTCTCAGTGCGCACTACTACCTCCCCACCCCCTGCTTCTCAGTGCGCACTACTACCTCCCCACCCCCTGCTTCTCAGTGCGCACTACTACCTCCCCACCCCCTGCTGGCTCAGTGCACACTACTACCTCCACGCGCCCTGCTTCTCAGTGCGCACTACTACCTCCCCGCCCCCTGCTTCTCAGTGCACACTACTACCTCCCTGCCCCCTGCTGGCTCAGTGCACACTACTACCTCCCCGCCCCCTGCTGGCTCAGTGCACACTACTACCTCCCCACCCCCTGCTTCTCAGTGCGCACTACTACCTCCCCACCCCCTGCTTCTCAGTGCACACTACTACCTCCCCGCCCCCTGCTGGCTCAGTGCACACTACTACCTCCCCGCCCCCTGCTTCTCAGTGCACACTACTACCTCCCCGCCCCCTGCTTGTTCAGTGCGCACTACTACCTCCCCGCCCCCTGCTTCTCAGTGCGCACTACTACCTCCCCGCCCCCCGCTTCTCAGTGCACACTACTACCTCCCCGCCCCCTGCTTCTCAGTGCGCACTACTACCTCCCCGCCCCCTGCTTCTCAGTGCACACTACTACCTCCCCGCCCCCTGCTGGCTCAGTGCACACTACTACCTCCCCGCCCCCTGCTTCTCAGTGCGCACTACTACCTCCCCACCCCCTGCTTCTCAGTGCACACTACTACCTCCCCGCCCCCTGCTTCTCAGTGCGCACTACTACCTCCCCACCCCCTGCTGGCTCAGTGCGCACTACTACCTCCCCACCCCCTGCTTCTCAGTGCACACTACTACCTCCACACCCCTTGCTGGCTCAGTGCACACTACTACCTCCCCACCCCCTGCTTCTCAGTGCGCACTACTACCTCCCCGCCCCCTGCTTCTCAGTGCGCACTACTACCTCCCCACCCCCTGCTGGCTCAGTGCACACTACTACCTCCCCGCCCCCTGCTTCTCAGTGCACACTACTACCTCCCCACCCCCTGCTGGCTCAGTGCACACTACTACCTCCCCGCCCCCTGCTTCTCAGTGCACACTACTACCTCCCCGCCCCCTGCTTCTCAGTGAACACTACTACCTCCCCGCCCCCTGCTTCTCAGTGCGCACTACTACCTCCCCGCCCCCTGCTTCTCAGTGCGCACTACTACCTCCCCACCCCCTGCTTCTCAGTGCGCACTACTACCTCCCCACCCCCTGCTGGCTCAGTGCACACTACTACCTCCCCACCCCCTGCTTCTCAGTGCGCACTACTACCTCCCCGCCCCCTGCTGGCTCAGTGCGCACTACCTCCCCGCCCCCTGCTGGCTCAGTGCGCACTACCTCCCCGCCCCCTGCTTCTCAGTGCGCACTACTACCTCCCCGCCCCCTGCTGGCTCAGTGCGCACTACCTCCCCGCCCCCTGCTTCTCAGTGCGCACTACCTCCCCGCCCCCTGCTTCTCAGTGCGCACTACTACCTCCCCGCCCCCTGCTTCTCAGTGCGCACTACTACCTCCCCACCCCCTGCTTCTCAGTGCGCACTACTACCTCCCCACCCCCTGCTTCTCAGTGCGCACTACTACCTCCCCGCCCCCTGCTTCTCAGTGCGCACTACTACCTCCCCGCCCCCTGCTTCTCAGTGCGCACTACTACCTCCCCGCCCCCTGCTTCTCAGTGCGCACTACTACCTCCCCGCCCCCTGCTTCTCAGTGCGCACTACTACCTCCCCGCCCCCTGCTTCTCAGTGCGCACTACTACCTCCCCGCCCCCTGCTTCTCAGTGCGCACTACTACCTCCCCGCCCCCTGCTTCTCAGTGCGCACTACTACCTCCCCACCCCCTGCTTCTCAGTGCGCACTACTACCTCCCCGCCCCCTGCTTCTCAGTGCGCACTACTACCTCCCCACCCCCTGCTTCTCAGTGCGCACTACTACCTCCCCACCCCCTGCTTCTCAGTGCGCACTACTACCTCCCCACCCCCTGCTTCTCAGTGCGCACTACTACCTCCCCACCCCCTGCTTCTCAGTGCGCACTACTACCTCCCCGCCCCCTGCTTCTCAGTGCGCACTACTACCTCCCCACCCCCTGCTTCTCAGTGCGCACTACTACCTCCCCACCCCCTGCTTCTCAGTGCACACTACTACCTCCCCGCCCCCTGCTTCTCAGTGCGCACTACTACCTCCCCACCCCCTGCTGGCTCAGTGCATACTACTACCTCCCCACCCCCTGCTTCTCAGTGCGCACTACTACCTCCCCGCCCCCTGCTTCTCAGTGCACACTACTACCTCCCCGCCCCCTGCTTCTCAGTGCACACTACTACCTCCCCACCCCCTGCTTCTCAGTGCACACTACTACCTCCCCACCCCCTGCTGGCTCAGTGCACACTACTACCTCCCCGCCCCCTGCTTCTCAGTGCGCACTACTACCTCCCCACCCCCTGCTTCTCAGTGCGCACTACTACCTCCCCACCCCCTGCTTCTCAGTGCACACTACTACCTCCCCGCCCCCTGCTTCTCAGTGCGCACTACTACCTCCCCACCCCCTGCTGGCTCAGTGCATACTACTACCTCCCCACCCCCTGCTTCTCAGTGCGCACTACTACCTCCCCGCCCCCTGCTTCTCAGTGCACACTACTACCTCCCCGCCCCCTGCTTCTCAGTGCACACTACTACCTCCCCACCCCCTGCTTCTCAGTGCACACTACTACCTCCCCACCCCCTGCTGGCTCAGTGCACACTACTACCTCCCCGCCCCCTGCTTCTCAGTGCGCACTACTACCTCCCCACCCCCTGCTTCTCAGTGCGCACTACTACCTCCCCGCCCCCTGCTGGCTCAGTGCTCACTACTACCTCCCCGCCCCCTGCTTGCTCAGTGCACAGTACTACCTCCCCGCCCCCTGCTTGTTCAGTGCGCACTACTACCTCCCCGCCCCCTGCTGGCTCAGTGCACACTACTACCTCCCCGCCCCCTGCTTCTCAGTGCACACTACTACCTCCCCGCCCCCTGCTTGTTCAGTGCGCACTACTACCTCCCCGCCCCCTGCTTCTCAGTGCGCACTACTACCTCCCCGCCCCCTGCTTCTCAGTGCACACTACTACCTCCCCGCCCCCTGCTGGCTCAGTGCACACTACTACCTCCCCGCCCCCTGCTTCTCAGTGCGCACTACTACCTCCCCACCCCCTGCTTCTCAGTGCACACTACTACCTCCCCGCCCCCTGCTTCTCAGTGCGCACTACTACCTCCCCACCCCCTGCTGGCTCAGTGCGCACTACTACCTCCCCACCCCCTGCTTCTCAGTGCACACTACTACCTCCACACCCCTTGCTGGCTCAGTGCACACTACTACCTCCCCACCCCCTGCTTCTCAGTGCGCACTACTACCTCCCCGCCCCCTGCTTCTCAGTGCGCACTACTACCTCCCCACCCCCTGCTGGCTCAGTGCACACTACTACCTCCCCGCCCCCTGCTTCTCAGTGCACACTACTACCTCCCCACCCCCTGCTGGCTCAGTGCACACTACTACCTCCCCGCCCCCTGCTTCTCAGTGCACACTACTACCTCCCCGCCCCCTGCTTCTCAGTGAGCACTACTACCTCCCCGCCCCCTGCTTCTCAGTGCGCACTACTACCTCCCCGCCCCCTGCTTCTCAGTGCGCACTACTACCTCCCCACCCCCTGCTTCTCAGTGCGCACTACTACCTCCCCACCCCCTGCTGGCTCAGTGCACACTACTACCTCCCCACCCCCTGCTTCTCAGTGCGCACTACTACCTCCCCGCCCCCTGCTGGCTCAGTGCGCACTACCTCCCCGCCCCCTGCTTCTCAGTGCGCACTACTACCTCCCCGCCCCCTGCTTCTCAGTGCGCACTACTACCTCCCCACCCCCTGCTGGCTCAGTGCGCACTACCTCCCCGCCCCCTGCTTCTCAGTGCGCACTACCTCCCCGCCCCCTGCTTCTCAGTGCGCACTACTACCTCCCCGCCCCCTGCTTCTCAGTGCGCACTACTACCTCCCCACCCCCTGCTTCTCAGTGCGCACTACTACCTCCCCGCCCCCTGCTTCTCAGTGCGCACTACTACCTCCCCGCCCCCTGCTTCTCAGTGCGCACTACTACCTCCCCGCCCCCTGCTTCTCAGTGCGCACTACTACCTCCCCGCCCCCTGCTTCTCAGTGCGCACTACTACCTCCCCGCCCCCTGCTTCTCAGTGCGCACTACTACCTCCCCGCCCCCTGCTTCTCAGTGCGCACTACTACCTCCCCACCCCCTGCTTCTCAGTGCGCACTACTACCTCCCCGCCCCCTGCTTCTCAGTGCGCACTACTACCTCCCCACCCCCTGCTTCTCAGTGCGCACTACTACCTCCCCACCCCCTGCTTCTCAGTGCGCACTACTACCTCCCCACCCCCTGCTTCTCAGTGCGCACTACTACCTCCCCACCCCCTGCTTCTCAGTGCGCACTACTACCTCCCCGCCCCCTGCTTCTCAGTGCGCACTACTACCTCCCCACCCCCTGCTTCTCAGTGCGCACTACTACCTCCCCACCCCCTGCTTCTCAGTGCACACTACTACCTCCCCGCCCCCTGCTTCTCAGTGCGCACTACTACCTCCCCACCCCCTGCTGGCTCAGTGCATACTACTACCTCCCCACCCCCTGCTTCTCAGTGCGCACTACTACCTCCCCGCCCCCTGCTTCTCAGTGCACACTACTACCTCCCCGCCCCCTGCTTCTCAGTGCACACTACTACCTCCCCACCCCCTGCTTCTCAGTGCACACTACTACCTCCCCACCCCCTGCTGGCTCAGTGCACACTACTACCTCCCCGCCCCCTGCTTCTCAGTGCGCACTACTACCTCCCCACCCCCTGCTTCTCAGTGCGCACTACTACCTCCCCACCCCCTGCTTCTCAGTGCACACTACTACCTCCCCGCCCCCTGCTTCTCAGTGCGCACTACTACCTCCCCACCCCCTGCTGGCTCAGTGCATACTACTACCTCCCCACCCCCTGCTTCTCAGTGCGCACTACTACCTCCCCGCCCCCTGCTTCTCAGTGCACACTACTACCTCCCCGCCCCCTGCTTCTCAGTGCACACTACTACCTCCCCACCCCCTGCTTCTCAGTGCACACTACTACCTCCCCACCCCCTGCTGGCTCAGTGCACACTACTACCTCCCCGCCCCCTGCTTCTCAGTGCGCACTACTACCTCCCCACCCCCTGCTTCTCAGTGCGCACTACTACCTCCCCGCCCCCTGCTGGCTCAGTGCTCACTACTACCTCCCCGCCCCCTGCTTGCTCAGTGCACACTACTACCTCCCCGCCCCCTGCTTGTTCAGTGCGCACTACTACCTCCCCGCCCCCTGCTTCTCAGTGCGCACTACTACCTCCCCGCCCCCTGCTTCTCAGTGCACACTACTACCTCCCCGCCCCCTGCTTGTTCAGTGCGCACTACTACCTCCCCGCCCCCTGCTTCTCAGTGCACACTACTACCTCCCCGCCCCCTGCTGGCTCAGTGCACACTACTACCTCCCCGCCCCCTGCTGGCTCAGTGCACACTACTACCTCCCCGCCCCCTGCTTCTCAGTGCACACTACTACCTCCCCGCCCCCTGGTTCTCAGTGCGCACTACTACCTCCCCACCCCCTGCTTCTCAGTGCGCACTACTACCTCCCCACCCCCTGCTTCTCAGTGCGCACTACTACCTCCCCACCCCCTGCTGGCTCAGTGCACACTACTACCTCCACGCGCCCTGCTTCTCAGTGCGCACTACTACCTCCCCGCCCCCTGCTTCTCAGTGCACACTACTACCTCCCTGCCCCCTGCTGGCTCAGTGCACACTACTACCTCCCCGCCCCCTGCTGGCTCAGTGCACACTACTACCTCCCCACCCCCTGCTTCTCAGTGCGCACTACTACCTCCCCACCCCCTGCTTCTCAGTGCACACTACTACCTCCCCGCCCCCTGCTGGCTCAGTGCACACTACTACCTCCCCGCCCCCTGCTTCTCAGTGCACACTACTACCTCCCCGCCCCCTGCTTGTTCAGTGCGCACTACTACCTCCCCGCCCCCTGCTTCTCAGTGCGCACTACTACCTCCCCGCCCCCTGCTTCTCAGTGCACACTACTACCTCCCCGCCCCCTGCTTCTCAGTGCGCACTACTACCTCCCCGCCCCCTGCTTCTCAGTGCACACTACTACCTCCCCGCTCCCTGCTGGCTCAGTGCACACTACTACCTCCCCGCCCCCTGCTTCTCAGTGCGCACTACTACCTCCCCACCCCCTGCTTCTCAGTGCACACTACTACCTCCCCGCCCCCTGCTTCTCAGTGCGCACTACTACCTCCCCACCCCCTGCTGGCTCAGTGCGCACTACTACCTCCCCACCCCCTGCTTCTCAGTGCACACTACTACCTCCACACCCCTTGCTGGCTCAGTGCACACTACTACCTCCCCGCCCCCTGCTTCTCAGTGCGCACTACTACCTCCCCACCCCCTGCTGGCTCAGTGCACACTACTACCTCCCCGCCCCCTGCTTCTCAGTGCACACTACTACCTCCCCACCCCCTGCTGGCTCAGTGCACACTACTACCTCCCCGCCCCCTGCTTCTCAGTGCACACTACTACCTCCCCGCCCCCTGCTTCTCAGTGAACACTACTACCTCCCCGCCCCCTGCTTCTCAGTGCGCACTACTACCTCCCCGCCCCCTGCTTCTCAGTGCGCACTACTACCTCCCCACCCCCTGCTTCTCAGAGCGCACTACTACCTCCCCACCCCCTGCTGGCTCAGTGCACACTACTACCTCCCCACCCCCTGCTTCTCAGTGCGCACTACTACCTCCCCGCCCCCTGCTGGCTCAGTGCGCACTACCTCCCCGCCCCCTGCTTCTCAGTGCGCACTACTACCTCCCCGCCCCCTGCTGGCTCAGTGCGCACTACCTCCCCGCCCCCTGCTTCTCAGTGCGCACTACCTCCCCGCCCCCTGCTTCTCAGTGCGCACTACCTCCCCGCCCCCTGCTTCTCAGTGCGCACTACTACCTCCCCGCCCCCTGCTTCTCAGTGCGCACTACTACCTCCCCACCCCCTGCTTCTCAGTGCGCACTACTACCTCCCCACCCCCTGCTTCTCAGTGCGCACTACTACCTCCCCGCCCCCTGCTTCTCAGTGCGCACTACTACCTCCCCGCCCCCTGCTTCTCAGTGCGCACTACTACCTCCCCGCCCCCTGCTTCTCAGTGCGCACTACCTCCCCGCCCCCTGCTTCTCAGTGCGCACTACTACCTCCCCGCCCCCTGCTTCTCAGTGCGCACTACTACCTCCCCGCCCCCTGCTTCTCAGTGCGCACTACTACCTCCCCGCCCCCTGCTTCTCAGTGCGCACTACTACCTCCCCGCCCCCTGCTTCTCAGTGCGCACTACTACCTCCCCGCCCCCTGCTTCTCAGTGCGCACTACTACCTCCCCGCCCCCTGCTTCTCAGTGCGCACTACCTCCCCACCCCCTGCTTCTCAGTGCGCACTACTACCTCCCCACCCCCTGCTTCTCAGTGCGCACTACTACCTCCCCACCCCCTGCTTCTCAGTGCGCACTACTACCTCCCCACCCCCTGCTTCTCAGTGCGCACTACTACCTCCCCGCCCCCTGCTTCTCAGTGCGCACTACTACCTCCCCACCCCCTGCTTCTCAGTGCGCACTACTACCTCCCCACCCCCTGCTTCTCAGTGCACACTACCTCCCCGCCCCCTGCTTCTCAGTGCGCACTACTACCTCCCCACCCCCTGCTGGCTCAGTGCATACTACTACCTCCCCACCCCCTGCTTCTCAGTGCGCACTACTACCTCCCCGCCCCCTGCTTCTCAGTGCACACTACTACCTCCCCACCCCCTGCTTCTCAGTGCACACTACTACCTCCCCACCCCCTGCTGGCTCAGTGCACACTACTACCTCCCCGCCCCCTGCTTCTCAGTGCGCACTACTACCTCCCCGCCCCCTGCTTCTCAGTGCGCACTACTACCTCCCCGCCCCCTGCTTCTCAGTGCGCACTACTACCTCCCCACCCCCTGCTTCTCAGTGCGCACTACCTCCCCGCCCCCTGCTTCTCAGTGCGCACTACTACTTCCCCGCCCCCTGCTTCTCAGTGCGCACTACTACCTCCCCGCCCCCTGCTGGCTCAGTGCACACTACTACCTCCCCACCCCCTGCTTCTCAGTGCGCACTACTACCTCCCCACCCCCTGCTTCTCAGTGCGCACTACTACCTCCCCGCCCCCTGCTGGCTCAGTGCACACTACTACCTCCCCACCCCCTGCTTCTCAGTGCACACTACTACCTCCCCGCCCCCTGCTTCTCAGTGCGCACTACTACCTCCCCGCCCCCTGCTTCTCAGTGCACTCTACTACCTCCCCGCCCCCTGCTTCTCAGGGCGCACTACTACCTCCCCACCCCCTGCTGGCTCAGTGCACACTACTACCTCCCCACCCCCTGCTTCTCAGTGCACACTACTACCTCCCCACCCCCTGCTGGCTCAGTGCACACTACTACCTCCCCGCCCCCTGCTGGCTCAGTGCGCACTACTACCTCCCCGCCCCCTGCTTCTCAGTGCACACTACTACCTCCCCGCCCCCTGCTTCTCAGTGCACACTACTACCTCCCCGCCCCCTGCTGGCTCAGTGCGCACTACTACCTCCCCGCCCCCTGCTTCTCAGTGCACTCTACTACCTCCCCGCCCCCTGCTTCTCAGTGCACACTACTACCTCCCCACCCCCTGCTGGCTCAGTGCACACTACTACCTCCCCACCCCCTGCTGGCTCAGTGCGCACTACTACCTCCCCACCCCCTGCTTCTCAGTGCACACTACTACCTCCCCACCCCCTGCTGGCTCAGTGCACACTACTACCTCCCCACCCCCTGCTGGCTCAGTGCGCACTACTACCTCCCCGCCCCCTGCTTCTCAGTGCACACTACTACCTCCCCGCCCCCTGCTTCTCAGTGCACACTACTACCTCCCCGCCCCCTGCTGGCTCAGTGCGCACCACTACCTCCCCGCCCCCTGCTTCTCAGTGCACACTACTACCTCCCCGCCCCCTGCTGGCTCAGTGCGCACTACTACCTCCCCGCCCCCTGCTTCTCAGTGCACACTACTACCTCCCCGCGCCCTGCTTCTCAGTGCACACTACTACCTCCCCGCCCCCTGCTTCTCAGTGCGCACTACTACCTCCCCGCCCCCTGCTTCTCAGTGCACACTACTACCTCCCCGCCCCCTGCTTGTTCAGTGCACACTACTACCTCCCCACCCCCTGCTGGCTCAGTGCGCACTACTACCTCCCCGCCCCCTGCTTCTCAGTGCACACTACTACCTCCCCGCCCCCTGCTTCTCAGTGCACACTACTACCTCCCCGCCCCCTGCTGGCTCAGTGCGCACTACTACCTCCCCGCCCCCTGCTTCTCAGTGCACACTACTACCTCCCCGCCCCCTGCTGGCTCAGTGCGCACTACTACCTCCCCGCCCCCTGCTTCTCAGTGCGCACTACTACCTCCCCGCGCCCTGCTTCTCAGTGCACACTACTACCTCCCCGCCCCCTGCTTCTCAGTGCACACTACTACCTCCCCGCCCCCTGCTGGCTCAGTGCGCACTACTACCTCCCCGCCCCCTGCTTCTCAGTGCACACTACTACCTCCCCGCGCCCTGCTTCTCAGTGCACACTACTACCTCCCCGCGCCCTGCTTCTCAGTGCACACTACTACCTCCCCGCCCCCTGCTTGTTCAGTGCGCACTACTACCTCCCCACCCCCTACTTTTCAGTGCGCACTACTACCTCCCCACCCCCTGCTTCTCAGTGCACACTACTACCTCCCCGCCCCCTGCTTGTTCAGTGCGCACTACTACCTCCCCGCCCCCTGCTTCTCAGTGCGCACTACTACCTCCCCACCCCCTGCTGGCTCAGTGCACACTACTACCTCCCCACCCCCTGTTTCTCAGTGCGCACTACTACCTCCCCGCCCCCTGCTTCTCAGTGCACACTACTACCTCCCCGCCCCCTGCTTCTCAGTGCGCACTACCTCCCCGCCCCCTGCTTCTCAGTGCACACTACTACCTCCCCGCGCCCTGCTTCTCAGTGCACACTACTACCTCCCCGCCCCCTGCTTCTCAGTGCACACTACTACCTCCCCGCCCCCTGCTTCTCAGTGCGCACTACTACCTCCCCGCCCCCTGCTTCTCAGTGCACACTACTACCTCCCCGCCCCCTGCTTGTTCAGTGCGCACTACTACCTCCCCGCCCCCTGCTTCTCAGTGCGCACTACTACCTCCCCGCCCCCTGCTTCTCAGTGCGCACTACTACCTCCCCGCCCCCTGCTTCTCAGTGCACACTACTACCTCCCCACCCCCTGCTGGCTCAGTGCACACTACTACCTCCCCGCCCCCTGCTTCTCAGTGCGCACTACTACCTCCCCACCCCCTGCTTCTCAGTGCGCACTACTACCTCCCCGCCCCCTGCTGGCTCAGTGCACACTACTACCTCCCCACCCCCTGCTTCTCAGTGCACACTACTACCTCCCCACCCCCTGCTTGTTCAGTGCGCACTACTACCTCCCCGCCCCCTGCTTCTCAGTGCGCACTACTACCTCCCCACCCCCTGCTTCTCAGTGCGCACTACTACCTCCCCGCCCCCTGCTGGCTCAGTGCACACTACTACCTCCCCACCCCCTGCTTCTCAGTGCACACTACTACCTCCCCACCCCCTGCTTGTTCAGTGCGCACTACTACCTCCCCGCCCCCTGCTTCTCAGTGCGCACTACTACCTCCCCACCCCCTGCTTCTCAGTGCGCACTACTACCTCCCCGCCCCCTGCTGGCTCAGTGCACACTACTACCTCCCCGCCCCCTGCTTCTCAGTGCGCACTACTACCTCCCCACCCCCTGCTTCTCAGTGCACACTACTACCTCCCCGCCCCCTGCTTCTCAGTGCGCACTACTACCTCCCCACCCCCTGCTTGTTCAGTGCGCACTACTACCTCCCCGCCCCCTGCTGGCTCAGTGCACACTACAGTCATGGCCAAAAGTTTTGAGAATGACACCAAAATGATATTTTCCCATGATCTGCTGGCCTCTGGTTTTTATTAGTGTTTGTCTGATGTTTATATCACATACAGAAATATAATTGCAATCATATTATGAGGACCAATAGGTTATATTGACAGTTAGAATGAGTTAATGCAGCAAGTCAATATTTGCAGTGTTGCCCCTTCTTCTTCAAGACCTCTGTAATTCTCCGTGGCTGCTCTCAATCTACTTTTGGACCAAATCCTGACTGATAGCAGTCCATTCTTGCATAATCAATGCTTGCATTTTGCCAGAATTTGTTGGTTTTTGTTTGTCCACCCGTCTCTTGATGATTGACCACAAGTTCTCAATGGGATTAAGATCTGGGGAGTTTCCAGGCCATGGACCCAAAATCTCTATGTTTTGTTCCATGAGCCATTTAGTTATCACCTTTGCTTTATGGCAAGGTGCTCCATCATGCTGGAAAAGGCATTGCTGGGCGCCAAACTGCTCTTGGACGGTTGGGAGAAGTTGCTCTTGGAGGACATTCTGGTACCATTCTTTATTCATGGCTGTGTTTTTAGGCAAAACTGTGAATGAGCCGATTCCCTTGGCTGAGAAGCAACCCCACACATGAATGGTTTCAGGATGCTTTACAGTTGGCATGAGACAAGACTGGTGGTAGCGCTCACCTCTTCTTCTCCGAATAAGCTGTTTTCCAGATGTCCCAAACAATCGAAAAGGGGATTCATCAAAGAAAATGACTTTGCCCCAGTCCTCAGCAGTCCACTCCCTGTACCTTTTGCAGAATATCAGTCGGTCCCTGATGTTTTTTGTGGAGAGAAGTGGCTTCTTTGCTGCCCTCCTTGAAACCAGCCCTTGCTCAAAGAGTCTCCGCCTCACAATGCGTGCAGAAGCACTCACACCAGCCTGCTGCCATTCCTGAGCAAGCTCGGCACTGCTGGTAGTCCGATCCCGCAGCAGAAACAGTTTTAAGATACGGTCCTGGCGCTTGCTGGTCTTTCTTGGGCGCCCTGGAGCCTTTTTGACAACAATGGAAGCTCTCTCCTTGAAGTTCTTGATGATGCGATAGATTGTTGACTGAGGTGCAATCTTTGTAGCTGCGATACTCTTCCCTGTTAGGCCATTTTTGTGCAGTGCAATGATGGCTGCACGTGTTTCTTTAGAGATAACCATGGTTAACTGAAGAGAAACAATGATACCAAGAACCTGCCTCCTTTTAAAGTGTCCAGTGATGTCATTCTTACTTAATCATGACTGATTGATCGCCAGCCCTGTCCTCATCAACACCCACACCTGTGTTAATGGATCAATCACTAAAACGATGTTAGCTGCTCCTTTTAAGGCAGGACTGCAATGATGTTGAAATGTGTTTTGGGGGTTAAAGTTCATTTTCTGGGCAAATATTGACTTTGCAAGTACAGTAATTGCTGTTAAGCTGATCACTCTTTGACATTCAGGAGTATATGCAAATTGCCATTACAAAAAATGAAGCAGTAAACTTTGGAAAAATTACTATTTGTCTCATTCTCAATACTTTTGGCCATGACTGTACTACCTCCCCGCCCCCTGCTTGCTCAGTGCACAGTACTACCTCCCCGCCCCCTGCTTCTCAGTGCACACTACTACCTCCCCGCCGCCTGCTTGCTCAGTGCGCACTACTACCTCCCCGCCGCCTGCTTGTAAAGTGCGCACTACTACCTCCCCGCCGCCTGCTTGCTCAGTGCACACTACCTCCCCGCCCCCTGCTTGTTCAGTGCGCACTACTACCTCCCCGCCCCCTGCTTGCTCAGTGCACAGTATTACCTCCCCGCCCCTGCTTACTTAGTGCACAGTACTACCTACCTGCCCCTGCTTGCTCAGTGTAAAGTACTACCTCCTAACCCCCTGGTTGCTCAGTGCACAGTACTACCTCCCCGCCCCCTGCTTGCTCAGTGCACAGTACTACCTCCTGGCCCCCTGCTTGCTCAGTGCACGGTATTACCTTCCCGCCTCCTGCTTGCTCAGTGCACAGTACTACCTCCTGGCCCCCTGCTTGCTCAGTGCACAGTATTACCTTCCCGCCCCCTGCTTGCTCAGTGCACAGTACTACCTCCTGGCCCCCTGCTTGCTCAGTGCACAGTATTACCTTCCTGCCTCCTGCTTGCTCAGTGCACAGTACTACCTCCTGGCCCCCTGTTTGCTCAGTGCACAGTATTACCTTCCCGCCTCCTGCTTGCTCAGTGCACAGTACTACCTCCTTGCCCCCTGCTTGCTCAGTGCACAGTACTACCTCCCCACCTCCTGCTTGCTCAGTGCACAGTAGCACTTCTCTTACACAACGATGGCCGGGCTGCACTCAGGGGCGATGTCATTGACGTCCAGCACGGTGATGGTGACGGTGACAGTGGCGCTGTTGCTCCTCTGGTAGCGGTCATAGGCTCGGACCTTCAGGACGGTGCTGAGCAGGGAGTGGTCCTTGTCCAGGTCCAGGTTGTAGGTCGTCCTGATGGTCCCGGACACTGTAAACAGAGAGGACAGTGAGAACAAGAGCTGTAGATGGCGACACGTAACAATGGAGGCGCGGCGGGTACCTGAGTCCACGTAGAAGGCGGCGCTGGGCGTTATCAGCTCGTACAGGACGTTGCTGCCCTGCGCCTTCGCCGTGGTCACCACCTGGTTGGGGCCGCCATTCTCCATGATGGTGACAGATACAGACGAGGTCCTGAGAGACAGCGCAGAGTCAGCAGCGGCCTCTGGGGGCGCCATTCCTGGGGGCACAGTCTGAGGTCGGGGCTTCCCCTCTCCCCCCTGCACTCACGTGAAGTTGACGGGGTTGTTGTAGACGGTGAGCACGGTGACTGTGAGTGTCCCGTTACACGCGTTCCCCAGTCGGTCAGTCACCGTGATCTGCAGCCGATAAGTCTGTGGAGGAAGCGGCGGATGAGGGGCGACGTGTACACTGTGGGGTCTCAGCCTCCAGGGACCGGATCATCTACATACAGCAGAGGGCGCTATACTCACCGCTGCCGTATTGCTGAATCCTGAGGCCGGGGCCAAGACGTTTCCACTCCCTGAGATGGTGAACGGCGACGGACTGGGCAGCGTCACCTTATACTGGAGGCAGAAGAGACCACAAGTCACAGGACAACCACCGGGGGGCAGCAGAGGAAGGAAACAGGGCGCAGATATTGTACAGATATATTGTGCCGTGCATAAGTATTCACCCCCCGAGTCAGCACCTCACTCTGCAGTATTTTGGGGTCTGTCTCTCCCATCTTTCTCTGCTGCAGTCTTTTGGGGTCTGTCTCTCCCATCTTTCTCTGCTGCAGTCTTTTGGGGTCTGTCTCTAGCTTTCGCTGCAGTCTTTTGGGGTCTGTCTCTAGCTTTCGCTGCAGTCTTTTGGGGTCTGTCTCTCCCATCTTTCTCTGCTGCAGTCTTTTGGGGTCTGTCTCTAGCTTTCGCTGCAGTCTTTTGGGGTCTGTCTCTAGCTTTCGCTGCAGTCTTTTGGGGTCTGTCTCTCCCATCTTTCTCTGCTGCAGTCTTTTGGGGTCTGTCTCTAGCTATCGCTGCAGTCTTTTGGGGTCTGTCTCTAGCTTTCGCTGCAGTCTTTTGGGGTCTGTCTCTAGCTTTCGCTGCAGTCTTTTGGGGTCTGTCTCTAGCTTTCGCTGCAGTCTTTTGGGATCTGTCTCTAGCTTTCGCTGCAGTCTTTTGGGGTCTGTCTCTAGCTTTCGCTGCAGTCTTTTGGGGTCTGTCTCTAGCTTTCGCTGCAGTCTTTTGGGGTCTGTCTCTAGCTTTCGCTGCAGTCTTTTGGGGTCTGTCTCTAGCTTTCGCTGCAGTCTTTTGGGGTCTGTCTCTAGCTTTCGCTGCAGTCTTTTGGGGTCTGTCTCTAGCTTTCGCTGCAGTCTTTTGGGGTCTGTCTCTAGCTTTCGCTGCAGTCTTTTGGGGTCTGTCTCTAGCTTTCGCTGCAGTCTTTTGGGGTCTGTCTCTAGCTTTCGCTGCAGTCTTTTGGGGTCTGTCTCTAGCTTTCGCTGCAGTCTTTTGGGGTCTGTCTCTAGCTTTCGCTGCAGTCTTTTGGGGTCTGTCTCTAGCTTTCGCTGCAGTCTTTTGGGGTCTGTCTCTAGCTTTCGCTGCAGTCTTTTGGGGTCTGTCTCTAGCTTTCGCTGCAGTCTTTTGGGGTCTGTCTCTAGCTTTCGCTGCAGTCTTTTGGGGTCTGTCTCTAGCTTTCGCTGCAGTCTTTTGGGGTCTGTCTCTAGCTTTCGCTGCAGTCTTTTGGGGTCTGTCTCTAGCTTTCGCTGCAGTCTTTTGGGATCTGTCTCTAGCTTTCCCTGCAGTCTTTTGGGGTCTGTCTCTAGCTTTCGCTGCAGTCTTTTGGGGTCTGTCTCTAGCTTTCGCTGCAGTCTTTTGGGGTCTGTCTCTAGCTTTCGCTGCAGTCTTTTGGGGTCTGTCTCTAGCTTTCGCTGCAGTCTTTTGGGGTCTGTCTCTAGCTTTCGCTGCAGTCTTTTGGGGTCTGTCTCTAGCTTTCGCTGCAGTCTTTTGGGGTCTGTCTCTAGCTTTCGCTGCAGTCTTTTGGGATCTGTCTCTAGCTTTCCCTGCAGTCTTTTGGGATCTGTCTCTAGCTTTCGCTGCAGTCTTTTGGGGTCTGTCTCTAGCTTTCCCTGCAGTCTTTTGGGATCTGTCTCTAGCTTTCGCTGCAGTCTTTTGGGGTCTGTCTCTAGCTTTCGCTGCAGTCTTTTGGGGTCTGTCTCTAGCTTTCCCTGCAGTCTTTTGGGATCTGTCTCTAGCTTTCGCTGCAGTCTTTTGGGGTCTGTCTCTAGCTTTCGCTGCAGTCTTTTGGGATCTGTCTCTAGCTTTCCCTGCAGTCTTTTGGGATCTGTCTCTAGCTTTCGCTGCAGTCTCGTTCAGTGATTGGATGGAGACGTCTGTGATCAGCCATTTTCCCGTCTTGTCACAGATTCTCTGGGTTTTGGGTCTGGACTGTGACTGCGCCGTTCACACACAGGAATATGCTCGGATCTAAACCCTCCATTGTAGCTCTGCAGGATGTTGGGGGTCGTTGTCCTGCTGGAAGGTGAACCTATGCCCCGGTCTCAGGTCTCCTGCAGCCTCTAACAGGTTTTCCTCCAGGATTGTCCTGTATTTACACTGGATACGGAAAGTATTCAGACCCCTTTACATTTTTCACTCTTTGTTTCATTGCAGCCATTTGGTAAATTCATTTTTTTCTCATTATAGTCCACTCTGCCCCATCTGGACTGAAAAAAACAGGAATGTAGAAATTTTTGCAAATTTATTAAAAAAGAAAAACTGAAATATCACATGGTCATAAGTCTTCAGCCCCTTTGCTCAGTATTGAGTAGAAGCCCCCTTTTGAGCTAGTACAGCCATGAGTCTTCTTGGGAATGATACAACAAGTTTTTCACCCCTGGATTTGGGGATCCTCGGCCATTCTTCCTTGCAGATCCTCTCCAGTTCCGTCAGGTTGGATGGTGAACGTTGGTGGACAGCCATTTTCAGGTCTCTCCAGAGAGGCTCAATTGGGTTTAGGTCAGGGCTCTGGCTGGGCCAGTCAAGAATGGTCACAGAGTTGTTCTGAAGCCGCTCCTTTGTTATTTTAGCTGTGTGCTTAGGGTCATTGTGTTGTTGGAAGGTGAACCTTCGGCCAAGTCTGAGGTCCAGAGCACTCTGGAAGAGGTTTTCATCCAGGATATCTCTGTACTTGGCCGCATTCATGTTTCCTTCAATTGCAACCAGTCGTCCTGTCCCTGCAGCTGAAACCCCCACCCATAGCATGATGCTGCCACCGCCATGTTTCACTGTTGGGATTGTATTGGGCAGGTGATGAGCAGTGCCTGGTTTTCTCCACACATACCGCTTAGAATTATCACTAAAAAGTTCTATCTTCGTCTCATCAGACCAGAGAATCTTATTTCTCATAGTCTGGAGTCCTTCATGTGTTTTTGAGCAAACTCTAAGTGGGCTTTCATATGTCTTGCACTGAGGAGAGGCTTCCGTCGGGCCACTCTGCCATAAAGGCCTGACTGGTGGAGGGCTGCAGTGATAGTTGACTTTGTGGACCTTTCTCCCATCTCCCTACTGCATCTCTGGAGCTCAGCCACAGTGATCTGGGGGTTCTTCTTTACCTCTCTCAACAAGGCTCTTCTCCCACGATTGATCAGTTTGGCTGGACGGCCAGGTCTAGGAAGACTTCTAATGGTCCCAAACTTCTTCCATTTAAGGATTATGGAGGCCACTGTGCTCTTAGGAACCTTGAGTAATGCAGAAATTCTTTTGTAACCTTGGCCAGATCTGGGCCTTGCCACAGTTCTGTCTCTGAGCTCCTTGGGCAGTTCCTTTGAGCTCCTGATTCTCATTTGGTCTGACATGCACTGTGAGCTGTGAGGTCTTATATAGACAGGTGTGCGCCTTTCCAAATCAAGTCCTATCAGTTTAATTAAACCCAGCTGGACTCCAATGAAGGAGTAGAACCATCTCAAGGAGGATCACAAGGAAATGGACAGCATGTGACTTACATATGAGTGTCTGAGCAAAGGGGCTGAATACTTATGACCATGTGATATTTCAGTTTTTCTTTTTTAATAAATTTGCAAAAATTTCTACATTTCTGTTTTTTTCCAGTCAAGATGGGGCGCGGAGTGGACTTTACTGAGAAAAAAATGAACTTTTTAGAATTTACCAAATGGCTGCAATGAAACAAAGAGTGAAAAATGTCAAGGGGTCTGAATACTTTCCGTACCCACTGTAGCTCAATCCATCTTCCCATCACTTCTGAGCAGCTTCCCTGCCCCTGCTGAAGAAAAGCCTCCCCACAGCAGGATGCTGCCACCGCTATGTGTGACGGTGGGGATGTGCAGGGATAGTTTTTTGCCACACAGTGTTTTACATTTTGTCCAAAAAGTTCTCCTGTGGTTTCATCTGAACATCCCCTTCCTCCACATGCCATGTAGGGGACATGAGTATGGTGGAGGCAGCATCCTGCTGTGGGGAGGCTTTTCTTCAGCAGGGGCAGAAAAGCTGGTCAGAGGTGATGGGAAGATGGATGGAGCTAAATACAGGACAATCTTGGAGGAAAATCTGGTTATTTTATTAATATTTTCCACCTGTGCTGCCTCCGCCGTTATCATGGGGACTTGCTGCATCCTGTTGTGCATTTATGTCTGGAGATGATATTGCAAGTACAGCTATATATTTTTTTGTGATATCTTTCATTAATTTTTGTCCTTTTTTCAGTGAATTATTTTTGAGGAGGGGGAGCAGGGAGCTGCCGCTTCAGTGTCCGAGGGGGAGCAGGGAGCTGCCGCTTCAGTGTCCGAGGGGGAGCAGGGAGCTGCCGCTTCAGTGTCCGAGGAGGAAGGGGAGCAGGGAGCTGCCGCTTCAGTGTCCGAGGGGGAGCAGGGAGCTGCCGCTTCAGTGTCCAAGGGGGAGCAGGGAGCTGCCGCTTCAGTGTCCGAGGAGGAAGGGGAGCAGGGAGCTGCCGCTTCAGTGTCCGAGGGGGAGCAGGGAGCTGCCGCTTCAGTGTCCGAGGGGGAAGGGGAGCAGGGAGCTGCCGCTTCAGTGTCCGAGGAGGAAGGGGAGCAGGGAGCTGCCGCTTCAGTGTCCGAGGAGGAAGGGGAGCAGGGAGCTGCCGCTTCAGTATCCGAGGAGGAAGAGGAGCAGGGAGCTGCCGCTTCAGTGGAGGAGGGGGAGCAGGGAGCTGCCGCTTCAGTGTCCGAGGAGGAAGGGGAGCAGGGAGCTGCCGCTTCAGTGTCCGAGGAGGAAGGGGAGCAGGGAGCTGCCGCTTCAGTGTCCGAGGAGGAAGGGGAGCAGGGAGCTGCCGCTTCAGTGTCCGAGGGGGAGCAGGGAGCTGCCGCTTCAGTGTCCGAGAGGGAAGGGGAGCAGGGAGCTGCCGCTTCAGTGTCCGAGAGGGAAGGGGAGCAGGGAGCTGCCGCTTCAGTGTCCGAGAGGGAAGGGGAGCAGGGAGCTGCCGCTTCAGTGTCCGAGGAGGAAGGGGAGCAGGGAGCTGCCGCTTCAGTGTCCGAGAGGGAAGGGGAGCAGGGAGCTGCCGCTTCAGTGTCCGAGAGGGAAGGGGAGCAGGGAGCTGCCGCTTCAGTGTCCGAGGAGGAAGGGGAGCAGGGAGCTGCCGCTTCAGTGTCCGAGGGGGAGCAGGGAGCTGCCGCTTCAGTGTCCGAGAGGGAAGGGGAGCAGGGAGCTGCCGCTTCAGTGTCCGAAGGGGAAGGGGAGCAGGGAGCTGCCGCTTCAGTGTCCGAAGGGGAAGGGGAGCAGGGAGCTGCCGCTTCAGTGTCCGAAGGGGAAGGGGAGCAGGGAGCTGCCGCTTCAGTGTCCGAGGGAAAGGGGAGCAGGGAGCTGCCGCTTCAGTGTCCGAGGGAAAGGGGAGCAGGGAGCTGCCGCTTCAGTGTCCGAGGGAAAGGGGAGCAGGGAGCTGCCGCTTCAGTGTCCGAGAGGAAGGGGAGCAGGGAGCTGCCGCTTCAGTGTCCGAGAGGAAGGGGAGCAGGGAGCTGCCGCTTCAGTGTCCGAGGGGAAGGGGAGCAGGGAGCTGCAGCTTCAGTGTCCGAGGGGGAGCAGGGAGCTGCAGCTTCTGTGTCCGAGGGGGAGCAGGGAGCTGCAGCTTCTGTGTCCGAGGGGGAGCAGGGAGCTGCAGCTTCTGTGTCCGAGGGGGAGCAGGGAGCTGCAGCTTCTGTGTCCGAGGGGGAGCAGGGAGCTGCAGCTTCTGTGTCCGAGGGGGAGCTGGGAGCTGCAGCTTCTGTGTCCGAGGGGGAGGAGGGAGATGCAGCTTCTGTGTCCAAGGGGAGGGGGAGGAGGGAGATGCAGCTTCTGTGTCTGAGAGGGAGCTGCAGCTTCCTTTCTGTGCTTGAAGCATGACAGCACCTTGCACGGCCCCTCCTGAAGCAGAGCGGATAGAGATGGCGCCTGCAGAGGAGGGGTCTTTGTACACTGTTTGTACGCTGGTCATATATTGCGATATTACACCTTGCACCCTATTACAGTGCATCCCCTGATATCCGGCGGGCTCTGAGCGCAGCCCTGGGGAGGGACAGTACAGCAGTACGGGAGCCGGTGGCCGTCACGGTGCAGTCACTTACCGTCACCGGAGTGTTCTTGGGCTGCCGTAGAACGACGGTATAGATGACGCTGGAGGTGGGAACGTTGGAATAGACCTGCACCTCGTCTCCGACTGCGGGGAGAGAGCAGCACGCCATCAGTCAGACAACCCTGCACCGCATGTGGAGGAGGCGCCATAACACCCCCCCCACAGACACATAGGCAGAAGCCTGCAGGATTGGGGGGCCACGCCGCTCCGGGACCCGACCAGTACATCATCATCTGATCCTCTCATCGGGATCTCTGCTTGCTGTCATTAATATTTACCCCCGAGGCTGACACTTACACTAGCCTTGTCCTGTTCCCACAGCTGCGGATTTGTTGCAAGGTATCAGTGCAGGTCAGATTGCTGTTGTGATGATCATCGACAGGGAAACGTTGTGACAAACCCTCAGCTGTGGGAGGCGTTCGATCAGAGCGGCTCGTGTCTCCGTTCACTGACCGGCTGCAGCGCTTCTGGAGATGAGAAACCAAACATGGCTTCAGTAAGAAAGCAGCGGAGCCGCCGGTGCTGTCCGGACAATCACCCCCATCATCCCCCTGCACTGCTTCTTCCTACCTTGGCTGGAGAACTGTGGATCACACTGCGGTTCTGGGATGTCATCAATGATCTGGACGAAGATCTGAGCGGTGACGGTGTCATTGCCGCACTGCGCCGCGATGTCTAGAACGTACTGATTCACCACCTCCGCGTTCAGTGCCGCCGTGCTGCTGAGCGTGATCTGCCAGAGACAGGAAGGACAGCTGTGTGAGGAGAGTGCACCGCCCCCCGTATATACTATACGCTGCACGGGACCACCGCCCCCCGTATATACTATACGCTGCACAGTGCCACCGCCCCCCCGTATATACTATACGCTGCACAGGGCCACCGCCCCCCCGTATATACTATACGCTGCACAGGACCACCGCCCTGTATATACTATACGCTGCACGGGGCCACCGCCCCCCGTATATACTATACGCTGCACAGGACCACCGCCCTCCGTATATACTATACGCTGCACAGGACCACCGCCCTGTATATAGTATGCGCTGCACAGTGCCACCGCCCCCCATATATACTATACGCTGCACAGGACCACCGCCCCCCGTATATACTATACGCTGCACAGGACCACCGCCCCCCGTATATACTATACGCTGCACAGGACCACCGCCCCCCGTATATACTATACGCTGCACAGGACCACCGCCCCCCGTATACACTATACGCTGCACGGGGCCACCGCCCCCGTATATACTATACGCTGCACGGGGCCACCGCCCCCCGTATACACTATACGCTGCACGGGGCCACCACCCCCCGTATATACTATACGCAGCACAGTGACACCGCCCCCCGTATATACTATACGCTGCACGGGGCCACCGCCCCCCGTATATACTATACGCTGCACAGTGACACCGCCCCCCGTATATACTATACGCTGCACGGGGCCACCGCCCCCCGTATATACTATACGCTGCACGGGGCCACCGCCCCCCGTATATACTATACGCTGCACGGGGCCACCGCCCCCCATATATACTATACGCTGCACGGGGCCACCGCCCCCCGTATATACTATACGCTGCACGGGGCCACCGCCCCCCGTATATACTATACGCTGCACGGGGCCACCGCCCCCGTATATACTATACGCTGCACGGGGCCACCGCCCCCGTATATACTATACGCTGCACGGGGCCACCGCCCCCGTATATACTATACGCTGCACGGGGCCACCGCCCCCGCATATACTATACGCTGCACGGGGCCACCGCCCCCGTATATACTATACGCTGCACGGGGCCACCGCCCCCCGTATATACTATACGCTGCACAGGACCACCGCCCCCCGTATATACTATACGCTGCACAGGACCACCGCCCCCCGTATACACTATACGCTGCATGGGGCCACCGCCCCCCGTATATACTATACGCTGCACGGGGCCACCGCCCCCCGTATATACTATACGCTGCACGGGGCCACCGCCCCCCGTATACACTATACGCTGCACGGGGCCACCGCCCCCCATATATACTATACGCTGCACGGGGCCACAGCCCCCCGTATATACTATACGCTGCACAGTGCCACCGCCCCCCCGTATATACTATACGCTGCACGGGGCCACCGCCCCCCCGTATATACTATACGCTGCACAGGACCACCGCCCTGTATATACTATACGCTGCACGGGGCCACCGCCCCCCGTATATACTATACGCTGCACAGGACCACCGCCCTCCGTATATACTATACGCTGCACAGGACCACCGCCCCCCGTATATACTATACGCTGCACAGGGCCACCGCCCCCCGTATATACTATACGCTGCACGGGGCCACCGCCCCCCGTATATACTATACGCTGCACGGGGCCACCGCCCCCCGTATATACTATACGCTGCACAGGACCACCGCCCCCCGTATATACTATACGCTGCGCAGGACCACCGCCCCCCGTATATACTATACGCTGCACAGGGCCTCCGCCCCCCGTATATACTATACGCTGCACGGGGCCACCGCCCCCCGTATATACTATACGCTGCACGGGGCCACCGCCCCCCGTATATACTATACGCTGCACGGGGCCACCGCCCCCCGTATATACTATACGCTGCACGGGGCCACCGCCCCCCGTATATACTATACGCTGCACAGGGCCACCGCCCCCCGTATATACTATACGCTGCACAGGGCCACCGCCCCCCGTATATACTATACGCTGCACAGGGCCACCGCCCCCCGTATATACTATACGCTGCACGGGGCCACCGCCCCCCGTATATACTATACGCTGCACAGGGCCACCGCCCCCCGTATATACTATACGCTGCACAGGGCCACCGCCCCCCGTATATACTATACGCTGCACAGGACCACCGCCCCCCGTATATACTATACGCTGCACGGGGCCACCGCCCCCCGTATATACTATACGCTGCACGGGGCCACCGCCCCCCAATATATACTATACGCTGCACGGGGCCACCGCCCCCCGTATATACTATACGCTGCACGGGGCCACCGCCCCCGTATATACTATACGCTGCACGGGGCCACCGCCCCCGTATATACTATACGCTGCACGGGGCCACCGCCCCCGTATATACTATACGCTGCACGGGGCCACCGCCCCCGTATATACTATACGCTGCACGGGGCCACCGCCCCCGTATATACTATACGCTGCACGGGGCCACCGCCCCCGTATATACTATACGCTGCACGGGGCCACCGCCCCCGTATATACTATACGCTGCACGGGGCCACCGCCCCCGTATATACTATACGCTGCACGGGGCCACCGCCCCCGTATATACTATACGCTGCACGGGGCCACCGCCCCCGTATATACTATACGCTGCACGGGGCCACCGCCCCCGTATATACTATACGCTGCACGGGGCCACCGCCCCCCGTATATACTATACGCTGCACAGGACCACCGCCCCCCGTATATACTATACGCTGCACAGGGCCACCGCCCCCCGTATATACTATACGCTGCACGGGGCCACCGCCCCCGTATATACTATACGCTGCACAGTGCCACAGCCCCCCGTATATACTATACGCTGCACGGGGCCACCGCCCCCGTATATACTATACGCTGCACGGGGCCACAGCCCCCCGTATATACTATACGCTGCACGGGGCCACCGCCCCCCGTATATACTATACGCTGCACGGGGCCACCGCCCCCCGTATATACTATACGCTGCACGGGGCCACCGCCCCCCGTATATACTATACGCTGCACGGGGCCACCGCCCCCCGTATATACTATACGCTGCACGGGGCCACCGCCCCCCGTATATACTATACGCTGCACGGGGCCACCGCCCCCCGTATATACTATACGCTGCACGGGGCCACCGCCCCCCGTATATACTATACGCTGCACAGGACCACCGCCCCCCGTATATACTATACGCTGCACAGGACCACCGCCCCCCGTATATACTATACGCTGCACGGGGCCACCGCCCCCCGTATATACTATACGCTGCACGGGGCCACCGCCCCCCGTATATACTATACGCTGCACAGTGCCACCGCCCCCCCGTATATACTATACGCTACACGGGGCCACCGCCCCCCCGTATATACTATACGCTGCACAGGACCACCGCCCCCCGTATACACTATACGCTGCACAGTGCCACCGCCCCCCGTATACACTATACGCTGCACAGTGCCACCGCCCCCCGTATATACTATACGCTGCACAGTGCCACCGCCCCCCGTATATACAATACGCTGCACAGGGCCACCGCCCCCCGTATATACAATACGCTGCACAGTGCCACCGCCCCCCGTATATGCTATACGCTGCACAGTGCCACCGCCCTGTATATGCTATACACTGCACAGGACCACCGCCCCCCGTATATACTATACGCTGCACGGGGCCACCGCCCCCCATATATACTATACGCTGCACAGGACCACCGCCCCCCCGTATATACTATACGCTGCACGGGGCCACCGCCCCCCGTATATACTATACGCTGCACGGGGCCACCGCCCCCCCGTATATACTATACGCTGCACGGGACCACCGCCCTGTATATACTATACGCTGCACGGGGCCACCGCTCCCCGTATATACTATACGCTGCACAGGACCACCGCCCCCCGTATATACTATACGCTGCACAGGACCACCGCCCCCCATATATACTATACGCTGCACAGGGTCACCGCCCCCCGTATACACTATACGCTGCACAGGGCCACCGCCCCCCCGTATACACTATACGCTGCACAGTGCCACCGCCCCCCGTATACACTATACGCTGCACAGTGCCACCGCCCCCCGTATATACTATACGCTGCACAGGGCCACCGCCCCCCGTATACACTATACGCTGCACAGGGCCACCGCCCCCCCGTATACACTATACGCTGCACAGTGCCACCGCCCCCCGTATACACTATACGCTGCACAGTGCCACCGCCCCCCGTATATACTATACGCTGCACAGGGCCACCGCCCCCCGTATATACAATACGCTGCACAGTGCCACCGCCCCCCGTATACACTATACGCTGCACGGGGCCACCGCCCCCCGTATATACTATACGCTGCACAGGGCCACCGCCCCCCATATATACTATACACTGCACAGGGCCACCGCCCCCCGTATATACTATACGCTGCACAGGACCACCGCCCCCCGTATATACTATACGCTGCACGGGGCCACCGCCCCCCGTATATACTATACGCTGCACGGGGCCACCGCCCCCCGTATATACTATACGCTGCACGGGGCCACCGCCCCCCCGTATATACTATACGCTGCACAGGACCACCGCCCCCCCGTATATACTATACGCTGCACGGGGCCACCGCCCCCCCGTATATACTATACGCTGCACGGGGCCACCGCCCCCCCGTATATACTATACGCTGCACAGGACCACCGCCCCCCGTATATACTATACGCTGCACGGGGCCACCGCCCCCCGTATATACTATACGCTGCACGGGGCCACCGCCCCCCCGTATATACTATACGCTGCACAGGACCACCGCCCCCCCGTATATACTATACGCTGCACGGGGCCACCGCCCCCCCGTATATACTATACGCTGCACAGGACCACCGCCCTGTATATACTATACGCTGCACGGGGCCACCGCTCCCCGTATATACTATACGCTGCACGGGGCCACCGCCCCCCCGTATATACTATACGCTGCACAGGACCACCGCCCTGTATATACTATACGCTGCACAGGACCACCGCCCCCCGTATATACTATACGCTGCACAGGACCACCGCCCCCCGTATATACTATACGCTGCACAGGGCCACCGCCCCCCGTATACACTATACGCTGCACAGGGCCACCGCCCCCCCGTATACACTATACGCTGCACAGTGCCACCGCCCCCCGTATACACTATACGCTGCACAGTGCCACCGCCCCCCGTATATACTATACGCTGCACAGGGCCACCGCCCCCCGTATACACTATACGCTGCACAGGGCCACCGCCCCCCCGTATACACTATACGCTGCACAGTGCCACCGCCCCCCGTATATACTATACGCTGCACAGGGCCACCGCCCCCCGTATATACAATACGCTGCACAGTGCCACCGCCCCCCGTATACACTATACGCTGCACGGGGCCACCGCCCCCCGTATATACTATACGCTGCACAGGGCCACCGCCCCCCGTATATACTATACGCTGCACGGGGCCACCGCTCCCCGTATATACTATACGCTGCACGGGGCCACCGCCCCCCGTATATACTATACGCTGCACGGGGCCACCGCTCCCCGTATATACTATACGCTGCACAGGACCACCGCCCCCCGTATATACTATACGCTGCACAGGACCACCGCCCCCCGTATACACTATACGCTGCACAGGGCCACCGCCCCCCCGTATACACTATACGCTGCACAGTGCCACCGCCCCCCGTATACACTATACGCTGCACAGTGCCACCGCCCCCCGTATATACTATACGCTGCACAGTGCCACCGCCCCCCGTATATACAATACGCTGCACAGGGCCACCGCCCCCCGTATATACAATACGCTGCACAGTGCCACCGCCCCCCGTATACACTATACGCTGCACGGGGCCACCGCCCCCCGTATATACTATACGCTGCACAGGGCCACCGCCCCCCGTATATACTATACACTGCACAGGGCCACCGCCCCCCGTATACACTATACGCTGCACAGTGCCACCGCCCCCCGTATATACTATACGCTGCACGGGGCCACCGCCCCCCGTATATACTATACGCTGCACAGGACCACCGCCCCCCGTATATACTATACGCTGCACGGGGCCACCGCCCCCCATATATACTATACGCTGCACAGGACCACCGCCCCCCCGTATATACTATACGCTGCACGGGGCCACCGCCCCCCGTATATACTATACGCTGCACGGGGCCACCGCCCCCCCGTATATACTATACGCTGCACAGGACCACCGCCCTGTATATACTATACGCTGCACAGGACCACCGCCCCCCGTATATACTATACGCTGCACAGGACCACCGCCCCCCGTATATACTATACGCTGCACAGGGCCACCGCCCCCCGTATACACTATACGCTGCACAGGGCCACCGCCCCCCGTATATACTATACGCTGCACAGGGCCACCGCCCCCCGTATACACTATACGCTGCACAGGGCCACCGCCCCCCGTATATACTATACGATGCACGGGACCACCGCCCCCCGTATATACTATACGCTGCACAGTGCCACCGCCCCCCGTATACACTATACGCTGCACAGTGCCACCGCCCCCCGTATATACTATACGCTGCACAGGGCCACCGCCCCCCGTATATACAATACGCTGCACAGTGCCACCGCCCCCCGTATACACTATACGCTGCACGGGGCCACCGCCCCCCGTATATACTATACGCTGCACAGGGCCACCGCCCCCCGTATATACTATACGCTGCACAGGGCCACCGCCCCCCGTATACACTATACGCTGCACAGGGCCACCGCCCCCCGTATATACTATACGCTGCACAGGGCCACCGCCCCCCGTATATACTATACACTGCACAGTGCCACCGCCCCCCGTATATACTATACGCTGCACAGTGCCACCGCCCCCCGTATATACTATACGCTGCACAGTGCCACCGCCCCCCGTATATACTATACGCTGCACAGTGCCACCGCCCCCCGTATATACTATACGCTGCACAGTGCCACCGCCCTGTATATACTATACGCTGCACGGGGCCACCGCTCCCCGTATATACTATACGCTGCACAGTGCCACCGCCCCCCGTATATACTATACGCTGCACAGTGCCACCGCCCTGTATATACTATACGCTGTTTTTATTGTCTTTATGTATTTTGGCCATAATGGAGTGCTGCTGCGCTTTCTTTTTATAGATCTTATTCAGTTTCTGCTGCTTGCACCTGTTCACATTAGGATGTGCTGGTCAGTTCTTTTTACACATTACTATAGGAGGAGGAAAGTGCCTCCTGTTTGACCTTGCACTCCCCCCATTTAACCAGCAGGTGGTGTATATTCTATTCTACCAGCCCATTTAAATTGTAGGTGTTTCAGCCCAGAAGTGACATGTTCTGTCCAGAGTTATAGGCTTGTAGCCCAAGAGAGGCATGTAGGCAGAGTGGTCCCCATCAGACGGGAGGTCACCTTGCCGTGGTTGATGGGCACACATGAATTGGCCAATTTATGCGCTAAGAACCTCCGCTTTTTGTAAGTAAAATTCATTAAGCAATAACACAGTTTAAATCAAATGTTTTTATTGTCATTATGTATTTTGGCCATAACGGAGTGCTGCTGCGCTACAGCTACTGCACAGTACCACCTCTCCTGTATATACAGATACTGCACAGTACCACCTCTCCTGTATATACAGCTACTGCACAGTACCACCTCTCCTGTATATACAGATACTGCACAGTACCACCTCTCCTGTATATACAGATGCTGCACAGTACCACCTCTCCTGTATATACAGATGCTGCACAGTACCACCTCTCCTGTATATACAGATGCTGCACAGTACCACCTCTCCTGTATATACAGATGCTGCACAGTACCACCTCTCCTGTATATACAGATGCTGCACAGTACCACCTCTCCTGTATATACAGATGCTGCACAGTACCACCGCTCCTGTATATACAGATGCTGCACAGTACCACCTCTCCTGTATATACAGATGCTGCACAGTACCGCCTCTCCTGTATATACAGATGCTGCACAGTACCGCCTCTCCTGTATATACAGATGCTGCACAGTACCGCCTCTCCTGTATATACAGATGCTGCACAGTACCGCCTCTCCTGTATATACAGATACTGCACAGTACCACCTCTCCTGCCCCTGTATATAAGGATATCGCACAGTACCACCTCTCCTGCTCCTGTATAGACGGATATCGCACAGTACCACGTCTCCTGCCCCTGTATAGACGGATATCGCACAGTACCACGTCTCCTGCCCCTGTATAGACGGATATCGCACAGTACCACGTCTCCTGCCCCTGTATAGACGGATATCGCACAGTACCACCTCTCCTGCTCCTGTATAGACGGATATCGCACAGTACCACCTCTCCTGCTCCTGTATAGACGGATATCGCACAGTACCACGTCTCCTGCCCCTGTATAGACGGATATCGCACAGTACCACGTCTCCTGCCCCTGTATAGACGGATATCGCACAGTACCACGTCTCCTGCCCCTGTATATAAGGATATCGCACAGTACCACGTCTCCTGCCCCTGTATAGACTGATATCGCACAGTACCACCTCTCCTGTATATACAGATACTGCAGTACCACGTCTCCTGCCCCTGTATATACAGATACTGCACAGTATCACCTCTCCTGCTTCTGTATAGACGGATATCGCACAGTACCACCTCTCCTGCTCTTGTATAGACGGATATCGCACAGTACCACCTCTCCTGCCCCTGTATAGACGGATATCGCACAGTACCACCTCTCCTGCCCCTGTATAGACGGATATCGCACAGTACCACCTCTCCTGCATAGACGGATATCGCACAGTACCACCTCTCCTGCTTCTGTATAGACGGATATCGCACAGTACCACCTCTCCTGCTCCTGTATAGACGGATATCGCACAGTACCACCTCTCCTGCTCCTGTATAGACGGATATCGCACAGTACCACCTCTCCTGCTCTTGTATAGACGGATATCGCACAGTACCACCTCTCCTGCTCCTGTATAGACTGATATCGCACAGTACCACGTCTTCTGCCCCTGTATAGACGGATATCGCACAGTACCACCTCTCCTGATCCTGTATAGACTGATATCGCACAGTACCACCTCTCCTGCCCCTGTATAGACAGATATCGCACAGTACCACGTCTCCTGCCCCTGTATAGACGGATATCGCACAGTACCACCTCTCCTGCCCCTGTATATACGGATATCGCACAGTACCACCTCTCCTGCTTCTGTATAGACAGATATCGCACAGTACCACGTCTCCTGCCCCTGTATAGACAGATATTGCACAGTACCACCTCTCCTGTATATACAGATACTGCACAGTACCACCTCTCCTGCCCCTGTATAGACGGATATCGCACAGTACCACCTCTCCTGCTCCTGTATAGATGGATATCGCACAGTACCACCTCTCCTGTATATACAGATACTGCAGTACCACCTCTCCTGCCCCTGTATATACAGATACTGCACAGTATCACCTCTCCTGCTTCTGTATAGACGGATATCGCACAGTACCACCTCTCCTGCTCCTGTATAGACGGATATCGCACAGTACCACGTCTCCTGCCCCTGTATATAAGGATATCGCACAGTACCACCTCTCCTGTATATACAGATACTGCAGTACCACGTCTCCTGCTCCTGTATATACAGATACTGCACAGTATCACCTCTCCTGCTTCTGTATAGACGGATATCGCACAGTACCACCTCTCCTGCTCCTGTATAGACGGATATCGCACAGTACCACCTCTCCTGCCCCTGTATAGACGGATATCGCACAGTACCACCTCTCCTGCCCCTGTATAGACGGATATCGCACAGTACCACCTCTCCTGCATAGACGGATATCGCACAGTACCACCTCTCCTGCTTCTGTATAGACGGATATCGCACAGTACCACCTCTCCTGCTCCTGTATAGACGGATATCGCACAGTACCACCTCTCCTGCTCCTGTATAGACGGATATCGCACAGTACCACCTCTCCTGCTCTTGTATAGACGGATATCGCACAGTACCACCTCTCCTGCTCCTGTATAGACTGATATCGCACAGTACCACCTCTCCTGCTCTTGTATAGACGGATATCGCACAGTACCACCTCTCCTGCTCCTGTATAGACTGATATCGCACAGTACCACCTCTCCTGCTCTTGTATAGACGGATATCGCACAGTACCACCTCTCCTGCTCCTGTATAGACTGATATCGCACAGTACCACCTCTCCTGCTCTTGTATAGACGGATATCGCACAGTACCACCTCTCCTGCTCCTGTATAGACTGATATCGCACAGTACCACCTCTCCTGCTTCTGTATAGACGGATATCGCACAGTACCACCTCTCCTGCTCCTGTATAGACGGATATCGCACAGTACCACCTCTCCTGCTCCTGTATAGACGGATATCGCACAGTACCACCTCTCCTGCTCTTGTATAGACGGATATCGCACAGTACCACCTCTCCTGCTCCTGTATAGACTGATATCGCACAGTATCACCTCTCCTGCTCTTGTATAGACGGATATCGCACAGTACCACCTCTCCTGATCCTGTATAGACGGATATCGCACAGTACCACCTCTCCTGCCCCTGTATAGACAGATATCGCACAGTACCACCTCTCCTGCTCTTGTATAGACGGATATCGCACAGTATCACCTCTCCTGCTTCTGTATAGACAGATATCGCACAGTACCACGTCTCCTGCCCCTGTATAGACGGATATCGCACAGTACCACCTCTCCTGCTCTTGTATAGACGGATATCGCACAGTACCACCTCTCCTGCCCCTGTATAGACGGATATCGCACAGTACCACGTCTCCTGCCCCTGTATAGACGGATATCGCACAGTACCACGTCTCCTGCCCCTGTATATACGGATATCGCACAGTACCACCTCTCCTGCTTCTGTATAGACAGATATCGCACAGTACCACGTCTCCTGCCCCTGTATATACGGATATTGCACAGTACCACCTCTCCTGTATATACAGATACTGCACAGTACCACCTCTCCTGCCCCTGTATAGACGGATATCGCACAGTACCACCTCTCCTGCTCCTGTATAGATGGATATCGCACAGTACCACCTCTCCTGTATATACAGATACTGCAGTACCACGTCTCCTGCCCCTGTATATACGGATATCGCACAGTACCACCTCTCCTGTATATACGGATATCGCACAGTACCACCTCTCCTGTATATACGGATATCGCACAGTACCACCTCTCCTGCCCCTGTATATACGGATATCGCACAGTACCACCTCTCCTGCCCCTATATAAGGATATCGCACAGTACCACCTCTCCTGTATATACAGATACTGCACAGTACCACCTCTCCTGTATATACGGATATCGCACAGTACCACCTCTCCTGTATATACGGATATCGCACAGTACCACCTCTCCTGCCCCTATATATACACGGATATCGCACAGTACCACCTCTCCTGTATATACAGATACTGCACAGTACCACCTCTCCTGTATATACGGATATCGCACAGTACCACCTCTCCTGTATATACGGATATCGCACAGTACCACCTCTCCTGCCCCTGTATATACGGATATCGCACAGTACCACCTCTCCTGCCCCTATATATATACGGATATCGCACAGTACCACCTCTCCTGCCCCTATATATATACGGATATCGCACAGTACCACCTCTCACTAGGTCACCTGTAGATCGTATGCATCGCTCCCGGTTCTCGTCTGGCTCGGGGTGTTGAAGTAGGTGGCGGCGGGGGAGACGTTGCTGATGGTGACGGTGGGGTTGCTGCTGCTGCTGCAGTTGACCAGGGTGAAGCGGTGGACCAGGGCGCCGGGGGAAGAGCTCTCGGGCAGAGCCACGTTACCAGGGAGATCTGGGAATTCCGCTACAATATAAGGAACAACGATCAGTCTCCTCCCATTCATGTATTAACTCCGCCCACTGTGGGGTGTCTGGCAGCATTAATTATCACAAATTGTTTCTGTGGTTTTATAAATAAAGTTGCTCTGTAGCTGGGTGGAGAGCTTCGGTCTAGCTCTCTGGATGATGCTGCAGTGTAAAGAATGGAGGTTCCTTCCTGGCTGCTGTCTCTGCCTTACATAATGTCTGTATATAGATGACTACAGCGGAAAGTAACATATGGAAACTGCCGGAACCGAGCGGCACTCACTGCCGCCAAACTGAGATAACAGTACCCTCATAAATACCGCCATGTGGTGCAGGGCGGGAGCTGCCATCTCCTGGAGCACGTACTCCAGCTCTAAGGGACAGGCACGCGGGACCACACGCACAGTGCCGCTTCCCCAGGGACCACACGCACAGTGCCGCTTCCCCAGGGACCACACGCACAGTGCCGCTTCCCCAGGGACCACACGCACAGTGCCGCTTCCCCAGGGACCACACGCACAGTGCCGCTTCCCCAGGGACCACACGCACAGTGCCGTCCCCAGCCCCCCTCCGGGACCACACGCACAGTGCCGTCCCCAGCCCCCCTCCGGGACCACACGCACAGTGCCGCTTCCCCAGGGACCACACGCACAGTGCCGCTTCCCCAGGGACCACACGCACAGTGCCGCTTCCCCAGGGACCACACGCACAGTGCCGCTGTCTCTTACCCTGACTGTGCACAGAGCGGATGAAGCAGAGGGCAGCGAGCTGCAGCATCAGGCGTACGCGCCCCATGATCTTCCGGCTGCTCCTCGCTCGCAGTGTCTGCTGTGACTGACGCGCCCTCCTGATGAGGGTAGTAGTGACTCCTCTGTGTGCAGGTAACTAACAACACTCGGCTCTGCTCAACCTGTTGTCCTGGGAGCACTGGACAATAAACACAAAATGGGCAGGGAGCGGCTGCAACACCCCGCCGGAGCAAAGGGAGGCTGAGCAGCAGCGCTGGAGGGGGGCAGTGTGGGTTCTGGAGGGAGGGTCCCAGAACGAGTCCTGGAGGGGGGGGGGGGGGGCCCAGAATGAGTCCTAGAAGGGGGGGGGCCCAGAACGAGTCCTGGAGGGGGGGGGGGGCCCAGAACGAGTCCTGGAGGGGGGGGGGCCCAGAACGAGTCCTGGAGGGGGGGGGGGCCCAGAACGAGTCCTGGAGGGGGGGGGGGCCCAGAACGAGTCCTGGAGGGGGGGGGGGGGCCCAGAACGAGTCCTGGAGGGGAGGAGGGGTCCTAGAACAGATCCTGGGTCAACTGTAGACAGTAAATGTCCCTGCAGCGCCCCCACAGGGGACATTGGAAACTACATGGTGCCTGATACCCAGGACATTGCCGGCACATGCTACAACCCTATTACACAGCAGGACGCCCAGTTACAACAGCCGTGGTGGAGGCGCCGGCGCTCCGCCATCATGGGGCAGGATCCAGTCTTCTGTTACGTCTCTCCTATAGGATGATGGTGAGAGCAGCATTGGATGTAGCTCTCATCATCCGTGCCAGATGGGAGTGGCAGTATGTGCATCATGTGATGAGCGTTAGGTCTGGATATCCACGTCTACATCTCCGGCCGTCCCCTCGCGTTTGGTCTGGACCCCGGCTCTCTGCCCGATGTCTGTGACAGGAGCCCCACATCATGATGCTGCAGTACCGAGAACGGCCACCACACCATGGGGGCGCTGCTGAGCGACAGGGGTGTGAGACCGCTCCGCTGACTCCCCCTCAGAACCAGTGCAGCACGGCGCAGCTCTCCTCGTAACATCAGACTGATCCATCCAGTTCTGTAGAGACCGGTCAGCACCGGCAGGATCACAGCCGTCCTCCCCAATGTGTCCGGTCATTCAGCCCCTGGGATGATAGGAGTGATACTTCTCATTCTTCATCAGGACTCTGGAGCCCCGGATGACCCCCGTGTCCCCCAACACCAGGGGCCAATGATGGGACAAACCGGCTACATTATGCTCAATGTCCTCGTTACATCAAGCGTTTATTACAAAACCGAACACGTGACGTCACCGACGATAAAATCATAAATACCCCGAAAGTATACCGACCCCCCACCCATAATACGAGGGTGGGCACCACCAGGGGGAAAACAAGGCTGTACAATCTGATGGGGAATATAAAGAAGAGTGCAAGCGGGCCGCCGCGCCGAGGAGAGGTGGGGGGGGCCGCCGCGCCGAGGAGAGGTGGGGGGGGCCGCCGCGCCGAGAAGGGCGCCGCGGAGAGAAGGGGGGGACCGCCGCGCCAAGGAGAGGTGGGGGGCGCCGCACAGAGGAGAGGTGGGGGACGACCGCCGCGCCAAGGAGAGGTGGGGGACGACCGCCGCGCCAAGGAGAGGTGGGGGACGACCGCCGCGCCAAGGAGAGGTGGGGGACGACCGCCGCGCCAAGGAGAGGTGGGGGACGACCGCCGCGCCAAGGAGAGGTGGGGGGGCCGCCGCGCCAAGGAGAGGAGGCACCAAGGAGAGGGGAAGAGGGGCCAAGGAGGAGCAGACACAGCAGAGTCCCACAGGCACCGGCGTATGGACAGTAACATCCTGCTGGGACGTCATCGACCATCACAAAATATTAGTCCTTCAGTCGTCCAATGAGAGGGCAGATCAGGACGCGGAGAGCCACGTGAGCGGCCACGGCTGGAGGCCGGATCCTCTCCGTTGGTGCCGTGGCCTCTACAAACACGTGGAGGTCGGGTTCCTCCATTAGTCCAGAATCCTCCACTGTCATTTACTTTAAGAAGTCTTCTAGTCGCGGCTGAGCGGCGGAGCTGGGGGCCGGCGGCCGGGACACTTTCTTCCGCTTTATCTTGGGGGGCAGAGGCCGGATGTCGATGAGGCTGCTCTGACAGCGAAGGGTTAAAGAAAGAATATATCAGTAGTAGATTAATAGTGGCGACTCCCCGCCCCCCCCCGACGGGCGCAGACTCCACGCTGGTCTCACACCGGAAGATCACATGACCTGGATGTAGCACAATAGACATAATGGAGGTCAGGGGGGCAGAGGGTCACAATGGCCGCCAGCACACAAGGAAAGGATACCGTCTGGATGAACTTCGTGCGTCCGCCCAAGCCATCGAATCCGGTCCTGACCTGAGAGGAAATGACAACTCAGAACAACATGGCCGCCAACGCCCCCAATCCCCAAGGCTAGCAACGACACCCCCCCCCTCCCAGGCTGCACACAGCACGGTCAGGAAGTAATGGAGGAGGATGCCCATCACCCCCATGTGCCCCAATGCCAGTGCTCGGCCGCCCCATGTGCCCGGCGGTACTCACGATGCCCGAGCTCGGCCGCCCCATGTGCCCGGCGGTACTCACAATGCCCGAGCTCGGCCGCCCCATGTGCCCGGCGGTACTCACAATGCCCGAGCTCGGCCGCCCCATGTGCCCGGCGGTACTCACGATGCCAGTGCTCGGCCGCCCCATGTGCCCGGCGGTACTCACGATGCCCGTGCTCGGCCGCCCCATGTGCCCGGCGGTACTCACGATGCCCGTGCTCGGCCGCCCCATGTGCCCGGCGGTACTCACAATGCCCGAGCTCGGCCGCCCCATGTGCCCGGCGGTACTCACGATGCCAGTGCTCGGCCGCCCCATGTGCCCGGCGGTACTCACGATGCCCGTGCTCGGCCGCCCCATGTGCCCGGCGGTACTCACGATGCCCGTGCTTGGCCGCCCCATGTGCCCGGCGGTACTCACGATGCCCGAGCTCGGCCGCCCCATGTGCCCGGCGGTACTCACAATGCCCGAGCTCGGCCGCCCCATGTGCCCGGCGGTACTCACAATGCCCGTGCTCGGCCGCGCACTCATCAGGCTCCTCATTGGTTTCTTGTGCAGCAGCGAGTTCTTTATAAATGGCGGCAGCTCCTCCTCTTCCTCCTCCGTCGCTGCGTTCATCCTCCCTGCAAAATTCTAAGGAGAAAAGACTGCGTCACCTCGGAGGATGAGCGTCACCATGGTGTAATCTCCTGCAGCGGACGCTTACCATTAACCCTCTAGAGTCCTGCAGAGCGCTCGTATTCTGGCTGATGCCGGGCGGCCTACAGGAAGAGACACCGCAGTAAAGGGACGGAATAACAGAGCAAGAGACCCGGAGAGAGACGGGGCGGCCGGCACCCCAGCCCCGGGGAGAGAGAGACGGGGCGGCCGGCACCCCAGCCCCGGGAAGAGAGAGAGACGGGGCGGCCGGCACCCCAGCCCCGGGGAGAGAGAGAGACGGGGCGGCCGGCACCCCAGCCCCGGGGAGAGAGAGAGACGGGGCGGCCGGCACCCCAGCCCCGGGGAGAGAGAGAGACGGGGCGGCCGGCACCCCAGCCCCGGGGAGAGAGAGAGACGGGGCGGCCGGCACCCCAGCCCCGGGGAGAGAGAGAGACGGGGCGGCCGGCACCCCAGCCCCGGGGAGAGAGAGAGACGGGGCGGCCGGCACCCCAGCCCCGGGGAGAGAGAGAGACGGGGCGGCCGGCACCCCAGCCCCGGGGAGAGGGAGAGAGACGGGGCGGCCGGCACCCCAGCCCCGGGGAGAGGGAGAGAGACGGGGCGGCCGGCACCCCAGCCCCGGGGAGAGAGAGAGACGGGGCGGCCGGCACCCCAGCCCCGGGGAGAGAGAGACGGGGCGGCCGGCACCCCAGCCCCGGGGAGAGAGAGAGACGGGGCGGCCGGCACCCCAGCCCCGGGGAGAGAGAGAGACGGGGCGGCCGGCACCCCAGCCCCGGGGAGAGAGAGAGACGGGGCGGCCGGCACCCCAGCCCCGGGAAGAGAGAGACGGGGCGGCCGGCACCCCAGCCCCGGGAAGAGAGAGAGACGGGGCGGCCGGCACCCCAGCCCCGGGAAGAGAGAGAGACGGGGCGGCCGGCACCCCAGCCCCGGGGAGAGAGAGAGACAGGGCGGCCGGCACCCCAGCCCTGGGGCGGCACTCACTATTCTGCTGGTGCAGTCACTGTGTATCAGCATAAGACACATGACCGGGGTACAGGTGAGCCAACTCCATAGAATCACCATCCCCCGGGTGTGCCCACAGACACTGCTACGGGGGCACTGCACACCTCTGACAATCAACTTCCCGACCCACCAATATGAAGCCGCTACGCTCAGGAGTAGACCCCACAGATTCCACCACCCCACCTGCGTCACGTCTGCCGCCTCCTTACTCGCTCTTGTCCAGCCGGATCTTCTTACACGGGGCGATGGTGGTCTTCTGTGCGGTCGGCTCCGGGGTGCTGACGTCAAATCTCAGCTCCAGGTTAATGTCATCGCCCAGCATCGGAGGACGGAGCTTTGGCCGCTGCAGACCGATGGGCGCTGGGCTGTGGGGGAAGGGAGCATGGAGTCATGGTACCACCTCTCACGCTCAGAGCCGGGGGTCTCCTCTACGCACCTCTCACAGATCAGGCGGCTGATGGCCTCGTTGGTGGCGGTCGGCGAGCTCAGCGTCCTCTGCAGGAACTCCACCTTCTTCTTCAGACTCTGAGACAGTAAAAGGATTGTGACAGCAGAAGCCACAGAAATGCCCCCCAGAGAGGACCCCATTACACACAACACCACCGGCACACTCCCACAGTCAGCCACCAGATGGCAGTGCTGCGCACTAGTACTGGCCCCTGGGGGCCATTTCTCACCAGGATTTCCCTGTCTGCATTCTCCAGCTCTCTCTGTGCGGCCCCGAGCTCATCCCGGGCCCTGCCCCGCTCCTGCTCCGCCGTCTGGACCTAAGAGGGGAAGAAACCGGGAGGTAGTCAGCGAGGGGCAGGTCTGCGGGCACAGCCGGGAACCAGGGGACGGACGCTCCGCAGTGCCACCAGCGTATAAATACATCAAGTGCTATGGACGGAGCAGAGAAAGACTAAACCTGCGATTAACTGTGAGCGCGCCGCAACCTCCACCCCGCCCGACACGCGCGTGTACGGCGCGCCGCAACCCCGCCCGACACCCGTGTGCATGGCGCGCCCCCCGCCCGACACCCGTGTGCATGGCATCCCTCTCGCTCCCCGCACAGACCTTGTGGTTAGAGGAGAACAGCTCCTTCTTCAGCTTCTCCATCATCTCGGAGGACGATTTCCGCACGTCTTTCAGATTCTCATACTCCCTGGAAACAGAAGAGGTTAAAGGCACGAGGTGAGGGGGGTCCAAAGCCAGCACAAGCCCCCCAGACAGCGAGCAGCAGCTTTTCCTCCATCTGCTTCCACTCCCCCCACAACCACACCCCGCCTCGTCCTGCACTAAAATAAATTATTTATATTAACGAGTATCTGCTGACCCCGCGACCCCCGAGCGGCAGACACCAGAGACACATCCGGGGTCAACGAGGGAGGAAAAGTAAACTGTTGATAAAACGCATCCGGCCATTATAATCACAGCTGCGGGCGAGAGCGTAATAACCATCAGCATAAACCAGAGACCCGAAGCACCAGGAGCCCACCCCGAAAACCACCACCTGAACCCTACATGTGATCTGACATTACACCCCAGAGCTGCACTCACTGTGTACATCCATTACTGATCCTGATTACCTCCAGTATTATACTCCAGAGCTGCACTCACTATTCTGCTGGTGCAGTCACTATGTACATACATTACATTACTGATCCTGAGTTATATCCTATATTATACTCCAGAGCTGCACTCACTATTCTGCTGGTGCAGTCACTGTGTACATACATTACATTACTGATCCTGAGTTATATCCTATATTATACTCCAGAGCTGCACTCACTATTCTGCTGGTGCAGTCACTGTGTACATACATTACATTACTGATCCTGAGTTACATCCTGTATTATACTCCAGAGCTGCACTCACTATTCTGCTGGTGCAGTCACTGTGTACATACATTACTGATCCTGAGTTACAACCTGTATTATACTCCAGAGCTGCACTCACTATTCTGCTGGTGCAGTCACCGTGTACATACATTACTGATCCTGAGTTACCTCCTGTATTATACCCCAGAGCTGCACTCACTATTCTGCTTGTGCAGTCACTGTGTACATACATTACATTACTGATCCTGAGTTACATCCTATATCATACTCCAGAGCTGCACTCACTATTCTGCTGGTGCAGTCACTGTGTACATACATTACATTACTAATCCTGAGTTACATCCTTTATTATACCCCAGAGCTGCACTCACTATTCTGCTGGTGCAGTCACTGTGTACATACATTACATTACTGATCCTGAGTTACCTCCTGTATTATACTCCAGAGCTGCACTCACTATTCTGCTGGTGCAGTCACTGTGTACATTACATTACTGATCCTGAGTTACATCCTGTATTATACTCCAGAGCTGCACTCACTATTCTGCTGGTGCAGTCACTGTGTACATACATTACATTACTGATCCTGAGTTACCTCCTGTATTATACTCCAGAGCTGCACTCACTATTCTGCTGGTACAGTCACTGTGTACATACATTACATTACTGATCCTGAGTTACATCCTGTATTATACTCCAGAGCTGCGCTCACTATTCTGCTGGTGCAGTCACTGTGTACATACATTACATTACTGATCCTGAGTTACATCCTGTATTATACTCCAGAGCTGCACTCACTATTCTGCTGGTGCAGTCACTGTGTACATACATTACATTACTGATCCTGAGTTACATCCTGTATTATACTCCAGAGCTGCGCTCACTATTCTGCTGGTGCAGTCACTGTGTACATACATTACATTACTGATCCTGAGTTACATCCTGTATTATACTCCAGAGCTGCGCTCACTATTCTGCTGGTGCAGTCACTGTGTACATACATTACATTACTGATCCTGAGTTACATCCTGTATTATACTCCAGAGCTGCACTCACTATTCTGCTGGTGCAGTCACTGTGTACATACATTACATTACTGATCCTGAGTTACCTCCTGTATTATACTCCAGAGCTGCACTCACTATTCTGCTGGTGCAGTCACTGTGTACATACATTACATTACTGATCCTGAGTTACATCCTGTATTATACTCCAGAGCTGCGCTCACTATTCTGCTGGTGCAGTCACTGTGTACATACATTACATTACTGATCCTGAGTTACATCCTGTATTATACTCCAGAGCTGCGCTCACTATTCTGCTGGTGCAGCTTACTTCTTTAATGACACGCAGTATATGGCCAGTTGCTCCACAGCGGCGGCTCCGGAGCCGATATCTCGGATCATGGTCTCCACCTCCGGTCGCTGAGATTGCAGCAGAACGTCGATGCTGTGACGGACAGACAGGTGACTGGTTATCATTTGGTGACACAAGAAGCCCCGCCCATGGCCACACCCACCCATGCAGCTGCTGCAGCTTGTTCCGCAGCCGTCGTGCCTCCTCCTTCGCCGCTTTGGTCTCCGATTGTTGCAAGTCAAAGAAATTCATCTGTCTCTAAAAGAGAGGAAGGGGGAGGCCAAAGACGAGGAGGAGAGCGGGGAGGCCAAAGACGAGGAGGAGAGCGGGGAGGCCAAAGACGAGGAGGAGAGCGGGGAGGCCAAAGACGAGGAGGAGAGCGGGGAGGCCAAAGACGAGGAGGAGAGCGGGGAGGCCAAAGACGAGGAGGAGAGCGGGGAGGCCAAAGACGAGGAGGAGAGCGGGGAGGACAAAGACGAGGAGGAGAGCGGGGAGGACAAAGACGAGGAGGAGAGCGGGGAGGCCAAAGACGAGGAGGAGAGCGGGGAGGCCAAAGACGAGGAGGAGAGCGGGGAGGCCAAAGACGAGGAGGAGAGCGGGGAGGCCAAAGACGAGGAGGAGAGCGGGGAGGCCAAAGACGAGGAGGAGAGCGGGGAGGCCAAAGACGAGGAGGAGAGCGGGGAGGCCAAAGACGAGGAGGAGAGCGGGGAGGCCAAAGACGAGGAGGAGAGCGGGGAGGCCAAAGACGAGGAGGAGAGCGGGGAGGCCAAAGACGAGGAGGAGAGCGGGGAGGACAAAGACGAGGAGGAGAGCGGGGAGGACAAAGACTATGAGTTGGCCTGGCAGGACAAAGACTATGAGTTGGCCTGGCAGGACAAAGACTATGAGTTGGCCTGGCAGAGGGTGAGGAGGAGGAGGGCGGCCGCCCCCATACCTTCAGAGAAGAGCACAGCATCTCCAGCTCGTCCACCTTCCTCTGGAGACTTTCTATGGTGACGTTCCGGATCTCCAGCATTTCCCGCAGGGAATCCACCAGATTCTGACTTTCCCGCTTTTCCTTCTCTGCAAGATCAACAATTTTAACCCCTGAATGACTAAATTCCACACCGGGGTGCATAATCCTTCCGTGGTCTCGCTGGATGAGCAGCAGAGACCGCTGGTCCCCCAATCTTAACGTCCTTGTCCCCCTGTGATTTGTGATTGGAGTCAGAAGAGCTGAGGCTGCAAATACCGGGTGGTGGTCACACCTGGAGAAGGCAGAGACATTCCAGGGCTGTGGAGTAGGAAAGCCAAACCTCCCACTCCACAGCCCCGGTCACTACTGAGCATGTGCAGAACGAGCAGCAGCTTCATCTACAAGCCGAGATCAGGACAGAACGGACATTTATAGGACGTTTCATCACATCCTGCATCGTACTACTACCCCCATCGCATTCTATGTTAGGAGTTGCTCCATGTTATACGGGCAGACTCTGAATTTTCATGGACATCACCAGATTGTCGGCCCTTGAGATGGTTTGAGCTCAGAATAGGGGGCTCTTGCCGCACAGACCCCCCCGTGCAGCTGCCCCTGGGTTACCGTATACTGCCCTCCAGAGGTGACAGTGTCACGGACATCTGACGCGTCAGCGCTGGCGGCCAGGAAACGGCAGCACAGGGGTCCTAGCTCATGGTAAAATTATTTCAAGGGGTTGACAATCCCTTTAAGAAGTGGTAAGAAATATTTTATTATCTCAGTAACGGCCCCGACACATGAACTTTGGGCCCCCGGACGCACCTCTCAGGTGTAGACTCGCCTTTATCCGATCCACTTCATTCTGTAAAGGGAGGAAGAAGATAATAATGTACTCACCTCGCAATATATATACACACATACACTCTGGAGCGGGGGAGGGGCATACCTTCAGAGACTCAGGGTCAAGGGTCACGTTTTCCTCCAATCCCACATCAAAGAAAAGCTTCTGGATGATCTGCCGCTTACTGACCTGTGAGACAGCGCGTTACTAATGGTGGCCACCGGGGGCAGCCACTGATCACCCAAAACGTAAGATCAGCAGTCATGTGACCTACGTGGCGCCATCCGGGGGACATCCCCCCCATATCAGCCTGACGTGGGAGGACGGGACTCACCTGGATGCGGCACTGAGGACACGTCCGGTGCGGGGCGGAGGAGAACCACTGCTCCAGGCTGCGGAGAGAGGACGAGCCTCCATAAACACATGTGGGGAGGACATTCCAGGCGCACACGCTACGCTGGGGGGGGGGGGGGAGAGACATTCCGGGCACACACTGTACAAGGGGGGGGAGAGATATTCCGGGCGCACACTGTACACGGGGGGGGGACATTATTCCGGGCGCACACAGTACACGGGGGGGGGGGACATTATTCCGGGCGCACACAGTACACGGGGGGGGGGGGAGGACATTATTCCGGGCGCACACAGTACACGGGGGAAGGACATTATTCCAGGCGCACACAGTACACGGGGGGGGGGGGGGGGGGGGGAGGACATTATTCCAGGCGCACACAGTACACGGGGGGGGGGGGGGGGGGGAGGACATTATTCCGGGCGCACACAGTACACGGGGGGAGGACATTATTCCGGGCGCACACAGTACACGGGGGGGGGGGGCGACATTATTCCGGGCGCACACAGTACACGGGGGGGGGGGGGGGGCGACATTATTGCGGGCGCACACAGTACACGGGGGGGCGACATTATTGCGGGCGCACACAGTACACAGGGGGAGGACATTATTCCGGGCGCACACAGTACACGGGGGGGGGGGACATTATTCCGGGCGCACACAGTACACAGGGGGGTAGGACATTATTGCGGGCGCACACAGTACACGGGGGGAGGACATTATTCCGGGCGCACACAGTACACGGGGGGGGGCATTATTCCGGGCGTACACAGTACACGGGGGGGGGGGGGAGGGCATTATTACGGGCGCACACAGTACACGGGGGGGGGGAGGACATTATTGCAGGCGCACACAGTACACGGGGGGGGGGAGGGCATTATTCCGGGCGCACACAGTACACGGGGGGGGGGGGAGGACATTATTGCAGGCGCACACAGTACACGGGGGGGGGGGCATTATTCCGGGCGCACACAGTACACGGGGGGGGGGCATTATTCCGGGCGCACTCAGTACACGGGGGGGGAGGGGGGAGGGCATTATTCCGGGCGTACACAGTACACGGCGGGAGGGCATTATTCTGGGCGTACACAGTACACCGGGGGGGGGGGGGGGGGGGGACGACATTATTCCGGGCGCACACAGTACACGGGGGGGGGGGGACATTATTCCGGGCGCACACAGTACACCGGGGACGGACATTATTCCGGGCGCACACAGTACACCGGGGGGGGGGGACGGACATTATTCCGGGCGCACACAGTACATGGGGGAGGACATTATTCCGGGCGCACATAGTACACCGGGGGGGGGGGGGGGACACGACATTATTCCGGGCGCACACAGTACATGGGGGAGGACATTATTCCGGGCGTACACAGTGCACGGGGGGGAGGACATTATTCCGGGCGCACATAGTACACCGGGGGGGGGGGGGGGGGGGGGACGACGACATTATTCCGGGCGCACACAGTACATGGGGGAGGACATTATTCCGGGCGTACACAGTGCACGGGGGGGAGGACATTATTCCGGGCGCACATAGTACACCGGGGGGGGGGGGGACATTATTCCGGGAGCACACAGTACACGGGGGGGGGGGGACGGACATTATTCCGGGCGCACACAGTACATGGGGGAGGACATTATTCCGGGCGCACATAGTACACCGGGGGGGGGGGGGGGGGGACGACGACATTATTCTGGGCGCACACAGTACACCAGGGGGGGGGGGGGGGGGTCAGGACGGACATTATTCCGGGCGCACACAGTACATGGGGGAGGACATTATTCCGGGCGCACACAGTACACCGGGGGGGGGACATTATTCCGGGCGCACATAGTACACCGGGGGGGGAATTATTCCGGGCGCACACGGTACACGGGGGGGGGGCATTATTCCGGGCGCACTGAGTACACGGGGGGGGGCATTATTCCGGGCGCACTGAGTACACGGGGGGGGGGGGGGGGGGGAGGGCATTATTCCGGGCGCACACAGTACACGGGGGGGGGGGGGGGGGGGGGCATTATTCCGGGCGTACACGGGCGGGGGGGGGGGGGCATTATTCTGGGCGCACACAGTACACGGGGGGGGGGGAGGGCATTATTCTGGGCGCACACAGTACACGGGGGGGGGAGGGCATTATTCTGGGCGCACACAGTACACGGGGGGGGGCATTATTCCGGGCGCACTCAGTACACGGGGGGGGCATTATTCCGGGCGCACTGAGTACACGGGGGGGGGGGGAGGGCATTATTCCAGGCGCACACAGTACACGGGGGGGGGGGCATTATTCTGGGCGCACACAGTACACGGGGGGGGGGGGGAGGGCATTATTCTGGGCGCACACAGTACACGGGGGGGGGGCATTATTCCGGGCGCACTCAGTACACGGGGGGGCATTATTCCGGGCGCACTCAGTACACGGGGGGGCATTATTCCGGGCGCACACAGTACACGGGGGGGGGGGGGGGAGGGCATTATTCTGGGCGCACACAGTACACGGGGGGGGGGCATTATTCCGGGCGCACTCAGTACACGGGGGGGGGCATTATTCCGGGCGCACTCAGTACACGGGGGGGGGGGGGGGGGGAGGGCATTATTCCGGGCGTACACAGTACACGGGGGGGGAGGACATTATTCCAGGCGCACATAGTACACCGGGGGGGGGGGACGACGACATTATTCTGGGCGCACACAGTACACGGGGGGGGACATTATTCCGGGCGCACACAGTACACGGGGGGGGGGGGGGAGGACATTATTCCGGGCGCACACAGTACACAGGGGGGGGGGGGGGTCGGGACGGACATTATTCCGGGCGCACACAGTACATGGGGGAGGACATTATTCCGGGCGCACACAGTACATGGGGGAGGACATTATTCCGGGCGCACATAGTACACCGGGGGGGGGGGGGGGGGACATTATTCCGGGCGCACACAGTACATGGGGGAGGACATTATTCCGGGCGCACACAGTACACGGGGGGGGGGACATTATTCCGGGCGCACACAGTACACGGGGGGGGGACATTATTCCGGGCGCACACATCACTCCGGGCGGCCCCGCCGTTACCAGCGCTGGTGGAAGGTGTGCCCGCAGTGAATGGCCGCCACATCGCTGAAGTGATCCAGGAAGTCGGAGCAGATGGAGCAGAGCGCGCGGAGCGGCATCACAGCGGCCGCCGAGCAGCTTCGCGTTTACCGCGAGCACTGCCGGCCGTGACGTCACCACAGAGACGGCTCCTGATTGGCTGCGCAGGGCAGCGTCATGACGTCAAACGGCTGCGACAGGCGGGAAGAGTAACAGAAGCAGAGAGTGTGACGTCATCAGCGTACGTGATTATAATATACACATATATACACACCCCGCCGTCCTTTATACGTCATATACTCCCAGGACAGAGGAGGGGGCGCCGCACAGCCAGGCGCCATGGCGGCTTACCCTGACAGTAGTTGTCAGAGGGCCGGTGACTATTGCTGCATTGTCTGCATTTACCCTTATTTGATGCGTTTTCTTTCATTCTGCATAGAGTTTCTGTACTTTTTTACATTTTTTTTCAGCCTCCACATAGAAAACGAGAGAAAGAAAATCCCCAAAACCGCAGAGTTCAGACTTCAGACCACAGGGGGCGCCGCTCATCACCTCCACTGTATTTGGTCTGTTACACAGAATGTCTGTGGGAAAACCGCAGCATTGACGCTGCATGTGAACAGGGCCTGTGTCCAGCAGTGTGGAGGTGATGAGCGCTGCGCCCCCTGTGGGCTGAACGCTGCGGGTTTGGGGCTTTTCTCTCTCGTCTTCTCTGTGGAGCCTGAAAAAAAAGCAAAAAAAAAATAGAAAAGTAATGAAGGCGCCTTGTGTCACACAAGCCCCGATCCCCATCAGTAATCTGATCGCTGCGATCACAGGGACACGAGCCCCCCTGGGAAGAGCAGAGAAATGTCCGAACTGTGATTCTGCTTCAGAATTTTTTTAATAATTTTGTAGAAAGAAAAAAATAATTGACTTTATTTTTGGTGTAGAATTGTTCTGTCGCCACATACAGCGATGGAGGAGCCACAGGTAAGATGCTGTGAGACGCTCCAACCTCCGTATCCGAGATGAGGAGCCGACAGCGCAGGCTCCACGGTGTAGATCTGCAGCTGAGCGTCCGCAGGCTCCACGGTGTAGATCTGCAGCTGGGCATCCGCAGGCTCCACGGTGTAGATCTGCAGCTGGGCGTCCGCAGGCTCCACGGTGTAGATCTGCAGCTGGGCATCCGCAGGCTCCACGGTGTAGATCCGCGGCTGGGCGTCCGCAGGCTCCACGGTGCAGATCCGCGGCTGAGCGTCCGCAGGCTCCACGGTGTAGATCCGCGGCTGAGCGTCCGCAGGCTCCACGGTGTAGATCTGCAGCTGGGCATCCGCAGGCTCCACGGTGTAGATCCGCAGCTGGGCATCCGCAGGCTCCACGGTGTAGATCTGCAGCTGGGCATCTGCAGGCTCCACGGTGTAGATCCGCGGCTGGGCGTCCGCAGGCTCCACGGTGTAGATCCGCGGCTGAGCGTCCGCAGGCTCCACGGTGTAGATCCGCGGCTGAGCGTCCGCAGGCTCCACGGTGTAGATCCGCGGCTGAGCGTCCGCAGGCTCCACGGTGTAGATCCGCGGCTGGGCGTCCGCAGGCTCCACGGTGTAGATCCGCGGCTGGGCGTCCGCAGGCTCCACGGTGTAGATCCGCGGCTGAGCGTCCGCAGGCTCCACGGTGTAGATCCGCGGCTGAGCGTCCGCAGGCTCCACGGTGTAGATCTGCAGCTGGGCATCCGCAGGCTCCACGGTGTAGATCTGCAGCTGGGCATCCGCAGGCTCCACGGTGTAGATCCGCAGCTGGGCATCCGCAGGCTCCACGGTGTAGATCTGCAGCTGGGCATCCGCAGGCTCCACGGTGTAGATCCGCAGCTGGGCATCCGCAGGCTCCACGGTGTAGATCCGCGGCTGAGCGTCCGCAGGCTCCACGGTGTAGATCCGCGGCTGGGCGTCCGCAGGCTCCACGGTGTAGATCCGCGGCTGAGCGTCCGCAGGCTCCACGGTGTAGATCCGCGGCTGAGCGTCCGCAGGCTCCACGGTGTAGATCCGCGGCTGAGCGTCCGCAGGCTCCACGGTGTAGATCCGCGGCTGGGCGTCCGCAGGCTCCACGGTGTAGATCCGCAGCTGAGCGTCCGCAGGTTACACGGTGTAGATCCGCAGATCGGCATCCGCAGGCTCCACAGTGTAGTGCAATCCAAGACTTGGTTTATGTAACCGTATACAGAATAACTCTTGTCGGTACAATACTGTAACTTTCTCTGAAGCCGCTGACGTCGTTGCTGCTGACAGAAATTGATAACTTCACAAGCCCAGTAAGTGGTTCCTCTCTCACAGCAACTCGGGCTGTAAAATGGTTCCTAGAGCGAGTGACCCATGACCTGCAGTGCGAAGCCACGTCCAGTTTCAACCAACTTAAGGGAGTATTCCCATCTCCAAGATCCTATCCCAATATGTAGTAGGTGTAGTAATAATAATAGCAAATGCCTCCAATTACAAATGTAGTGTAGTTTTTCTGATTCACTATGTCTCTTTCCTCATGTGCACTGCATTGTAGGACCTTAGTTATCCATGGTTATGACCACTAGCAACTAACTAACTAACCGTCACTATATCAGTGACCGTAACCATGGATACAAAAGGTCAATAATTTAAAAGATGGAAAGTATTAATGCTTTAATTTTGAAAAATAATTTAAAAATGTTTGGTATTTTCACCTTTAAACACTAGGGGAGCAGCTGCTGAAATTTCCCATGAAAACCCAGTGTACAACTAGTTCACATTACGACTGCAGTAAATGTGGGCGTGGTCTGGTCACATGTCTGTGATGTCACTGCGCCCCGCCCCTTCTGGGTGTTTGTAGCAGGATAGGGGCGGACAAAGTTTAGGATCACAATGTGGAGCCATTATTGCTGACTGCCAGGGATACTGACAAGTACAGCGTCACCAAGGACGGCCCGCCGGCAGCACCGCTTCTGTTAGTGCTGCTCGCTGTAAAGCTGGGGTTGGATACGAGGAGTGTATCATGTGCACGATTGAATACGCTTAGAGTAACGCTGGGATTAGATACAGGGCTCAGTGTTGTTTATCACATGAAGGAATTAGATATTGAGCTCATCAGAGTGTATCACACAGGATGGGATTAGATACACAGTATCTAATGTACGTGAGAACCTTCCACTTCTATAGGAGCAGTGGTGTAATGTGTGACACCCAGTAGCATAGCTACCAGAAAGGGGCAGAGGGGGCAGTTGCCCTGGGCCCCATTTTCCGGAGCCCCCGCCCGTCATCACAAGTTCAACTGTATCGGCTGGATGCTGATACAGGTGAAAGCAATGATGAGTGAGAGAGCGACGCGCTCCCATCAAACCCCCTCTGCAGCTGACGTCACTGACAGCAATATTTTTGTGCGGAGTGTGTTATACCATATAGAGGACTATGGGGAGTGTATTATACCATATGAAGGACTATGGGGAGTGTATTATACCATATAGAGGACTATGGGGAGTGCATTATACCATATGAAGGACTATGGGGAGTGCGTTATACCATATGGAGGACTATGGGGAGTGCATTATACCGTATGGAGGACTATGGGGAGTGCATTATACCATATGGAGGACTATGGGGAGTGCATTATACCATATGGAGGACTATGGGGAGTGTGTTATACCGTATGGAGGACTATGGGGAGTGTGTTATACTGTATGGAGGACTATGGGGAGTGCATTATACCATATGAAGGACTATGGGGAGTGCATTATACCATATGGAGGACTATGGGGAGTGCATTATACCATATGGAGGACTATGGGGAGTGTGTTATACCGTATGGAGGACTATGGGGAGTGTGTTATACTGTATGGAGGACTATGGGGAGTGCATTATACCATATGAAGGACTATGGGGAGTGCATTATACCATATGGAGGACTATGGGGAGTGCATTATACCATATGGAGGACTATGGGGAGTGTGTTATACCGTATGGAGGACTATGGGGAGTGTGTTATACTGTATGGAGGACTATGGGGAGTGCATTATACCATATGGAGAACTATGGGGAGTGCATTATACCATATGGAGGACTATGGGGAGTGCGTTATACTGTATGGAGGACTATGGGGAGTGCGTTATACCATATGGAGAACTATGAGGAGTGCGTTATACCATATGGAGGACTATGGGGAGTGCGTTATACCATATGAAGGACTATGGGGAGTGCGTTATACCATATGGAGGACTATGGGGAGTGCATTGTACCATATGGAGGACTATGGGGAGTGAGTTATACCATATGGAGGACTATGGGGAGTGAGTTATACCATATGGAGGACTATGGGGAGTGTGTTATACCATATGGAGGACTATGGGGAGTGTATTATACCATATAGAGGACTATGGGGAGTGCATTATACCATATGGAGGACTATGGGGAGTGCATTGTACCATATGGAGGACTATGGGGAGTGCATTGTACCATATGGAGGACTATGGGGAGTGCATTGTACCATATGGAGGACTATGGGGAGTGCATTGTACCATATGGAGGACTATGGGGAGTGCATTATACCATATGGAGGACTATGGGGAGTGCATTATACACTGCTCAAAAAACTAAAGGGAACAGTGAAATTCCCCCTCCTAGATGTGAATGAATGAAATCTTCTCATTGAATACTTTGTTCTGTAGAAAGCTGAATGTGCTGACAACAAAATCACACAAAAATCATCAATGGAAATCACATTTATTAACCAATGGAGGCCTGGATTTGGAGTCACCCCCAAAATTAAAGTGGAGAAACACACTACAGGCTGATCCAACTCTGATGTAATGTCCTTAAAACAAGTCACAATGAGGCTGAGTATTGTGTGTGGCCTCCACGTGCCTGTATGACCTCCCTACAACGCCTGGGCATGCTCCTGATGAGGCTGAGTATTGTGTGTGGCCTCCACGTGCCTGTATGACCTCCCTACAACGCCTGGACATGCTCCTGATGAGGCTGAGTATTGTGTGTGGCCTCCACGTGCCTGTATGACCTCCCTACAACGCCTGGACATGCTCCTGATGAGGCTGAGTATTGTGTGTGGCCTCCACGTGCCTGTATGACCTCCCTACAACGCCTGGGCATGCTCCTGATGAGGCTGAGTATTGTGTGTGGCCTCCACGTGCCTGTATGACCTCCCTACAATGCCTGGGCATGCTCCTGATGAGGCGGAGTATTGTGTGTGGCCTCCACGTGCCTGTATGACCTCCCTACAACGCCTGGGCATGCTCCTGATGAGGCTGAGTATTGTGTGTGGCCTCCACGTGCCTGTATGACCTCCCTACAACGCCTGGGCATGCTCCTGATGAGGCTGAGTACTGTGTGTGGCCTCCACGTGCCTGTATGACCTCCCTACAACGCCTGGGCATGCTCCTGATGAGGCTGAGTATTGTGTGTGGCCTCCACGTGCCTGTATGACCTCCCTACAACGCCTGGGCATGCTCCTGATGAGGCTGAGTATTGTGCGTGGCCTCCACGTGCCTGTATGACCTCCCTACAACACTTGGGCATGCTCCTGATGAGGCTGAGTATTGTGTGTTGGGTCCACGTGCCTGTATGACCTCCCTACAACGCTTGGGCATGCTCCTGATGAGGCTGAGTATTGTGTGTGGCCTCCACGTGCCTGTATGACCTCCCCACAACGCCTGGGCATGCTCCTGATGAGGCTGAGTATTGTGTGTGGCCTCCACGTGCCTGTATGACCTCCCTACAACGCCTGGGCATGCTCCTGATGAGGCTGAGTATTGTGTGTGGCCTCCACGTGCCTGTATGACCTCCCTACAACGCCTGGGCATGCTCCTGATGAGGCTGAGTATTGTGTGTGGCCTCCACGTGCCTGTATGACCTCCCTACAACGCCTGGGCATGCTCCTGATGAGGCTGAGTATTGTGTGTGGCCTCCACGTGCCTGTATGACCTCCCTACAACGCCTGGGCATGCTTCTGATGAGGTTGCGGATGGTCTCCTGTGGGATCTCCTCCCAGACCTGGACTAAAGCATCCGCCAACTCCTGGACAGTCTGTGGTGCAACGTGATGTTGGTGGATGGAGCGAGACATGATGTCCCAGGTGTGCTCAATTGGATTCAGGTCTGGGGAACGGGCGGCCAGTCCATAGCTTCAATGCCTTCATCTTGCAGGAACTGCTGACACACTCCAGCCACATGAGGTCTGGCATTGTCCTGCATTAGGAGGACCCCAGGGCCAACCGCACCAGCATATGGTCTCACAAGGGGTCTGAGGATCTCATCTCGGTACCTAATGGCAGTCAGGCTACCTCTGGCGAGCACATGGAGGGCTGTGCGGCCCTCCAAAGAAATGCCACCCCACACCATTACTGACCCACTGCCAAACCGGTCATGCTGAAGGATGTTGCAGGCAGCAGATCGCTCTCCACGGCGTCTCCAGACTCTGTCACATCTGTCACATGTGCTCAGGGTGAACCTGCTTTCATCTGTGAAGAGCACAGGGCGCCAGTGGCCACTTTGCCAATCCTGGTGTTCTGTGGCAAATGCCAAGCGTCCTGCACGGTGTTGGGCTGTGAGCACAACCCCCATCTGTGGACGTCGGACCCTCATACCTCCCTCATGAAGTCGGTTTCTAACCGTCTGTGCAGACACATGCACATTTGTGGCCTGGCTGGAGGTAATTTTGCAGGGCTCTGGCAGTGCTCCTCCTGTTCCTCCTTGCACAAAGGCGGAGGTAGCGGTCCTGCTGCTGGGTTGTTGCCCTCCTATGGCCACCTCCACGTCTCCTGGTGTACTGGCCTGTCTCTTGGTAGCACCTCCAGCCTCTGGACACTACGCTGACAGACACAGCAAACCTTCTTGCCACAGCTCGCATTGATGTGCCATCCTGGATGAGCTGCACTCAGGGCTGTGGGGTCGGTAAGCCAAACCTGCGACTCCGACTCCTCAATTTCCCTTACACGGACTCTCCGACTCCCACATATATTGCTTATATTTAAGTGAAAAATTTATTGTAGTACAATGTGAACATCAGACATTTAATCATTTTTATGATACAATAATCAAGATATTTAGATAGAATATAATTATGGATAGCTAGAGGGAGGGATGGATGCAGGGATGGATGGATAGATAGAGGGATGGATAGATAGATAAATACATGGAGGGATAGATAGAGTGTGATAGACAGATGACAGCTACAGACAGCAAATAGTACATTGCACATATCGCACATATAGTTCACACACATTGTACAGAGAGCACATAATAATCACCTACAATATTAGCATTAGTTACCTTCCTGTGACAGAGATGAGCAGTAGTACTTTCACTTTCTCCAGCTCGGGGCCCAGGAATCGGTTTCTGTACAGGGCAGGCACCCCTCCCCCTCCTCTCTATGGTGAAGACGGCAGAAGACAGGGGAGGGGAGATTGCCCCCTGCAGTCTGGAGCCGGTGCAGGACGGGAGCACCGCAGCATACAAGTGAGTTTTGATAGGTGCGTGCCCCTGCTTCTAGGGGAGGGCAGCTGTCCCCCCTGCCCCTTGCTGGCTACGGCCATGATTCACACACAGCGTTTTTGCGGATCCGTTTTTTGCAGTAAAATGCAGCGTCTCTGGGCATCCCAGCGAAGTCAGTGGGTTTCAAGATATGACATTCAGATGCATTGTTTTGTGAGGATCCATTTTTGGGCTCAATAACGGATCCTCACAAAGAATGAGCATGTCAGTTTGTGCGGCGTTTTTCTAATCTGCTTTTGCTATTGAAAACATCTATGAGCTCAAAAACCTTTCAGGTGATGCGGTTTTTTAAAAAGCTGATCTGCTTTTGCAGCTGAAAAACGTATCCTCAAAAAATGCAGCAAAAGCGCTGTGTGTGAATGTAACCTTAGATCAGGAATAGCAGACATTTATAGGACATTTCATAACTTTCCCAAATTCCTATGAAAAAATATTCAGCACATTCTGCATTGATCTACTACACCCAATTTATTATATATTTTAGGAGTCGGAGTCGGTCCATTTTATACCGACTCCACCAAAATGAGCACCGACTCCACGACTCCAACTCCACAGCCCTGGCTGCACTACCTGAGCAACTTCTGTGGGTTGTAGAGTCCGTCTCATGCTACCACGAGTGTGAAAGCACAACCAACATTCAAAAGTGACCAGAACATCAGCCAGAAAGCATTGGTACTGAGATGTGGTCTGTGGTCCCCACCTGCAGAACCGCTCCTTTATTGAGGGGGTCTTGATAATTGCCAATAATTTCCATCTATTGTCTATTCCATTTGCACAACAGCAGGTGAGATTGATCGTCAATCAGTGTCGCTTCCTAAGTGGACAGTTTGATTTCACAGAAGTTTCATTTACTTGGAGTTATATTCTGTTGTTTAAGTGTTCCCTTTATTTTTTTGAGCAGTGTACTATATGGATGACTATGGGGAGTCCATTATACTATATGGAGGACTATGGGGAGTGCATTATACCATATGGAGGACTATGGGGAGTGCATTATACCATATGGAGGACTATGGGGAGGGCGTTATATCGTATGGAGGACTATGGGGAGGGCGTTATACCGTATGGAGGACTATGGGGAGTGTGTTATACTGTATGGAGGACTATGGGGAGGGCGTTATACCGTATGGATTACTATGGGGAGTGCGTTATACCGTATGGAGGACTACGGGGAGGGCTTTATACCGTATGGAGGACAACGGGGAGGGCTTTATACCGTATGGAGGACAACGGGGAGGGCTTTATACCGTATGGAGGACTATGGGGAGGGTGTTATACCGTATGGAGGACTATGGGGAGGGTGTTATACCGTATGGAGGACTTGCTTAACCCGGCAGGAAGTGCGGCGGCGTCTAAAAATCACTAAAGGTGACAAATCCCCGGGCCCGGATGGGATACACCCGCGAGTACTGCAGGAATTAAGTAACGTCATAGATAGACCATTATTTTTAATCTTTAAAGATTCCATAATAACAGGGTCTGTACCACAGGACTGGCGTATAGCAAATGTGGTGCCAATATTCAAAAAGGGGACAAAAACCGAACTTGGAGATTATAGGCCGGTAAGCTTAACCTCTACTGTGGGTAAAATCCTGGAGGGTTTCCTAAGAGATGCTATACTAGAGTATCTGAAGAAGAAGAACCTCATGACCCAATATCAACATGGGTTTACGAGGGACCGTTCCTGTCAGACTAATCTGATCAGCTTTTATGAGGAGGCAAGTTCTGGACTGGACCAAGGAAATGCAGTGGATGTTGTGTATATGGACTTTTCAAAAGCTTTTGATACGGTTCCACACCAAAGGCTGATACATAAAATGAGAACAATGGGGATAGGGGAAAATATATGTATGTGGGTTAAGAACTGGCTCAGTGATAGGAAACAAAGGGTGGTTATTAATGGAAAACACTCAGACTGGGTCTCAGTTAACAGTGGGGTACCACAGGGGTCAGTATTGGGGTACCACAGGGGTCAGTATTGGGCCCCCTTCTTTTTAACATATTTATTAATGACCTTGTAGGGGGCATACAGAGTAATATTTCAATATCTGCAGATGACACTAAACTCTGCAGGGTAATCAATACAGAGGAGGACAATTTTATATTACAGGAGGATCTATGTAAACTAGAAGCTTGTGCTGATAAATGGCAAATGAGCTTTAATGGGGATAAATGTAAGGTAATGCACTTGGGCAGAGGAAATAAAATGTCTAATTATATGCTTAATTGTAAAACACTGGGCAAAACTGTCACTGAAAAGACCTGGGTGTATTGGTGGATGACAAGCTCACGTTTAGTGGCCAGTGTCAGGCTGCTGCTGCAAAGGCAAATAAAATAATGGGATGCATTAAAAGAGGCATAGATGCTCATGAGGAGAACATAATTTCCCCCCTATACAAGTCATTAGTGCGACCACACTTAGAATACTGTGTACAGTTCTGGTCTCCGGTGTATAAGAAAGACATAGCTGAACTAGAGCGGGTGCAGAGAAGAGCGACCAAGGTTATTAGAGGACTGGGGGGTCTGCAATACCAAGACAGGTTATTAGAGGACTGGGGGGTCTGCAATACCAAGACAGGTTATTAGAGGACTGGGGGGTCTGCAATACCAAGACAGGTTATTAGAGGACTGGGAGGTCTGCGATACCAAGACAGGTTATTAGAGGACTGGGAGGTCTGCGATACCAAGACAGGTTATTAGAGGACTGGGGGGTCTGCAATACCAAGACAGGTTATTAGAGGACGGGGGGGGTCTGCAATACCAAGACAAGTTATTAGAGGACTGGGGGGTCTGCAATACCAAGACAGGTTATTAGAGGACTGGGAGGTCTGCGATACCAAGACAGGTTATTAGAGGACTGGGGGGTCTGCAATACCAAGACAGGTTATTAGAGGACGGGGGGGGGTCTGCAATACCAAGACAAGTTATTAGAGGACTGGGGGGTCTGCAATACCAAGACAGGTTATTAGAGGACTGGGGGGGTCTGCAATACCAAGACAGGTTATTAGAGGACTGGGGGGGTCTGCAATACCAAGACAGGTTATTAGAGGACGGGGGGGGGGTCTGCAATACCAAGACAAGTTATTAGAGGACTGGGGGGGTCTGCAATACCAAGACAGGTTATTAGAGGACTGGGGGGGTCTGCAATACCAAGACAGGTTATTAGAGGACTGGGGGGTCTGCAATACCAAGACAGGTTATTAGAGGACTGGGGGGTCTGCAATACCAAGACATGTTATTAGAGGACTGAGGGGTCTGCAATACCAAGACAGGTTATTAGAGGACAGGGGGGTCTGCAATACCAAGACAGGTTATTAGAGGACAGGGGGGTCTGCAATACCAAGACAGGTTATTACACTTGGGGTTATTTACTGTGGAAAAACGAAGGCTTAGGGGGGATCTTATTACTATGTACAAGTATATGAGGGGACAGTACAAAGACCCTTCTACTGATCTTTTTACTCTGAGGCCTGAGACGGGGACAAGGGGGCATCTTCTACGTCTGGAGGAAAGAAGGTTTAATCATAATCACAGACGCGGATTCTTTACTGTAAGAGCAGTGAGACTATGGAACTCTCTGCCGCATGATGGTGTAATGAGTGATTCACTACTAACATGTAAGAAGGGCCTGGACGCCTTTCCGGAAAAGTATAATATTACAGGTTATAAATACTAGATTCCTTGATGGGGCGTTGATCCAGTGAACTAGTCTGATTGTCGTATGGAGTCGGGAAGGAATTTTTTTCCCAATGTGGAGCTTAGTGTTTGCCACATGGGTTTTTTGCCTTCCTCTGGATCAACATGTTAGGCTATGGGGTGAACTAGATGGACTTAGTCTTCCTTCAACCTTAAAAACTATGTTACTATGTCACCACTCCGTCCACTTCTATGGGAGCAGTGGTGTCATCTGTGACCCCCACTCCATTCACTATAATACTACTCCCATAGAAGTGGACCGAGTGGGGTCACACATTACACCACTGCTCCCTTACAAATGTGTAACCTTGCCCTGTCCACTTCTATGGGCATAGGGGTGTAGTAGAATAAACGTCCAGTAGATATAGAATTTCACAAGCCCTCTACATATAGTAAACTTGCACCCTTTACTGCCTTTTATGTGACACTATAGGCTGTTTACCCTAATAAATAAAAAAGAACGACATGGTGTCTCACCTATTATTGGTAACCAGACAAGGTAAAGCAGACAGCTGGGTCTGGTATTATCAGGCTGGGAAGGTCCATGGTTATTGGTCCTTCCCAGCTTAAAAATATAAGCCTGCAGCCGCCCCAGAAGTGGTGCATCACATTAGATGGCGCTTTGCCCGGCTCTTCCGGATTGCCCTGGGGCGGTGACAATCGGGATAATGGTAGCTGGGGTTGATGACAGCTGTGAATTGAAAGAGGGGTCTATCAGACATCAAGCCCTGGGATCAGTAATGGAGAGGGGTCTATCCGACATCAAGCCCTGGGATCAGTAATGGAGAGCGGTCTATCAGACATCAAGCCCTGGGATCAGTAATGGAGAGCGGTCTATCAGACATCAAGCCCCGGGATCAGTAATGGAGAGGGGTCTATCAGACATCAAGCCTTGGGATCAGTAATGGAGAGGAGTCTATCAGACATCAAGCCCTGGGGTTAGTAATGGAGAGGGGTCTATCAGACATCAAGCCCCGGGGTCAGTAATGGAGAGGAGTCTATCAGACATCAAGCCCCGGGGTCAGTAATGGAGAGGAGTCTATCAGACATCAAGCCCTGGGGTTAGTAATGGAGAGGAGTCTATCAGACATCAAGCCCTGGGGTTAGAAATGGAGAGGGGTATATCAGACATCAAGCCCTGGGGTCAGTAATGGAGAGGAGTCTATCAGACATCAAGCCCCGAGGTTAGTAATGGAGAGGGGTCTATCAGACATCAAGCCCTGGGGTCAGTAATGGAGAGGAGTCTATCAGACATCAAGCCCTGGGGTCAGTAATGGAGAGGAGTCTATCAGACATCAAGCCCTGGGGTTAGTAATGGAGAGGGGTCTATCAGACATCAAGCCCTGGGGTTAGAAATGGAGAGGGGTCTATCAGTGTCACGCTGTCTCAGCGTACAGGAGGTCAGGGGCCTGAGCTGACCCTAGACGGGGGCCCTGACTAATCCCTCAACCTGGAGGTACTGTTAATGGTACAGAGGTCCAGGCCGCCAGCGTAACCCTAAACTCCTGAATATCCCTGAACCTAAGTAATCTAGTCCTGAGAAGGACCCCGATCACAACAATGGGGAACAGGATAGAAAATGCCCAAAACACAGTACTAGACAAACGAGACAGTACAAGGGGAAAACCAAAAAACCACCTTGCATACAAAAACTAACACCACAATTACAGAGGGAACAACAACAGGTTAGGAGATAAATGATAAAGGGAGGAAGGGAACAAACCACACCGCATACTCCTCGCTCCGAACTCCACCAAACAACGATCCACTCTGAAGGTCTGCAAGAAATGCTTTCACCGACAACTTCCCTATCAGAACGGCAGGTATTTGAAGGAATCCCAATACTGCAGCATTAACTGCAGCTGGGCGAGGCTGAGCCTCGTCAAGCACAGAGAGAGAGAATTAACTCCCTCACAACCAAAAAACACAAAGCACCAAAAACTCAGTTGCGAGAAGTCAGGCTGTGTAGTCGCGACGATCTTCGTGACGACACACCCATGACAGTACCCCCCCCCTCTACGAGGGGCCTCCGGACCCTGAGGGCCAGGTTTATCCGGGTGAGTCGTGTGGAAGGCCCGAATTAACCGGCCTGCGTTAATATCTGACGCAGGAACCCACATTCTCTCCTCAGGACCATACCCTTTCCAATGAACCAGGTACTGAAGGGACCGGTGACTAAAACGTGAATCGATGACTTTCGATACCTGAAACTCCAAATTTCCATTGATCACCACTGGGGGAGGAGGTAAAGGTGACGGTATCATTGGCACCACATACCTCTTTAGCAAAGATCTGTGGAACACGTTATGAATTTTAAACATAGGGGGGAGGTCAAGACGGAATGCCACCGGATTAATTATAGAACTGATCCTGTATGGCCCGATGAACCTGGGACCCAGTTTCCAGGAGGGAACCTTGAGTTTTATATTCTTGGTAGACAACCATACCCGATCCTTCACACTTAGGTCCGGACCAGACACTCTCCTCCTATCAGCCATACGTTTGTATCGGTTCCCCATAGTACTCAGATTATTCAGTACTCCTCTCCACACTGAAGCGAGTGATGACGAAAATCGTTCCTCCTCAGGAACCCCCGAAGAGCCCCCTCTACTGAAAGTACAAAACTGGGGGTGAAAACCATATGCCCCAAAAAACGGGGACTTACCAGTGGATTCGCTCCGCCTATTATTAAGAGCAAACTCCGCCAGAGGTAAGAAAGAAGCCCAGTCCTCCTGGTTCTCTGACACAAAACACCGGAGATATGTCTCCAAACTCTGGTTCAGAAGTTCCGTCTGACCATTGGTCTGAGGATGAAAAGCCGATGAGAACGATAAATGCATCCCCCGCCGAGTACAAAAAGCCTTCCAGAATTTGGACACAAACTGAGACCCCCGATCCGACACCACATCGGAGGGTACCCCGTGAGGCCTCACAATCTCTCCAATGAACACCTGCGCAAGAGTTTTAGCATTAGGAAGAGCGATAAAATGTGCCATCTTGCTGAACCTGTCTACTACAACGAGTATGACCGTTTTACCCGAGGACGGCGGGAGATCCGTAATAAAGTCCATAGACAGATGAGTCCAAGGACGCTCCGGGATCTTCAAAGGTAAGAGGGCCCCAGACGGACGGGTATGTGGGGTCTTAGAGCGCTCACAAACCCCACAGGACGCAACAAAAGTTACCACCTCCTTATGTAAGTTAGGCCACCAAAACCGACGCGAGAGGAGATCCACAGTTGCTTTACTCCCTGGGTGTCCTGCCAAAGCGGAGTTATGGTGTGCCTCGATCACCTTTTGTCGTAGCTGATCTGGAACAAACAGTCTCCCTGGAGGTCCAACAGGGGCGTCCCCCTGAGCCTCCAATACCTCCTCCTCAAGCTCAGAGAATACTGCCGACACCACCACCCCCTCTTGAAGGATAGGAACCGGATCATCCGTATTCCCGGCCCCAGGGAAACTACGAGATAAGGCATCCGCCTTCACATTTTTTGACCCAGGACGATATGTAACGACAAAATTAAACCTGGTAAAAAACAATGACCACCTAGCTTGTCTGGGATTCAGACGTTTTGCGGATTCCAGATAAAGCAGGTTCTTGTGATCAGTGATGACGGTGACCGGATGGACTGCCCCCTCCAAAAAATGGCGCCACTCCTCAAAAGCTAACTTAATAGCCAAGAGTTCCCTATTGCCGACATCGTAATTCCTCTCAGCGGACGACAATTTTTTGTAGAAAAAAGCGCACGGACGCCACTTACCAGGGGACGAACCTTGTGACAAAACTGCTCTCACCCCTACCTCGGAAGCGTCTACCTCTACAATGAATGGCTGTGACGCATCAGGTTGAATGAGTATGGGTGCTGAGGCAAAACATTTTTTCAAGGAGGAGAATGCTTGACAAGCCTTGTCAGACCACCTAGAAAAATCCGTCCCCTTTTTTGTCATGTCTGTGAGAGGTTTAACCATGGATGAGAAATTACGAATGAATTTCCGGTAATAATTAGCAAACCCCAGGAAACGTTGTAGTGCCTTAAGATTCTCTGGCAGATCACACTCAAGAACTGCCCGCACTTTCCCTGGGTCCATACGAAAACCGGACGCTGAAACCAGGAAGCCTAAAAACTGGAGTTCCTGTACGGCGAACACACACTTCTCCCATTTGGCGTACAGTTTATTATCCCGCAAGATCTGTAACACCTGCCTAACATGCTCCTGATGAGACACAAGATCAGGCGAGTAAATTAAGATGTCATCCAGATATATGACCACAAACTGACCCACCAGGCGGCGAAAAATGTCATTAACAAAGTGTTGGAACACCGCGGGGCATTAGTCAGACCGAATGGCATGACAAGGTTCTCATAATGCCCCTCCGGAGTGTTAAACGCCGTCTTCCACTCATCCCCCTCCTTTATCCTAATCAGATTGTACGCCCCCCTGAGATCCAACTTAGAGAACCATTTGGCGCCCACGATCTGATTAAAGAGATCGGGGATAAGTGGGAGTGGATACGGATCTCGGACCGTAATCCGATTAAGTTCACGGAAATCCAGGCAAGGGCGTAGGCCTCCATCTTTCTTCTTCACAAAGAAGAACCCCGCGGCCACCGCTGAAGATGAAGGTCTAATACGCCCCTTAGCCAGACTCTCAGAAATATAATCCTTCATGGCCTGCCTCTCCGGACCAGATAGGTTATACAACCTAGATTTAGGTAACTTGGCCCCAGGGAGCAATTTTACAGAACAGTCATACACGCGATGAGGAGGTAGTTCCTGACACCCTTTCTCCGAGAATACATCCTCAAAGTCCGCCAGAAATGGAGGTAAGACCCTAGGAGTGACAGCACCGATGACCGTATTCATGCAGTTTTTATTACAGAATTCACTCCATTGGCTTATCTCCCTGGATTGCCAATTAATAACCGGATTATGCTTAGTTAACCAAGGAAGGCCCAACACAATAGGAGTGGGAAGACCCTCCAACACGTAACAAGACAACAGTTCTTTATGTATCGCCCCCACTTGAAGATTTACGTTATGCACCACTTGCAAAAAACTTCCCTGACCGAGAGGCCTGGCGTCGATCGAAAATATGGGGATGGGTTTAGCCAACATATTCAATAGCATACCTTGAACCCGGGCAAACCGAGCGTCCACCAGATTAGCCCCGGCCCCACTATCTAGAAGAACAGATATCCTCTCAGTTCTCTTACCCACCACCACCTCCGCCGGTACGAGAAACTAAGACGAACCTAGGGACGAAATACCTACTCCCAGATTGCCGTCCACCACACAACCTGGGATCAATAGTTTTCCGACGACTCTTTATTCTGCAAAGGACGGGATGGACACCCCCAAACAAAATGTCCCTTTCTCCCGCAGAAGAAGCACCTTCCAGTCTTGTGGTGCACCGCCGGTCCCCTCCCCCGGAAAGATGTCCCTCCTAAGTGCATAGGCTCCTCTGGACTGACCAGAGGAACCTCCATATGAGGGGACCTGGTAGGAGGTGGAGTCATCCCAGGGGGCGGAGTTATCCCGCACGTCTCCCGAAGCCTTTTGTCAGTGCAAATAGCAAGGGCCATAGCGGCTTCCAGTGAGGCGGGAGGGTCATACTGTGCCAACACATCCTTTAATTTGTCAGATAACCCTTGACAAAACTGGCTCCTAAGAGCCGGGTCATTCCACTGGGTGTCCGTGGCCCACCTACGGAACTCCGAACAGAATTCCTCCGCCGGACGATCTCCCTGGTGGATCCTATGTAACTTAGATTCAGCAAGGGAGATCCGATCCGGGTCATCATATACGAGTCCCAGAGCAGCGAAAAACCTATCCACTGACTGGAGAGCCGGGGAACCCGGGGGAAGAGAGAACGCCCAAGATTGTGGGTCCCCTTGTAGGAGCGAGATGACAATTCCCACCCTTTGCTCCTCACTCCCCGATGACCGAGGCCGCAGCTGAAAGTACAACTTGCATGCCTCCCGGAAAACAAAAAACTTGTCCCGCCCCCCCAGTGAACCTGTCAGGGAGAGCTACTTTAGGTTCTGGTCCGGCTTGCTCCAGAGGACACAAAACCTTGGACTTAATGTCCGCCAACTCCATGGACAAACTCTGCAACTGCCGAGCTAGACTGGCTATTGGATCCATGGTGGTTGGAAAAAAAAATTTATTTATTTTTTTTGTCGGTCGGTGAAAATGTCACGCTGTCTCAGCGTACAGGGGGGTCAGGGGCCTGAGCTGACCCTAGACGGGGGCCCTGACTAATCCCTCAACCTGGAGGTACTGTTAATGGTACAGAGGTCCAGGCCGCCAGCGTAACCCTAAACTCCTGAATATCCCTGAACCTAAGTAATATAGTCCTGAGAAGGACCCCGATCGCAACAATGGGGAACGGGATAGAAAATGCCCAAAACACAGTACTAGACAAACGAGACAGTACAAGGGGAAAACCAAAAACCACCTTGCATACAAAAACTAACACCACAATTACAGAGGGAACAACAACAGGTTAGGAGATAAATGATAAAGGGAGGAAGGGAACAAACCACACCGCATACTCCTCGCTCCGAACTCCACCAAACAACGATCCACTCTGAAGGTCTGCAAGAAATGCTTTCACCGACAACTTCCCTATCAGTCCAGCAGGTATTTGAAGGAATCCCAATACTGCAGCATTAACTGCAGCTGGGCGAGGCTGAGCCTCGTCAAGCACAGAGAGAAAGAATTAACTCCCTCACAACCAAAAAACACAAAGCACCAAAAACTCAGCTGCGAGAAGTCAGGCTGTATAGTCGCGATGATCTTTGTGACGACACACCCATGACAATCAGACATCAAGCCTCGGGATCAGTAATGGAGAGGGGTCTATCAGACATCAAGCCCTGGGGTCAGTAATGGAGAGGGGTCTATCAAACATCAAGCCCTGGGGTCAGTAATGGAGAGGGGTCTATCAGACATCAAGCCCTGGGGTTAGAAATGGAGAGGGGTCTATCAGACATCAAGCCCCGGGGTCAGTAATGGAGAGGGGTCTATCAGACATCAAGCCCTGGGGTTAGAAATGGAGAGGGGTCTATCAGACATCAAGCCCTGGGGTTAGTAATGGAGAGGGGTTTATCAGACATTAAGCCCCGGGGTCAGTAATGGAGAGGAGTCTATCAGACATCAAGCCCTGGGGTTAGTAATGGAGAGGGGTTTATCAGACACTAAGCCCTGGGGTTAGTAATGGAGAGGGGTCTATCACACATCAAGCCCCGGGGTTAGTAATGGAGAGGGGTTTATCAGACATTAAGCCCCGGGGTCAGTAATGGAGGGGAGTCTATCAGACATCAAGCCCTGGGGTTAGTAATGGAGAAGGGTTTATCTGACATTAAGCCCTGGGGTTAGAAATGGAGAGGGGTCTATCAGACATCAAGCCCCAGGGTTAGTAATGGAGAGGGGTCTATCACACATCAAGCCCCGGGGTTAGTAATGGAGAGGGGTCTATCCGACATCAAGCCCTGGGATCAGTAATGGAGAGGGGTCTATCCGACATCAACTTCTGGGGTCAGTAATGGAGAGGAGTCTATCCGACATCAAGCCCCGGGGTTAGTAATGGAGAGGGGTCTATCAGACATCAAGCCCCGGGGTCAATAATGGAGAGGAGTCTATCAGACATCAAGCCCTGGGGTCAGTAATGGAGAGGGGTCTATCACACATCAAGCCCCGGGGTCAGTAATGGAGAGGGGTCTATCAGACATCAAGCCCCGGGGTTAGTAATGGAGAGGAGTCTGTCAGACATCAAGCCCCGGGGTCAGTAATGGAGAGGGGTCTATCAGACATCAAGCCCTGGGGTTAGTAATGGAGAGGGGTCTATCAGACATCAAGCCCTGGGGTTAGTAATGGAGAGGGGTCTATCAGACATCAAGCCCTGGGGTTAGTAATGGAGAGGGGTGTATCAGACATCAAGCCCTGGGGTCAGTAATGGAGAGGGGTCTATCAGACATCAAGCCCTGGGGTCAGTAATGGAGAGGGGTCTATCAGACATCAAGCCCTGGGGTTAGAAATGGAGAGGGGTCTATCAGACATCAAGCCCCGGGGTCAGTAATGGAGAGGGGTCTATCAGACATCAAGCCCTGGGGTCAGTAATGGAGAGGGGTCTATCAGACATCAAGCCCTGGGGTCAGTAATGGGGAGGGGTCTATCAGACATCAAGCCCTGGGGTTAGAAATGGAGAGGGGTCTATCAGACATCAAGCCCCGGGGTCAGTAATGGAGAGGGGTCTATCAGACATCAAGCCCTGGGGTCAGTAATGGAGAGGGGTCTATCAGACATCAAGCGCTGGGGTCAGTAATGGAGAGGGGTCTATCAAACATCAAGCCCTGGGGTCAGTAATGGAGAAGGGTCTATCAGACATCAAGCCCTGGGGTTAGAAATGGAGAGGGGTCTATCAGACATCAAGCCCCGGGGTCAGTAATGGAGAGCGGTCTATCAGACATCAAGCCCTGGGGTTAGAAATGGAGAGGGGTCTATCAGACATCAAGCCCTGGGGTTAGTAATGGATTGGGGTTTATCAGACATTAAGCCCCGGGGTCAGTAATGGAGAGGAGTCTATCAGACATCAAGCCCTGGGGTTAGTAATGGAGAGGGGTTTATCAGACATTAAGCCCTGGGGTTAGTAATGGAGAGGGGTCTATCAGACATCAAGCCCCGGGGTTAGTAATGGAGAGGGGTCTATCACACATCAAGCCCCGGGGTTAGTAATGGAGAGGGGTTTATCAGACATTAAGCCCCGGGGTCAGTAATGGAGGGGAGTCTATCAGACATCAAGCCCTGGGGTTAGTAATGGAGAGGGGTTTATCAGACATTAAGCCCTGGGGTTAGTAATGGAGAGGGGTCTATCAGACATCAAGCCCCGGGGTTAGTAATGGAGAGGGGTCTATCACACATCAAGCCCCGGGGTTAGTAATGGAGAGGGGTATATCCGACATCAAGCCCTGGGATCAGTAATGGAGAGGGGTCTATCCGACATCAAGTTCTGGGGTCAGTAATGGAGAGGAGTCTATCCGACATCAAGCCCCGGGGTTAGTAATGGAGAGGGGTCTATCAGACATCAAGCCCCGGGGTCAGTAATGGAGAGGAGTCTATCAGACATCAAGCCCTGGGGTCAGTAATGGAGAGGGGTCTATCACACATCAAGCCCCGGGGTCAGTAATGGAGAGGGGTCTATCAGACATCAAGCCCCGGGGTTAGTAATGGAGAGGAGTCTGTCAGATATCAAGCCCCGGGGTCAGTAATGGAGAGGGGTCTATCAGACATCAAGCCCTGGGGTTAGTAATGGAGAGGGGTCTATCAGACATCAAGCCCTGGGGTTAGTAATGGAGAGGGGTCTATCAGACATCAAGCCCTGGGGTTAGTAATGGAGAGGGGTCTATCAGACATCAAGCCCTGGGGTCAGTAATGGAGAGGGGTCTATCAGACATCAAGCCCTGGGGTTGGTAATGGAGAGGGGTCTATCAGACATCAAGCCCTGGGTTTAGTAATGGAGAGGGGTCTATCAGAAATCAAGCCCCGGGGTTAGTAATGGAGAGGAGTCTATCAGACATAAAGCCCTGGGGTTAGTAATGGAGAGGGGTCTATCAGACCTCAAGCCCCGGGGTTAGTGATGGAGAGGGGTCTATCAGACATCAAGCCCTGGGGTTAGAAATGGAGAGGGGTCTATCAGACATCAAGCCCTGGGGTCAGTAATGGAGAGGGGTCTATCAGACATCAAGCCCTGGGGTTAGAAATGGAGAGGGGTCTATCAGACATCAAGCCCTGGGGTCAGTAATGGAGAGGGGTCTATCAAACATCAAGCCCTGGGGTCAGTAATGGAGAAGGGTCTATCAGACATCAAGCCCTGGGGTTAGAAATGGAGAGGGGTCTATCAGACATCAAGCCCCAGGGTCAGTAATGGAGAGGGGTCTATCAGACATCAAGCCCTGGGGTCAGTAATGGAGAGGGGTCTATCAGACATCAAGCCCTGGGGTTACTAATGGAGAGGGGTCTATCAGACATCAAGCCCTGGGGTTAGAAATGGAGAGGGGTCTATCAGACATCAAGCCCCGGGGTCAGTAATGGAGAGGGGTCTATCAGACATCAAGCCCTGTGGTCAGTAATGGAGAGGGGTCTATCAGACATCAAGCCCCGGGGTTAGTAATGGAGAGGGGTTTATCAGACATTAAGCCCCGGGGTCAGTAATGGAGAGGAGTCTATCAGACATCAAGCCCTGGGGTTAGTAATGGAGAGGGGTCTATCAGACATCAAGCCCCGGGGTTAGTAATGGAGAGGGGTCTATCACACATCAAGCCCCGGGGTTAGTAATGGAGAGGGGTCTATCACACATCAAGCCCCGGGGTTAGTAATGGAGAGGGGTCTATCAGACATCAAGCCCTGGGGTTAGTAATGGAGAGGAGTCTATCAGACATCAAGCCCTAGAGTTAGTAATGGAGAGGAGTCTATCAGACATCAAGCCCTGGGGTTAGTAATGGAGAGGAGTCTATCAGACATCAAGCCCTGGGGTTAGTAATGGAGAGGGGTCTATCAGACATCAAGCCCTGGGATCAGTAATGGAGAGGGGTCTATCAGACATCAAGCCCTGGGGTTAGTAATGGGGAGGGGTCTATCAGACATCAAGCCCCGGGGTCAGTAATGGAGAGGGGTCTATCAGACATCAAGCCCCGGGGATAGTAATGGAGAGGAGTCTATCAGACATCAAGCCCCGGGGTTAGTAATGGAGAGGAGTCTATCAGACATCAAGCCCTGGGGTTAGTAATGGAGAGGGGTCTATCAGACATCAAGCCCTGGGGTCAGTAATGGAGAGGGGTCTATCAGACATCAAGCCCTGGGATCAGTAATGGAGAGGGGTCTATCAGACCTCAAGCCCTGGGGTTAGAAATGGAGAGGAGTCTATCAGACATCAAGCCCCGGGGTCAGTAATGGAGAGGGGTCTATCAGACATCAAGCCCTGGGGTCAGTAATGGAGAGGGGTCTATCAGACATCAAGCCCTGGGGTTACTAATGGAGAGGGGTCTATCAGACATCAAGCCCTGGGGTTAGTAATGGGGAGGGGTCTATCAGACATCAAGCCCCGGGGTCAGTAATGGAGAGGGGTCTATCAGACATCAAGCCCCGGGGTTAGTAATGGAGAGGAGTCTATCAGACATCAAGCCCCGGGGTTAGTAATGGAGAGGAGTCTATCAGACATCAAGCCCTGGGGTTAGTAATGGAGAGGGGTCTATCAGACATTAAGCCCTGGGGTTAGTAATGGAGAGGGGTTTATCAGACATTAAGCCCCGGGGTCAGTAATGGAGAGGAGTCTATCAGACATCAAGCCCTGGGGTTAGTAATGGAGATGGGTTTATCAGACATTAAGCCCTGGGGTTAGTAATGGAGAGGGGTCTATCAGACATCAAGCCCCGGGGTTAGTAATGGAGAGGGGTCTATCACACATCAAGCCCCGGGGTTAGTAATGGACAGGGGTTTATCAGACATTAAGCCCCGGGGTCAGTAATGGAGGGGAGTCTATCAGACATCAAGCCCTGGGGTTAGTAATGGAGAGGGGTTTATCAGACATTAAGCCCTGGGGTTAGTAATGGAGAGGGGTCTATCAGACATCAAGCCCTGGGTTTAGTAATGGAGAGGGGTCTATCAGACATCAAGCCCCGGGGTTAGTAATGGAGAGGAGTCTATCAGACATCAAGCCATGGGGTCAGTAATGGAGAGGAGTCTATCAGACATCAAGCCCTGGGGTTAGTAATGGAGAGGGGCCTATCAGACCTCAAGCCCCGGGGTTAGTGATGGAGAGGGGTCTATCAGACATCAAGCCCTGGGGTTAGAAATGGAGAGGGGTCTATCAGACATCAAGCCCTGGGGTCAGTAATGGAGAGGGGTCTATCAGACATCAAGCCCTGGGGTTAGAAATGGAGAGGGGTCTATCAGACATCAAGCCCCGGGATCAGTAATGGAGAGGGGTCTATCAGACATCAAGCCCTGGTGTCAGTAATGGAGAGGGGTCTATCAAACATCAAGCCCTGGGGTCAGTAATGGAGAGGGGTCTATCAGACATCAAGCCCTGGGGTTAGAAATGGAGAGGGGTCTATCAGACATCAAGCCCCGGGGTCAGTAATGGAGAGGGGTCTATAAGACATCAAGCCCTGGGGTTAGTAATGGAGAGGGGTTTATCAGACATCAAGCCCTGGGGTTAGTAATGGAGAGGGGTTTATCAGACATTAAGCCCTGGGGTTAGTAATGGAGAGGGGTCTATCAGACATCAAGCCCCGGGGTTAGTAATGGAGAGGGGTCTATCACACATCAAGCCCCGGGGTTAGTAATTGGGAGGGGTCTATCAGACATCAAGCCCTGGGGTTAGTAATGGAGAGGAGTCTATCAGACATCAAGCCCTGGGGTTAGTAATGGAGAGGAGTCTTTCAGACATCAAGCCCTGGGGTTAGTAATGGAGAGGAGTCTATCAGACATCAAGCCCTGGGGTTAGTAATGGAGAGGGGTCTATCAGACATCAAGCCCTGGGATCAGTAATGGAGAGGGGTCTATCAGACATCAAGCCCTGGGGATAGTAATGGGGAAGCGTCTATCAGACATCAAGCCCCGGGGTCAGTAATGGAGAGGGGTCTATCAGACATCAAGCCCCGGGGTTAGTAATGGAGAGGAGTCTATCAGACATCAAGCCCCGGGGTTAGTAATGGAGAGGAGTCTATCAGACATCAAGCCCTGGGGTTAGTAATGGAGAGGGGTCTATCAGACATCAAGCCCTGGGGTCAGTAATGGAGAGGGGTCTATCAGACATCAAGCCCTGGGATCAGTAATGGAGAGGAGTCTATCAGACATCAAGCCCTGGGGTTAATAATGGGGATGGGTCTATCAGACATCAAGCCCTGGGGTTAGTAATGGCGAGGGGTCTATCAGACATCAAGCCCTGGGGTTAGTAATGGAGAGGGGTCTATCAGACATCAAGCCCAGGGGTTAGTAATGGAGAGGGATCTATCAGACATCAAGCCCTGGGGTTAGTAATGGAGAGGAGTCTATCAGACAACAAGCCCTGGGGTTAGTAAAGGAGAGGGGTATATCAGACATCAAGCCCTGGGGTTAGTAATGGAGAGGGGTCTATCAGACATCAAGCCCTTGGGGTCAGTAATGGAGAGGTGTCTATCAGACATCAAACCCTGGGATTAGTAATGGAGAGGGGTCTATCAGACATCAAGGCCTGGGGTTAGTAATGGAGAGGGATCTATCAGACATCAAGCCCTGGGGTTAGTAATGGAGAGGAGTCTATCAGACATCAAGCCCTGGGGTCAGTAATGGAGAGGGGTCTATCAGACATCAAGCCCTTGGGGTCAGTAATGGAGAGGGGTTTATCAGACATCAAGCCCTGGGGTTAATAATGGAGAGGGGTCTATCAGACATCAAGCCCTGGGGTTAGTAATGGAGAGGGGTCTATCAGACATCAAGCCCTGGGGTTAGAAATGGAGAGGGGTCTATCAGACAACAAGCCCTGGGGTTACTAAAGGAGATGGGTATATCAGACATCAAGCCCTGGGGTCAGTAATGGAGAGGGGTCTATCAGACATCAAGCCCCGGGGTTAGTAATGGAGAGGGGTCTATCAGACATTAAGCCCTGGGGTCAATAATGGAGAGGTGTCTATCAGACATCAAGACCTGGGGTTAGTAATGGAGAGGGGTCTATCAGACATGAAGCCCTGGGGTTAGTAATGGAGAGGGATCTATCAGACATCAAGCCCTGGGGTTAGTAATGGAGAGGAGTCTATCAGACATCAAGCCCTGGGGTCAGTAATGGAGAGGGGTCTATCAGACATCAAGCCCTGGGGTTAGTAATGGAGAGGGGTCTATCAGACATCAAGCCCTGGGGTTAGTAATGGAGAGGGGTCTATCAGACATCAAGCCCTGGGGTCAGTAATGGAGAGGGGTCTATCAGACATCAAGCCTTGGGGTTAGTAATGGAGAGGGGTCTATCAGACATCAAGCCCTGGGGTTAGTAATGGAGAGGGGTCTATCAGACATCAAGCCCTGGGGTCAGTAATGGAGAGGGGTCTATCAGACATCAAGCCCTGGGGTTAGTAATGGAGAGGAGTCTATCAGACATCAATCCCTGGGGTTAGTAATGGAGAGGGGTCTATCAGACATCAAGCACTGGGGTCAGTAATGGAGAGGGGTCTATCAGCCATCCAGCCCCGGGGTTAGTAATGGAGAGGGGTCTATCAGACATCAAGCCCTGGGGTTAGTAATGGAGAGGAGTCTATCAGACATCAAGCCCCTGGGTTAGTAATGGAGAGTGGTCTATCAGACATCAAGCCCCGGGGTTAGTAATGGAGAGGGGTCTATCAGACATCAAGCCCTGAGGTCAGTAATGGAGAAGGGTCTATCAGACATCAAGCCCTGGGGTTAGTAATGGAGAGGAGTCTATCAGACATCAAGCCCTGGGATCAGTAATGCAAAGGGGTCTATCAGACATCAAGCCCTGGGGTTAGTAATGTAGAGGGGTCTATCAGACATCCAGCCCTGGGGTCAGTAATGGAGAGGCGTCTATCAGACATCAAGCCCTGGGGTCAGTAATGGAGAGGCGTCTATCAGACATCAAGCCCTGGGGTTAGTAATGGAGAGGGGTCTATCAGACATCAAGCCGTGGGGTCAGTAATGGAGAAGGGTCTATCAGACATCAAGCCCTGGGGTCAGTAATGGAGAGGAGTCTATCAGACATCAAGCCCCGGGGTTAGTAATGGAGAGGAGTCTATCAGACATCAAGCCCCTGGGTTAGTAATGGAGAGTGGTCTATCAGACATCAAGCCCCGGGGTTAGTAATGGAGAGGGGTCTATCAGACATCAAGCCCCGGGGTCAGTAATGGAGAGGAGTCTATCAGACATCAAGCCCTGGGGTTAGTAATGGAGAGGGGTCTATCAGACATCCAGCCCTGGGGTCAGTAATGGAGAGGCGTCTATCAGACATCAAGCCCTGGGGTCAGTAATGGAGAGGGGTCTATCAGACATCAAGCCCCGGGGTCAGTAATGGAGAGGAGTCTATCAGACATCAAGCCCTGGGGTTAGTAATGGAGAGGAGTCTATCAGACATCAAGCCCTGGGGTTAGTAATGGAGAGGGGTCTATCCGACATCAAGCCCTGTGGTTAGTAATGGAGAGGGGTCTATCAGACATCAAGCCGCGGGGTTAGTAATGGAGGGGGGTCTATCAGACATCAACCCCTGCGGTTAGTAATGGAGAGGGGTCTATCAGACATGAAGCCTTGGGGTTAGTAATGGAGAGGGGTCTATCAGACATCAAGCCCTGGGGTCAGTAATGGAGAAGAGTCTATCAGACATCAAGCCCTGGGGTTAGTAATGGAGAGGGGTCTATCAGACATCAAGCCCTGGGGTTAATAATGGAGGGTGGTCTATCAGACATCAAGCCCTGGGGTTAGTAATGGAGGGGGGTCTATCAGACATCAAGCCCTGGGGTTAGTAATGGAGGGGGGTCTATCAGACATCAAGCCCTGGGGTTAGTAATAGAGAGGGGTCTATCAGACATCAAGCCCTGGGGTTAGTAATGGAGAGGGGTCTATCAGACATCAAGCCCTGGGGTTAGTAATAGAGAGGGGTCTATCAGACATCAAGCCCTTGGGGTCAGTAATGGAGAGGGGTCTATCAGACATCAAGCCCTGGGGTTAATAATGGAGAGGGGTCTATCAGACATCAAGCCCTGGGGTTAGTAATGGAGAGGGGTCTATCAGACATCAAGCCCTGGGGTTAGAAATGGAGATGGGTCTATCAGACAACAAGCCCTGGGGTTACTAAAGGAGAGGGGTATATCAGACATCAAGCCCTGGGGTCAGTAATGGAGAGGGGTCTATCAGACATCAAGCCCAGGGGTTAGTAATGGAGAGGGGTCTATCAGACATCAAGCCCTGGGGTTAGTAATGGAGAGGGGTCTATCAGACATCAAGCCCTGGGGTTAGTAATGGAGAGAGATCTTTCAGACATCAAGCCCTGGGGTTAGTAATGGAGAGGAGTCTATCAGACATCAAGCCCTGGGGTCAGTAATGGAGAGAAGTCTATCAGACATCAAGCCCTGGGGTCAGTAATGGAGAGGGGTCTATCAGACATCAAGTCCTGGGGTTAGTAATGGAGAGGGGTATTTCAGACTTCAAGCCCTGGGGTTAGTAATGGAGAGGAGTCTATCAGACATCAAGCCCTGGGGTCAGTAATGGAGAGGTGTCTATCTGACATCAAGCCCTGGGGTTAGTAATGGAGAGGGGTCTATCAGACATCAAGCCCTGGGGTTAGTAATGGAGAGGGATCTATCAGACATCAAGCCCTGGGGTTAGTAATGGAGAGGAGTCTATCAGACATCAAGCCCAGGGGTTAGTAATGGAGAGGGGTCTATCAGACATCAAGCCCTGGGGTTAGTAATGGAGAGGGGTCTATCAGACATCAAGCCGCGGGGTTAGTAATGGAGGGGGGTCTATCAGACATCAACCCCTGGGGTTAGTAATGGAGAGGGATCTATCAGACATCAAGCCCTGGGGTTAGTAATGGAGAGGGGTCTATCAGACATCAAGCCCTGGGGTTAGTAATGGAGAGGGGTCTATCAGACATCAAGCCCTGGGGTTAGTAATGGAGAGAGGTCTATCAGACATCAAGCCCTGGGGTTAGTAATGGAGAGGGGTCTATCAGACATGAAGCCTTGGGGTTAGTAATGGAGAGGGGTCTATCATACATCAAGCCCTGGGGTCAGTAATGGAGAGGAGTCTATCAGACATCAAGCCCTGGGGTTAGTAATGGAGAGGGGTCTATCAGACATCAAGCCCTGGGGTTAGTAATGTAGGGGGGTCTATCAGACATCAAGCCCTGGGGTTAGTAATGGAGAGAGGTCTATCAGACATCAAGCCCTGGGGTTAGTAATGGAGGGGGGTCTATCAGACATCAAGCCCTGGGGTTAGTAATACAGAGGGGTCTATCAGACATCAAGCCCTGGGGTTAGTAATGGAGAGGGGTCTATCAGACATCAATCCCTGGGGTTAGTAATAGAGAGGGGTCTATCAGACATCAAGCCCCGGGATCAGTAATGGAGAGGGGTCTATCAGACATCAAGCCCTGGGGTCAGTAATGGAGAGGGGTCTATCAGACATCAAGCCCTGGGGTTAGTAATGGAGAGGGGTCTATCAGACATCAAGCCCTGGGGTTAGTAATGGAGAGGGGTCTATCAGACATCAAGCCCTGGGGTCAGTAATGGAGAGGGGTCTATCAGACATCAAGCCCTGGGGTCGGTAATGGAGAGGGGTCTATCAGACATCAAGCCCTGGGGTTGGTAATGGAGAGGGGTCTATCAAACATCAAGCCCTGGGGTTAGTAATGGAGAGGGGTCTATCAGACATCAAGCCCCTGGGTCAGTAATGGAGAGGAGTCTATCAGACATCAAGCCGTGGGGTTAGTAATGGAGGGGGGTCTATCAGACATCAACCCCTGGGGTTAGTAATGGAGAGGGGTCTATCAGACATCAAGCCCTGGGGTTAGTAATGGAGAGGGGTCTATCAGACATGAAGCCTTGGGGTTAGTAATGGAGAGGGGTCTATCAGACATCAAGCCCTGGGGTCAGTAATGGAGAAGAGTCTATCAGACATCAAGCCCTGGGGTTAGTAATGGAGAGGGGTCTATCAGACATCAAGCCCTGGGGTTAATAATGGAGGGGGGTCTATCAGACATCAAGCCCTGGGGTTAGTAATGGAGGGGGGTCTATCAGACATCAAGCCCTGGGGTTAGTAATGGAGGGGGGTCTATCAGACATCAAGCCCTGGGGTTAGTAATAGAGAGGGGTCTATCAGACATCAAGCCCTGGGGTTAGTAATGAAGAGGGGTCTATCAGACATCAAGCCCTGGGGTTAGTAATAGAGAGGGGTCTATCAGACATCAAGCCCTTGGGGTCAGTAATGGAGAGGGGTCTATCAGACATCAAGCCCTGGGGTTAATAATGGAGAGGGGTCTATCAGACATCAAGCCCTGGGGTTAGTAATGGAGAGGGGTCTATCAGACATCAAGCCCTGGGGTTAGAAATGGAGATGGGTCTATCAGACAACAAGCCCTGGGGTTACTAAAGGAGAGGGGTATATCAGACATCAAGCCCTGGGGTCAGTAATGGAGAGGGGTCTATCAGACATCAAGCCCAGGGGTTAGTAATGGAGAGGGGTCTATCAGACATCAAGCCCTGGGGTTAGTAATGGAGAGGGGTCTATCAGACATCAAGCCCTGGGGTTAGTAATGGAGAGAGATCTTTCAGACATCAAGCCCTGGGGTTAGTAATGGAGAGGAGTCTATCAGACATCAAGCCCTGGGGTCAGTAATGGAGAGAAGTCTATCAGACATCAAGCCCTGGGGTCAGTAATGGAGAGGGGTCTATCAGACATCAAGTCGTGGGGTTAGTAATGGAGAGGGGTATTTCAGACTTCAAGCCCTGGGGTTAGTAATGGAGAGGAGTCTATCAGACATCAAGCCCTGGGGTCAGTAATGGAGAGGTGTCTATCTGACATCAAGCCCTGGGGTTAGTAATGGAGAGGGGTCTATCAGACATCAAGCCCTGGGGTTAGTAATGGAGAGGGATCTATCAGACATCAAGCCCTGGGGTTAGTAATGGAGAGGAGTCTATCAGACATCAAGCCCAGGGGTTAGTAATGGAGAGGGGTCTATCAGACATCAAGCCCTGGGGTTAGTAATGGAGAGGGGTCTATCAGACATCAAGCCGCGGGGTTAGTAATGGAGGGGGGTCTATCAGACATCAACCCCTGGGGTTAGTAATGGAGAGGGATCTATCAGACATCAAGCCCTGGGGTTAGTAATGGAGAGGGGTCTATCAGACATCAAGCCCTGGGGTTAGTAATGGAGAGGGGTCTATCAGACATCAAGCCCTGGGGTTAGTAATGGAGAGAGGTCTATCAGACATCAAGCCCTGGGGTTAGTAATGGAGAGGGGTCTATCAGACATGAAGCCTTGGGGTTAGTAATGGAGAGGGGTCTATCATACATCAAGCCCTGGGGTCAGTAATGGAGAGGAGTCTATCAGACATCAAGCCCTGGGGTTAGTAATGGAGAGGGGTCTATCAGACATCAAGCCCTGGGGTTAGTAATGTAGGGGGGTCTATCAGACATCAAGCCCTGGGGTTAGTAATGGAGAGAGGTCTATCAGACATCAAGCCCTGGGGTTAGTAATGGAGGGGGGTCTATCAGACATGAAGCCCTGGGGTTAGTAATACAGAGGGGTCTATCAGACATCAAGCCCTGGGGTTAGTAATGGAGAGGGGTCTATCAGACATCAATCCCTGGGGTTAGTAATAGAGAGGGGTCTATCAGACATCAAGCCCCGGGATCAGTAATGGAGAGGGGTCTATCAGACATCAAGCCCTGGGGTCAGTAATGGAGAGGGGTCTATCAGACATCAATCCCTGGGGTTAGTAATGGAGAGGGGTCTATCAGACATCAAGCCCTGGGGTTAGTAATGGAGAGAGGTCTATCAGACATCAAGCCCTGGGGTTAGTAATGGAGAGGGGTCTATCAGACATGAAGCCTTGGGGTTAGTAATGGAGAGGGGTCTATCATACATCAAGCCCTGGGGTCAGTAATGGAGAGGAGTCTATCAGACATCAAGCCCTGGGGTTAGTAATGGAGAGGGGTCTATCAGACATCAAGCCCTGGGGTTAGTAATGTAGGGGGGTCTATCAGACATCAAGCCCTGGGGTTAGTAATGGAGAGAGGTCTATCAGACATCAAGCCCTGGGGTTAGTAATGGAGGGGGGTCTATCAGACATGAAGCCCTGGGGTTAGTAATACAGAGGGGTCTATCAGACATCAAGCCCTGGGGTTAGTAATGGAGAGGGGTCTATCAGACATCAATCCCTGGGGTTAGTAATAGAGAGGGGTCTATCAGACATCAAGCCCCGGGATCAGTAATGGAGAGGGGTCTATCAGACATCAAGCCCTGGGGTCAGTAATGGAGAGGGGTCTATCAGACATCAATCCCTGGGGTTAGTAATGGAGAGGGGTCTATCAGACATCAAGCCCTGGGGTTAGTAATGGAGGGGGGTCTATCAGACATCAAGCCCTGGGGTTAGTAATGGAGAGGGGTCTATCAGACATCAAGCCCTGGGGTTAGTAATGGAGAGGGGTCTATCAGACATCAAGCCCTGGGGTCAGTAATGGAGAGGGGTCTATCAGACATCAAGCCCTGGGGTCGGTAATGGAGAGGGGTCTATCAGACATCAAGCCCTGGGGTTGGTAATGGAGAGGGGTCTATCAAACATCAAGCCCTGGGGTTAGTAATGGAGAGGGGTCTATCAGACATCAAGCCCCTGGGTCAGTAATGGAGAGGAGTCTATCAGACATCAAGCCGTGGGGTTAGTAATGGAGGGGGGTCTATCAGACATCAACCCCTGGGGTTAGTAATGGAGAGGGGTCTATCAGACATCAAGCCCTGGGGTTAGTAATGGAGAGAGGTCTATCAGACATCAAGCCCTGGGGTTAGTAATGGAGAGGGGTCTATCAGACATGAAGCCTTGGGGTTAGTAATGGAGAGGGGTCTATCAGACATCAAGCCCTGGGGTCAGTAATGGAGAGGAGTCTATCAGACATCAAGCCCTGGGGTTAGTATTGGAGAGGGGTCTATCAGACATCAACCCCTGGGGTTAGTAATGGAGAGGGGTCTATCAGACATCAAGCCCTGTGGTTAGTAATGGAGAGGGGTCTATCAGACATCAAGCCCTGGGGTTAGTAATGGAGAGAGGTCTATCAGACATCAAGCCCTGGGGTTAGTAATGGAGAGGGGTCTATCAGACATGAAGCCTTGGAGTTAGTAATGGAGAGGGGTCTATCAGACATCAAGCCCCGGGATCAGTAATGGAGAGGGGTCTATCAGACATCAAGCCCTGGGGTCAGTAATGGAGAGGGGTCTATCAGACATCAAGCCCTGGGGTTAGTAATGGAGAGGGGTCTATCAGACACCAAGCCCCAGGGTTAGTAATGGAGAGGAGTCTATCAGACATCAAGCCCTGGGGTTAGTAATAGAGAGGGGTCTATCAGACATCAAGCCCTGGGGTTAGTAATGGAGAGGGGTCTATCAGACATCAAGCCCTGGGGTTAGTAATAGAGAGGGGTCTATCAGACATCAAGCCCTGGGGTTAGTAATGGAGGGGGGTCTATCAGACATCAAGCCCTGGGGTTAGTAATGGAGAGGGGTCTATCAGACATCAAGCCCTGGGGTTAATAATGGAGGGGGGTCTATCAGACATCAAGCCCTGGGGTTAGTAATGGAGAGGGGTCTATCAGACATCAAGCCCTGGGGTTAGTAATGGAGAGTGGTCTATCAGACATCAAGCCCTGGGGTTAGTAATGGAGAGGGGTCTATCAGACATCAAGCCCTGGGGTCAGTAATGGAGAGGGGTCTATCAGACATCAAGCCCTGGGGTTGGTAATGGAGAGGGGCCTATCAGACATCAAGCCCTGGGGTTGGTAATGGAGAGGGGTCTATCAGACATCAAGCCCTGGGGTTTGTAATGGAGAGGGGTCTATCAGACGTCAAGCCCCTGGGTCAGTAATGGAGAGGAGTCTATCAGACATCAAGCCCTGGGGTTAGTAATGGAGAGGGGTCTATCAGACCTCAAGCCCCGGGGTTAGAAATGGAGATGGGTCTATCAGACATCAAGCCCTGGGGTCAGTAATGGAGAGGGGTCTATCAGACATAAAGCCCTGGGGTCAGTAATGGAGAGGGGTCTATCAGACATCAAGCCCTGGGGTTAGAAATGGAGAGGGGTCTATCAGACATCAAGCCCCGGGGCCAGTAATGGAGAGGGGTCTATCAGACATCAAGCCCTGGGGTCAGTAATGGAGAGCGGTCTATCAGACATCAAGCCCTGTGGTCAGTAATGGAGAGGGGTTTATCAGACATTAAGCCCCGGGTTCAGTAATGGAGAGGAGTCTATCAGACATCAAGCCTTGGGGTTAGTAATGGAGAGGGGTCTATCAGACATCAATCCCTGGGGTTAGTAATGGAGAGGGGTCTATCAGACATCAAGCCCCGGGGTTAGTAATGGAGAGGGGTTTATCAGACATTAAACCCCGGGGTCAGTAATGGAGAGGGGTCTATCAGACATCAAGCCCTGTGGTTAGTAATGGAGAGAGATCTATCAGACATCAAGCCCTGGGGTTAGTAATGGAGAGGGGTCTATCAGACATCAAGCCCTGGGGTTAGTAATGGAGAGGGGTCTATCAGACATTAAGCCCTGGGGTTAGTAATGGAGAGGGGTCTATCAGACATCAAGCCCTGGGGTTAGTAATGGGGAGGGGTCTATCAGACATCAAGCCCTGGGGTTAGTAATGGAGAGGGGTCTATCAGACATTAAGCCCTGGGGTTAGTAATGGAGAGGAGTTTATCAGATATTAACCCCTGGGGTTAGTAATGGAGAGGAGTCTATCAGACATCAAGCCATGGGGTCAGTAATGGAGAGAGGTCTATCAGACATTAAGCCCTGGGGTTAGTAATGGAGAGGGGTCTATCAGACATCAAGCCCTGGGATCAGTAATGGAGAGGGTTCTATCAGACATCAAGCCCGGGGTTGGTAATGGGGAGGGGTCTATCAGACATCAAGCCCCGGGGTTAGTAATGGAGAGGAGTCTATCAGACATCAAGCCCCGGGGTTAGTAATGGAGAGGAGTCTATCAGACATCAAGCCCTGGGGTTAGTAATGGAGAGGGGTCTATCAGACATCAAGCCCTGGGGTTAGTAATGGAGAGAGGTCTATCAGACATCAAGCCCTGGGGTTAGTAATGGAGAGGGGTCTATCAGACATCAAGCCCTGAGGTTAGTAAAGGAGAGGGGTATATCAGACATCAAGCCCTGGGGTTAGTAACGGAGAGGGGTCTATCAGACATCAAGCCCTGGGGTCAGTAATGGAGAGGGTTCTATCAGACATCAAGCCCTGGGGTTGGTAATGGAGAGGGGTCTATCAGACATCAAGCCCTGGGATCAGTAATGGAGAGGGGTCTATCAGACATCAAGCCCTGGGGTTAGTAATGGGGAGGGGTCTATCAGACATCAAGCCCTGGGGTCAGTAATGGAGAGGGTTCTATCAGACATCAAGCCCTGGGGTTGGTAATGGAGAGGGGTCTATCAGACATCAAGCCCTGGGGTTAGTAATGGAGAGGGGTCTATCAGACATCAAGCCCCGGGGTTAGTAATGGAGAGGAGTCTATCAGACATTAAGCCCTGGGGTTAGAAATGGAGAGGGGTCTATCAGACATTAAGCCCTGGGGTTAGAAATGGAGAGGGGTTTATCAGACATCAAGCCCCGGGGTCAGTAATGGAGAGGAGTCTATCAGACATCAAGCCCTGGGGTTAGTAATAGAGAGAGGTCTATCAGACATCAAGCCCTGGGGTTAGTAATGGAGAGGGGTCTATCAGACATCAAGCCCCGGGGTTAGTAATGGAGAAGGGTCTATCAGACATCAAGCCCTGGGGTTAGTAATGGAGAGAGGTCTATCAGACATCAAGACCTGGGGTTAGTAATGGAGAGGGGTCTATCAGACATCAAGCCCCGCGGTTAGTAATGGAGAGGGGTCTATCAGACATCAAGCCCCGGGGTTAGTAATGGAGAGGGGTCTATCAAACATCAAGCCCTGGGGTTAGTAATGGAGAGGAGTCTATCAAACATCAAGCCCTGGGGTTAGTAATGGAGAGGGGTCTATCAGACATCAAGCCCTGGGGTCAGTAATGGAGAGGGGTCTATCAGACATCAAGCCCTGGGGTCAGTAATGGAGAGGGGTCTATCAGACATCAAGCCCTGGGGTCAGTAATGGGGAGGGGTCTATCAGACATCAAGCCCTGGGGTCAGTAATGGAGAGGGGTCCTATCAGACATCAAGCCCTGGGGTTAGTAATGGAGAGGGGTCTATCAGACATCAAGCCCTGGGGTCAGTGATGGAGAGGGGTCTATCAGACATCAAGCCCTGTGGTTAGTAATGGAGAGGGGTCTATCAGACATCAAGCCCCAGGGTTAGTAATGGAGAGGGGTCTATCAGACATCAAGCTCTGGGGTCAGTAATGGAGAGGGGTCTATCAGACATCAAGCCCTGGGATCAGTAATGGAGAGGAGTCTATCAGACATCAAGCCCTGAGGTTAGTAATAGAGATGGGTCTATCAGACATCAAGCCCTGGGGTTAGTAATAGAGAGGGGTCTATCAGACATCAAGCCCTGGGATCAGTAATGGAGAGGAGTCTATCAGACATCAAGCCCTGGGGTTAGTAATGGAGAGGAGTCTATCAGACATCAAGCCCCGGGGTTAGTAATGGAGAGGGGTCTATCAGACATCAAGCCCTGGAATCAGTAATGGAGAGGAGTCTATCAGACATCAAGCCCTGGGGTTAGTAATGGAGATGGGTCTATCAGACATCAAGCCCTGGGGTTAGTAATGGAGAGGGGTCTATCAGACATCAAGCCCTGGGGTTAGTAATGGAGAGAGGTCTATCAGACATCAAGCCCTGGGGTTAGTAATGGAGAGGGATCTATCAGACATCAAGCCCTGGGGTTAGTAATGGAGAGGAGTCTATCAGACATCAAGCCCTGGGGTTAGTAAAGGAGAGGGGTCTATCAGACATCAAGCCCTGGGGTCAGTAATGGAGAGGGGTCTATCAGACATCAAGCCCTGGGGTCAGTAATGGAGAGGGGTATATCAGACATCAAGCCCTGGGGTTAGTAATGGAGAGGGGTCTATCAGACATCAAGCCCTGGGGTTAGTAATGGAGAGGAGTCTATCAGACATCAAGCCCTGGGGTCAGTAATGGAGAGGGGTCTATCAGACATCAAGCCCTGGGGTCAGTAATGGAGAGGGGTATATCAGACATCAAGCCCTGGGGTTAGTAATGGAGAGGGGTCTATCAGACATCAAGCCCTGGGGTCAGTAATGGAGAGGGGTCTATCAGACATCAAGCCCTGGGGTTGGTAATGGAGAGGGGTCTATCAGACATCAAGCCCTGGGATCAGTAATGGAGAGGGGTCTATCAGACATCAAGCCCTGGGGTTAGTAATGGAGAGGGGTCTATCAGACATCAAGCCCCGGGGTCAGTAATGCAGAGGGGTCTATCAGACATCATGCCCCGGGATTAGTAATGGAGAGGAGTCTATCAGACATCAAGCCCCGGGGTTAGTAATGGAGAGGAGTCTATCAGACATCAAGCCCTGGGGTTAGTAATGGAGAGGGGTCTATCAGACATCAAGCCCTGGGGTCAGTAATGGAGAGGGGTCTATCAGAGATCAATCCCCGGGGTTAGTAATGGAGAGGGGTCTATCAGACATCAAGCCCCGGGGTTAGTAATGGAGAGGGGTCTATCAGACATCAAGCTCTGGGGTCAGTAATGGAGAGGGGTCTATCAGACATCAAGCCCTGGGATCAGTAATGGAGAGGAGTCTATCAGACATCAAGCCCTGGGGTTAGTAATGGAGATGGGTCTATCAGACATCAAGCCCTGGGGTTAGTAATAGAGAGGGGTCTATCAGACATCAAGCCCTGGGATCAGTAATGGAGAGGAGTCTATCAGACATCAAGCCCCGGGGTTAGTAATGGAGAGGGGTCTATCAGACATCAAGCCCCGGGGTCAGTAATGGAGAGGGGTTTATCAGACATCAAGCCCCGGGGTCAGTAATGGAGAGGGGTCTATCAGACATGAAGCCCTGGGGTCAGTAATGGAGAGGGGTTTATCAGACATTAAGCCCTGGGGTCAGTAATGGAGAGGGATCTATCAGGCATCAAGCCCCGGGGTTAGTAATGGAGAGAGGTCTATCAGACATCAAGCCCTGGGGTTAGTAATGGAGAGGGGTCTATCAGACATCAAGCCCTGGGGTCAGTAATGGAGAGGAGTCTATCAGACATCAAGCCTTGGGGTTAGTAATGGAGAGGGGTCTATCAGACATCAATCCCTGGGGTTAGTAATGGAGAGGGGTCTATCAGACATCAAGCCCCGGGGTTAGTAATGGAGAGGGGTTTATCAGACATTAAGCCCCGGGGTCAGTAATGGAGAGGGGTCTATCAGACATCAAGCCCTGTGGTTAGTAATGGAGAGAGATCTATCAGACATCAAGCCCTGGGGTTAGTAATGGAGAGGGGTCTATCAGACATCAAGCCCTGGGGTTAGTAATGGAGAGGGGTCTATCAGACATTAAGCCCTGGGGTTAGTAATGGAGAGGGGTCTATCAGACATCAAGCCCTGGGGTTAGTAATGGGGAGGGGTCTATCAGACATCAAGCCCTGGGGTTAGTAATGGAGAGGGGTCTATCAGACATTAAGCCCTGGGGTTAGTAATGGAGAGGTGTTTATCAGATATTAACCCCTGGGGTTAGTAATGGAGAGGGGTTTATCAGACATTAAGCCCTGGGGTTAGTAATGGAGAGGGGTCTATCAGACATCAAGCCCTGGGATCAGTAATGAAGAGGGTTCTATCAGACATCAAGCCCGGGGTTGGTAATGGGGAGGGGTCTATCAGACATCAAGCCCCGGGGTTAGTAATGGAGAGGAGTCTATCAGACATCAAGCCCCGGGGTTAGTAATGGAGAGGAGTCTATCAGACATCAAGCCCTGGGGTTAGTAATGGAGAGGGGTCTATCAGACATCAAGCCCTGGGGTTAGTAATGGAGAGAGGTCTATCAGACATCAAGCCCTGGGGTTAGTAATGGAGAGGAGTCTATCAGACATCAAGCCCTGAGGTTAGTAAAGGAGAGGGGTATATCAGACATCAAGCCCTGGGGTTAGTAACGGAGAGGGGTCTATCAGACATCAAGCCCTGGGGTCAGTAATGGAGAGGGTTCTATCAGACATCAAGCCCTGGGGTTGGTAATGGAGAGGGGACTATCAGACATCAAGCCCTGGGATCAGTAATGGAGAGGGGTCTATCAGACATCAAGCCCTGGGGTTAGTAATGGGGAGGGGTCTATCAGACATCAAGCCCTGGGGTCAGTAATGGAGAGGGTCCTATCAGACATCAAGCCCTGGGGTTGGTAATGGAGAGGGGTCTATCAGACATCAAGCCCTGGGGTTAGTAATGGAGAGGGGTCTATCAGACATCAAGCCCCGGGGTTAGTAATGGAGAGGAGTCTATCAGACATTAAGCCCTGGGGTTAGAAATGGAGAGGGGTCTATCAGACATCAAGCCCTGGGATCAGTAATGGAGAGGAGTCTATCAGACATCAAGCCCTGGGGTTAGTAATGGAGATGGGTCTATCAGACATCAAGCCCTGGGGTTAGTAATGGAGAGGGGTCTATCAGACATCAAGCCCTGGGGTTAGTAATGGAGAGGGATCTATCAGACATCAAGCCCTGGGGTTGTAATGGAGAGGGGTCTATCAGACATAAAGCCCTGGGGTTAGTAATGGAGAGGGGTCTATCAGACATAAAGCCCTGGGGTTAGTAATAGAGAGGGGTCTATCAGACATCAAGCCCCGGGGTTGGTAATGGAGAGGCGTCTATCAGACATCAAGCCCCGGGGTTAGTAATGGAGAGGAGTCTATCAGACATCAAGCCCCGGGGTTAGTATTGGAGAGGGGTCTATCAGACATCAAGCCCTGGGGTTAGTAATGGAGAGGAGTCTATCAGACATCAAGCTCTGAGGTTAGTAAAGGAGAGGCATCTATCAGACATCAAGCCCTGGGGTCAGTAATGGAGAGGGGTCTATCAGACATCAAGCCCTGGGGTCAGTAATGGAGAGGGGTCTATCAGACATCAAGCCCTGGGGTCAGTAATGGAGAGGGGTCTATCAGTCATCAAGCCCTGGGGTCAGTAATGGAGAGGGGTCTATCAGACATCAAGCCCTGGGGTCAGTAATGGAGAGGGGTCCTATCAGACATCAAGCCCTGGGGTCAGTAATGGAGACGGGTCTATCAGACATCAAGCCCTGGGGTTAGAAATGGAGAGAGGTCTATCAGACATCAAGCCCTGGGGTTAGTAATGGAGAGGGGTCTATCAGACATCAAGCCCTGAGGTCAGTAATGGAGAGGGGTCTATCAGACATCAAGCCTTGGGGTCAGTAATGGAGAGAGGTCTATCAGACATCAAGCCTTGGGGTTAGTAATGGAGAGAGGTCTATCAGACATCAAGCCCTGGGGTTAGTAATGGAGAGAGGTCTATCAGACATCAAGCCCTGGGGTTAGGAATGTAGAGGAGTCTATCAGACATCAAGCCCTGGGGTTATTAATGGAGAGAGGTCTATCAGACATCAAGCTCTGGGGTTAGTAATGGAGAGGGGTCTATCAGACATCAAGCCCCGGGGTTAGTAATGGAGAGGGGTCTATCAGACATCAATCCCTGGGGTTAGTAATGGAGAGAGGTCTATCAGACATCAAGCCCTGGGGTTAGTAATGGAGAGGGGTCTATCAGACATCAAGCCCCGGGGTTAGTAATGAAGAGGGGTCTATCAGACTTCAAGCCCCGGGGTTAGTAATGGAGAGGAGTCTATCAGACATCAAGCCCTGGGGTTAGTAATGGAGAGGGGTCTATCAGACATCAAGCCCTGGGGTTAGTAATGGAGAGGGGTCTATCAGACATCAAGCCCTGGGGTTAGTAATGGAGAGAGGTCTATGAGACATCAAGCCCTGTGGTTAGTAATGGAGAGGGGTCTATCAGACATCAAGCCCTGGTGTTAGTAATGGAGAGGGGTCTATCAGACATCAAGCCCTGGGGTTAGTAATGGGGAGGGGTCTATCAGACATCAAGCCCTGGGGTTAGTAATGGGGAGGGGTCTATCAGACATCAAGCCCTGGGGTTAGTAATGGAGAGGGGTCTATCAGACATTAAGCCCTGGGGTTAGTAATGGAGAGGGGTTTATCAGACATTAAGCCCTGGGGTTAGTAATGGAGAGGGGTTTATCAGACATTAAGCCCTGGGGTTAGTAATGGAGAGGGGTCTATCAGACATCAAGCCCTGGGATCAGTAATGGAGAGGGGTCTATCAGACATCAAGCCCGGGGTTGGTAATTGGGAGGGGTCTATCAGACATCAAGCCCCGGGGTCATTAAAGGAGAGGGGTCTATCAGACATCAAGCCCCGGGGTTAGTAATGGAGAGGAGTCTATCAGACATCAAGCCCCGGGGTTAGTAATGGAGAGGAGTCTATCAGACATCAAGCCCTGGGGTTAGTAATGGAGAGGGGTCTATCAGACATCAAGCCCTGGGGTTAGTAATGGAGAGGGGTCTATCAGACATCAAGCCCTGAGGTCAGTAATGGAGAGGGGTCTATCAGACATCAAGCCCTGGGGTTAGTAATGGAGAGGGGTCTATCAGACATCAAGCCCTGGGGTTAGAAATGGAGAGAGGTCTATCAGACATCAAGCCCTGGGGTTAGTAATGGAGAAGGGTCTATCAGACATCAAGCCCTGGGGTCAGTAATGGAGAGGGGTCTATCAGACATCAAGCCTTGGGGTCAGTAATGGAGAGGGGTCTATCAGATATCAATCCTTGGGGTTAGTAATGGAGAGAGGTCTATCAGACATCAAGTACTGGGGTTAGTAATGGAGAGAGGTCTATCAGACATCAAGCCCTGGGGTTAGTAATGGAGAGGAGTCTATCAGACATCAAGCCCTGGGGTTATTAATGGAGAGAGGTCTATCAGACATCAAGCCCTGGGGTTAGTAATGGAGAGGGGTCTATCAGACATCAAGCCCCAGGGTTAGTAATGGAGAGGGGTGTATCAGACATCAAGCCCTGGGGTTAGTAATGGAGAGAGGTCTATCAGACATCAAGCCCTGGGGTTAGTAATGGAGAGGGGTCTATCAGACATCAAGCCCCGGGGTTAGTAATGGAGATGGGTCTATCAGACATCAAGCCCCGGGGTTAGTAATGGAGAGGAGTCTATCAGACATCAAGCCCTGGGGTTAGTAATGGAGATGGGTCTATCAGACATCAAGCCCTGGGGTTAGTAATGGAGAGGGGTCTATCAGACATCAAGCCCTGGGGTTAGTAATGGAGAGGGGTCTATCAGACATCAAGCCCTGGGGTTAGTAATGGAGAGAGATCTATCAGACATCAAGCCCTGGGGTTAGTAATGGAGAGGAGTCTATCAGACATCAAGCCCTGGGGTCAGTAATGGAGAGGGGTCTATCAGACATCAAGCCCTGGGGTTAGTAATGGAGAGGGGTCTATCAGACATCAAGCCCTGGGGTTAGTAATGGAGAGAGATCTATCAGACGTCAAGCCCTGGGGTTAGTAATGGAGAGGGGTCTATCAGACATCAAGCCCTGGGGTTAGTAATTTAGAGGGATCTATCAGACATCAAGCCCTGGGGTTGTAATGGAGAGGGGTCTATCAGACATAAAGCCCTGGGGTTAGTAATGGAGAGGGGTCTATCAGACATAAAGCCCTGGGGTTAGTAATAGAGAGGGGTCTATCAGACATCAAGCCCCGGGGTTGGTAATGGAGAGGCGTCTATCAGACATCAAGCCCCGGGGTTAGTAATGGAGAGGAGTCTATCAGACATCAAGCCCCGGGGTTAGTATTGGAGAGGGGTCTATCAGACATCAAGCCCTGGGGTTAGTAATGGAGAGGAGTCTATCAGACATCAAGCTCTGAGGTTAGTAAAGGAGAGGCATCTATCAGACATCAAGCCCTGGGGTCAGTAATGGAGAGGGGTCTATCAGACATCAAGCCCTGGGGTCAGTAATGGAGAGGGGTCTATCAGACATCAAGCCCTGGGGTCAGTAATGGAGAGGGGTCTATCAGTCATCAAGCCCTGGGGTCAGTAATGGAGAGGGGTCTATCAGACATCAAGCCCTGGGGTCAGTAATGGAGAGGGGTCCTATCAGACATCAAGCCCTGGGGTCAGTAATGGAGACGGGTCTATCAGACATCAAGCCCTGGGGTTAGAAATGGAGAGAGGTCTATCAGACATCAAGCCCTGGGGTTAGTAATGGAGAGGGGTCTATCAGACATCAAGCCCTGAGGTCAGTAATGGAGAGGGGTCTATCAGACATCAAGCCTTGGGGTCAGTAATGGAGAGAGGTCTATCAGACATCAAGCCTTGGGGTTAGTAATGGAGAGAGGTCTATCAGACATCAAGCCCTGGGGTTAGTAATGGAGAGAGGTCTATCAGACATCAAGCCCTGGGGTTAGGAATGTAGAGGAGTCTATCAGACATCAAGCCCTGGGGTTATTAATGGAGAGAGGTCTATCAGACATCAAGCTCTGGGGTTAGTAATGGAGAGGGGTCTATCAGACATCAAGCCCCGGGGTTAGTAATGGAGAGGGGTCTATCAGACATCAATCCCTGGGGTTAGTAATGGAGAGAGGTCTATCAGACATCAAGCCCTGGGGTTAGTAATGGAGAGGGGTCTATCAGACATCAAGCCCCGGGGTTAGTAATGAAGAGGGGTCTATCAGACTTCAAGCCCCGGGGTTAGTAATGGAGAGGAGTCTATCAGACATCAAGCCCTGGGGTTAGTAATGGAGAGGGGTCTATCAGACATCAAGCCCTGGGGTTAGTAATGGAGAGGGGTCTATCAGACATCAAGCCCTGGGGTTAGTAATGGAGAGAGGTCTATGAGACATCAAGCCCTGTGGTTAGTAATGGAGAGGGGTCTATCAGACATCAAGCCCTGGTGTTAGTAATGGAGAGGGGTCTATCAGACATCAAGCCCTGGGGTTAGTAATGGGGAGGGGTCTATCAGACATCAAGCCCTGGGGTTAGTAATGGGGAGGGGTCTATCAGACATCAAGCCCTGGGGTTAGTAATGGAGAGGGGTCTATCAGACATTAAGCCCTGGGGTTAGTAATGGAGAGGGGTTTATCAGACATTAAGCCCTGGGGTTAGTAATGGAGAGGGGTTTATCAGACATTAAGCCCTGGGGTTAGTAATGGAGAGGGGTCTATCAGACATCAAGCCCTGGGGTCAGTAATGGAGACGGGTCTATCAGACATCAAGCCCTGGGGTTAGAAATGGAGAGAGGTCTATCAGACATCAAGCCCTGGGGTTAGTAATGGAGAGGGGTCTATCAGACATCAAGCCCTGAGGTCAGTAATGGAGAGGGGTCTATCAGACATCAAGCCTTGGGGTCAGTAATGGAGAGAGGTCTATCAGACATCAAGCCTTGGGGTTAGTAATGGAGAGAGGTCTATCAGACATCAAGCCCTGGGGTTAGTAATGGAGAGAGGTCTATCAGACATCAAGCCCTGGGGTTAGGAATGTAGAGGAGTCTATCAGACATCAAGCCCTGGGGTTATTAATGGAGAGAGGTCTATCAGACATCAAGCTCTGGGGTTAGTAATGGAGAGGGGTCTATCAGACATCAAGCCCCGGGGTTAGTAATGGAGAGGGGTCTATCAGACATCAATCCCTGGGGTTAGTAATGGAGAGAGGTCTATCAGACATCAAGCCCTGGGGTTAGTAATGGAGAGGGGTCTATCAGACATCAAGCCCCGGGGTTAGTAATGAAGAGGGGTCTATCAGACTTCAAGCCCCGGGGTTAGTAATGGAGAGGAGTCTATCAGACATCAAGCCCTGGGGTTAGTAATGGAGAGGGGTCTATCAGACATCAAGCCCTGGGGTTAGTAATGGAGAGGGGTCTATCAGACATCAAGCCCTGGGGTTAGTAATGGAGAGAGGTCTATGAGACATCAAGCCCTGTGGTTAGTAATGGAGAGGGGTCTATCAGACATCAAGCCCTGGTGTTAGTAATGGAGAGGGGTCTATCAGACATCAAGCCCTGGGGTTAGTAATGGGGAGGGGTCTATCAGACATCAAGCCCTGGGGTTAGTAATGGGGAGGGGTCTATCAGACATCAAGCCCTGGGGTTAGTAATGGAGAGGGGTCTATCAGACATTAAGCCCTGGGGTTAGTAATGGAGAGGGGTTTATCAGACATTAAGCCCTGGGGTTAGTAATGGAGAGGGGTTTATCAGACATTAAGCCCTGGGGTTAGTAATGGAGAGGGGTCTATCAGACATCAAGCCCTGGGATCAGTAATGGAGAGGGGTCTATCAGACATCAAGCCCGGGGTTGGTAATTGGGAGGGGTCTATCAGACATCAAGCCCCGGGGTCATTAAAGGAGAGGGGTCTATCAGACATCAAGCCCCGGGGTTAGTAATGGAGAGGAGTCTATCAGACATCAAGCCCCGGGGTTAGTAATGGAGAGGAGTCTATCAGACATCAAGCCCTGGGGTTAGTAATGGAGAGGGGTCTATCAGACATCAAGCCCTGGGGTTAGTAATGGAGAGGGGTCTATCAGACATCAAGCCCTGAGGTCAGTAATGGAGAGGGGTCTATCAGACATCAAGCCCTGGGGTTAGTAATGGAGAGGGGTCTATCAGACATCAAGCCCTGGGGTTAGAAATGGAGAGAGGTCTATCAGACATCAAGCCCTGGGGTTAGTAATGGAGAAGGGTCTATCAGACATCAAGCCCTGGGGTCAGTAATGGAGAGGGGTCTATCAGACATCAAGCCTTGGGGTCAGTAATGGAGAGGGGTCTATCAGATATCAATCCTTGGGGTTAGTAATGGAGAGAGGTCTATCAGACATCAAGTACTGGGGTTAGTAATGGAGAGAGGTCTATCAGACATCAAGCCCTGGGGTTAGTAATGGAGAGGAGTCTATCAGACATCAAGCCCTGGGGTTATTAATGGAGAGAGGTCTATCAGACATCAAGCCCTGGGGTTAGTAATGGAGAGGGGTCTATCAGACATCAAGCCCCAGGGTTAGTAATGGAGAGGGGTGTATCAGACATCAAGCCCTGGGGTTAGTAATGGAGAGAGGTCTATCAGACATCAAGCCCTGGGGTTAGTAATGGAGAGGGGTCTATCAGACATCAAGCCCCGGGGTTAGTAATGGAGATGGGTCTATCAGACATCAAGCCCCGGGGTTAGTAATGGAGAGGAGTCTATCAGACATCAAGCCCTGGGGTTAGTAATGGAGATGGGTCTATCAGACATCAAGCCCTGGGGTTAGTAATGGAGAGGGGTCTATCAGACATCAAGCCCTGGGGTTAGTAATGGAGAGGGGTCTATCAGACATCAAGCCCTGGGGTTAGTAATGGAGAGAGATCTATCAGACATCAAGCCCTGGGGTTAGTAATGGAGAGGAGTCTATCAGACATCAAGCCCTGGGGTCAGTAATGGAGAGGGGTCTATCAGACATCAAGCCCTGGGGTTAGTAATGGAGAGGGGTCTATCAGACATCAAGCCCTGGGGTTAGTAATGGAGAGAGATCTATCAGACGTCAAGCCCTGGGGTTAGTAATGGAGAGGGGTCTATCAGACATCAAGCCCTGGGGTTAGTAATTTAGAGGGATCTATCAGACATCAAGCCCTGGGGTTGTAATGGAGAGGGGTCTATCAGACATAAAGCCCTGGGGTTAGTAATGGAGAGGGGTCTATCAGACATAAAGCCCTGGGGTTAGTAATAGAGAGGGGTCTATCAGACATCAAGCCCCGGGGTTGGTAATGGAGAGGCGTCTATCAGACATCAAGCCCCGGGGTTAGTAATGGAGAGGAGTCTATCAGACATCAAGCCCCGGGGTTAGTATTGGAGAGGGGTCTATCAGACATCAAGCCCTGGGGTTAGTAATGGAGAGGAGTCTATCAGACATCAAGCTCTGAGGTTAGTAAAGGAGAGGCATCTATCAGACATCAAGCCCTGGGGTCAGTAATGGAGAGGGGTCTATCAGACATCAAGCCCTGGGGTCAGTAATGGAGAGGGGTCTATCAGACATCAAGCCCTGGGGTCAGTAATGGAGAGGGGTCTATCAGTCATCAAGCCCTGGGGTCAGTAATGGAGAGGGGTCTATCAGACATCAAGCCCTGGGGTCAGTAATGGAGAGGGGTCCTATCAGACATCAAGCCCTGGGGTCAGTAATGGAGACGGGTCTATCAGACATCAAGCCCTGGGGTTAGAAATGGAGAGAGGTCTATCAGACATCAAGCCCTGGGGTTAGTAATGGAGAGGGGTCTATCAGACATCAAGCCCTGAGGTCAGTAATGGAGAGGGGTCTATCAGACATCAAGCCTTGGGGTCAGTAATGGAGAGAGGTCTATCAGACATCAAGCCTTGGGGTTAGTAATGGAGAGAGGTCTATCAGACATCAAGCCCTGGGGTTAGTAATGGAGAGAGGTCTATCAGACATCAAGCCCTGGGGTTAGGAATGTAGAGGAGTCTATCAGACATCAAGCCCTGGGGTTATTAATGGAGAGAGGTCTATCAGACATCAAGCTCTGGGGTTAGTAATGGAGAGGGGTCTATCAGACATCAAGCCCCGGGGTTAGTAATGGAGAGGGGTCTATCAGACATCAATCCCTGGGGTTAGTAATGGAGAGAGGTCTATCAGACATCAAGCCCTGGGGTTAGTAATGGAGAGGGGTCTATCAGACATCAAGCCCCGGGGTTAGTAATGAAGAGGGGTCTATCAGACTTCAAGCCCCGGGGTTAGTAATGGAGAGGAGTCTATCAGACATCAAGCCCTGGGGTTAGTAATGGAGAGGGGTCTATCAGACATCAAGCCCTGGGGTTAGTAATGGAGAGGGGTCTATCAGACATCAAGCCCTGGGGTTAGTAATGGAGAGAGGTCTATGAGACATCAAGCCCTGTGGTTAGTAATGGAGAGGGGTCTATCAGACATCAAGCCCTGGTGTTAGTAATGGAGAGGGGTCTATCAGACATCAAGCCCTGGGGTTAGTAATGGGGAGGGGTCTATCAGACATCAAGCCCTGGGGTTAGTAATGGGGAGGGGTCTATCAGACATCAAGCCCTGGGGTTAGTAATGGAGAGGGGTCTATCAGACATTAAGCCCTGGGGTTAGTAATGGAGAGGGGTTTATCAGACATTAAGCCCTGGGGTTAGTAATGGAGAGGGGTTTATCAGACATTAAGCCCTGGGGTTAGTAATGGAGAGGGGTCTATCAGACATCAAGCCCTGGGATCAGTAATGGAGAGGGGTCTATCAGACATCAAGCCCGGGGTTGGTAATTGGGAGGGGTCTATCAGACATCAAGCCCCTGGGTCATTAAAGGAGAGGGGTCTATCAGACATCAAGCCCCGGGGTTAGTAATGGAGAGGAGTCTATCAGACATCAAGCCCCGGGGTTAGTAATGGAGAGGAGTCTATCAGACATCAAGCCCTGGGGTTAGTAATGGAGAGGGGTCTATCAGACATCAAGCCCTGGGGTTAGTAATGGAGAGGGGTCTATCAGACATCAAGCCCTGAGGTCAGTAATGGAGAAGGGTCTATCAGACATCAAGCCCTGGGGTTAGTAATGGAGAGGGGTCTATCAGACATCAAGCCCTGGGGTTAGAAATGGAGAGAGGTCTATCAGACATCAAGCCCTGGGGTTAGTAATGGAGAGGGGTCTATCAGACATCAAGCCCTGGGGTCAGTAATGGAGAGGGGTCTATCAGACATCAAGCCTTGGGGTCAGTAATGGAGAGGGGTCTATCAGATATCAATCCTTGGGGTTAGTAATGGAGAGAGGTCTATCAGACATCAAGTACTGGGGTTAGTAATGGAGAGAGGTCTATCAGACATCAAGCCCTGGGGTTAGTAATGGAGAGGAGTCTATCAGACATCAAGCCCTGGGGTTATTAATGGAGAGAGGTCTATCAGACATCAAGCCCTGGGGTTAGTAATGGAGAGGGGTCTATCAGACATCAAGCCCCAGGGTTAGTAATGGAGAGGGGTGTATCAGACATCAAGCCCTGGGGTTAGTAATGGAGAGAGGTCTATCAGACATCAAGCCCTGGGGTTAGTAATGGAGAGGGGTCTATCAGACATCAAGCCCCGGGGTTAGTAATGGAGATGGGTCTATCAGACATCAAGCCCCGGGGTTAGTAATGGAGAGGAGTCTATCAGACATCAAGCCCTGGGGTTAGTAATGGAGATGGGTCTATCAGACATCAAGCCCTGGGGTTAGTAATGGAGAGGGGTCTATCAGACATCAAGCCCTGGGGTTAGTAATGGAGAGGGGTCTATCAGACATCAAGCCCTGGGGTTAGTAATGGAGAGAGATCTATCAGACATCAAGCCCTGGGGTTAGTAATGGAGAGGAGTCTATCAGACATCAAGCCCTGGGGTCAGTAATGGAGAGGGGTCTATCAGACATCAAGCCCTGGGGTTAGTAATGGAGAGGGGTCTATCAGACATCAAGCCCTGGGGTTAGTAATGGAGAGAGATCTATCAGACGTCAAGCCCTGGGGTTAGTAATGGAGAGGGGTCTATCAGACATCAAGCCCTGGGGTTAGTAATTTAGAGGGGTCTATCAGACATCAAGCCCTGGGGTTAGTAATGGAGAGGGGTCTATCAGACATCAAGCCCTGGGGTTAGTAATGGAGAGGGGTCTATCAGACATCAAGCCCTGGGGTCAGTAATGGAGAGGGGTCTATCAGACATCAAGCCCTGGGGTTAGTAATGGAGAGGGGTATATCAGACATCAAGCCCTGGGGTTAGTAATGGAGAGTGGTCTATCAGACATCAAGTCCTTGGGGTCAGTAATGGAGAGGGGTATATCAGACATCAAGCCCTGGGGTTAGTAATGGAGAGGGGTCTATCAGACATAAAGTCCTTGGGGTCAGTAATGGAGAGGGGTCTATCAGACATCAAGCCCTGGGGTTAGTAATGGAGAGGGGTCTATCAGACATCAAGCCCTGGGGTTAGTAATGGAGAGGGGTCTATCAGACATCAAGCCCTGGGGTTAGTTATGGAGAGGGGTCTATCAGACATCAAGCCCTGGGGTTAGTAATGGAGATGGGTCTATCAGACATCAAGCCCTGGGGTTAGTAATGGAGAGGGGTCTATCAGACATCAAGCCCTGGGGTCAGTAATGGAGAGGGGTCTATCAGACATCAAGCCCTGGGGTTAGAAATGGAGAGGGGTCTATCAGACATCAAGCCCTGGGGTTAGTAATGGAGAGGGGTCTATCAGACATCAAGCCCTGAGGTCAGTAATGGAGAGGGGTCTATCAGACATCAAGCCCTGGGGTTAGTAATGGAGAGGGGTCTATCAGACATCAAGCCCTGGGTTAGTAATGGAGAGAGATCTATCAGACATCAAGCCCTGGGGTTGGTAATGGAGAGGGGTCTATCAGACATCAAGCCCTGGGATCAGTAATGGAGAGGGGTCTATCTGACATCAAGCCCTGGGGTTAGTAATGGAGAGGGGTCTATCAGACATCAAGCCCCGGGGTCAGTAATGCAGAGGGGTCTATCAGACATCATGCCCCGGGATTAGTAATGGAGAGGAGTCTATCAGACATCAAGCCCCGGGGTTAGTAATGGAGAGGAGTCTATCAGACATCAAGCCCTGGGGTTAGTAATGGAGAGGGGTCTATCAGACATCAAGCCCTGGGGTCAGTAATGGAGAGGGGTCTATCAGAGATCAATCCCCGGGGTTAGTAATGGAGAGGGGTCTATCAGACATCAAGCCCCGGGGTTAGTAATGGAGAGGGGTCTATCAGACATCAAGCTCTGGGGTCAGTAATGGAGAGGGGTCTATCAGACATCAAGCCCTGGGATCAGTAATGGAGAGGAGTCTATCAGACATCAAGCCCTGGGGTTAGTAATGGAGATGGGTCTATCAGACATCAAGCCCTGGGGTTAGTAATAGAGAGGGGTCTATCAGACATCAAGCCCTGGGATCAGTAATGGAGAGGAGTCTATCAGACATCAAGCCCCGGGGTTAGTAATGGAGAGGGGTCTATCAGACATCAAGCCCCGGGGTCAGTAATGGAGAGGGGTTTATCAGACATCAAGCCCCGGGGTCAGTAATGGAGAGGGGTCTATCAGACATGAAGCCCTGGGGTCAGTAATGGAGAGGGGTTTATCAGACATTAAGCCCTGGGGTCAGTAATGGAGAGGGATCTATCAGGCATCAAGCCCCGGGGTTAGTAATGGAGAGAGGTCTATCAGACATCAAGCCCTGGGGTTAGTAATGGAGAGGGGTCTATCAGACATCAAGCCCTGGGGTCAGTAATGGAGAGGAGTCTATCAGACATCAAGCCTTGGGGTTAGTAATGGAGAGGGGTCTATCAGACATCAATCCCTGGGGTTAGTAATGGAGAGGGGTCTATCAGACATCAAGCCCCGGGGTTAGTAATGGAGAGGGGTTTATCAGACATTAAGCCCCGGGGTCAGTAATGGAGAGGGGTCTATCAGACATCAAGCCCTGTGGTTAGTAATGGAGAGAGATCTATCAGACATCAAGCCCTGGGGTTAGTAATGGAGAGGGGTCTATCAGACATCAAGCCCTGGGGTTAGTAATGGAGAGGGGTCTATCAGACATTAAGCCCTGGGGTTAGTAATGGAGAGGGGTCTATCAGACATCAAGCCCTGGGGTTAGTAATGGGGAGGGGTCTATCAGACATCAAGCCCTGGGGTTAGTAATGGAGAGGGGTCTATCAGACATTAAGCCCTGGGGTTAGTAATGGAGAGGTGTTTATCAGATATTAACCCCTGGGGTTAGTAATGGAGAGGGGTTTATCAGACATTAAGCCCTGGGGTTAGTAATGGAGAGGGGTCTATCAGACATCAAGCCCTGGGATCAGTAATGAAGAGGGTTCTATCAGACATCAAGCCCGGGGTTGGTAATGGGGAGGGGTCTATCAGACATCAAGCCCCGGGGTTAGTAATGGAGAGGAGTCTATCAGACATCAAGCCCCGGGGTTAGTAATGGAGAGGAGTCTATCAGACATCAAGCCCTGGGGTTAGTAATGGAGAGGGGTCTATCAGACATCAAGCCCTGGGGTTAGTAATGGAGAGAGGTCTATCAGACATCAAGCCCTGGGGTTAGTAATGGAGAGGAGTCTATCAGACATCAAGCCCTGAGGTTAGTAAAGGAGAGGGGTATATCAGACATCAAGCCCTGGGGTTAGTAACGGAGAGGGGTCTATCAGACATCAAGCCCTGGGGTCAGTAATGGAGAGGGTTCTATCAGACATCAAGCCCTGGGGTTGGTAATGGAGAGGGGTCTATCAGACATCAAGCCCTGGGATCAGTAATGGAGAGGGGTCTATCAGACATCAAGCCCTGGGGTTAGTAATGGGGAGGGGTCTATCAGACATCAAGCCCTGGGGTCAGTAATGGAGAGGGTCCTATCAGACATCAAGCCCTGGGGTTGGTAATGGAGAGGGGTCTATCAGACATCAAGCCCTGGGGTTAGTAATGGAGAGGGGTCTATCAGACATCAAGCCCCGGGGTTAGTAATGGAGAGGAGTCTATCAGACATTAAGCCCTGGGGTTAGAAATGGAGAGGGGTCTATCAGACATCAAGCCCTGGGATCAGTAATGGAGAGGAGTCTATCAGACATCAAGCCCTGGGGTTAGTAATGGAGATGGGTCTATCAGACATCAAGCCCTGGGGTTAGTAATGGAGAGGGGTCTATCAGACATCAAGCCCTGGGGTTAGTAATGGAGAGGGATCTATCAGACATCAAGCCCTGGGGTTGTAATGGAGAGGGGTCTATCAGACATAAAGCCCTGGGGTTAGTAATGGAGAGGGGTCTATCAGACATAAAGCCCTGGGGTTAGTAATAGAGAGGGGTCTATCAGACATCAAGCCCCGGGGTTGGTAATGGAGAGGCGTCTATCAGACATCAAGCCCCGGGGTTAGTAATGGAGAGGAGTCTATCAGACATCAAGCCCCGGGGTTAGTATTGGAGAGGGGTCTATCAGACATCAAGCCCTGGGGTTAGTAATGGAGAGGAGTCTATCAGACATCAAGCTCTGAGGTTAGTAAAGGAGAGGCATCTATCAGACATCAAGCCCTGGGGTCAGTAATGGAGAGGGGTCTATCAGACATCAAGCCCTGGGGTCAGTAATGGAGAGGGGTCTATCAGACATCAAGCCCTGGGGTCAGTAATGGAGAGGGGTCTATCAGTCATCAAGCCCTGGGGTCAGTAATGGAGAGGGGTCTATCAGACATCAAGCCCTGGGGTCAGTAATGGAGAGGGGTCCTATCAGACATCAAGCCCTGGGGTCAGTAATGGAGACGGGTCTATCAGACATCAAGCCCTGGGGTTAGAAATGGAGAGAGGTCTATCAGACATCAAGCCCTGGGGTTAGTAATGGAGAGGGGTCTATCAGACATCAAGCCCTGAGGTCAGTAATGGAGAGGGGTCTATCAGACATCAAGCCTTGGGGTCAGTAATGGAGAGAGGTCTATCAGACATCAAGCCTTGGGGTTAGTAATGGAGAGAGGTCTATCAGACATCAAGCCCTGGGGTTAGTAATGGAGAGAGGTCTATCAGACATCAAGCCCTGGGGTTAGGAATGTAGAGGAGTCTATCAGACATCAAGCCCTGGGGTTATTAATGGAGAGAGGTCTATCAGACATCAAGCTCTGGGGTTAGTAATGGAGAGGGGTCTATCAGACATCAAGCCCCGGGGTTAGTAATGGAGAGGGGTCTATCAGACATCAATCCCTGGGGTTAGTAATGGAGAGAGGTCTATCAGACATCAAGCCCTGGGGTTAGTAATGGAGAGGGGTCTATCAGACATCAAGCCCCGGGGTTAGTAATGAAGAGGGGTCTATCAGACTTCAAGCCCCGGGGTTAGTAATGGAGAGGAGTCTATCAGACATCAAGCCCTGGGGTTAGTAATGGAGAGGGGTCTATCAGACATCAAGCCCTGGGGTTAGTAATGGAGAGGGGTCTATCAGACATCAAGCCCTGGGGTTAGTAATGGAGAGAGGTCTATGAGACATCAAGCCCTGTGGTTAGTAATGGAGAGGGGTCTATCAGACATCAAGCCCTGGTGTTAGTAATGGAGAGGGGTCTATCAGACATCAAGCCCTGGGGTTAGTAATGGGGAGGGGTCTATCAGACATCAAGCCCTGGGGTTAGTAATGGGGAGGGGTCTATCAGACATCAAGCCCTGGGGTTAGTAATGGAGAGGGGTCTATCAGACATTAAGCCCTGGGGTTAGTAATGGAGAGGGGTTTATCAGACATTAAGCCCTGGGGTTAGTAATGGAGAGGGGTTTATCAGACATTAAGCCCTGGGGTTAGTAATGGAGAGGGGTCTATCAGACATCAAGCCCTGGGATCAGTAATGGAGAGGGGTCTATCAGACATCAAGCCCGGGGTTGGTAATTGGGAGGGGTCTATCAGACATCAAGCCCCGGGGTCATTAAAGGAGAGGGGTCTATCAGACATCAAGCCCCGGGGTTAGTAATGGAGAGGAGTCTATCAGACATCAAGCCCCGGGGTTAGTAATGGAGAGGAGTCTATCAGACATCAAGCCCTGGGGTTAGTAATGGAGAGGGGTCTATCAGACATCAAGCCCTGGGGTTAGTAATGGAGAGGGGTCTATCAGACATCAAGCCCTGAGGTCAGTAATGGAGAGGGGTCTATCAGACATCAAGCCCTGGGGTTAGTAATGGAGAGGGGTCTATCAGACATCAAGCCCTGGGGTTAGAAATGGAGAGAGGTCTATCAGACATCAAGCCCTGGGGTTAGTAATGGAGAGGGGTCTATCAGACATCAAGCCCTGGGGTCAGTAATGGAGAGGGGTCTATCAGACATCAAGCCTTGGGGTCAGTAATGGAGAGGGGTCTATCAGATATCAATCCTTGGGGTTAGTAATGGAGAGAGGTCTATCAGACATCAAGTACTGGGGTTAGTAATGGAGAGAGGTCTATCAGACATCAAGCCCTGGGGTTAGTAATGGAGAGGAGTCTATCAGACATCAAGCCCTGGGGTTATTAATGGAGAGAGGTCTATCAGACATCAAGCCCTGGGGTTAGTAATGGAGAGGGGTCTATCAGACATCAAGCCCCAGGGTTAGTAATGGAGAGGGGTGTATCAGACATCAAGCCCTGGGGTTAGTAATGGAGAGAGGTCTATCAGACATCAAGCCCTGGGGTTAGTAATGGAGAGGGGTCTATCAGACATCAAGCCCCGGGGTTAGTAATGGAGATGGGTCTATCAGACATCAAGCCCCGGGGTTAGTAATGGAGAGGAGTCTATCAGACATCAAGCCCTGGGGTTAGTAATGGAGATGGGTCTATCAGACATCAAGCCCTGGGGTTAGTAATGGAGAGGGGTCTATCAGACATCAAGCCCTGGGGTTAGTAATGGAGAGGGGTCTATCAGACATCAAGCCCTGGGGTTAGTAATGGAGAGAGATCTATCAGACATCAAGCCCTGGGGTTAGTAATGGAGAGGAGTCTATCAGACATCAAGCCCTGGGGTCAGTAATGGAGAGGGGTCTATCAGACATCAAGCCCTGGGGTTAGTAATGGAGAGGGGTCTATCAGACATCAAGCCCTGGGGTTAGTAATGGAGAGAGATCTATCAGACGTCAAGCCCTGGGGTTAGTAATGGAGAGGGGTCTATCAGACATCAAGCCCTGGGGTTAGTAATTTAGAGGGGTCTATCAGACATCAAGCCCTGGGGTTAGTAATGGAGAGGGGTCTATCAGACATCAAGCCCTGGGGTTAGTAATGGAGAGGGGTCTATCAGACATCAAGCCCTGGGGTCAGTAATGGAGAGGGGTCTATCAGACATCAAGCCCTGGGGTTAGTAATGGAGAGGGGTATATCAGACATCAAGCCCTGGGGTTAGTAATGGAGAGTGGTCTATCAGACATCAAGTCCTTGGGGTCAGTAATGGAGAGGGGTATATCAGACATCAAGCCCTGGGGTTAGTAATGGAGAGGGGTCTATCAGACATAAAGTCCTTGGGGTCAGTAATGTAGAGGGGTCTATCAGACATCAAGCCCTGGGGTTAGTAATGGAGAGGGGTCTATCAGACATCAAGCCCTGGGGTTAGTAATGGAGAGGGGTCTATCAGACATCAAGCCCTGGGGTTAGTTATGGAGAGGGGTCTATCAGACATCAAGCCCTGGGGTTAGTAATGGAGATGGGTCTATCAGACATCAAGCCCTGGGGTTAGTAATGGAGAGGGGTCTATCAGACATCAAGCCCTGGGGTCAGTAATGGAGAGGGGTCTATCAGACATCAAGCCCTGGGGTTAGAAATGGAGAGGGGTCTATCAGACATCAAGCCCTGGGGTTAGTAATGGAGAGGGGTCTATCAGACATCAAGCCCTGAGGTCAGTAATGGAGAGGGGTCTATCAGACATCAAGCCCTGGGGTTAGTAATGGAGAGGGGTCTATCAGACATCAAGCCCTGGGTTAGTAATGGAGAGAGATCTATCAGACATTAAGCCCTGGGGTTAGTAATGGAGAGGAGTCTATCAGACATCAAGCCCTTGGGTCAGTAATGGAGAGGGGTCTATCAGACATCAAGCCCTGGGGTTAATAATGGAGAGGGGTCTATCAGACATCAAGCCCTGGGGTTAGTAATGGAGAGGGGTCTATCAGACATCAAGCCCTGGGTTAGTAATGGAGAGAGATCTATCAGACATCAAGCCCTGGGGTTAGTAATGGAGAGGAGTCTATCAGACATCAAGCCCTTGGGTCAGTAATGGAGATGGGTCTATCAGACATCAAGCCCTGGGGTTAGTAATGGAGAGGGGTCTATCAGACATCAAGCCCTGGGGTTAGTAATGGAGAGGGGTCTATCAGACATCAAGCCCTGGGGTCAGTAATGCAGAGGGGTCTATCAGACATCAAGCCCTGGGGTTAGTAATGGAGAGGGGTCTATCAGACATCAAGCCCTGGGGTTAGTAATGGAGAAGGGTCTATCAGACATCAAGCCCTGGGGTCAGTAATGCACGGGGGTCTTTCAGACATCAAGCCCTGGGGTTAGTAATGGAGAGGGGTCTATCAGACATCAAGCCCTGGGGTCAGTAATGGAGAGGGGTCTATGAGACATCAAGCCCTGGGGTTAGTAATGGAGAGGGGTATATCAGACATCAAGCCCTGGGGTTAGTAATGGAGAGGTGTCTATCAGACATCAAGCCCTTGGGGTTAGTAATGGAGAGGGGTCTATCAGACATCAAGCCCTGGGGTTAGTAATGGAGAGGGGTCTATCAGACATCAAGCCCTGGGGTTAGTAATGGAGAGGGGTCTATCAGACATCAAGCCCTGGGGTTAGTAATGGAGAGGGGTCTATCAGACATCAAGCCCTGGGGTTAGTAATGGAGAGGGGTCTATCAGACATCAAGCCCTGGGGTCAGTAATGGAGACGGGTCTATCAGACATCAAGCCCTGGGTTTAGAAATGGAGAGAGGTCTATCAGACATCAAGCCCTGGGGTTAGTAATGGACAGGGGTCTATCAGACATCAAGCCCTAAGGTCAGTAATGGAGAGGGGTCTATCAGACATCAAGACTTGGGGTCAGTAATGGAGAGGGGTCTATCAGACATCAAGCCTTGGGGTTAGTAATGGAGAGAGGTCTATCAGACATCAAGCCCTGGGGTTAGTAATGGAGAGAGGTCTATCAGACATCAAGCCCTGGGGTTAGGAATGTAGAGGAGTCTATCAGACATCAAGCCCTGGGGTTAGTAATGGAGAGGGGTCTATCAGACATCAAGCCCTGGGGTTAGTGATGGAGAGAGATCTATCAGACATCAAGCCCTGGGGTTAGTAATGGAGAGGGGTCTATCAGACATCAAGCCCTGGGGTTAGTAATGGAGAGGGGTCTATCAGACATCAAGCCCTGGGGTTAGTAATGGAGAGGGGTCTATCAGACATCAAGCCCTGGGGTTAGTAATGGAGAGGGGTCTATCAGGCATCAAGCCCTGGGGTTAGTAATGGAGAGGGGTCTATCAGACATCAAGCCGTGGGGTTAGTAATGGAGAGGGGTCTATCAGACATCAAGCCGTGGGGTCAGTAATGCAGAGGGGTCTATCAGACATTAAGCCCTGGGGTTAGTAATGGAGAGGAGTCTATCAGACATCAAGCCCTCTGGTTAGTAATGGAGAGGGGTCTATCAGACATCAAACCCTGGGGTCAGTAATGGAGAGGGGTCTATCAGCCATCAAGCCCCGGGGTTAGTAATGGAGAGGGGTCTATCAGACATCAAGCCCTGGGGTTAGTAATGGAGAGGGGTCTATCACACATCAAGCCCCGGGGTTAGTAATGGAGAGGGGTCTATCAGACATCAAGCCGTGGGGTTAGTAATGGAGAGGGGTCTATCAGACATCAAGCCGTGGGGTCAGTAATGCAGAGGGGTCTATCAGACATTAAGCCTTGGGGTTAGTAATGGAGAGGAGTCTATCAGACATCAAGCCCTGGGGTTAGTAATGGAGAGGGGTCTATCAGACATCAAGCACTGGGGTCAGTAATGGAGAGGGGTCTATCAGACATCAAGCCCTGGGGTTAGTAATGGAGAGGGGTCTATCAGACATCAAGCCCTGGGGTTAGTAATGGAGAGGGGTCTATCAGACATCAAGCCCTGGGGTCAGTAATGAAGAGGGTTCTATCAGACATCAAGCCCGGGGTTGGTAATGGGGAGGGGTCTATCAGACATCAAGCCCCGGGGTTAGTAATGGAGAGGAGTCTATCAGACATCAAGCCCCGGGGTTAGTAATGGAGAGGAGTCTATCAGACATCAAGCCCTGGGGTTAGTAATGGAGAGGGGTCTATCAGACATCAAGCCCTGGGGTTAGTAATGGAGAGAGGTCTATCAGACATCAAGCCCTGGGGTTAGTAATGGAGAGGAGTCTATCAGACATCAAGCCCTGAGGTTAGTAAAGGAGAGGGGTATATCAGACATCAAGCCCTGGGGTTAGTAACGGAGAGGGGTCTATCAGACATCAAGCCCTGGGGTCAGTAATGGAGAGGGTTCTATCAGACATCAAGCCCTGGGGTTGGTAATGGAGAGGGGTCTATCAGACATCAAGCCCTGGGATCAGTAATGGAGAGGGGTCTATCAGACATCAAGCCCTGGGGTTAGTAATGGGGAGGGGTCTATCAGACATCAAGCCCTGGGGTCAGTAATGGAGAGGGTCCTATCAGACATCAAGCCCTGGGGTTGGTAATGGAGAGGGGTCTATCAGACATCAAGCCCTGGGGTTAGTAATGGAGAGGGGTCTATCAGACATCAAGCCCCGGGGTTAGTAATGGAGAGGAGTCTATCAGACATTAAGCCCTGGGGTTAGAAATGGAGAGGGGTCTATCAGACATCAAGCCCTGGGATCAGTAATGGAGAGGAGTCTATCAGACATCAAGCCCTGGGGTTAGTAATGGAGATGGGTCTATCAGACATCAAGCCCTGGGGTTAGTAATGGAGAGGGGTCTATCAGACATCAAGCCCTGGGGTTAGTAATGGAGAGGGATCTATCAGACATCAAGCCCTGGGGTTGTAATGGAGAGGGGTCTATCAGACATAAAGCCCTGGGGTTAGTAATGGAGAGGGGTCTATCAGACATAAAGCCCTGGGGTTAGTAATAGAGAGGGGTCTATCAGACATCAAGCCCCGGGGTTGGTAATGGAGAGGCGTCTATCAGACATCAAGCCCCGGGGTTAGTAATGGAGAGGAGTCTATCAGACATCAAGCCCCGGGGTTAGTATTGGAGAGGGGTCTATCAGACATCAAGCCCTGGGGTTAGTAATGGAGAGGAGTCTATCAGACATCAAGCTCTGAGGTTAGTAAAGGAGAGGCATCTATCAGACATCAAGCCCTGGGGTCAGTAATGGAGAGGGGTCTATCAGACATCAAGCCCTGGGGTCAGTAATGGAGAGGGGTCTATCAGATATCAAGCCCTGGGGTCAGTAATGGAGAGGGGTCTATCAGTCATCAAGCCCTGGGGTCAGTAATGGAGAGGGGTCTATCAGACATCAAGCCCTGGGGTCAGTAATGGAGAGGGGTCCTATCAGACATCAAGCCCTGGGGTCAGTAATGGAGACGGGTCTATCAGACATCAAGCCCTGGGGTTAGAAATGGAGAGAGGTCTATCAGACATCAAGCCCTGGGGTTAGTAATGGAGAGGGGTCTATCAGACATCAAGCCCTGAGGTCAGTAATGGAGAGGGGTCTATCAGACATCAAGCCTTGGGGTCAGTAATGGAGAGAGGTCTATCAGACATCAAGCCTTGGGGTTAGTAATGGAGAGAGGTCTATCAGACATCAAGCCCTGGGGTTAGTAATGGAGAGAGGTCTATCAGACATCAAGCCCTGGGGTTAGGAATGTAGAGGAGTCTATCAGACATCAAGCCCTGGGGTTATTAATGGAGAGAGGTCTATCAGACATCAAGCTCTGGGGTTAGTAATGGAGAGGGGTCTATCAGACATCAAGCCCCGGGGTTAGTAATGGAGAGGGGTCTATCAGACATCAATCCCTGGGGTTAGTAATGGAGAGAGGTCTATCAGACATCAAGCCCTGGGGTTAGTAATGGAGAGGGGTCTATCAGACATCAAGCCCCGGGGTTAGTAATGAAGAGGGGTCTATCAGACTTCAAGCCCCGGGGTTAGTAATGGAGAGGAGTCTATCAGACATCAAGCCCTGGGGTTAGTAATGGAGAGGGGTCTATCAGACATCAAGCCCTGGGGTTAGTAATGGAGAGGGGTCTATCAGACATCAAGCCCTGGGGTTAGTAATGGAGAGAGGTCTATGAGACATCAAGCCCTGTGGTTAGTAATGGAGAGGGGTCTATCAGACATCAAGCCCTGGTGTTAGTAATGGAGAGGGGTCTATCAGACATCAAGCCCTGGGGTTAGTAATGGGGAGGGGTCTATCAGACATCAAGCCCTGGGGTTAGTAATGGGGAGGGGTCTATCAGACATCAAGCCCTGGGGTTAGTAATGGAGAGGGGTCTATCAGACATTAAGCCCTGGGGTTAGTAATGGAGAGGGGTTTATCAGACATTAAGCCCTGGGGTTAGTAATGGAGAGGGGTTTATCAGACATTAAGCCCTGGGGTTAGTAATGGAGAGGGGTCTATCAGACATCAAGCCCTGGGATCAGTAATGGAGAGGGGTCTATCAGACATCAAGCCCGGGGTTGGTAATTGGGAGGGGTCTATCAGACATCAAGCCCCGGGGTCATTAAAGGAGAGGGGTCTATCAGACATCAAGCCCCGGGGTTAGTAATGGAGAGGAGTCTATCAGACATCAAGCCCCGGGGTTAGTAATGGAGAGGAGTCTATCAGACATCAAGCCCTGGGGTTAGTAATGGAGAGGGGTCTATCAGACATCAAGCCCTGGGGTTAGTAATGGAGAGGGGTCTATCAGACATCAAGCCCTGAGGTCAGTAATGGAGAGGGGTCTATCAGACATCAAGCCCTGGGGTTAGTAATGGAGAGGGGTCTATCAGACATCAAGCCCTGGGGTTAGAAATGGAGAGAGGTCTATCAGACATCAAGCCCTGGGGTTAGTAATGGAGAGGGGTCTATCAGACATCAAGCCCTGGGGTCAGTAATGGAGAGGGGTCTATCAGACATCAAGCCTTGGGGTCAGTAATGGAGAGGGGTCTATCAGATATCAATCCTTGGGGTTAGTAATGGAGAGAGGTCTATCAGACATCAAGTACTGGGGTTAGTAATGGAGAGAGGTCTATCAGACATCAAGCCCTGGGGTTAGTAATGGAGAGGAGTCTATCAGACATCAAGCCCTGGGGTTATTAATGGAGAGAGGTCTATCAGACATCAAGCCCTGGGGTTAGTAATGGAGAGGGGTCTATCAGACATCAAGCCCCAGGGTTAGTAATGGAGAGGGGTGTATCAGACATCAAGCCCTGGGGTTAGTAATGGAGAGAGGTCTATCAGACATCAAGCCCTGGGGTTAGTAATGGAGAGGGGTCTATCAGACATCAAGCCCCGGGGTTAGTAATGGAGATGGGTCTATCAGACATCAAGCCCCGGGGTTAGTAATGGAGAGGAGTCTATCAGACATCAAGCCCTGGGGTTAGTAATGGAGATGGGTCTATCAGACATCAAGCCCTGGGGTTAGTAATGGAGAGGGGTCTATCAGACATCAAGCCCTGGGGTTAGTAATGGAGAGGGGTCTATCAGACATCAAGCCCTGGGGTTAGTAATGGAGAGAGATCTATCAGACATCAAGCCCTGGGGTTAGTAATGGAGAGGAGTCTATCAGACATCAAGCCCTGGGGTCAGTAATGGAGAGGGGTCTATCAGACATCAAGCCCTGGGGTTAGTAATGGAGAGGGGTCTATCAGACATCAAGCCCTGGGGTTAGTAATGGAGAGAGATCTATCAGACGTCAAGCCCTGGGGTTAGTAATGGAGAGGGGTCTATCAGACATCAAGCCCTGGGGTTAGTAATTTAGAGGGGTCTATCAGACATCAAGCCCTGGGGTTAGTAATGGAGAGGGGTCTATCAGACATCAAGCCCTGGGGTTAGTAATGGAGAGGGGTCTATCAGACATCAAGCCCTGGGGTCAGTAATGGAGAGGGGTCTATCAGCCATCAAGCCCCGGGGTTAGTAATGGAGAGGGGTCTATCAGACATCAAGCCCTGGGGTTAGTAATGGAGAGGGGTCTATCACACATCAAGCCCCGGGGTTAGTAATGGAGAGGGGTCTATCAGACATCAAGCCGTGGGGTTAGTAATGGAGAGGGGTCTATCAGACATCAAGCCGTGGGGTCAGTAATGCAGAGGGGTCTATCAGACATTAAGCCTTGGGGTTAGTAATGGAGAGGAGTCTATCAGACATCAAGCCCTGGGGTTAGTAATGGAGAGGGGTCTATCAGACATCAAGCACTGGGGTCAGTAATGGAGAGGGGTCTATCAGACATCAAGCCCTGGGGTTAGTAATGGAGAGGGGTCTATCAGACATCAAGCCCTGGGGTTAGTAATGGAGAGGGGTCTATCAGACATCAAGCCCTGGGGTCAGTAATGAAGAGGGTTCTATCAGACATCAAGCCCGGGGTTGGTAATGGGGAGGGGTCTTTCAGACATCAAGCCCCGGGGTTAGTAATGGAGAGGAGTCTATCAGACATCAAGCCCCGGGGTTAGTAATGGAGAGGAGTCTATCAGACATCAAGCCCTGGGGTTAGTAATGGAGAGGGGTCTATCAGACATCAAGCCCTGGGGTTAGTAATGGAGAGAGGTCTATCAGACATCAAGCCCTGGGGTTAGTAATGGAGAGGAGTCTATCAGACATCAAGCCCTGAGGTTAGTAAAGGAGAGGGGTATATCAGACATCAAGCCCTGGGGTTAGTAACGGAGAGGGGTCTATCAGACATCAAGCCCTGGGGTCAGTAATGGAGAGGGTTCTATCAGACATCAAGCCCTGGGGTTGGTAATGGAGAGGGGTCTATCAGACATCAAGCCCTGGGATCAGTAATGGAGAGGGGTCTATCAGACATCAAGCCCTGGGGTTAGTAATGGGGAGGGGTCTATCAGACATCAAGCCCTGGGGTCAGTAATGGAGAGGGTCCTATCAGACATCAAGCCCTGGGGTTGGTAATGGAGAGGGGTCTATCAGACATCAAGCCCTGGGGTTAGTAATGGAGAGGGGTCTATCAGACATCAAGCCCCGGGGTTAGTAATGGAGAGGAGTCTATCAGACATTAAGCCCTGGGGTTAGAAATGGAGAGGGGTCTATCAGACATCAAGCCCTGGGATCAGTAATGGAGAGGAGTCTATCAGACATCAAGCCCTGGGGTTAGTAATGGAGATGGGTCTATCAGACATCAAGCCCTGGGGTTAGTAATGGAGAGGGGTCTATCAGACATCAAGCCCTGGGGTTAGTAATGGAGAGGGATCTATCAGACATCAAGCCCTGGGGTTGTAATGGAGAGGGGTCTATCAGACATAAAGCCCTGGGGTTAGTAATGGAGAGGGGTCTATCAGACATAAAGCCCTGGGGTTAGTAATAGAGAGGGGTCTATCAGACATCAAGCCCCGGGGTTGGTAATGGAGAGGCGTCTATCAGACATCAAGCCCCGGGGTTAGTAATGGAGAGGAGTCTATCAGACATCAAGCCCCGGGGTTAGTATTGGAGAGGGGTCTATCAGACATCAAGCCCTGGGGTTAGTAATGGAGAGGAGTCTATCAGACATCAAGCTCTGAGGTTAGTAAAGGAGAGGCATCTATCAGACATCAAGCCCTGGGGTCAGTAATGGAGAGGGGTCTATCAGACATCAAGCCCTGGGGTCAGTAATGGAGAGGGGTCTATCAGATATCAAGCCCTGGGGTCAGTAATGGAGAGGGGTCTATCAGTCATCAAGCCCTGGGGTCAGTAATGGAGAGGGGTCTATCAGACATCAAGCCCTGGGGTCAGTAATGGAGAGGGGTCCTATCAGACATCAAGCCCTGGGGTCAGTAATGGAGACGGGTCTATCAGACATCAAGCCCTGGGGTTAGAAATGGAGAGAGGTCTATCAGACATCAAGCCCTGGGGTTAGTAATGGAGAGGGGTCTATCAGACATCAAGCCCTGAGGTCAGTAATGGAGAGGGGTCTATCAGACATCAAGCCTTGGGGTCAGTAATGGAGAGAGGTCTATCAGACATCAAGCCTTGGGGTTAGTAATGGAGAGAGGTCTATCAGACATCAAGCCCTGGGGTTAGTAATGGAGAGAGGTCTATCAGACATCAAGCCCTGGGGTTAGGAATGTAGAGGAGTCTATCAGACATCAAGCCCTGGGGTTATTAATGGAGAGAGGTCTATCAGACATCAAGCTCTGGGGTTAGTAATGGAGAGGGGTCTATCAGACATCAAGCCCCGGGGTTAGTAATGGAGAGGGGTCTATCAGACATCAATCCCTGGGGTTAGTAATGGAGAGAGGTCTATCAGACATCAAGCCCTGGGGTTAGTAATGGAGAGGGGTCTATCAGACATCAAGCCCCGGGGTTAGTAATGAAGAGGGGTCTATCAGACTTCAAGCCCCGGGGTTAGTAATGGAGAGGAGTCTATCAGACATCAAGCCCTGGGGTTAGTAATGGAGAGGGGTCTATCAGACATCAAGCCCTGGGGTTAGTAATGGAGAGGGGTCTATCAGACATCAAGCCCTGGGGTTAGTAATGGAGAGAGGTCTATGAGACATCAAGCCCTGTGGTTAGTAATGGAGAGGGGTCTATCAGACATCAAGCCCTGGTGTTAGTAATGGAGAGGGGTCTATCAGACATCAAGCCCTGGGGTTAGTAATGGGGAGGGGTCTATCAGACATCAAGCCCTGGGGTTAGTAATGGGGAGGGGTCTATCAGACATCAAGCCCTGGGGTTAGTAATGGAGAGGGGTCTATCAGACATTAAGCCCTGGGGTTAGTAATGGAGAGGGGTTTATCAGACATTAAGCCCTGGGGTTAGTAATGGAGAGGGGTTTATCAGACATTAAGCCCTGGGGTTAGTAATGGAGAGGGGTCTATCAGACATCAAGCCCTGGGATCAGTAATGGAGAGGGGTCTATCAGACATCAAGCCCGGGGTTGGTAATTGGGAGGGGTCTATCAGACATCAAGCCCCGGGGTCATTAAAGGAGAGGGGTCTATCAGACATCAAGCCCCGGGGTTAGTAATGGAGAGGAGTCTATCAGACATCAAGCCCCGGGGTTAGTAATGGAGAGGAGTCTATCAGACATCAAGCCCTGGGGTTAGTAATGGAGAGGGGTCTATCAGACATCAAGCCCTGGGGTTAGTAATGGAGAGGGGTCTATCAGACATCAAGCCCTGAGGTCAGTAATGGAGAGGGGTCTATCAGACATCAAGCCCTGGGGTTAGTAATGGAGAGGGGTCTATCAGACATCAAGCCCTGGGGTTAGAAATGGAGAGAGGTCTATCAGACATCAAGCCCTGGGGTTAGTAATGGAGAGGGGTCTATCAGACATCAAGCCCTGGGGTCAGTAATGGAGAGGGGTCTATCAGACATCAAGCCTTGGGGTCAGTAATGGAGAGGGGTCTATCAGATATCAATCCTTGGGGTTAGTAATGGAGAGAGGTCTATCAGACATCAAGTACTGGGGTTAGTAATGGAGAGAGGTCTATCAGACATCAAGCCCTGGGGTTAGTAATGGAGAGGAGTCTATCAGACATCAAGCCCTGGGGTTATTAATGGAGAGAGGTCTATCAGACATCAAGCCCTGGGGTTAGTAATGGAGAGGGGTCTATCAGACATCAAGCCCCAGGGTTAGTAATGGAGAGGGGTGTATCAGACATCAAGCCCTGGGGTTAGTAATGGAGAGAGGTCTATCAGACATCAAGCCCTGGGGTTAGTAATGGAGAGGGGTCTATCAGACATCAAGCCCCGGGGTTAGTAATGGAGATGGGTCTATCAGACATCAAGCCCCGGGGTTAGTAATGGAGAGGAGTCTATCAGACATCAAGCCCTGGGGTTAGTAATGGAGATGGGTCTATCAGACATCAAGCCCTGGGGTTAGTAATGGAGAGGGGTCTATCAGACATCAAGCCCTGGGGTTAGTAATGGAGAGGGGTCTATCAGACATCAAGCCCTGGGGTTAGTAATGGAGAGAGATCTATCAGACATCAAGCCCTGGGGTTAGTAATGGAGAGGAGTCTATCAGACATCAAGCCCTGGGGTCAGTAATGGAGAGGGGTCTATCAGACATCAAGCCCTGGGGTTAGTAATGGAGAGGGGTCTATCAGACATCAAGCCCTGGGGTTAGTAATGGAGAGAGATCTATCAGACGTCAAGCCCTGGGGTTAGTAATGGAGAGGGGTCTATCAGACATCAAGCCCTGGGGTTAGTAATTTAGAGGGGTCTATCAGACATCAAGCCCTGGGGTTAGTAATGGAGAGGGGTCTATCAGACATCAAGCCCTGGGGTTAGTAATGGAGAGGGGTCTATCAGACATCAAGCCCTGGGGTCAGTAATGGAGAGGGGTCTATCAGACATCAAGCCCTGGGGTTAGTAATGGAGAGGGGTATATCAGACATCAAGCCCTGGGGTTAGTAATGGAGAGTGGTCTATCAGACATCAAGTCCTTGGGGTCAGTAATGGAGAGGGGTATATCAGACATCAAGCCCTGGGGTTAGTAATGGAGAGGGGTCTATCAGACATAAAGTCCTTGGGGTCAGTAATGGAGAGGGGTCTATCAGACATCAAGCCCTGGGGTTAGTAATGGAGAGGGGTCTATCAGACATCAAGCCCTGGGGTTAGTAATGGAGAGGGGTCTATCAGACATCAAGCCCTGGGGTTAGTTATGGAGAGGGGTCTATCAGACATCAAGCCCTGGGGTTAGTAATGGAGATGGGTCTATCAGACATCAAGCCCTGGGGTTAGTAATGGAGAGGGGTCTATCAGACATCAAGCCCTGGGGTCAGTAATGGAGAGGGGTCTATCAGACATCAAGCCCTGGGGTTAGAAATGGAGAGGGGTCTATCAGACATCAAGCCCTGGGGTTAGTAATGGAGAGGGGTCTATCAGACATCAAGCCCTGAGGTCAGTAATGGAGAGGGGTCTATCAGACATCAAGCCCTGGGGTTAGTAATGGAGAGGGGTCTATCAGACATCAAGCCCTGGGTTAGTAATGGAGAGAGATCTATCAGACATCAAGCCCTGGGGTTAGTAATGGAGAGGAGTCTATCAGACATCAAGCCCTTGGGTCAGTAATGGAGAGGGGTCTATCAGACATCAAGCCCTGGGGTTAATAATGGAGAGGGGTCTATCAGACATCAAGCCCTGGGGTTAGTAATGGAGAGGGGTCTATCAGACATCAAGCCCTGGGTTAGTAATGGAGAGAGATCTATCAGACATCAAGCCCTGGGGTTAGTAATGGAGAGGAGTCTATCAGACATCAAGCCCTTGGGTCAGTAATGGAGATGGGTCTATCAGACATCAAGCCCTGGGGTTAGTAATGGAGAGGGGTCTATCAGACATCAAGCCCTGGGGTTAGTAATGGAGAGGGGTCTATCAGACATCAAGCCCTGGGGTCAGTAATGCAGAGGGGTCTATCAGACATCAAGCCCTGGGGTTAGTAATGGAGAGGGGTCTATCAGACATCAAGCCCTGGGGTTAGTAATGGAGAAGGGTCTATCAGACATCAAGCCCTGGGGTCAGTAATGCACGGGGGTCTTTCAGACATCAAGCCCTGGGGTTAGTAATGGAGAGGGGTCTATCAGACATCAAGCCCTGGGGTCAGTAATGGAGAGGGGTCTATGAGACATCAAGCCCTGGGGTTAGTAATGGAGAGGGGTATATCAGACATCAAGCCCTGGGGTTAGTAATGGAGAGGTGTCTATCAGACATCAAGCCCTTGGGGTTAGTAATGGAGAGGGGTCTATCAGACATCAAGCCCTGGGGTTAGTAATGGAGAGGGGTCTATCAGACATCAAGCCCTGGGGTTAGTAATGGAGAGGGGTCTATCAGACATCAAGCCCTGGGGTTAGTGATGGAGAGAGATCTATCAGACATCAAGCCCTGGGGTTAGTAATGGAGAGGGGTCTATCAGACATCAAGCCCTGGGGTTAGTAATGGAGAGGGGTCTATCAGACATCAAGCCCTGGGGTTAGTAATGGAGAGGGGTCTATCAGACATCAAGCCCTGGGGTTAGTAATGGAGAGGGGTCTATCAGGCATCAAGCCCTGGGGTTAGTAATGGAGAGGGGTCTATCAGACATCAAGCCGTGGGGTTAGTAATGGAGAGGGGTCTATCAGACATCAAGCCGTGGGGTCAGTAATGCAGAGGGGTCTATCAGACATTAAGCCCTGGGGTTAGTAATGGAGAGGAGTCTATCAGACATCAAGCCCTCTGGTTAGTAATGGAGAGGGGTCTATCAGACATCAAACCCTGGGGTCAGTAATGGAGAGGGGTCTATCAGCCATCAAGCCCCGGGGTTAGTAATGGAGAGGGGTCTATCAGACATCAAGCCCTGGGGTTAGTAATGGAGAGGGGTCTATCACACATCAAGCCCCGGGGTTAGTAATGGAGAGGGGTCTATCAGACATCAAGCCGTGGGGTTAGTAATGGAGAGGGGTCTATCAGACATCAAGCCGTGGGGTCAGTAATGCAGAGGGGTCTATCAGACATTAAGCCTTGGGGTTAGTAATGGAGAGGAGTCTATCAGACATCAAGCCCTGGGGTTAGTAATGGAGAGGGGTCTATCAGACATCAAGCACTGGGGTCAGTAATGGAGAGGGGTCTATCAGACATCAAGCCCTGGGGTTAGTAATGGAGAGGGGTCTATCAGACATCAAGCCCTGGGGTTAGTAATGGAGAGGGGTCTATCAGACATCAAGCCCTGGGGTCAGTAATGGAGAGGGGTCTATCAGACATCAAGCCCTGGGGTTAAAAATGGAGAGGGGTCTATCAGACATCAAGCCCTGGGGTTAGTAATGGAGAGGGGTCTATCAGACATCAAGCCCTGGGGTCAATAATGGAGAGGGGTCTATCAGACATCAAGCCTTGGGGTTAGTAATGGAGAGGGGTCTATCAGACATCAAGCCCTGGGGTTAGTAATGGAGAGAGATCTATCAGACATCAAGCCCTGGGGTTAGTAATGGAGAGGAGTCTATCAGACATCAAGCCCTGGGGTTAGTAATGGAGAGGAGTCTATCAGACATCAAGCCCTGGGGTTAGTAATGGAGAGGGGTCTATCAGACATCAAGCCCCGGGGTTAGTAATGGAGAGGGATCTATCAGACATCAAGCCCTGGGGTTAGTAATGGAGAGGGGTCTATCAGACATCAAGCCCTGGGGTCAATAATGGAGAGGGGTCTATCAGACATCAAGCCCTGGGGTTAGTAATGGAGAGGGGTCTCTCAGACATTAAGCCCTGGGGTTAGTAATGGGGAGGGGTTTATCAGACATTAAGCCCTGGGGTTAGTAATGGAGAGGGGTCTCTCAGACATTAATCCCTGGGGTTAGTAATGGGGAGGGGTTTATCAGACATTAAGCCCTGGGGTTAGTAATGGAGAGGGGTCTATCAGACATCAAGCCCTGGGGTTAGTAATGGAGAGGGGTCTATCAGACATCAAGCCCCGGGGTTAGTAATGGAGAGGGGTCTATCAGACATCAAGCCCTGGGGTTAGTAATGGAGAGGGGTCTATCAGACATCAAGCCCTGGGGTTAGTAATGGAGAGGGGTCTATCAGACATTAAGCCCTGGGGTTAGTAATGGAGAGGGGTTTATCAGACATCAAGCCCTGGGGTTAGTAATGGAGAGGGGTCTATCAGACATTAAGCCCTGGGGTTAGTAATGGAGAGGGGTTTATCAGACATTAAGCCCTGGGGTTAGTAATGGAGAGGGGTTTACCAGACATTAAGCCCTGGGGTTAGTAATGGAGAGGGGTTTATCAGACATTAAGCCCTGGGATCAGTAATGGAGAGGGGTCTATCAGACATCAAGCCCCGGGGTCAGTAATGGAGAGGGGTCTATCAGACATCAAGCCCTGGGGTTAGTAATCGAGAGGGGTCTATCAGACATCAAGCCCTGGCATCAGTAATGGAGAGGGGTCTATCAGACATCAAGCCCTGGCATCAGTAATGGAGAGGGGTTTATCAGACATCAAGCCCTGGGGTTAGTAATGGGGAGGGGTCTATCAGACATCAAGCCCTTGGGGTCAGTAATGGAGAGGGGTCTATCAGACATCAAGCCCTGGGGTCAGTAATGGAGAGGGGTCTATCAGACATCAAGCCCTGGGGTTAGAAATGGAGAGGGGTCTATCAGACATCAAGCCCTGGGGTTAGAAATGGAGAGGGGTCTATCAGACATCAAGCCCTGGGGTCAATAATGGAGAGGGGTCTATCAGACATCAAGCCTTGGGGTTAGTAATGGAGAGGGGTCTATCAGACATCAAGCCCTGGGGTTAGTAATGGAGAGAGATCTATCAGACATCAAGCCCTGGGGTTAGTAATGGAGAGGAGTCTATCAGACATCAAGCCCTGGGGTTAGTAATGGAGAGGAGTCTATCAGACATCAAGCCCTGGGGTTAGTAATGGAGAGGGGTCTATCAGACATCAAGCCCCGGGGTTAGTAATGGAGAGGGATCTATCAGACATCAAGCCCTGGGGTTAGTAATGGAGAGGGGTCTATCAGACATCAAGCCCTGGGGTCAATAATGGAGAGGGGTCTATCAGACATCAAGCCCTGGGGTCAGTAATAGAGAGGGGTCTATCAGACATCAAGCCCTGGGGTTAGTAATGGAGAGGGGTATATCAGACATCAAGCCCTGGGGTTAGTAATGGAGAGGGGTATATCAGACATCAAGCCCTGGGGTTAGTAATGGAGAGGGGTCTATCAGACATCAAGCCCTGGGGTTAGTAATGGAGAGGGGTATATCAGACATCAAGCCCTGGGGTTAGTAATGGAGAGGGGTCTATCAGACATCAAGCCCTTTGGGTCAGTAATGGAGAGGGGTCTATCAGACATCAAGCCCTGGGGTTAGTAATGGAGAGGGGTCTATCAGACATCAAGCCCTGGGGTTAGTAATGGAGAGGGGTCTATCAGACATCAAGCCCTGGAGTTAGTAATGGAGAGGGGTCTATCAGACATCAAGCCCTGGGATTAGTAATGGAGGGGGGTCTATCAGACATCAAGCCCTGGGGTCAGTAATGGAGAGGGGTCTATCAGACATCAAGCCCTGGGGTCAGTAATGGAGAGGGGTCTATCAGACATCAAGCCCTGGGGTTAGAAATGGAGAGGGGTCTATCAGACATCAAGCCCTGGGGTTAGTAATGGAGAGGGGTCTATCAGACATCAAGCCCTGGGGTCAATAATGGAGAGGGGTCTATCAGACATCAAGCCTTGGGGTTAGTAATGGAGAGGGGTCTATCAGACATCAAGCCCTGGGGTTAGTAATGGAGAGAGATCTATCAGACATCAAGCCCTGGGGTTAGTAATGGAGAGGAGTCTATCAGACATCAAGCCCTGGGGTTAGTAATGGAGAGGAGTCTATCAGACATCAAGCCCTGGGGTTAGTAATGGAGAGGGGTCTATCAGACATCAAGCCCCGGGGTTAGTAATGGAGAGGGATCTATCAGACATCAAGCCCTGGGGTTAGTAATGGAGAGGGGTCTATCAGACATCAAGGCCTGGGGTCAATAATGGAGAGGGGTCTATCAGACATCAAGCCCTGGGGTCAGTAATAGAGAGGGGTCTATCAGACATCAAGCCCTGGGGTTAGTAATGGAGAGGGGTATATCAGACATCAAGCCCTGGGGTTAGTAATGGAGAGGGGTCTATCAGACATCAAGCCCTGGGGTTAGTAATGGAGAGGGGTCTATCAGACATCAAGCCCTGGGGTTAGTAATGGAGAGGGGTATATCAGACATCAAGCCCTGGGGTTAGTAATGGAGAGGGGTCTATCAGACATCAAGCCCTTGGGGTCAGTAATGGAGAGGGGTCTATCAGACATCAAGCCCTGGGGTTAGTAATGGAGAGGGGTCTATCAGACATCAAGCCCTGGGGTTAGTAATGGAGAGGGGTCTATCAGACATCAAGCCCTGGAGTTAGTAATGGAGAGGGGTCTATCAGACATCAAGCCCTGGGGTTAGTAATGGAGGGGGGTCTATCAGACATCAAGCCCTGGGGTCAGTAATGGAGAGGGGTCTATCAGACATCAAGCCCTGGGGTTAGAAATGGAGAGGGGTCTATCAGACATCAAGCCCTGGGGTTAGTAATGGAGAGGGGTCTATCAGACATCAAGTCCTGGGGTCAGTAATGGAGATGGGTCTATCAGACATCAAGCCTTGGGGTTAGTAATGGAGAGGGGTCTATCAGACATCAAGCCCTGGGGTTAGTAATGGAGGCAGATCTATCAGACATCAAGCCCTGGGGTTAGTAATGGAGAGGAGTCTATCAGACATCAAGCCCTGGGTTCAGTAATGGAGAGGGGTCTATCAGACATCAAGCCCTGGGGTTAGTAATGGAGAGGGGTCTATCAGACATCAAGCCCTGGGGTTAGTAATGGAGAGGGGTCTATCAGACATCAAGCCCTGGGGTTAGTAATGGAGAGGGATCTATCAGACATCAAGCCCTGGGGTTAGTAATGGAGAGGGGTCTATCAGACATCAAGCCCTGGGGTCAGTAATGGAGAGGGGTCTATCAGACATCAAGCCCTGGGGTTAGTAATGGAGAGGGGTCTATCAGACATCAAGCCCTGGGGTTAGTAATGGAGAGGGTTCTATCAGACATCAAGCCCTGGGGTTAGTAATGGAGAGGGGTCTATCAGGCATCAAGCCCTGGGGTTAGTAATGGAGAGGGGTCTATCAGACATCAAGCCGTGGGGTTAGTAATGGAGAGGGGTCTATCAGACATCAAGCCGTGGGGTCAGTAATGCAGAGGGGTCTATCAGACATTAAGCCCTGGGGTTAGTAATGGAGAGGAGTCTATCAGACAACAAGCCCTGGGGTTAGTAATGGAGAGGGGTCTATCAGACATCAAGCCCTGGGGTCAGTAATGGAGAGGGGTCTATCAGCCATGAAGCCCCGGGGTTAGTAATGGAGAGGGTTCTATCAGACATCAAGCCCTGGGGTTAGTAATGGAGAGGGGTCTATCTGACATCAAGCCCTGGGGTCAGTAATGGAGAGGGGTCTATCAGACATCAAGTCCTGGGGTCAGTAATGAAGAGGGGTCTATCAGCCATCAAGCCCCGGGGTTAGTAATGGAGAGGGGTCTATCAGACATCAAGCCCTGGGGTTAGTAGTGGAGAGGGGTCTATCAGACATCAAGCACTGGGGTCAGTAATGGAGAGGGGTCTATCAGCCATCAAGCCCCGGGGATAGTAATGGAGAGGGGACTATCAGACATCAAGCCCTGGGGTTAGTAATGGAGAGGGGTCTATCAGCCATCAAGCCGTGGGGTTAGTAATGGAGAGGGGTCTATCAGACATGAAGCCGTGGGGTCAGTAATGCAGAGGGGTCTAGCAGACATTAAGCCCTGGGGTTAGTAATGGAGAGGAGTCTATCAGACATCAAGCCCTGGGGTTAGTAATGGAGAGGGGTCTATCAGACATCAATCACTGGGGTCAGTAATGGAGAGGGGTCTATCAGCCATCAAGCCCCGGGGTTAGTTATGGAGAGGAGTCTATCAGACATCAAGCCCCGGGTTTAGTAATGGAGAGGGGTCTATCAGACATCAAGCCCCGGGGTTAGTAATGGAGAGGGGTCTATCAGACATCAAGCCCTGGGGTTAGTAATGGAGAGGGTTCTATCAGACATCAAGCACTGGGGTCAGTAATGGAGAGGGGTCTATCAGCCATCAAGCCCCGGGGTTAGTAATGGAGAGGGGTCTATCAGACATCAAGCCCCGCGGTTAGTAATGGAGAGGGGTATATCAGACATCAAGCCCTGGGGTTAGTAATGGAGAGGGGTATATCAGACATCAAGCCCTGGGGTTAGTAATGGAGAGGGGTCTATCAGACATCAAGCCCTGGGGTTAGTAATGGAGAGGGGTATATCAGACATCAAGCCCTGGGGTTAGTAATGGAGAGGGGTCTATCAGACATCAAGCCCTTGGGGTCAGTAATGGAGAGGGGTCTATCAGACATCAAGCCCTGGGGTTAGTAATGGAGAGGGGTCTATCAGACATCAAGCCCTGTGGTTAGTAATGGAGAGGGGTCTATCAGACATCAAGCCCTGGAGTTAGTAATGGAGAGGGGTCTATCAGACATCAAGCCCTGGGGTTAGTAATGGAGGGGGGTCTATCAGACATCAAGCCCTGGGGTCAGTAATGGAGAGGGGTCTATCAGACATCAAGCCCTGGGGTTAGAAATGGAGAGGGGTCTATCAGACATCAAGCCCTGGGGTTAGTAATGGAGAGGGATCTATCAGACATCAAGTCCTGGGGTCAGTAATGGAGATGGGTCTATCAGACATCAAGCCTTGGGGTTAGTAATGGAGAGGGGTCTATCAGGCATCAAGCCCTGGGGTTAGTAATGGAGAGAGATCTATTAGACATCAAGCCCTGGGGTTAGTAATGGAGAGGAGTCTATCAGACATCAAGCCCTGGGGTCAGTAATGGAGAGGGGTCTATCAGACATCAAGCCCTGGGGTTAGTAATGGAGAGGGGTCTATCAGACATCAAGCCCTGGGGTTAGTAATGGAGAGGGGTCTATCAGACATCAAGCCCTGGGGTCAGTAATGGAGAGGTGTCTATCAGACATCAAGCCCTTGGGGTTAGTAATGGAAAGGGGTCTATCAGACATCAAGCCCTGGGGTTAGTAATGGAGAGGGATCTATCAGACATCAAGCCCTGGGGTTAGTAATGGAGAGGGGTCTATCAGACATCAAGCCCTGGGGTCAGTAATGGAGAGGGGTCTATCAGACATCAAGCCCTGGGGTTAGTAATGGAGAGGGGTCTATCAGACATCAAGCCCTGGGGTTAGTAATGGAGAGGGGTCTATCAGACATCAAGCCCTGGGGTTAGTAATGGAGAGGGGTCTATCAGGCATCAAGCCCTGGGGTTAGTAATGGAGAGGGGTCTATCAGACATCAAGCCGTGGGGTTAGTAATGGAGAGGGGTCTATCAGACATCAAGCCGTGGGGTCAGTAATGCAGAGGGGTCTATCAGACATTAAGCCCTGGGGTTAGTAATGGAGAGGAGTCTATCAGACAACAAGCCCTGGGGTTAGTAATGGAGAGGGGTCTATCAGACATCAAGCCCTGGGGTCAGTAATGGAGAGGGGTCTATCAGCCATGAAGCCCCGGGGTTAGTAATGGAGAGGGTTCTATCAGACATCAAGCCCTGGGGTTAGTAATGGAGAGGGGTCTATCTGACATCAAGCCCTGGGGTCAGTAATGGAGAGGGGTCTATCAGACATCAAGTCCTGGGGTCAGTAATGAAGAGGGGTCTATCAGCCATCAAGCCCCGGGGTTAGTAATGGAGAGGGGTCTATCAGACATCAAGCCCTGGGGTTAGTAGTGGAGAGGGGTCTATCAGACATCAAGCACTGGGGTCAGTAATGGAGAGGGGTCTATCAGCCATCAAGCCCCGGGGTTAGTAATGGAGAGGGGTCTATCAGACATCAAGCCCTGGGGTTAGTAATGGAGAGGGGTCTATCAGCCATCAAGCCGTGGGGTTAGTAATGGAGAGGGGTCTATCAGACATGAAGCCGTGGGGTCAGTAATGCAGAGGGGTCTAGCAGACATTAAGCCCTGGGGTTAGTAATGGAGAGGAGTCTATCAGACATCAAGCCCTGGGGTTAGTAATGGAGAGGGGTCTATCAGACATCAATCACTGGGGTCAGTAATGGAGAGGGGTCTATCAGCCATCAAGCCCCGGGGTTAGTAATGGGGAGGAGTCTATCAGACATCAAGCCCCGGGTTTAGTAATGGAGAGGGGTCTATCAGACATCAAGCCCCGGGGTTAGTAATGGAGAGGGGTCTATCAGACATCAAGCCCTGGGGTTAGTAATGGAGAGGGTTCTATCAGACATCAAGCACTGGGTCAGTAATGGAGAGGGGTCTATCAGCCATCAAGCCCCGGGGTTAGTAATGGAGAGGGGTCTATCAGACATCAAGCCCCGCGGTTAGTAATGGAGAGGGGTCTATCAGACATCAAGCCATGGGGTTAGTAATGGAGAGGGGTCTATCAGACATCAAGCCGTGGGGTCAGTAATGCAGAGGGGTCTATCAGATATTAAGCCCTGGGGTTAGTAATGGAGAGGAGTCTATCAGACATCAAGCCCTGGGGTTAGTAATGGAGAGGGGTCTATCAGACATCAAGCACTGGGGTCAGTAATGGAGAGGGGTTTATCAGCCATCACGCCCCGGGGTTAGTAATGGAGAGGGGTCTATCAGACATCAAGCCCTGGGGTCAGTAATGGAGAGGGGTCTATCAGACATCAAGCCCTGGTGTCAGTAATGGAGAAGGGTCTATCAGACATCAAGCCCCGGGGTCAGTAATGGAGAGGAGTCTATCAGACATCAAGCCCTGGGGTTAGTAATGGAGAGGGGTCTATCAGACATCAAGCCCTGGGGTTAGTAATGGAGAGGGGTCTATCAGACATCAAGCCCCGGGGTTAGTAATGGAGAGGGGTCTATCAGACATCAAGCCCTGGGGTTAGTAATGGAGAGTGGTTTATCAGACATTAAGCCCTGGGGTTAGTAATAGAGAGGGGTTTATCAGACATTAAGCCCTGGGGTTAGTAATGGAGAGGGGTCTATGAGACATCAAGCCCCGGGGTTAGTAATGGAGAGGGGTCTATCAGACATCAAGCCCTGGGGTTAGTAATGGAGAGGGGTTTATCAGACATTAAGCCCTGGGGTCAGTAATGGAGAGGAGTCTATCAGATATCAAGCCCTGGGGTTAGTAATGGAGAGGGGTTTATCAGACATTAAGCCCTGGGGTTAGTAATGGAGAGGGGTCTATCAGACATCAAGCCCCGGGGTTAGTAATGGAGAGGGGTCTATCAGACATCAAGCCCTGGGGTTAGTAATGGAGAGGAGTCTATCAGACATCAAGCCCCGGGGTTAGTAATGGAGAGGAGTCTATCAGACATCAAGCCCCGGGGTTAGTAATGGAGAGGGGTCTATCAGACATCAAGCCCTGGGGTTAGTAATGGAGAGAGATCTATCAGACATCAAGCCCTGGGGTTAGTAATGGAGAGGGGTCTATCAGACATCAAGCCCTGGGGTTAGTAATGGAGAGGGGTCTATCAGACATCAAGCCCCGGGGTTAGTAATGGAGAGGGGTCTATCAGACATCAAGCCCTGGGGTTAGTAATGGAGAGGGGTCTATCAGATATCAAGCCCTGGGGTTAGTAATGGAGAGGGGTTTATCAGACATTAAGCCCTGGGGTCAGTAATGGAGAGGGGTCTATCAGACATCAAGCCCTGGGGTTAGTAATGGAGAGGGGTCTATCAGACATCAAGCCCCGGGGTTAGTAATGGAGAGGGGTCTATCAGACATCAAGCCCTGGGGTTAGTAATGGAGAGGGGTCTATCAGATATCAAGCCCTGGGGTTAGTAATGGAGAGGGGTTTATCAGACATTAAGCCCTGGGGTTAGTAATGGAGAGGGGTCTATCAGACATCAAGCCCCGGGGTTAGTAATGGAGAGGGGTCTATCAGACATCAAGCCCTGGGGTTAGTAATGGAGAGGAGTCTATCAGACATCAAGCCCCGGGGTTAGTAATGGAGAGGAGTCTATCAGACATCAAGCCCCGGGGTTAGTAATGGAGAGGGGTCTATCAGACATCAAGCCCTGGGGTTAGTAATGGAGAGGGGTCTATCAGACATCAAGCCCCGGGGTTAGTAATGGAGAGGAGTCTATCAGACATCAAGCCCTGGGGTTAGTAATGGAGAGGAGTCTATCAGACATCAAGCCCCGGGGTTAGTAATGGAGAGGAGTCTATCAGACATCAAGCCCTGGGGTTAGTAATGGAGAGGGGTCTATCAGACATCAAGCCCTGGGGTTAGTAATGGAGAGGGGTCTATCAGACATCAAGCCCTGGGGTTAGTAATGGAGAGGGGTCTATCAGACATCAAGCCCTGGGGTCAGTAATGGAGAGGGGTCTATCAGACATCAAGCCCCGGGGTTAGTAATGGAGAGAAGTCTCTCAGACATCAAGCCCCGGGGTTAGTAATGGAGAGGAGTCTATCAGACATCAAGCCCTGGGGTTAGTAATGGAGAGAGATCTATCAGACATCAAGCCCTGGGGTTAGTAATGGAGAGAGATCTATCAGACATCAAGCCCTGGGGTTAGTAATGGAGAGGAGTCTATCAGACATCAAGCCCTGTGGTTAGTAATGGAGAGAGATCTATCAGACATCAAGCCCTGGGGTTAGTAATGGAGAGGGGTCTATCAGACATCAAGCCCTGAGGTTAGTAATGGAGAGGGGTCTATCAGACATCAAGCCCTGGGGTCAGTAATGGAGAGGGGTTTATCAGACATTAAGCCCTGGGGTTAGTAATGGAGAGGGGTCTATCAGACATCAAGCCCTGGGGTTAGTAATGGAGAGGAGTCTATCAGACATCAAGCCCTGTGGTTAGTAATGGAGAGGGGTTTATCAGACATTAAGCCCTGGGGTTAGTAATGGAGGGGGGTCTATCAGACATCAAGCCCTGGGGTTAGTAATGGAGAGGGGTCTATCAGACATCAAGCCCTGGGGTTAGTAATGGAGAGGGGTCTATCAGACATCAAGCCCTGGGGTTAGTAATGGAGAGGGGTTTATCAGACATCAAGCCCTGGGGTTAGTAATGGAGAGGGGTCTATCAGACATCAAGCCCTGGGGTTAGTAATGGAGAGGGGTCTATCAGACATCAAGCCCTTGGGGTCCGTAATGGAGAGGGGTTTATCAGACATTAAGCCCTGGGGTTAGTAATGGAGAGGGGTTTATCAGACATTAAGCCCTGGGGTTAGTAATGGAGAGGGGTCTATCAGACATCAAGCCCCGGGGTTAGTAATGGAGAGGGGTCTATCAGACATCAAGCCCTGGGGTTAGTAATGGAGAGGGGTCTATCAGACATCAAGCCCTGGGGTTAGTAATAGAGAGGGGTCTATCAGACATTAAGCCCTGGGGTTAGTAATGGAGAGGGGTTTATCAGACATTAAGCCCTGGGATCAGTAATGATGAGGGGTCTATCAGACATCAAGCCCCGGGGTCAGTAATGGAGAGGGGTCTATCAGACATCAAGCCCTGGCATCAGTAATGGAGAGGAGTCTATCAGACATCAAGCCCTGGGGTTAGTAATGGAGAGGGGTCTATCAGACATCAAGCCCTGGGGTTAGTAATGGAGAGGGGTCTATCAGACATCAAGCCCTGGCATCAGTAATGGAGAGGGGTCTATCAGACATTAAGCCCTGGGATCAGTTATGGAGAGGGGTCTATCAGACATCAAGCTCTGGGGTTAGTAATGGAGAGGGGTCTATCAGACATCAAGCCCCGGGGTTAGTAATGGAGAGAGGTCTATCAGACATCAAGCCCGGGGTTCGTAATGGGGAGGCGTCTATCAGACATCAAGCCCCAGGGTCAGTAATGGAGAGGAGTCTATCAGACATCAAGCCCCGGGGTCAGTAATGGAGAGGGGTTTATCAGACATCAAGCCCTGGGGTTAGTAATGGGGAGGGGTTTATCAGACATTAAGCCCTGGGGTTAGTAATGGAGAGGGGTCTATCAGACATCAAGCTCCGGGGTCAGTAATGGAGAGGGGTCTATCAGACATCAAGCCCTGGGGTTAGTAATGGAGAGGGGTATATCAGACATCAAGCCCTGGGGTTAGTAATGGAGAGGGGTCTATCAGACATCAAGCCCTGGGGTTAGTAATGGAGAGGGGTATATCAGACATCAAGCCCTGGGGTTAGTAATGGAGAGGAGTCTATCAGACATCAAGCCCTTGGGGTCAGTAATGGAGAGGGGTCTATCAGACATCAAGCCCTGGGGTTAGTAATGGAGAGGGGTCTATCAGACATCAAGCCCTGTGGTTAGTAATGGAGAGGGGTCTATCAGACATCAAGCCCTGGGGTTAGTAATAGAGAGGGGTTTATCAGACATTAAGCCCTGGGGTTAGTAATGGAGAGGGGTCTATCAGACATCAAGCCCCGGGGTTAGTAATGGAGAGGGGTCTATCAGACATCAAGCCCCGGGGTTAGTAATGGAGAGGGGTTTATCAGACATTAAGCCCTGGGGTTTATAATGGAGAGGGGTTTATCAGACATTAAGCCCTGGGGTTAGTAATGGAGAGGGGTCTATCAGACATTAAGCCCTGGGGTTAGTAATGGAGAGGGGTCTATCAGACATTAAGCCCTGGGGTTAGTAATGGAGAGGGGTCTATCAGACATTAAGCCCTGGGGTTAGTAATGGAGAGGGGTTTATCAGACATTAAGCCCTGGGGTTTATAATGGAGAGGGGTTTATCAGACATTAAGCCCTGGGGTTAGTAATGGAGAGGGGTTTATCAGACATTAAGCCCTGGGTTTAGTAATGGGGAGGGGTTTATCAGACATTAAGCCCTGGGGTCAGTAATGGAGAGGAGTCTATCAGATATCAAGCCCTGGGGTTAGTAATGGAGAGGGGTTTATCAGACATTAAGCCCTGGGGTTAGTAATGGAGAGGGGTCTATCAGACATCAAGCCCCGGGGTTAGTAATGGAGAGGGGTCTATCAGACATCAAGCCCTGGGGTTAGTAATGGAGAGGAGTCTATCAGACATCAAGCCCCGGGGTTAGTAATGGAGAGGAGTCTATCAGACATCAAGCCCCGGGGTTAGTAATGGAGAGGGGTCTATCAGACATCAAGCCCTGTGGTTAGTAATGGAGAGGGGTCTATCAGACATCAAGCCCCGGGGTTAGTAATGGAGAGGAGTCTATCAGACATCAAGCCCTGGGGTTAGTAATGGAGAGGAGTCTATCAGACATCAAGCCCCGGGGTTAGTAATGGAGAGGAGTCTATCAGACATCAAGCCCTGGGGTTAGTAATGGAGAGGAGTCTATCAGACATCAAGCCCTGGGGTTAGTAATGGAGAGGGGTCTATCAGACATCAAGCCCTGGGGTTAGTAATGGAGAGGGGTCTATCAGACATCAAGCCCTGGGGTTAGTAATGGAGAGGGGTCTATCAGACATCAAGCCCTGGGGTCAGTAATGGAGAGGGGTCTATCAGACATCAAGCCCCGGGGTTAGTAATGGAGAGGAGTCTCTCAGACATCAAGCCCCGGGGTTAGTAATGGAGAGGAGTCTATCAGACATCAAGCCCTGGGGTTAGTAATGGAGAGAGATCTATCAGACATCAAGCCCTGGGGTTAGTAATGGAGAGAGATCTATCAGACATCAAGCCCTGGGGTTAGTAATGGAGAGGGGTCTATCAGACATCAAGCCCTGGGGTTAGTAATGGAGAGAGATCTATCAGACATCAAGCCCTGGGGTTAGTAATGGAGAGGGGTCTATCAGACATCAAGCCCTGAGGTTAGTAATGGAGAGGGGTCTATCAGACATCAAGCCCTGGGGTCAGTAATGGAGAGGGGTTTATCAGACATTAAGCCCTGGGGTTAGTAATGGAGAGGGGTCTATCAGACATCAAGCCCTGGGGTTAGTAATGGAGAGGAGTCTATCAGACATCAAGCCCTGTGGTTAGTAATGGAGAGGGGTTTATCAGACATTAAGCCCTGGGGTTAGTAATGGAGGGGGGTCTATCAGACATCAAGCCCTGGGGTTAGTAATGGAGAGGGGTCTATCAGACATCAAGCCCTGGGGTTAGTAATGGAGAGGGGTCTATCAGACATCAAGCCCTGGGGTTAGTAATGGAGAGGGGTTTATCAGACATCAAGCCCTGGGGTTAGTAATGGAGAGGGGTCTATCAGACATCAAGCCCTGGGGTTAGTAATGGAGAGGGGTCTATCAGACATCAAGCCCTTGGGGTCCGTAATGGAGAGGGGTTTATCAGACATTAAGCCCTGGGGTTAGTAATGGAGAGGGGTTTATCAGACATTAAGCCCTGGGGTTAGTAATGGAGAGGGGTCTATCAGACATCAAGCCCTGGGGTTAGTAATGGAGAGGGGTCTATCAGACATCAAGCCCCGGGGTTAGTAATGGAGAGGGGTCTATCAGACATCAAGCCCTGGGGTTAGTAATGGAGAGGGGTCTATCAGACATCAAGCCCTGGGGTTAGTAATAGAGAGGGGTCTATCAGACATTAAGCCCTGGGGTTAGTAATGGAGAGGGGTTTATCAGACATTAAGCCCTGGGATCAGTAATGATGAGGGGTCTATCAGACATCAAGCCCCGGGGTCAGTAATGGAGAGGGGTCTATCAGACATCAAGCCCTGGCATCAGTAATGGAGAGGAGTCTATCAGACATCAAGCCCTGGGGTTAGTAATGGAGAGGGGTCTATCAGACATCAAGCCCTGGGGTTAGTAATGGAGAGGGGTCTATCAGACATCAAGCCCTGGCATCAGTAATGGAGAGGGGTCTATCAGACTTCAAGCCCGGGGTTCGTAATGGGGAGGCGTCTATCAGACATCAAGCCCCGGGGTTAGTAATGGAGAGGAGTCTATCAGACATCAAGCCCCGGGGTCAGTAATGGAGAGGGGTCTATCAGACATTAAGCCCTGGGATCAGTTATGGAGAGGGGTCTATCAGACATCAAGCTCTGGGGTTAGTAATGGAGAGGGGTCTATCAGACATCAAGCCCCGGGGTTAGTAATGGAGAGAGGTCTATCAGACATCAAGCCCGGGGTTCGTAATGGGGAGGCGTCTATCAGACATCAAGCCCCAGGGTCAGTAATGGAGAGGAGTCTATCAGATATCAAGCCCCGGGGTCAGTAATGGAGAGGGGTTTATCAGACATCAAGCCCTGGGGTTAGTAATGGGGAGGGGTTTATCAGACATTAAGCCCTGGGGTTAGTAATGGAGAGGGGTCTATCAGACATCAAGCTCCGGGGTCAGTAATGGAGAGGGGTCTATCAGACATCAAGCCCTGGGGTTAGTAATGGAGAGGGGTATATCAGACATCAAGCCCTGGGGTTAGTAATGGAGAGGGGTCTATCAGACATCAAGCCCTGGGGTCAGTAATGGAGAGGAGTCTATCAGACATCAAGCCCTGGGGTTAGTAATGGAGAGGGGTATATCAGACATCAAGCCCTGGGGTTAGTAATGGAGAGGTGTATATCAGACATCAAGCCCTGGGGTTAGTAATGGAGAGGAGTCTATCAGACATCAAGCCCTTGGGGTCAGTAATGGAGAGGGGTCTATCAGACATCAAGCCCTGGGGTTAGTAATGGAGAGGGGTCTATCAGACATCAAGCCCTGTGGTTAGTAATGGAGAGGGGTCTATCAGACATCAAGCCCTGGGGTTTGTAATGGAGAGGGGTCTATCAGACATCAAGCCCTGGGGTTAGTAATGGAGAGGGTTCTATCAGACATCAAGCCCTGGGGTCAGTAATGGAGAGTGGTCTATCAGACATCAAGCCCTGGGGTTAGAAATGGAGAGGGGTCTATCAGACATCAAGCCCTGGGGTTAGTAATGGAGAGGGGTCTATCAGACATCAAGCCCTGGGGTCAGTAATGGAGAGGGGTCTATCAGACATCAAGCCTTGGGGTTAGTAATGGAGAGGGGTCTATCAGACATCAAGCCCTGGGGTTAGTAATGGAGAGAGATCTATCAGACATCAAGCCTTGGGGTTAGTAATGGAGGGGAGTCTATCAGACATCAAGCCCTGGGGTCAGTAATGGAGAGGGGTCTATCAGACATCAAGCCCTGGGGTTAGTAATGGAGAGGGGTCTCTCAGACATCAAGCCCTGGGGTTAGTAATGGAGAGGGGTCTATCAGACATGAAGCCCTGGGGTCAGTAATGGAGAGCGGTCTATCAGACATCAAGCCCTGGGGTTAGTAATGGAGAGGGGTCTATCAGACATCAAGCCCTGGGGTTAGTAATGAAGAGGGATCTATCAGACATCAAGCCCTGGGGTTAGTAATGGAGAGGAGTCTATCAGACATCTAGCCCTGGGGTCAGTAATGGAGAGGGGTCTATCAGACATCAAGCCCTGGGGTTAGTAATGGAGAGGGGTCTATCAGACATCAAGCCCTGGGGTTAGTAATGGAGAGGGGTCTATCAGACATAAAGCCCTGGGGTTAGTAATGGAGAGGGGTCTATCAGACATCAAGTCCTGGGGTTAGTAATGGAGAGGGGTCTATCAGACATCAAGCCGTGGGGTTAGTAATGGAGAGGGGTCTATCAGACATCAAGCCGTGGGGTCAGTAATGCAGAGGGGTCTATCAGACATTAAGCCCTGGGGTTAGTAATGGAGAGGAGTCTATCAGACATCAAGCCCTGGGGTTAGTAATGGAGAGGGGTCTATCAGACATCAAGCCCTGGGGTCAGTAATGGAGAGGGGTCTATCAGCCATCAAGCCCCGGGGTTAGTAATGGAGAGGGGTCTATCAGACATCAAGCCCTGGGGTTAGTAATGGAGAGGGGTCTATCAGACTTCAAGCCCTGGGGTTAGTAATGAAGAGGGGTCTATCAGACATCAAGCACTGGGGTCAGTAATGGAGAGGGGTCTATCAGCCATCAAGCCCCGGGGTTAGTAATGGAGAGGGGTCTATCAGACATCAAGCCCAGGGGTTAGTAATGGAGAGGGGTCTATCAGACATCAAGCCGTGGGGTTAGTAATGGAGAGGGGTCTATCAGACATCAAGCCGTGGGGTCAGTAATGCAGAGGGGTCTATCAGACATTAAGCCCTGGGGTTAGTAATGGAGAGGAGTCTATCAGACATCAAGCCCTGGGGTTAGTAATGGAGAGGGGTCTATCAGACATCAAGCACTGGGGTCAGTAATGGAGAGGGGTCTATAAGCCATCAAGCCCCGGGGTTAGTAATGGAGAGGGGTCTATCAGACATCAAGCCCCGTGGTTAGTAATGGAGAGGGGTCTATCAGACATCAAGCCCTGGGGTTAGTAATGGAGAGGGGTCTATCAGACATCAAGCCCTGGGGTTAGTAATGGAGAGGGGTCTATCAGACATCAAGCCCCGGGGTTAGTAATGGAGAGGGGTCTATCAGACATCAAGCCCCGGAGTTAGTAATGGAGAGGGGTCTATCAGACATCAAGCCCTGGGGTCAGTAATGGAGAAGGGTCTATCAGACATCAAGCCCCGGGGTCAGTAATGGAGAGGGGTCTATCAGACATCAAGCCCTGGGGTTAGTAATGGAGAGGGGTCTATCAGACATCAAGCCCTGGGGTTAGTAATGGAGAGGGGTCTATCAGACATCAAGCCCCGGGGTTAGTAATGGAGAGGGGTCTATCAGACATCAAGCCCTGGGGTTAGTAATGGGGAGGGGTTTATCAGACATTAAGCCCTGGGGTTAGTAATGGAGAGGGGTTTATCAAACATTAAGCTCTGGGGTTAGTAATGGAGAGGGGTTTATCAGACATTAAGCCCTGGGGTTGGTAATGGAGAGGGGTTTATCAGACATTAAGCCCTGGGGTTAGTAATGGAGAGGGGTCTATCAGACATCAAGCCCCGGGGTTAGTAATGGAGAGGAGTCTATCAGACATCAAGCCCCGGGGTCAGTAATGGAGAGGAGTCTATCAGACATCAAGCCCTGGCGTTAGTAATGGAGAGAGGTCTATCAGACATCAATTCATGGGGTCAGTAATGGAGAGGGATCTATCAGACATCAAGTCCTGGGGTTAGTAATGGAGAGGGGTCTATCAGACATCAAGCCCTGGGGTTAGTAATGGAGAGGGGTCTATCAGACATCAAGCCCTGGGGTTAGTAATGGAGAGGGGTCTATCAGACATCAATTCATGGGGTCAGTAATGGAGAGGGATCTATCAGACATCAAGTCCTGGGGTTAGTAATGGAGAGGGGTCTATCAGACATCAAGCCCTGGGGTTAGTAATGGAGAGGGGTCTATCAGACATCAAGCCCCGGGGTTAGTAATGGAGAGGGGTCTATCAGACATCAAGCCCCGGAGTTAGTAATGGAGAGGGGTCTATCAGACATCAAGCCCTGGGGTCAGTAATGGAGAAGGGTCTATCAGACATCAAGCCCCGGGGTCAGTAATGGAGAGGGGTCTATCAGACATCAAGCCCTGGGGTTAGTAATGGAGAGGGGTCTATCAGACATCAAGCCCTGGGGTTAGTAATGGAGAGGGGTCTATCAGACATCAAGCCTCGGGGTTAGTAATGGAGAGGGGTCTATCAGACATCAAGCCCTGGGGTTAGTAATGGGGAGGGGTTTATCAAACATTAAGCTCTGGGGTTAGTAATGGAGAGGGGTTTATCAGACATTAAGCACTGGGGTTGGTAATGGAGAGGGGTTTATCAGACATTAAGCCCTGGGGTTAGTAATGGAGAGGGGTCTATCAGACATCAAGCCCCGGGGTTAGTAATGGAGAGGAGTCTATCAGACATCAAGCCCCGGGGTCAGTAATGGAGAGGAGTCTATCAGACATCAAGCCCTGGCGTTAGTAATGGAGAGAGGTCTATCAGACATCAATTCATGGGGTCAGTAATGGAGAGGGATCTATCAGACATCAAGTCCTGGGGTTAGTAATGGAGAGGGGTCTATCAGACATCAAGCCCTGGGGTTAGTAATGGAGAGGGGTCTATCAGACATCAAGCCCTGGGGTTAGTAATGGAGAGGGGTCTATCAGACATCAAGCCCTGGGGTTAGTAATGGAGAGGAGTCTATCAGACATCAAGCCCTGGGGTTAGTAATGGAGAGGGGTCTATCAGACATCAAGCCCTGAGGTTAGTAATGGAGAGGGGTCTATCAGACATCAAGCCCTGGGGTCAGTAATGGAGAGGAGTCTATCAGACATCAAGCCCCGGGGTTAGTAATGGAGAGGGGTCTATCAGACATCAAGCCCTGGGGTTAGTAATGGAGAGGAGTCTATCAGACATCAAGCCCTGGGGGGTTAGTAATGGAGAGGGGTCTATCAGACATCAAGCACTGGGGTCAGTAATGGAGAGGGGTCTATCAGCCATCAATCCCCGAGGTTAGTAATGGAGAGGGGTCTATCAGACATCAAGCCCCTGGGTTAGTAATGGAGAGGGGTCTCTCAGACATAAAGCCCCGGGGTTAGTAATGGAGAGGGGTCTATCAGACATCAAGCCCCGGGGTTAGTAATGGAGAGGGGTCTATCAGACATCAAGCCCTGGGGTTAGTAATGGAGAGGGGTCTATCAGACATCAAGCCCCGGGGTTAGTAATGGAGAGGGGTCTATCAGACATCAAGCCCCTGGGTTAGTAATGGAGAGGGGTCTCTCAGACATCAAGCCCCAGGGTTAGTAATGGAGAGGGGTCTATCAGACATCAAGCCCGGGGGTCAGTAATGGAGAAGGGTCTATCAGACATCAAGCCCTGGGGTTAGTAATGGAGAGGGGTCTATCAGACATCAAGCCCCTGGGTTAGTAATGGAGAGGGGTCTATCAGACATCAAGCCCCGGGGTTAGTAAGGGAGAGGGGTTTATCAGACATTAAGCCCTGGGGTTAGTAATGGAGGGGGGTCTATCAGACATCAAGCCCTGGGGTTAGTAATGGAGAGGGGTTTATCAGACATCAAGCCCTGGGGTTAGTAATGGAGAGGGGTCTATCAGACATCAAGCCCTGGGGTTAGTAATGGAGAGGGGTCTATCAGACATCAAGCCCTTGGGGTCCGTAATGGAGAGGGGTTTATCAGACATTAAGCCCTGGGGTTAGTAATGGAGAGGGGTTTATCAGACATTAAGCCCTGGGGTTAGTAATGGAGAGGGGTCTATCAGACATCAAGCCCAGGGGTTAGTAATGGAGAGGGGTCTATCAGACATCAAGCCGTGGGGTTAGTAATGGAGAGGGGTCTATCAGACATCAAGCCGTGGGGTCAGTAATGCAGAGGGGTCTATCAGACATTAAGCCCTGGGGTTAGTAATGGAGAGGAGTCTATCAGACATCAAGCCCTGGGGTTAGTAATGGAGAGGGGTCTATCAGACATCAAGCACTGGGGTCAGTAATGGAGAGGGGTCTATAAGCCATCAAGCCCCGGGGTTAGTAATGGAGAGGGGTCTATCAGACATCAAGCCCCGTGGTTAGTAATGGAGAGGGGTCTATCAGACATCAAGCCCTGGGGTTAGTAATGGAGAGGGGTCTATCAGACATCAAGCCCTGGGGTTAGTAATGGAGAGGGGTCTATCAGACATCAAGCCCCGGGGTTAGTAATGGAGAGGGGTCTATCAGACATCAAGCCCCGGAGTTAGTAATGGAGAGGGGTCTATCAGACATCAAGCCCTGGGGTCAGTAATGGAGAAGGGTCTATCAGACATCAAGCCCCGGGGTCAGTAATGGAGAGGGGTCTATCAGACATCAAGCCCTGGGGTTAGTAATGGAGAGGGGTCTATCAGACATCAAGCCCTGGGGTTAGTAATGGAGAGGGGTCTATCAGACATCAAGCCCCGGGGTTAGTAATGGAGAGGGGTCTATCAGACATCAAGCCCTGGGGTTAGTAATGGGGAGGGGTTTATCAGACATTAAGCCCTGGGGTTAGTAATGGAGAGGGGTTTATCAAACATTAAGCTCTGGGGTTAGTAATGGAGAGGGGTTTATCAGACATTAAGCCCTGGGGTTGGTAATGGAGAGGGGTTTATCAGACATTAAGCCCTGGGGTTAGTAATGGAGAGGGGTCTATCAGACATCAAGCCCCGGGGTTAGTAATGGAGAGGAGTCTATCAGACATCAAGCCCCGGGGTCAGTAATGGAGAGGAGTCTATCAGACATCAAGCCCTGGCGTTAGTAATGGAGAGAGGTCTATCAGACATCAATTCATGGGGTCAGTAATGGAGAGGGATCTATCAGACATCAAGTCCTGGGGTTAGTAATGGAGAGGGGTCTATCAGACATCAAGCCCTGGGGTTAGTAATGGAGAGGGGTCTATCAGACATCAAGCCCTGGGGTTAGTAATGGAGAGGGGTCTATCAGACATCAATTCATGGGGTCAGTAATGGAGAGGGATCTATCAGACATCAAGTCCTGGGGTTAGTAATGGAGAGGGGTCTATCAGACATCAAGCCCTGGGGTTAGTAATGGAGAGGGGTCTATCAGACATCAAGCCCCGGGGTTAGTAATGGAGAGGGGTCTATCAGACATCAAGCCCCGGAGTTAGTAATGGAGAGGGGTCTATCAGACATCAAGCCCTGGGGTCAGTAATGGAGAAGGGTCTATCAGACATCAAGCCCCGGGGTCAGTAATGGAGAGGGGTCTATCAGACATCAAGCCCTGGGGTTAGTAATGGAGAGGGGTCTATCAGACATCAAGCCCTGGGGTTAGTAATGGAGAGGGGTCTATCAGACATCAAGCCTCGGGGTTAGTAATGGAGAGGGGTCTATCAGACATCAAGCCCTGGGGTTAGTAATGGGGAGGGGTTTATCAAACATTAAGCTCTGGGGTTAGTAATGGAGAGGGGTTTATCAGACATTAAGCACTGGGGTTGGTAATGGAGAGGGGTTTATCAGACATTAAGCCCTGGGGTTAGTAATGGAGAGGGGTCTATCAGACATCAAGCCCCGGGGTTAGTAATGGAGAGGAGTCTATCAGACATCAAGCCCCGGGGTCAGTAATGGAGAGGAGTCTATCAGACATCAAGCCCTGGCGTTAGTAATGGAGAGAGGTCTATCAGACATCAATTCATGGGGTCAGTAATGGAGAGGGATCTATCAGACATCAAGTCCTGGGGTTAGTAATGGAGAGGGGTCTATCAGACATCAAGCCCTGGGGTTAGTAATGGAGAGGGGTCTATCAGACATCAAGCCCTGGGGTTAGTAATGGAGAGGGGTCTATCAGACATCAAGCCCTGGGGTTAGTAATGGAGAGGAGTCTATCAGACATCAAGCCCTGGGGTTAGTAATGGAGAGGGGTCTATCAGACATCAAGCCCTGAGGTTAGTAATGGAGAGGGGTCTATCAGACATCAAGCCCTGGGGTCAGTAATGGAGAGGAGTCTATCAGACATCAAGCCCCGGGGTTAGTAATGGAGAGGGGTCTATCAGACATCAAGCCCTGGGGTTAGTAATGGAGAGGAGTCTATCAGACATCAAGCCCTGGGGGGTTAGTAATGGAGAGGGGTCTATCAGACATCAAGCACTGGGGTCAGTAATGGAGAGGGGTCTATCAGCCATCAATCCCCGAGGTTAGTAATGGAGAGGGGTCTATCAGACATCAAGCCCCTGGGTTAGTAATGGAGAGGGGTCTCTCAGACATAAAGCCCCGGGGTTAGTAATGGAGAGGGGTCTATCAGACATCAAGCCCCGGGGTTAGTAATGGAGAGGGGTCTATCAGACATCAAGCCCTGGGGTTAGTAATGGAGAGGGGTCTATCAGACATCAAGCCCCGGGGTTAGTAATGGAGAGGGGTCTATCAGACATCAAGCCCCTGGGTTAGTAATGGAGAGGGGTCTCTCAGACATCAAGCCCCAGGGTTAGTAATGGAGAGGGGTCTATCAGACATCAAGCCCGGGGGTCAGTAATGGAGAAGGGTCTATCAGACATCAAGCCCTGGGGTTAGTAATGGAGAGGGGTCTATCAGACATCAAGCCCCTGGGTTAGTAATGGAGAGGGGTCTATCAGACATCAAGCCCCGGGGTTAGTAAGGGAGAGGGGTTTATCAGACATTAAGCCCTGGGGTTAGTAATGGAGGGGGGTCTATCAGACATCAAGCCCTGGGGTTAGTAATGGAGAGGGGTTTATCAGACATCAAGCCCTGGGGTTAGTAATGGAGAGGGGTCTATCAGACATCAAGCCCTGGGGTTAGTAATGGAGAGGGGTCTATCAGACATCAAGCCCTTGGGGTCCGTAATGGAGAGGGGTTTATCAGACATTAAGCCCTGGGGTTAGTAATGGAGAGGGGTTTATCAGACATTAAGCCCTGGGGTTAGTAATGGAGAGGGGTCTATCAGACATCAAGCCCTAGGGTGAGTAATGGAGAGGGGTCTATCAGACATCAAGCCCCTGGGTTAGTAATGGAGAGAGGTCTATCAGACATCAAGCCCTGGGGTTAGTAATGGAGAGGGGTCTATCAGACATCAAGCCCTGGGGTTAGTAATAGAGAGGGGTCTTTCAGACATTAAGCCCTGGGGTTAGTAATGGAGAGGGGTTTATCAGACATTAAGCCCTGGGATCAGTAATGGAGAGGGGTCTATCAGACATCAAGCCCCGGGGTCAGTAATGGAGAGGGGTCTATCAGACATCAAGCCCTGGCATCAGTAATGGAGAGGAGTCTATCAGACATCAAGCCCTGGGGTTAGTAATGGAGAGGGGTCTATCAGACATCAAGCCCTGGGGTTAGTAATGAAGAGGGATCTATCAGACATCAAGCCCTGGGGTTAGTAATGGAGAGGAGTCTATCAGACATCTAGCCCTGGGGTCAGTAATGGAGAGGGGTCTATCAGACATCAAGCCCTGGGGTTAGTAATGGAGAGGGGTCTATCAGACATCAAGCCCTGGGGTTAGTAATGGAGAGGGGTCTATCAGACATAAAGCCCTGGGGTTAGTAATGGAGAGGGGTCTATCAGACATCAAGCCCTGGGGTTAGTAATGGAGAGGGGTCTATCAGACATCAAGCCGTGGGGTTAGTAATGGAGAGGGGTCTATCAGACATCAAGCCGTGGGGTCAGTAATGCAGAGGGGTCTATCAGACATTAAGCCCTGGGGTTAGTAATGGAGAGGAGTCTATCAGACATCAAGCCCTGGGGTTAGTAATGGAGAGGGGTCTATCAGACATCAAGCCCTGGGGTCAGTAATGGAGAGGGGTCTATCAGCCATCAAGCCCCGGGGTTAGTAATGGAGAGGGGTCTATCAGACATCAAGCCCTGGGGTTAGTAATGGAGAGGGGTCTATCAGACTTCAAGCCCTGGGGTTAGTAATGAAGAGGGGTCTATCAGACATCAAGCACTGGGGTCAGTAATGGAGAGGGGTCTATCAGCCATCAAGCCCCGGGGTTAGTAATGGAGAGGGGTCTATCAGACATCAAGCCCAGGGGTTAGTAATGGAGAGGGGTCTATCAGACATCAAGCCGTGGGGTTAGTAATGGAGAGGGGTCTATCAGACATCAAGCCGTGGGGTCAGTAATGCAGAGGGGTCTATCAGACATTAAGCCCTGGGGTTAGTAATGGAGAGGAGTCTATCAGACATCAAGCCCTGGGGTTAGTAATGGAGAGGGGTCTATCAGACATCAAGCACTGGGGTCAGTAATGGAGAGGGGTCTATAAGCCATCAAGCCCCGGGGTTAGTAATGGAGAGGGGTCTATCAGACATCAAGCCCCGTGGTTAGTAATGGAGAGGGGTCTATCAGACATCAAGCCCTGGGGTTAGTAATGGAGAGGGGTCTATCAGACATCAAGCCCTGGGGTTAGTAATGGAGAGGGGTCTATCAGACATCAAGCCCCGGGGTTAGTAATGGAGAGGGGTCTATCAGACATCAAGCCCCGGAGTTAGTAATGGAGAGGGGTCTATCAGACATCAAGCCCTGGGGTCAGTAATGGAGAAGGGTCTATCAGACATCAAGCCCCGGGGTCAGTAATGGAGAGGGGTCTATCAGACATCAAGCCCTGGGGTTAGTAATGGAGAGGGGTCTATCAGACATCAAGCCCTGGGGTTAGTAATGGAGAGGGGTCTATCAGACATCAAGCCCCGGGGTTAGTAATGGAGAGGGGTCTATCAGACATCAAGCCCTGGGGTTAGTAATGGGGAGGGGTTTATCAGACATTAAGCCCTGGGGTTAGTAATGGAGAGGGGTTTATCAAACATTAAGCTCTGGGGTTAGTAATGGAGAGGGGTTTATCAGACATTAAGCCCTGGGGTTGGTAATGGAGAGGGGTTTATCAGACATTAAGCCCTGGGGTTAGTAATGGAGAGGGGTCTATCAGACATCAAGCCCCGGGGTTAGTAATGGAGAGGAGTCTATCAGACATCAAGCCCCGGGGTCAGTAATGGAGAGGAGTCTATCAGACATCAAGCCCTGGCGTTAGTAATGGAGAGAGGTCTATCAGACATCAATTCATGGGGTCAGTAATGGAGAGGGATCTATCAGACATCAAGTCCTGGGGTTAGTAATGGAGAGGGGTCTATCAGACATCAAGCCCTGGGGTTAGTAATGGAGAGGGGTCTATCAGACATCAAGCCCTGGGGTTAGTAATGGAGAGGGGTCTATCAGACATCAATTCATGGGGTCAGTAATGGAGAGGGATCTATCAGACATCAAGTCCTGGGGTTAGTAATGGAGAGGGGTCTATCAGACATCAAGCCCTGGGGTTAGTAATGGAGAGGGGTCTATCAGACATCAAGCCCCGGGGTTAGTAATGGAGAGGGGTCTATCAGACATCAAGCCCCGGAGTTAGTAATGGAGAGGGGTCTATCAGACATCAAGCCCTGGGGTCAGTAATGGAGAAGGGTCTATCAGACATCAAGCCCCGGGGTCAGTAATGGAGAGGGGTCTATCAGACATCAAGCCCTGGGGTTAGTAATGGAGAGGGGTCTATCAGACATCAAGCCCTGGGGTTAGTAATGGAGAGGGGTCTATCAGACATCAAGCCCCGGGGTTAGTAATGGAGAGGGGTCTATCAGACATCAAGCCCTGGGGTTAGTAATGGGGAGGGGTTTATCAAACATTAAGCTCTGGGGTTAGTAATGGAGAGGGGTTTATCAGACATTAAGCACTGGGGTTGGTAATGGAGAGGGGTTTATCAGACATTAAGCCCCTGGGTTAGTAATGGAGAGGGGTCTCTCAGACATCAAGCCCCAGGGTTAGTAATGGAGAGGGGTCTATCAGACATCAAGCCCGGGGGTCAGTAATGGAGAAGGGTCTATCAGACATCAAGCCCTGGGGTTAGTAATGGAGAGGGGTCTATCAGACATCAAGCCCCTGGGTTAGTAATGGAGAGGGGTCTATCAGACATCAAGCCCCGGGGTTAGTAAGGGAGAGGGGTTTATCAGACATTAAGCCCTGGGGTTAGTAATGGAGGGGGGTCTATCAGACATCAAGCCCTGGGGTTAGTAATGGAGAGGGGTTTATCAGACATCAAGCCCTGGGGTTAGTAATGGAGAGGGGTCTATCAGACATCAAGCCCTGGGGTTAGTAATGGAGAGGGGTCTATCAGACATCAAGCCCTTGGGGTCCGTAATGGAGAGGGGTTTATCAGACATTAAGCCCTGGGGTTAGTAATGGAGAGGGGTTTATCAGACATTAAGCCCTGGGGTTAGTAATGGAGAGGGGTCTATCAGACATCAAGCCCTAGGGTGAGTAATGGAGAGGGGTCTATCAGACATCAAGCCCCTGGGTTAGTAATGGAGAGAGGTCTATCAGACATCAAGCCCTGGGGTTAGTAATGGAGAGGGGTCTATCAGACATCAAGCCCTGGGGTTAGTAATAGAGAGGGGTCTTTCAGACATTAAGCCCTGGGGTTAGTAATGGAGAGGGGTTTATCAGACATTAAGCCCTGGGATCAGTAATGGAGAGGGGTCTATCAGACATCAAGCCCCGGGGTCAGTAATGGAGAGGGGTCTATCAGACATCAAGCCCTGGCATCAGTAATGGAGAGGAGTCTATCAGACATCAAGCCCTGGGGTTAGTAATGGAGAGGGGTCTATCAGACATCAAGCCCTGGGGTTAGTAATGGAGAGGGGTCTATCAGACATCAAGCCCTGGCATCAGTAATGGAGAGGTGTCTATCAGACTTCATGCCCGGGGTTCGTAATGGGGAGGCGTCTATCAGACATCAAGCCCCGGGGTTAGTAATGGAGAGGAGTCTATCAGACATCAAGCCCCGGGGTCAGTAATGGAGAGGGGTCTATCAGACATTAAGCACTGGGATCAGTTATGGAGAGGGGTCTATCAGACATCAAGCCCTGGGGTTAGTAATGGAGAGGGGTCTATCAGACATCAATCCCCAGGGTTAGTAATGGAGAGAGGTCTATCAGACATCAAGCCCGGGGTTCGTAATGGGGAGGCGTCTATCAGACATCAAGCCCCAGGGTCAGTAATGGAGAGGAGTCTATCAGACATCAAGCCCCGGGGTCAGTAATGGAGAGGGGTTTATCAGACATCAAGCCCTGGGGTTAGTAATGGGGAGGGGTTTATCAGACATTAAGCCCTGGGGTTAGTAATGGAGAGGGGTCTATCAGACATCAAGCCCCGGGGTCAGTAATGGAGAGGGGTCTATCAGACATCAAGCCCTGGGGTTAGTAATGGAGAGGGGTATATCAGACATCAAGCCCTGGGGTTAGTAATGGAGAGGGGTCTATCAAACATCAAGCCCTGGGGTCAGTAATGGAGAGGAGTCTATCAGACATCAAGCCCTGGGGTTAGTAATGGAGAGGGGTATATCAGACATCAAGCCCTGGGGTTAGTAATGGAGAGGGGTATATCAGACATCAAGCCCTGCGGTTAGTAATGGAGAGGGGACTATCAGACATCAAGCCCTTGGGGTCAGTAATGGAGAGGGGTCTATCAGACATCAAGCCCTGGGATTAGTAATGGAGAGGGGTCTATCAGACATCAAGCCCTGTGGTTAGTAATGGAGAGGGGTCTATCAGACATCAAGCCCTGGGGTTTGTAATGGAAAGGGGTCTATCAGACATCAAGCCCTGGGGTTAGTAATGGAGAGGGTTCTATCAGACATCAAGCCCTGGGGTCAGTAATGGAGAGGGGTCTATCAGACATCAAGCCCTGGGGTTAGAAATGGAGAGGGGTCTATCAGACATCAAGCCCTGGGGTTAGTAATGGAGCGGGGTCTATCAGACATCAAGCCCTGGGGTCAGTAATGGAGAGGGGTCTATCAGACATCAAGCCTTGGGGTTAGTAATGGAGAGAGGTCTATCAGACATCAAGCCCTGGGGTTAGTAATGGAGAGAGATCTATCAGACATCAAGCCTTGGGGTTAGTAATGGAGGGGAGTCTATCAGACATCAAGCCCTGGGGTCAGTAATGGAGAGGGGTCTATCAGACATCAAGCCCTGGGGTTAGTAATGGAGAGGGGTCTCTCAGACATCAAGCCCTGGGGTTAGTAATGGAGAGGGGTCTATCAGACATCAAGCCCTGGGGTCAGTAATGGAGAGCGGTCTATCAGACATCAAGCCCTGGGGTTAGTAATGGAGAGGGGTCTATCAGACATCAAGCCCTGGGGTTAGTAATGGAGAGGGATCTATCAGACATCAAGCCCTGGGGTTAGTAATGGAGAGGAGTCTATCAGACATCAAGCCCTGGGGTCAGTAATGGAGAGGGGTCTATCAGACATCAAGCCCTGGGGTTAGTAATGGAGAGGGGTCTATCAGACATCAAGCCCTTGGGGTCCGTAATGGAGAGGGGTTTATCAGACATTAAGCCCTGGGGTTAGTAATGGAGAGGGGTTTATCAGACATTAAGCCCTGGGGTTAGTAATGGAGAGGGGTCTATCAGACATCAAGCCCTGGGGTTAGTAATGGAGAGGGGTCTATCAGACATCAAGCCCCGGGGTTAGTAATGGAGAGGGGTCTATCAGACATCAAGCCCTGGGGTTAGTAATGGAGAGGGGTCTATCAGACATCAAGCCCTGGGGTTAGTAATAGAGAGGGGTCTATCAGACATTAAGCCCTGGGGTTAGTAATGGAGAGGGGTTTATCAGACATTAAGCCCTGGGATCAGTAATGGAGAGGGGTCTATCAGACATCAAGCCCCGGGGTCAGTAATGGAGAGGGGTCTATCAGACATCAAGCCCTGGCATCAGTAATGGAGAGGAGTCTATCAGACATCAAGCCCTGGGGTTAGTAATGGAGAGGGGTCTATAAGACATCAAGCCCTGGGGTTAGTAATGGAGAGGGGTCTATCAGACATTAAGCCCTGGCATCAGTAATGGAGAGGGGTCTATCAGACTTCAAGCCCGGGGTTCGTAATGGGCAGGCGTCTATCAGACATCAAGCCCCGGGGTTAGTAATGGAGAGGAGTCTATCAGACATCAAGCCCCGGGGTCAGTAATGGAGAGGGGTCTATCAGACATTAAGCCCTGGGATCAGTTATGGAGAGGGGTCTATCAGACATCAAGCCCTGGGGTTAGTAATGGAGAGGGGTCTATCAGACATCAATCCCCAGGGTTAGTAATGGAGAGAGGTCTATCAGACATCAAGCCCGGGGTTCGTAATGGGGAGGCGTCTATCAGACATCAAGCCCCAGGGTCAGTAATGGAGAGGAGTCTATCAGACAACAAGCCCCGGGGTCAGTAATGGAGAGGGGTTTATCAGACATCAAGCCCTGGGGTTAGTAATGGGGAGGGGTTTATCAGACATTAAGCCCTGGGGTTAGTAATGGAGAGGGGTCTATCAGACATCAAGCCCCGGGGTCAGTAATGGAGAGGGGTCTATCAGACATCAAGCCCTGGGGTTAGTAATGGAGAGGGGTATATCAGACATCAAGCCCTGGGGTTAGTAATGGAGAGGGGTCTATCAAACATCAAGCCCTGGGGTCAGTAATGGAGAGGAGTCTATCAGACATCAAGCCCTGGGGTTAGTAATGGAGAGGGGTATATCAGACATCAAGCCCTGGGGTTAGTAATGGAGAGGGGTATATGAGACATCAAGCCCTGGGGTTAGTAATGGAGAGGGGTCTATCAGACATCAAGCCCTTGGGGTCAGTAATGGAGAGGGGTCTATCAGACATCAAGCCCTGGGGTTAGTAATGGAGAGGGGTCTATCAGACATCAAGCCCTGTGGTTAGTAATGGAGAGGGGTCTATCAGACTTCAAGCCCTGGGGTTTGTAATGGAGAGGGGTCTATCAGACATCAAGCCCTGGGGTTAGTAATGGAGAGGGTTCTATCAGACATCAAGCCCTGGGGTCAGTAATGGAGAGGGGTCTATCAGACATCAAGCTCTGGGGTTAGAAATGGAGAGGGGTCTATCAGACATCAAGCCCTGGGGTTAGTAATGGAGAGGGGTCTATCAGACATCAAGCCCTGGGGTCAGTAATGGAGAGGGGTCTATCAGACATCAAGCCTTGGGGTTAGTAATGGAGAGGGGTCTATCAGACATCAAGCCCTGGGGTTAGTAATGGAGAGAGATCTATCAGACATCAAGCCTTGGGGTTAGTAATGGAGGGGAGTCTATCAGATATCAAGCCCTGGGGTCAGTAATGGAGAGGGGTCTATCAGACATCAAGCCCTGGGGTTAGTAATGGAGAGGGGTCTCTCAGACATCAAGCCCTGGGGTTAGTAATGGAGAGGGGTCTATCAGACATCAAGCCCTGGGGTCAGTAATGGAGAGCGGTCTATCAGACATCAAGCCCTGGGGTTAGTAATGGAGAGGGGTCTATCAGACATCAAGCCCTGGGGTTAGTAATGGAGAGGGATCTATCAGACATCAAGCCCTGGGGTTAGTAATGGAGAGGAGTCTATCAGACATTAAGCCCTGGGATCAGTAATGATGAGGGGTCTATCAGACATCAAGCCCCGGGGTCAGTAATGGAGAGGGGTCTATCAGACATCAAGCCCTGGCATCAGTAATGGAGAGGAGTCTATCAGACATCAAGCCCTGGGGTTAGTAATGGAGAGGGGTCTATCAGACATCAAGCCCTGGGGTTAGTAATGGAGAGGGGTCTATCAGACATCAAGCCCTGGCATCAGTAATGGAGAGGGGTCTATCAGACTTCAAGCCCGGGGTTCGTAATGGGGAGGCGTCTATCAGACATCAAGCCCCGGGGTTAGTAATGGAGAGGAGTCTATCAGACATCAAGCCCCGGGGTCAGTAATGGAGAGGGGTCTATCAGACATTAAGCCCTGGGATCAGTTATGGAGAGGGGTCTATCAGACATCAAGCTCTGGGGTTAGTAATGGAGAGGGGTCTATCAGACATCAAGCCCCGGGGTTAGTAATGGAGAGAGGTCTATCAGACATCAAGCCCGGGGTTCGTAATGGGGAGGCGTCTATCAGACATCAAGCCCCAGGGTCAGTAATGGAGAGGAGTCTATCAGACATCAAGCCCCGGGGTCAGTAATGGAGAGGGGTTTATCAGACATCAAGCCCTGGGGTTAGTAATGGGGAGGGGTTTATCAGACATTAAGCCCTGGGGTTAGTAATGGAGAGGGGTCTATCAGACATCAAGCTCCGGGGTCAGTAATGGAGAGGGGTCTATCAGACATCAAGCCCTGGGGTTAGTAATGGAGAGGGGTATATCAGACATCAAGCCCTGGGGTTAGTAATGGAGAGGGGTCTATAAGACATCAAGCCCTGGGGTTAGTAATGGAGAGGGGTATATCAGACATCAAGCCCTGGGGTTAGTAATGGAGAGGAGTCTATCAGACATCAAGCCCTTGGGGTCAGTAATGGAGAGGGGTCTATCAGACATCAAGCCCTGGGGTTAGTAATGGAGAGGGGTCTATCAGACATCAAGCCCTGTGGTTAGTAATGGAGAGGGGTCTATCAGACATCAAGCCCTGGGGTTAGTAATAGAGAGGGGTTTATCAGACATTAAGCCCTGGGGTTAGTAATGGAGAGGGGTCTATCAGACATCAAGCCCCGGGGTTAGTAATGGAGAGGGGTCTATCAGACATCAAGCCCCGGGGTTAGTAATGGAGAGGGGTTTATCAGACATTAAGCCCTGGGGTTTATAATGGAGAGGGGTTTATCAGACATTAAGCCCTGGGGTTAGTAATGGAGAGGGGTCTATCAGACATTAAGCCCTGGGGTTAGTAATGGAGAGGGGTTTATCAGACATTAAGCCCTGGGGTTAGTAATGGAGAGGGGTTTATCAGACATTAAGCCCTGGGTTTAGTAATGGGGAGGGGTTTATCAGACATTAAGCCCTGGGGTCAGTAATGGAGAGGAGTCTATCAGATATCAAGCCCTGGGGTTAGTAATGGAGAGGGGTTTATCAGACATTAAGCCCTGGGGTTAGTAATGGAGAGGGGTCTATCAGACATCAAGCCCCGGGGTTAGTAATGGAGAGGGGTCTATCAGACATCAAGCCCTGGGGTTAGTAATGGAGAGGAGTCTATCAGACATCAAGCCCCGGGGTTAGTAATGGAGAGGAGTCTATCAGACATCAAGCCCCGGGGTTAGTAATGGAGAGGGGTCTATCAGACATCAAGCCCTGTGGTTAGTAATGGAGAGGGGTCTATCAGACATCAAGCCCCGGGGTTAGTAATGGAGAGGAGTCTATCAGACATCAAGCCCTGGGGTTAGTAATGGAGAGGAGTCTATCAGACATCAAGCCCCGGGGTTAGTAATGGAGAGGAGTCTATCAGACATCAAGCCCTGGGGTTAGTAATGGAGAGGAGTCTATCAGACATCAAGCCCTGGGGTTAGTAATGGAGAGGGGTCTATCAGACATCAAGCCCTGGGGTTAGTAATGGAGAGGGGTCTATCAGACATCAAGCCCTGGGGTTAGTAATGGAGAGGGGTCTATCAGACATCAAGCCCTGGGGTCAGTAATGGAGAGGGGTCTATCAGACATCAAGCCCCGGGGTTAGTAATGGAGAGGAGTCTCTCAGACATCAAGCCCCGGGGTTAGTAATGGAGAGGAGTCTATCAGACATCAAGCCCTGGGGTTAGTAATGGAGAGAGATCTATCAGACATCAAGCCCTGGGGTTAGTAATGGAGAGAGATCTATCAGACATCAAGCCCTGGGGTTAGTAATGGAGAGGGGTCTATCAGACATCAAGCCCTGGGGTTAGTAATGGAGAGAGATCTATCAGACATCAAGCCCTGGGGTTAGTAATGGAGAGGGGTCTATCAGACATCAAGCCCTGAGGTTAGTAATGGAGAGGGGTCTATCAGACATCAAGCCCTGGGGTCAGTAATGGAGAGGGGTTTATCAGACATTAGGCCCTGGGGTTAGTAATGGAGAGGGGTCTATCAGACATCAAGCCCTGGGGTTAGTAATGGAGAGGAGTCTATCAGACATCAAGCCCTGTGGTTAGTAATGGAGAGGGGTTTATCAGACATTAAGCCCTGGGGTTAGTAATGGAGGGGGGTCTATCAGACATCAAGCCCTGGGGTTAGTAATGGAGAGGGGTCTATCAGACATCAAGCCCTGGGGTTAGTAATGGAGAGGGGTCTATCAGACATCAAGCCCTGGGGTTAGTAATGGAGAGGGGTTTATCAGACATCAAGCCCTGGGGTTAGTAATGGAGAGGGGTCTATCAGACATCAAGCCCTGGGGTTAGTAATGGAGAGGGGTCTATCAGACATCAAGCCCTTGGGGTCCGTAATGGAGAGGGGTTTATCAGACATTAAGCCCTGGGGTTAGTAATGGAGAGGGGTTTATCAGACATTAAGCCCTGGGGTTAGTAATGGAGAGGGGTCTATCAGACATCAAGCCCTGGGGTTAGTAATGGAGAGGGGTCTATCAGACATCAAGCCCCGGGGTTAGTAATGGAGAGGGGTCTATCAGACATCAAGCCCTGGGGTTAGTAATGGAGAGGGGTCTATCAGACATCAAGCCCTGGGGTTAGTAATAGAGAGGGGTCTATCAGACATTAAGCCCTGGGGTTAGTAATGGAGAGGGGTTTATCAGACATTAAGCCCTGGGATCAGTAATGATGAGGGGTCTATCAGACATCAAGCCCCGGGGTCAGTAATGGAGAGGGGTCTATCAGACATCAAGCCCTGGCATCAGTAATGGAGAGGAGTCTATCAGACATCAAGCCCTGGGGTTAGTAATGGAGAGGGGTCTATCAGACATCAAGCCCTGGGGTTAGTAATGGAGAGGGGTCTATCAGACATCAAGCCCTGGCATCAGTAATGGAGAGGGGTCTATCAGACTTCAAGCCCGGGGTTCGTAATGGGGAGGCGTCTATCAGACATCAAGCCCCGGGGTTAGTAATGGAGAGGAGTCTATCAGACATCAAGCCCCGGGGTCAGTAATGGAGAGGGGTCTATCAGACATTAAGCCCTGGGATCAGTTATGGAGAGGGGTCTATCAGACATCAAGCTCTGGGGTTAGTAATGGAGAGGGGTCTATCAGACATCAAGCCCCGGGGTTAGTAATGGAGAGAGGTCTATCAGACATCAAGCCCGGGGTTCGTAATGGGGAGGCGTCTATCAGACATCAAGCCCCAGGGTCAGTAATGGAGAGGAGTCTATCAGATATCAAGCCCCGGGGTCAGTAATGGAGAGGGGTTTATCAGACATCAAGCCCTGGGGTTAGTAATGGGGAGGGGTTTATCAGACATTAAGCCCTGGGGTTAGTAATGGAGAGGGGTCTATCAGACATCAAGCTCCGGGGTCAGTAATGGAGAGGGGTCTATCAGACATCAAGCCCTGGGGTTAGTAATGGAGAGGGGTATATCAGACATCAAGCCCTGGGGTTAGTAATGGAGAGGGGTCTATCAGACATCAAGCCCTGGGGTCAGTAATGGAGAGGAGTCTATCAGACATCAAGCCCTGGGGTTAGTAATGGAGAGGGGTATATCAGACATCAAGCCCTGGGGTTAGTAATGGAGAGGTGTATATCAGACATCAAGCCCTGGGGTTAGTAATGGAGAGGAGTCTATCAGACATCAAGCCCTTGGGGTCAGTAATGGAGAGGGGTCTATCAGACATCAAGCCCTGGGGTTAGTAATGGAGAGGGGTCTATCAGACATCAAGCCCTGTGGTTAGTAATGGAGAGGGGTCTATCAGACATCAAGCCCTGGGGTTTGTAATGGAGAGGGGTCTATCAGACATCAAGCCCTGGGGTTAGTAATGGAGAGGGTTCTATCAGACATCAAGCCCTGGGGTCAGTAATGGAGAGTGGTCTATCAGACATCAAGCCCTGGGGTTAGAAATGGAGAGGGGTCTATCAGACATCAAGCCCTGGGGTTAGTAATGGAGAGGGGTCTATCAGACATCAAGCCCTGGGGTCAGTAATGGAGAGGGGTCTATCAGACATCAAGCCTTGGGGTTAGTAATGGAGAGGGGTCTATCAGACATCAAGCCCTGGGGTTAGTAATGGAGAGAGATCTATCAGACATCAAACCTTGGGGTTAGTAATGGAGGGGAGTCTATCAGACATCAAGCCCTGGGGTCAGTAATGGAGAGGGGTCTATCAGACATCAAGCCCTGGGGTTAGTAATGGAGAGGGGTCTCTCAGACATCAAGCCCTGGGGTTAGTAATGGAGAGGGGTCTATCAGACATGAAGCCCTGGGGTCAGTAATGGAGAGCGGTCTATCAGACATCAAGCCCTGGGGTTAGTAATGGAGAGGGGTCTATCAGACATCAAGCCCTGGGGTTAGTAATGAAGAGGGATCTATCAGACATCAAGCCCTGGGGTTAGTAATGGAGAGGAGTCTATCAGACATCTAGCCCTGGGGTCAGTAATGGAGAGGGGTCTATCAGACATCAAGCCCTGGGGTTAGTAATGGAGAGGGGTCTATCAGACATCAAGCCCTGGGGTTAGTAATGGAGAGGGGTCTATCAGACATAAAGCCCTGGGGTTAGTAATGGAGAGGGGTCTATCAGACATCAAGCCCTGGGGTTAGTAATGGAGAGGGGTCTATCAGACATCAAGCCGTGGGGTTAGTAATGGAGAGGGGTCTATCAGACATCAAGCCGTGGGGTCAGTAATGCAGAGGGGTCTATCAGACATTAAGCCCTGGGGTTAGTAATGGAGAGGAGTCTATCAGACATCAAGCCCTGGGGTTAGTAATGGAGAGGGGTCTATCAGACATCAAGCCCTGGGGTCAGTAATGGAGAGGGGTCTATCAGCCATCAAGCCCCGGGGTTAGTAATGGAGAGGGGTCTATCAGACATCAAGCCCTGGGGTTAGTAATGGAGAGGGGTCTATCAGACTTCAAGCCCTGGGGTTAGTAATGAAGAGGGGTCTATCAGACATCAAGCACTGGGGTCAGTAATGGAGAGGGGTCTATCAGCCATCAAGCCCCGGGGTTAGTAATGGAGAGGGGTCTATCAGACATCAAGCCCAGGGGTTAGTAATGGAGAGGGGTCTATCAGACATCAAGCCGTGGGGTTAGTAATGGAGAGGGGTCTATCAGACATCAAGCCGTGGGGTCAGTAATGCAGAGGGGTCTATCAGACATTAAGCCCTGGGGTTAGTAATGGAGAGGAGTCTATCAGACATCAAGCCCTGGGGTTAGTAATGGAGAGGGGTCTATCAGACATCAAGTACTGGGGTCAGTAATGGAGAGGGGTCTATAAGCCATCAAGCCCCGGGGTTAGTAATGGAGAGGGGTCTATCAGACATCAAGCCCCGTGGTTAGTAATGGAGAGGGGTCTATCAGACATCAAGCCCTGGGGTTAGTAATGGAGAGGGGTCTATCAGACATCAAGCCCTGGGGTTAGTAATGGAGAGGGGTCTATCAGACATCAAGCCCCGGGGTTAGTAATGGAGAGGGGTCTATCAGACATCAAGCCCCGGAGTTAGTAATGGAGAGGGGTCTATCAGACATCAAGCCCTGGGGTCAGTAATGGAGAAGGGTCTATCAGACATCAAGCCCCGGGGTCAGTAATGGAGAGGGGTCTATCAGACATCAAGCCCTGGGGTTAGTAATGGAGAGGGGTCTATCAGACATCAAGCCCTGGGGTTAGTAATGGAGAGGGGTCTATCAGACATCAAGCCCCGGGGTTAGTAATGGAGAGGGGTCTATCAGACATCAAGCCCTGGGGTTAGTAATGGGGAGGGGTTTATCAGACATTAAGCCCTGGGGTTAGTAATGGAGAGGGGTTTATCAAACATTAAGCTCTGGGGTTAGTAATGGAGAGGGGTTTATCAGACATTAAGCCCTGGGGTTGGTAATGGAGAGGGGTTTATCAGACATTAAGCCCTGGGGTTAGTAATGGAGAGGGGTCTATCAGACATCAAGCCCCGGGGTTAGTAATGGAGAGGAGTCTATCAGACATCAAGCCCCGGGGTCAGTAATGGAGAGGAGTCTATCAGACATCAAGCCCTGGCGTTAGTAATGGAGAGAGGTCTATCAGACATCAATTCATGGGGTCAGTAATGGAGAGGGATCTATCAGACATCAAGTCCTGGGGTTAGTAATGGAGAGGGGTCTATCAGACATCAAGCCCTGGGGTTAGTAATGGAGAGGGGTCTATCAGACATCAAGCCCTGGGGTTAGTAATGGAGAGGGGTCTATCAGACATCAATTCATGGGGTCAATAATGGAGAGGGATCTATCAGACATCAAGTCCTGGGGTTAGTAATGGAGAGGGGTCTATCAGACATCAAGCCCTGGGGTTAGTAATGGAGAGGGGTCTATCAGACATCAAGCCCCGGGGTTAGTAATGGAGAGGGGTCTATCAGACATCAAGCCCCGGAGTTAGTAATGGAGAGGGGTCTATCAGACATCAAGCCCTGGGGTCAGTAATGGAGAAGGGTCTATCAGACATCAAGCCCCGGGGTCAGTAATGGAGAGGGGTCTATCAGACATCAAGCCCTAGGGTTAGTAATGGAGAGGGGTCTATCAGACATCAAGCCCTGGGGTTAGTAATGGAGAGGGGTCTATCAGACATCAAGCCCCGGGGTTAGTAATGGAGAGGGGTCTATCAGACATCAAGCCCTGGGGTTAGTAATGGGGAGGGGTTTATCAAACATTAAGCTCTGGGGTTAGTAATGGAGAGGGGTTTATCAGACATTAAGCACTGGGGTTGGTAATGGAGAGGGGTTTATCAGACATTAAGCCCTGGGGTTAGTAATGGAGAGGGGTCTATCAGACATCAAGCCCCGGGGTTAGTAATGGAGAGGAGTCTATCAGACATCAAGCCCCGGGGTCAGTAATGGAGAGGAGTCTATCAGACATCAAGCCCTGGCGTTAGTAATGGAGAGAGGTCTATCAGACATCAATTCATGGGGTCAGTAATGGAGAGGGATCTATCAGACATCAAGTCCTGGGGTTAGTAATGGAGAGGGGTCTATCAGACATCAAGCCCTGGGGTTAGTAATGGAGAGGGGTCTATCAGACATCAAGCCCTGGGGTTAGTAATGGAGAGGGGTCTATCAGACATCAAGCCCTGGGGTTAGTAATGGAGAGGAGTCTATCAGACATCAAGCCCTGGGGTTAGTAATGGAGAGGGGTCTATCAGACATCAAGCCCTGAGGTTAGTAATGGAGAGGGGTCTATCAGACATCAAGCCCTGGGGTCAGTAATGGAGAGGAGTCTATCAGACATCAAGCCCCGGGGTTAGTAATGGAGAGGGGTCTATCAGACATCAAGCCCTGGGGTTAGTAATGGAGAGGAGTCTATCAGACATCAAGCCCTGGGGGGTTAGTAATGGAGAGGGGTCTATCAGACATCAAGCACTGGGGTCAGTAATGGAGAGGGGTCTATCAGCCATCAATCCCCGAGGTTAGTAATGGAGAGGGGTCTATCAGACATCAAGCCCCTGGGTTAGTAATGGAGAGGGGTCTCTCAGACATAAAGCCCCGGGGTTAGTAATGGAGAGGGGTCTATCAGACATCAAGCCCCGGGGTTAGTAATGGAGAGGGGTCTATCAGACATCAAGCCCTGGGGTTAGTAATGGAGAGGGGTCTATCAGACATCAAGCCCCGGGGTTAGTAATGGAGAGGGGTCTATCAGACATCAAGCCCGGGGGTCAGTAATGGAGAAGGGTCTATCAGACATCAAGCCCTGGGGTTAGTAATGGAGAGGGGTCTATCAGACATCAAGCCCCTGGGTTAGTAATGGAGAGGGGTCTATCAGACATCAAGCCCCGGGGTTAGTAAGGGAGAGGGGTTTATCAGACATTAAGCCCTGGGGTTAGTAATGGAGGGGGGTCTATCAGACATCAAGCCCTGGGGTTAGTAATGGAGAGGGGTTTATCAGACATCAAGCCCTGGGGTTAGTAATGGAGAGGGGTCTATCAGACATCAAGCCCTGGGGTTAGTAATGGAGAGGGGTCTATCAGACATCAAGCCCTTGGGGTCCGTAATGGAGAGGGGTTTATCAGACATTAAGCCCTGGGGTTAGTAATGGAGAGGGGTTTATCAGACATTAAGCCCTGGGGTTAGTAATGGAGAGGGGTCTATCAGACATCAAGCCCTAGGGTGAGTAATGGAGAGGGGTCTATCAGACATCAAGCCCCGGGGTTAGTAATGGAGAGAGGTCTATCAGACATCAAGCCCTGGGGTTAGTAATGGAGAGGGGTCTATCAGACATCAAGCCCTGGGGTTAGTAATAGAGAGGGGTCTTTCAGACATTAAGCCCTGGGGTTAGTAATGGAGAGGGGTTTATCAGACATTAAGCCCTGGGATCAGTAATGGAGAGGGGTCTATCAGACATCAAGCCCCGGGGTCAGTAATGGAGAGGGGTCTATCAGACATCAAGCCCTGGCATCAGTAATGGAGAGGAGTCTATCAGACATCAAGCCCTGGGGTTAGTAATGGAGAGGGGTCTATCAGACATCAAGCCCTGGGGTTAGTAATGGAGAGGGGTCTATCAGACATCAAGCCCTGGCATCAGTAATGGAGAGGTGTCTATCAGACTTCATGCCCGGGGTTCGTAATGGGGAGGCGTCTATCAGACATCAAGCCCCGGGGTTAGTAATGGAGAGGAGTCTATCAGACATCAAGCCCCGGGGTCAGTAATGGAGAGGGGTCTATCAGACATTAAGCACTGGGATCAGTTATGGAGAGGGGTCTATCAGACATCAAGCCCTGGGGTTAGTAATGGAGAGGGGTCTATCAGACATCAATCCCCAGGGTTAGTAATGGAGAGAGGTCTATCAGACATCAAGCCCGGGGTTCGTAATGGGGAGGCGTCTATCAGACATCAAGCCCCAGGGTCAGTAATGGAGAGGAGTCTATCAGACATCAAGCCCCGGGGTCAGTAATGGAGAGGGGTTTATCAGACATCAAGCCCTGGGGTTAGTAATGGGGAGGGGTTTATCAGACATTAAGCCCTGGGGTTAGTAATGGAGAGGGGTCTATCAGACATCAAGCCCCGGGGTCAGTAATGGAGAGGGGTCTATCAGACATCAAGCCCTGGGGTTAGTAATGGAGAGGGGTATATCAGACATCAAGCCCTGGGGTTAGTAATGGAGAGGGGTCTATCAAACATCAAGCCCTGGGGTCAGTAATGGAGAGGAGTCTATCAGACATCAAGCCCTGGGGTTAGTAATGGAGAGGGGTATATCAGACATCAAGCCCTGGGGTTAGTAATGGAGAGGGGTATATCAGACATCAAGCCCTGCGGTTAGTAATGGAGAGGGGTCTATCAGACATCAAGCCCTTGGGGTCAGTAATGGAGAGGGGTCTATCAGACATCAAGCCCTGGGATTAGTAATGGAGAGGGGTCTATCAGACATCAAGCCCTGTGGTTAGTAATGGAGAGGGGTCTATCAGACATCAAGCCCTGGGGTTTGCAATGGAAAGGGGTCTATCAGACATCAAGCCCTGGGGTTAGTAATGGAGAGGGTTCTATCAGACATCAAGCCCTGGGGTCAGTAATGGAGAGGGGTCTATCAGACATCAAGCCCTGGGGTTAGAAATGGAGAGGGGTCTATCAGACATCAAGCCCTGGGGTTAGTAATGGAGCGGGGTCTATCAGACATCAAGCCCTGGGGTCAGTAATGGAGAGGGGTCTATCAGACATCAAGCCTTGGGGTTAGTAATGGAGAGAGGTCTATCAGACATCAAGCCCTGGGGTTAGTAATGGAGAGAGATCTATCAGACATCAAGCCTTGGGGTTAGTAATGGAGGGGAGTCTATCAGACATCAAGCCCTGGGGTCAGTAATGGAGAGGGGTCTATCAGACATCAAGCCCTGGGGTTAGTAATGGAGAGGGGTCTCTCAGACATCAAACCCTGGGGTTAGTAATGGAGAGGGGTCTATCAGACATCAAGCCCTGGGGTCAGTAATGGAGAGCGGTCTATCAGACATCAAGCCCTGGGGTTAGTAATGGAGAGGGGTCTATCAGACATCAAGCCCTGGGGTTAGTAATGGAGAGGGATCTATCAGACATCAAGCCCTGGGGTTAGTAATGGAGAGGAGTCTATCAGACATCAAGCCCTGGGGTCAGTAATGGAGAGGGGTCTATCAGACATCAAGCCCTGGGGTTAGTAATGGAGAGGGGTCTATCAGACATCAAGCCCTTGGGGTCCGTAATGGAGAGGGGTTTATCAGACATTAAGCCCTGGGGTTAGTAATGGAGAGGGGTTTATCAGACATTAAGCCCTGGGGTTAGTAATGGAGAGGGGTCTATCAGACATCAAGCCCTGGGGTTAGTAATGGAGAGGGGTCTATCAGACATCAAGCCCCGGGGTTTGTAATGGAGAGGGGTCTATCAGACATCAAGCCCTGGGGTTAGTAATGGAGAGGGGTCTATCAGACATCAAGCCCTGGGGTTAGTAATAGAGAGGGGTCTATCAGACATTAAGCCCTGGGGTTAGTAATGGAGAGGGGTTTATCAGACATTAAGCCCTGGGATCAGTAATGGAGAGGGGTCTATCAGACATCAAGCCCCGGGGTCAGTAATGGAGAGGGGTCTATCAGACATCAAGCCCTGGCATCAGTAATGGAGAGGAGTCTATCAGACATCAAGCCCTGGGGTTAGTAATGGAGAGGGGTCTATAAGACATCAAGCCCTGGGGTTAGTAATGGAGAGGGGTCTATCAGACATCAAGCCCTGGCATCAGTAATGGAGAGGGGTCTATCAGACTTCAAGCCCGGGGTTCGTAATGGGCAGGCGTCTATCAGACATCAAGCCCCGGGGTTAGTAATGGAGAGGAGTCTATCAGACATCAAGCCCCGGGGTCAGTAATGGAGAGGGGTCTATCAGACATTAAGCCCTGGGATCAGTTATGGAGAGGGGTCTATCAGACATCAAGCCCTGGGGTTAGTAATGGAGAGGGGTCTATCAGACATCAATCCCCAGGGTTAGTAATGGAGAGAGGTCTATCAGACATCAAGCCCGGGGTTCGTAATGGGGAGGCGTCTATCAGACATCAAGCCCCAGGGTCAGTAATGGAGAGGAGTCTATCAGACAACAAGCCCCGGGGTCAGTAATGGAGAGGGGTTTATCAGACATCAAGCCCTGGGGTTAGTAATGGGGAGGGGTTTATCAGACATTAAGCCCTGGGGTTAGTAATGGAGAGGGGTCTATCAGACATCAAGCCCCGGGGTCAGTAATGGAGAGGGGTCTATCAGACATCAAGCCCTGGGGTTAGTAATGGAGAGGGGTATATCAGACATCAAGCCCTGGGGTTAGTAATGGAGAGGGTCTATCAAACATCAAGCCCTGGGGTCAGTAATGGAGAGGAGTCTATCAGACATCAAGCCCTGGGGTTAGTAATGGAGAGGGGTATATCAGACATCAAGCCCTGGGGTTAGTAATGGAGAGGGGTATATCAGACATCAAGCCCTGGGGTTAGTAATGGAGAGGGGTCTATCAGACATCAAGCCCTTGGGGTCAGTAATGGAGAGGGGTCTATCAGACATCAAGCCCTGGGGTTAGTAATGGAGAGGGGTCTATCAGACATCAAGCCCTGTGGTTAGTAATGGAGAGGGGTCTATCAGACTTCAAGCCCTGGGGTTTGTAATGGAGAGGGGTCTATCAGACATCAAGCCCTGGGGTTAGTAATGGAGAGGGTTCTATCAGACATCAAGCCCTGGGGTCAGTAATGGAGAGGGGTCTATCAGACATCAAGCTCTGGGGTTAGAAATGGAGAGGGGTCTATCAGACATCAAGCCCTGGGGTTAGTAATGGAGAGGGGTCTATCAGACATCAAGCCCTGGGGTCAGTAATGGAGAGGGGTCTATCAGACATCAAGCCTTGGGGTTAGTAATGGAGAGGGGTCTATCAGACATCAAGCCCTGGGGTTAGTAATGGAGAGAGATCTATCAGACATCAAGCCTTGGGGTTAGTAATGGAGGGGAGTCTATCAGACATCAAGCCCTGGGGTCAGTAATGGAGAGGGGTCTATCAGACATCAAGCCCTGGGGTTAGTAATGGAGAGGGGTCTCTCAGACATCAAGCCCTGGGGTTAGTAATGGAGAGGGGTCTATCAGACATCAAGCCCTGGGGTCAGTAATGGAGAGCGGTCTATCAGACATCAAGCCCTGGGGTTAGTAATGGAGAGGGGTCTATCAGACATCAAGCCCTGGGGTTAGTAATGGAGAGGGATCTATCAGACATCAAGCCCTGGGGTTAGTAATGGAGAGGAGTCTATCAGACATCAAGCCCTGGGGTCAGTAATGGAGAGGGGTCTATCAGACATCAAGCCCTGGGGTTAGTAATGGAGAGGGGTCTATCAGACATCAAGCCCTGGGGTTAGTAATGGAGAGGGGTCTATCAGACATCAAGCCCTGGGGTTAGTAATGGAGAGGGGTCTATCAGGCATCAAGCCCTGGGGTTAGTAATGGAGAGGGGTCTATCAGACATCAAGCCGTGGGGTTAGTAATGGAGAGGGGTCTATCAGACATCAAGCCGTGGGGTCAGTAATGCAGAGGGGTCTATCAGACATTAAGCCCTGGGGTTAGTAATGGAGAGGAGTCTATCAGACTTCAAGCCCTGGGGTTAGTAATGGAGAGGGGTCTATCAGACATCAAGCCCTGGGGTCAGTAATGGAGAGGGGTCTATCAGCCATCAAGCCCCGGGGTTAGTAATGGAGAGGGGTCTATCAGACATCAAGCCCTGGGGTTAGTAATGGAGAGGGGTCTATCAGACTTCAAGCCCTGGGGTTAGTAATGAAGAGGGGTCTATCAGACATCAAGCACTGGGGTCAGTAATGGAGAGGGGTCTATCAGCCATCAAGCCCCGGGGTTAGTAATGGAGAGGGGTCTATCAGACATCAAACCCCGGGGTTAGTAATGGAGAGGGGTCTCTCAGACATCAAGCCGTGGGGTTAGTAATGGAGAGGGGTCTATCAGACATCAAGCCGTGGGGTCAGTAATGCAGAGGGGTCTATCAGACATTAAGCCCTGGAGTTAGTAATGGAGAGGAGTCTATCAGACATCAAGACCTGGGGTTAGTAATGGAGAGGGGTCTATCAGACATCAAGCACTGGGGTCAGTAATGGAGAGGGGTCTATCAGCCATCAAGCCCCGGGGATAGTAATGGAGAGGGGTCTATCAGACATCAAGCCCCTGGGTTAGTAATGGAGAGGGGTCTATCAGACATCAAGCCCTGGGGTTAGTAATGGAGAGGGGTCTATCAGACATCAAGCCCTGGGGTTAGTAATGGAGAGGGGTCTATCAGACATCAAGCCCCGGGGTTAGTAATGGAGAGGGGTCTATCAGACATCAAGCCCCGGGGTTAGTAATGGAGAGGGGTCTATCAGACATCAAGCCCTGGGGTCAGTAATGGAGAAGGGTCTATCAGACATCAAGCCCCGGGGTCAGTAATGGAGAGGGGTCTATCAGACATCAAGCCCTGGGGTTAGTAATGGAGAGGGGTCTATCAAACATCAAGCCCTGGGGTCAGTAATGGAGAGGAGTCTATCAGACATCAAGCCCTGGGGTTAGTAATGGAGAGGGGTATATCAGACATCAAGCCCTGGGGTTAGTAATGGAGAGGGGTATATCAGACATCAAGCCCTGGGGTTAGTAATGGAGAGGGGTCTATCAGACATCAAGCCCTTGGGGTCAGTAATGGAGAGGGGTCTATCAGACATCAAGCCCTGGGGTTAGTAATGGAGAGGGGTCTATCAGACATCAAGCCCTGTGGTTAGTAATGGAGAGGGGTCTATCAGACTTCAAGCCCTGGGGTTTGTAATGGAGAGTGGTCTATCAGACATCAAGCCCTGGGGTTAGTAATGGAGAGGGTTCTATCAGACATCAAGCCCTGGGGTCAGTAATGGAGAGGGGTCTATCAGACATCAAGCTCTGGGGTTAGAAATGGAGAGGGGTCTATCAGACATCAAGCCCTGGGGTTAGTAATGGAGAGGGGTCTATCAGACATCAAGCCCTGGGGTCAGTAATGGAGAGGGGTCTATCAGACATCAAGCCTTGGGGTTAGTAATGGAGAGGGGTCTATCAGACATCAAGCCCTGGGGTTAGTAATGGAGAGAGATCTATCAGACATCAAGCCTTGGGGTTAGTAATGGAGGGGAGTCTATCAGACATCAAGCCCTGGGGTCAGTAATGGAGAGGGGTCTATCAGACATCAAGCCCTGGGGTTAGTAATGGAGAGGGGTCTCTCAGACATCAAGCCCTGGGGTTAGTAATGGAGAGGGGTCTATCAGACATCAAGCCCTGGGGTCAGTAATGGAGAGCGGTCTATCAGACATCAAGCCCTGGGGTTAGTAATGGAGAGGGGTCTATCAGACATCAAGCCCTGGGGTTAGTAATGGAGAGGGATCTATCAGACATCAAGCCCTGGGGTTAGTAATGGAGAGGAGTCTATCAGACATCAAGCCCTGGGGTCAGTAATGGAGAGGGGTCTATCAGACATCAAGCCCTGGGGTTAGTAATGGAGAGGGGTCTATCAGACATCAAGCCCTGGGGTTAGTAATGGAGAGGGGTCTATCAGACATCAAGCCCTGGGGTTAGTAATGGAGAGGGGTCTATCAGGCATCAAGCCCTGGGGTTAGTAATGGAGAGGGGTCTATCAGACATCAAGCCGTGGGGTTAGTAATGGAGAGGGGTCTATCAGACATCAAGCCGTGGGGTCAGTAATGCAGAGGGGTCTATCAGACATTAAGCCCTGGGGTTAGTAATGGAGAGGAGTCTATCAGACTTCAAGCCCTGGGGTTAGTAATGGAGAGGGGTCTATCAGACATCAAGCCCTGGGGTCAGTAATGGAGAGGGGTCTATCAGCCATCAAGCCCCGGGGTTAGTAATGGAGAGGGGTCTATCAGACATCAAGCCCTGGGGTTAGTAATGGAGAGGGGTCTATCAGACTTCAAGCCCTGGGGTTAGTAATGAAGAGGGGTCTATCAGACATCAAGCACTGGGGTCAGTAATGGAGAGGGGTCTATCAGCCATCAAGCCCCGGGGTTAGTAATGGAGAGGGGTCTATCAGACATCAAGCCCCGGGGTTAGTAATGGAGAGGGGTCTATCAGACATCAAGCCGTGGGGTTAGTAATGGAGAGGGGTCTATCAGACATCAAGCCGTGGGGTCAGTAATGCAGAGGGGTCTATCAGACATTAAGCCCTGGGGTTAGTAATGGAGAGGAGTCTATCAGACATCAAGACCTGGGGTTAGTAATGGAGAGGGGTCTATCAGACATCAAGCACTGGGGTCAGTAATGGAGAGGGGTCTATCAGCCATCAAGCCCCGGGGATAGTAATGGAGAGGGGTCTATCAGACATCAAGCCCCGGGGTTAGTAATGGAGAGGGGTCTATCAGACATCAAGCCCTGGGGTTAGTAATGGAGAGGGGTCTATCAGACATCAAGCCCTGGGGTTAGTAATGGAGAGGGGTCTATCAGACATCAAGCCCCGGGGTTAGTAATGGAGAGGGGTCTATCAGACATCAAGCCCCGGGGTTAGTAATGGAGAGGGGTCTATCAGACATCAAGCCCTGGGGTCAGTAATGGAGAAGGGTCTATCAGACATCAAGCCCCGGGGTCAGTAATGGAGAGGGGTCTATCAGACATCAAGCCCTGGGGTTAGTAATGGAGAGGGGTCTATCAGACATCAAGCCCTGGGGTTAGTAATGGAGAGGGGTCTATCAGACATCAAGCCCTGGGGTTAGTAATGGAGAGGGGTCTATCAGACATCAAGCCCCGGGGTTAGTAATGGAGAGGGGTCTATCAGACATCAAGCCCTGGGGTTAGTAATGGAGAGGGGTCTATCAGACATCAAGCCCCGGGGTTAGTAATGGAGAGGGGTCTATCAGACATCAAGCCCTGGGGTTAGTAATGGAGAGGGGTTTATCAGACATTAAGCCCTGGGGTTAGTAATGGAGAGGGTTTATCAAACATTAAGCTCTGGTGTTAGTAATGGAGAGGGGTTTATCAGACATTAAGCCCTGGGGTTAGTAATGGAGAGGGGTTTATCAGACATTAAGCCCTGGGGTTAGTAATGGAGAGGGGTCTATCAGACATCAAGCCCCGGGGTTAGTAATGGAGAGGAGTCTATCAGACATCAAGCCCCGGGGTCAGTAATGGAGAGGAGTCTATCAGACATCAAGCCCTGGCGTTAGTAATGGAGAGAGGTCTATCAGACATCAAGCCATGGGGTCAGTAATGGAGAGGGATCTATCAGACATCAAGTCCTGGGGTTAGTAATGGAGAGGGGTCTATCAGACATCAAGCCCTGGGGTTAGTAATGGAGAGGGGTCTATCATACATCAAGCCCTGGGGTTAGTAATGGAGAGGGGTCTATCAGACATCAAGCCCTGGGGTTAGTAATGGAGAGGAGTCTATCAGACATCAAGCCCTGGGGTTAGTAATGGAGAGGGGTCTATCAGACATCAAGCCCTGGGGTTAGTAATGGAGAGGGGTCTATCAGACATCAAGCCCTGGGGTCAGTAATGGAGAGGAGTCTATCAGACATCAAGCCCCGGGGTTAGTAATGGAGAGGGGTCTATCAGACATCAAGCCCTGGGGTTAGTAATGGAGAGGGGTCTATCAGACATCAAGCCCTGGGGTTAGTAATGGAGAGGAGTCTATCAGACATCAAGCCCTGGGGTTAGTAATGGAGAGGGGTCTATCAGACATCAAGCACTGGGGTCAGTAATGGAGAGGGGTCTATCAGCCATCAAGCCCCGAGGTTAGTAATGGAGAGGGGTCTATCTGACATCAAGCCCCGGGGTTAGTAATGTAGAGGGGTCTATCAGACATCAAGCCCCTGGGTTAGTAATGGAGAGGGGTCTATCAGACATCAAGCCCCGGGGTTAATAATGGATAGGGGTCTATCAGACATCAAGCCCGGGGGTCAGTAATGGAGAAGGGTCTATCAGACATCAAGCCCTGGGGTTAGTAATGGAGAGGGGTCTATCAGACATCAAGCCCTGGGGTCAGTAATGGAGAGGGGTCTATCAGACATCAAGCCCTGGGGTCAGTAATGGAGAGGGGTTTATCAGACATCAAGCCCTGGGGTTAGTAATGGAGAGGGGTTTATCAGACATTAAGCCCTGGGGTCAGTAATGGAGAGGGGTTTATCAAACATTAAGCCCTGGGGTTAGTAATGGAGAGGAGTCTATCAGACATCAAGCCCTGGGGTCAGTAATGGAGAGGGGTCTATCAGACATCAAGCCCTGGGGTTAGTAATGGAGAGGGGTTTATCAAACATTAAGCCCTGGGGTTAGTAATGGAGAGGAGTCTATCAGACATCAAGCCCTGGGGTCAGTAATGGAGAGGGGTCTATCAGACATCAAGCCCTGGGGTCAGTAATGGAGAGGGGTTTATCAAACATTAAGCCCTGGGGTTAGTAATGGAGAGGAGTCTATCAGACATCAAGCCCTGGGGTCAGTAATGGAGAGGGGTCTATCAGACATCAAGCCCTGGGGTCAGTAATGGAGAGGGGTTTATCAAACATTAAGCCCTGGGGTTAGTAATGGAGAGGAGTCTATCAGACATCAAGCCCTGGGGTCAGTAATGGAGAGGGGTTTATCAGACATCAAGCCCTGGGGTCAGTAATGGAGAGGGGTTTATCAGACATTAAGCCATGGGGTTAGTAATGGAGAGGGGTTTATCAGACATTAAGCCCTGGGGTTAGTAATGGAGAGGGGTTTATCATTCATTAAGCCCTGGGGTTAGTAATGGAGAGGGGTTCATCAGACATTAAGCCCTGGGGTTAGTAATGGAGAGGGGTCTATCAGACATCAAGCCCCGGGGTTAGTAATGGAGAGGGGTCTATCAGACATCAAGCCCCGGGGTTAGTAATGGAGAGGGGTCTATCAGACATCAAGCCCTGGGGTTAGTAATGGGGAGGGGTTTATCAAACATCAAGCCCTGGGGTTAGTAATGGAGAGAGGTCCATCATACATCAAGCCCTGGGGTTAGTAATGGAGAGGGGTCTATCAGACATCAAGCCCCGGGGTTAGTAATGGAGAGGGGTTTATCAGACATCAAGCCCTGGGGTTAGTAATGGAGAGAGGTCCATCATACATCAAGCCCTGGGGTTAGTAATGGAGAGGGGTCTATCAGACATCAAGCCCTGGGGTTAGTAATGGAGAGGAGTCTATCAGACATCAAGCCCCGGAGTTAGTAATGGAGAGGGGTCTATCAGACATCAAGCCCTGGGGTTAGTAATGGAGAGAGGTCCATCATACATCAAGTCCTGGCGTTAGTAATGGAGAGGGGTCTATCAGACATCAAGCACCGGGGTTAGTAATGGAGAGGAGTCTATCAGACATCAAGCCCTGGGGTTAGTAATGGGGAGGGGTCTATCAGACATCAAGCCCCGGGGTTAGTAATGGAGAGGGGTCTATCAGACATCAAGCCCCGGGGTTAGTAATGGAGAGGGGTCTATCAGACATCAAGCCCTGGGGTTAGTAATGGAGAGGAGTCTATCAGACATCAAGCCCCGGGGTTAGTAATGGAGAGGGGTCTATCAGATATCAAGCCCCGGGGTTAGTAATGGAGAGGAGTCTATCAGACATCAAGCCCTGGGGTTAGTAATGGGGAGGGGTCTATCAGACATCAAGCCCCGGGGTTAGTAATGGAGAGGGGTCTATCAGACATCAAGCCCCGGGGTTAGTAATGGAGAGGGGTCTATCAAACATCAAGCCCTGGGGTTAGTAATGGAGAGGGGTTTATCAGACATCAAGCCCTGGGGTTAGTAATGGAGAGGGGTCTATCAGACATCAAGCACCGGGGTTAGTAATGGAGAGGAGTCTATCAGACATCAAGCCCTGGGGTTAGTAATGGGGAGGGGTCTATCAGACATCAAGCCCCGGGGTTAGTAATGGAGAGGGGTCTATCAGACATCAAGCCCCGGGGTTAGTAATGGAGAGGGGTCTATCAGACATCAAGCCCTGGGGTTAGTAATGGAGAGGAGTCTATCAGACATCAAGCCCCGGGGTTAGTAATGGAGAGGGGTCTATCAGATATCAAGCCCCGGGGTTAGTAATGGAGAGGAGTCTATCAGACATCAAGCCCTGGGGTTAGTAATGGGGAGGGGTCTATCAGACATCAAGCCCCGGGGTTAGTAATGGAGAGGGGTCTATCAGACATCAAGCCCCGGGGTTAGTAATGGAGAGGGGTCTATCAAACATCAAGCCCTGGGGTTAGTAATGGAGAGGGGTTTATCAGACATCAAGCCCTGGGGTTAGTAATGGAGAGGGGTCTATCAGACATCAAGCCCTGGGGTTAGTAATGGAGAGGGGTCTATCAGACTTCAAGCCCTGGGGTTAGTAATGAAGAGGGGTCTATCAGACATCAAGCACTGGGGTCAGTAATGGAGAGGGGTCTATCAGCCATCAAGCCCCGGGGTTAGTAATGGAGAGGGGTCTATCAGACATCAAGCCCCGGGGTTAGTAATGGAGAGGGGTCTATCAGACATCAAGCCGTGGGGTCAGTAATGCAGAGGGGTCTATCAGACATTAAGCCCTGGGGTTAGTAATGGAGAGGGGTCTATCAGACATCAAGCCGTGGGGTCAGTAATGCAGAGGGGTCTATCAGACATTAAGCCCTGGGGTTAGTAATGGAGAGGGGTTTATCAGACATTAAGCCCTGGGGTTAGTAATGGAGAGGGGTCTATCAGACATCAAGCCCCGGGGTTAGTAATGGAGAGGAGTCTATCAGACATCAAGCCCCGGGGTCAGTAATGGAGAGGAGTCTATCAGACATCAAGCCCTGGCGTTAGTAATGGAGAGAGGTCTATCAGACATCAAGCCATGGGGTCAGTAATGGAGAGGGATCTATCAGACATCAAGTCCTGGGGTTAGTAATGGAGAGGGGTCTATCAGACATCAAGCCCTGGGGTTAGTAATGGAGAGGGGTCTATCAGACATCAAGCCCTGGGGTTAGTAATGGAGAGGGGTCTATCAGACACCAAGCCCTGGGGTTAGTAATGGAGAGGAGTCTATCAGACATCAGTCCCTGGGGTTAGTAATGGAGAGGGGTCTATCAGACATCAAGCCCTGGGGTTAGTAATGGAGAGGGGTCTATCAGACATCAAGCCCTGGGGTTAGTAATGGAGAAGGATCTATCAGACATCAAGCCCTGGGGTTAGTAATGGAGAGGAGTCTATCAGACATCAAGCCCTGGGGTCAGTAATGGAGAGGGGTCTATCAGACATCAAGCCCTGGGGTTAGTAATGGAGAGGGGTCTATCAGACATCAAGCCCTGGGGTTAATAATGGAGAGGAGTCTATCAGACATCAAGCCCTGGGGTTAGTAATGGAGAGGGGTCTATCAGGCATCAAGCCCTGGGGTTAGTAATGGAGAGGGGTCTATCAGACATCAAGCCGTGGGGTTAGTAATGGAGAGGGGTCTATCAGACATCAAGCCGTGGGGTCAGTAATGCAGAGGGGTCTATCAGACATTAAGCCCTGGGGTTAGTAATGGAGAGGAGTCTATCAGACTTCATGCCCTGGGGTTAGTAATGGAGAGGGGTCTATCAGACATCAAGCCTTGGGGTCAGTAATGGAGAGGGGTCTATCAGCCATCAAGCCCCGGGGTTAGTAATGGAGAGGGGTCTATCAGACATCAAGCCCTGGGGTTAGTAATGGAGAGGGGTCTATCAGACTTCAAGCCCTGGGGTTAGTAATGAAGAGGGGTCTATCAGACATCAAGCACTGGGGTCAGTAATGGAGAGGGGTCTATCAGCCATCAAGCCCCGGGGTTAGTAATGGAGAGGGGTCTATCAGACATCAAGCCCCGGGGTTAGTAATGGAGAGGGGTCTATCAGACATCAAGCCCTGGGGTCAGTAATGGAGAAGGGTCTATCAGACATCAAGCCCCGGGGTCAGTAATGGAGAGGGGTCTATCAGACATCAAGCCCCGGGGTTAGTAATGGAGAGGGGTCTATCAGACATCAAGCCCTGGGGTTAGTAATGGAGAGGGGTCTATCAGACATCAAGCCCCGGGGTTAGTAATGGAGAGGGGTCTATCAGACATCAAGCCCTGGGGTTAGTAATGGAGAGGGGTCTATCAGACATCAAGCCCCGGGGTTAGTAATGGAGAGGGGTCTATCAGACATCAAGCCCTGGGGTTAGTAATGGAGAGGGGTTTATCAGACATTAAGCCCTGGGGTTAGTAATGGAGAGGGGTTTATCAAACATTAAGCTCTGGTGTTAGTAATGGAGAGGGGTTTATCAGACATTAAGCCCTGGGGTTAGTAATGGAGAGGGGTTTATCAGACATTAAGCCCTGGGGTTAGTAATGGAGAGGGGTCTATCAGACATCAAGCCCCGGGGTTAGTAATGGAGAGGAGTCTATCAGACATCAAGCCCCGGGGTTAGTAATGGATAGGGGTCTATCAGACATCAAGCCCCGGGGTTAGTAATGTAGAGGGGTCTATCAGACATCAAGCCCCTGGGTTAGTAATGGAGAGGGGTCTATCAGACATCAAGCCCCGGGGTTAGTAATGGATAGGGGTCTATCAGACATCAAGCCCGGGGGTCAGTAATGGAGAAGGGTCTATCAGACATCAAGCCCTGGGGTTAGTAATGGAGAGGGGTCTATCTGACATCAAGCCCCGGGGTTAGTAATGGAGAGGGGTCTATCTGACATCAAGCCCCGGGGTTAGTAATGTAGAGGGGTCTATCAGACATCAAGCCCCTGGGTTAGTAATGGAGAGGGGTCTATCAGACATCAAGCCCCGGGGTTAGTAATGGATAGGGGTCTATCAGACATCAAGCCCGGGGGTCAGTAATGGAGAAGGGTCTATCAGACATCAAGCCCTGGGGTTAGTAATGGAGAGGGGTCTATCAGACATCAAGCCCTGGGGTCAGTAATGGAGAGGGGTCTATCAGACATCAAGCCCTGGGGTCAGTAATGGAGAGGGGTTTATCAGACATCAAGCCCTGGGGTTAGTAATGGAGAGGGGTTTATCAGACATTAAGCCCTGGGGTCAGTAATGGAGAGGGGTTTATCAAACATTAAGCCCTGGGGTTAGTAATGGAGAGGAGTCTATCAGACATCAAGCCCTGGGGTCAGTAATGGAGAGGGGTTTATCAAACATTAAGCCCTGGGGTTAGTAATGGAGAGGAGTCTATCAGACATCAAGCCCTGTGGTCAGTAATGGAGAGGGGTCTATCAGACATCAAGCCCTGGGGTCAGTAATGGGGAGGGGTTTATCAAACATCAAGCCCTGGGGTTAGTAATGGAGAGAGGTCCATCATACATCAAGCCCTGGGGTTAGTAATGGAGAGGGGTCTATCAGACATCAAGCCCCGGGGTTAGTAATGGAGAGGGGTTTATCAGACATCAAGCCCTGGGGTCAGTAATGGAGAGAGGTCCATCATACATCAAGCCCTGGGGTTAGTAATGGAGAGGGGTCTATCAGACATCAAGCCCTGGGGTTAGTAATGGAGAGGAGTTTATCAGACATCAAGCCCCGGGGTTAGTAATGGAGAGGGGTCTATCAGACATCAAGCCCTGGGGTTAGTAATGGAGAGGAGTCTATCAGATATCAAGCCCCGGGGTTAGTAATGGAGAGGGGTCTATCAGACATCAAGCCCCGGGGTTAGTAATGGAGAGGAGTCTATCAGACATCAAGCCCTGGGGTTAGTAATGGGGAGGGGTCTATCAGACATCAAGCCCCGGGGTTAGTAATGGAGAGGGGTCTATCAGACATCAAGCCCCGGGGTTAGTAATGGAGAGGGGTCTATCAAACATCAAGCCCTGGGGTTAGTAATGGAGAGGGGTCTATCAGACATCAAGCCCTGGGGTTAGTAATGGAGAGGGGTCTATCAAACATCAAGCCCTGGGGTTAGTAATGGAGAGGGGTTTATCAGACATCAAGCCCTGGGGTTAGTAATGGAGAGGGGTCTATCAGACATCAAGCCCTGGGGTTAGTAATGGAGAGGGGTCTATCAGACTTCAAGCCCTGGGGTTAGTAATGAAGAGGGGTCTATCAGACATCAAGCACTGGGGTCAGTAATGGAGAGGGGTCTATCAGCCATCAAGCCCTGGGGTTAGTAATGGAGAGGGGTCTATCAGACATCAAGCCCTGGGGTTAGTAATGGAGAGGGGTCTATCAGACATCAAGCCCTGGGGTTAGTAATGGAGAGGAGTCTATCAGACATCAAGCCCTGGGGTTAGTAATGGAGAGGGGTCTATCAGACATCAAGCCCTGGGGTTAGTAATGGAGTGGGGTCTATCAGACATCAAGCCCTGGGGTCAGTAATGGAGAGGAGTCTATCAGACATCAAGCCCCGGGGTTAGTAATGGAGAGGGGTCTATCAGACATCAAGCCCTGGGGTTAGTAATGGAGAGGGGTCTATCAGACATCAAGCCCTGGGGTTAGTAATGGAGAGGAGTCTATCAGACATCAAGCCCTGGGGTTAGTAATGGAGAGGGGTCTATCAGACATCAAGCACTGGGGTCAGTAATGGAGAGGGGTCTATCAGCCATCAAGCCCCGAGGTTAGTAATGGAGAGGGGTCTATCTGACATCAAGCCCCGGGGTTAGTAATGTAGAGGGGTCTATCAGACATCAAGCCCCTGGGTTAGTAATGGAGAGGGGTCTATCAGACATCAAGCCCCGGGGTTAGTAATGGAGAGGGGTCTATCAGACATCAAGCCCGGGGGTCAGTAATGGAGAAGGGTCTATCAGACATCAAGCCCTGGGGTTAGTAATGGATAGGGGTCTATCAGACATCAAGCCCTGGGGTCAGTAATGGAGAGGGGTTTATCAGACATCAAGCCCTGGGGTTAGTAATGGAGAGGGGTTTATCAGACATTAAGCCCTGGGGTCAGTAATGGAGAGGGGTTTATCAAACATTAAGCCCTGGGGTTAGTAATGGAGAGGAGTCTATCAGACATCAAGCCCTGGGGTCAGTAATGGAGAGGGGTCTATCAGACATCAAGCCCTGGGGTCAGTAATGGAGAGGGGTTTATCAAACATTAAGCCCTGGGGTTAGTAATGGAGAGGAGTCTATCAGACATCAAGCCCTGGGTTCAGTAATGGAGAGGGGTCTATCAGACATCAAGCCCTGGGGTCAGTAATGGAGAGCGGTTTATCAAACATTAAGCCCTGGGGTTAGTAATGGAGAGGAGTCTATCAGACATCAAGCCCTGGGGTCAGTAATGGAGAGGGGTTTATCAGACATCAAGCCCTGGGGTCAGTAATGGAGAGGGGTTTATCATTCATTAAGCCCTGGGGTTAGTAATGGAGAGGGGTTTATCAGACATTAAGCCCTGGGGTTAGTAATGGAGAGGGGTCTATCAGACATCAAGCCCCGGGGTTAGTAATGGAGAGGGGTCTATCAGACATCAAGCCCCGGGGTTAGTAATGGAAAGGGGTCTATCAGACATCAAGCCCTGGGGTTAGTAATGGAGAGGGGTCTATCAGACATCAAGCCCCGGGGTTAGTAATGGAGAGGGGTTTATCAGACATCAAGCCCTGGGGTTAGTAATGGTGAGGAGTCTATCAGACATCAAGCCCCGGAGTTAGTAATGGAGAGGGGTCTATCAGACATCAAGCCCTGGGGTTAGTAATGGAGAGAGGTCCATCATACATCAAGCCCTGGCGTTAGTAATGGAGAGGGGTCTATCAGACATCAAGCACCGGGGTTAGTAATGGAGAGGAGTCTATCAGACATCAAGCCCTGGGGTTAGTAATGGGGAGGGGTCTATCAGACATCAAGCCCCGGGGTTAGTAATGGAGAGGGGTCTATCAGACATCAAGCCCCGGGGTTAGTAATGGAGAGGGGTCTATCAGACATCAAGCCCTGGGGTTAGTAATGGAGAGGAGTCTATCAGACATCAAGCCCCGGGGTTAGTAATGGAGAGGGGTCTATCAGACATCAAGCCCCGGGGTTAGTAATGGAGAGGAGTCTATCAGACATCAAGCCCTGGGGTTAGTAATGGGGAGGGGTCTATCAGACATCAAGCCCCGGGGTTAGTAATGGAGAGGGGTCTATCAGACATCAAGCCCCGGGGTTAGTAATGGAGAGGGGTCTATCAAACATCAAGCCCTGGGGTTAGTAATGGAGAGGGGTTTATCAGACATCAAGCCCTGGGGTTAGTAATGGAGAGGGGTCTATCAGACATCAAGCCCTGGGGTTAGTAATGGAGAGGGGTCTATCAGACTTCAAGCCCTGGGGTTAGTAATGAAGAGGGGTCTATCAGACATCAAGCACTGGGGTCAGTAATGGAGAGGGGTCTATCAGCCATCAAGCCCCGGGGTTAGTAATGGAGAGGGGTCTATCAGACATCAAGCCCCGGGGTTAGTAATGGAGAGGGGTCTATCAGACATCAAGCCGTGGGGTCAGTAATGCAGAGGGGTCTATCAGACATTAAGCCCTGGGGTTAGTAATGGAGAGGGGTCTATCAGACATCAAGCCGTGGGGTCAGTAATGCAGAGGGGTCTATCAGACATTAAGCCCTGGGGTTAGTATTGGAGAGGGGTTTATCAGACATTAAGCCCTGGGGTTAGTAATGGAGAGGGGTCTATCAGACATCAAGCCCCGGGGTTAGTAATGGAGAGGAGTCTATCAGACATCAAGCCCCGGGGTCAGTAATGGAGAGGAGTCTATCAGACATCAAGCCCTGGCGTTAGTAATGGAGAGAGGTCTATCAGACATCAAGCCATGGGGTCAGTAATGGAGAGGGATCTATCAGACATCAAGTCCTGGGGTTAGTAATGGAGAGGGGTCTATCAGACATCAAGCCCTGGGGTTAGTAATGGAGAGGGGTCTATCAGACATCAAGCCCTGGGGTTAGTAATGGAGAGGGGTCTATCAGACATCAAGCCCTGGGGTTAGTAATGGAGAGGAGTCTATCAGACATCAATCCCTGGGGTTAGTAATGGAGAGGGGTCTATCAGACATCAAGCCCTGGGGTTAGTAATGGAGAGGGGTCTATCAGACATCAAGCCCTGGGGTTAGTAATGGAGAGGGATCTATCAGACATCAAGCCCTGGGGTTAGTAATGGAGAGGAGTCTATCAGACATCAAGCCCTGGGGTCAGTAATGGAGAGGGGTCTATCAGACATCAAGCCCTGGGGTTAGTAATGGAGAGGGGTCTATCAGACATCAAGCCCTGGGGTTAGTAATGGAGAGGAGTCTATCAGACATCAAGCCCTGGGGTTAGTAATGGAGAGGGGTCTATCAGGCATCAAGCCCTGGGGTTAGTAATGGAGAGGGGTCTATCAGACATCAAGCCGTGGGGTTAGTAATGGAGAGGGGTCTATCAGACATCAAGCCGTGGGGTCAGTAATGCAGAGGGGTCTATCAGACATTAAGCCCTGGGGTTAGTAATGGAGAGGAGTCTATCAGACTTCATGCCCTGGGGTTAGTAATGGAGAGGGGTCTATCAGACATCAAGCCTTGGGGTCAGTAATGGAGAGGGGTCTATCAGCCATCAAGCCCCGGGGTTAGTAATGGAGAGGGGTCTATCAGACATCAAGCCCTGGGGTTAGTAATGGAGAGGGGTCTATCAGACTTCAAGCCCTGGGGTTAGTAATGAAGAGGGGTCTATCAGACATCAAGCACTGGGGTCAGTAATGGAGAGGGGTCTATCAGCCATCAAGCCCCGGGGTTAGTAATGGAGAGGGGTCTATCAGACATCAAGCCCCGGGGTTAGTAATGGAGAGGGGTCTATCAGACATCAAGCCCTGGGGTCAGTAATGGAGAAGGGTCTATCAGACATCAAGCCCCGGGGTCAGTAATGGAGAGGGGTCTATCAGACATCAAGCCCCGGGGTTAGTAATGGAGAGGGGTCTATCAGACATCAAGCCCTGGGGTTAGTAATGGAGAGGGGTCTATCAGACATCAAGCCCCGGGGTTAGTAATGGAGAGGGGTCTATCAGACATCAAGCCCTGGGGTTAGTAATGGAGAGGGGTCTATCAGACATCAAGCCCCGGGGTTAGTAATGGAGAGGGGTCTATCAGACATCAAGCCCTGGGGTTAGTAATGGAGAGGGGTTTATCAGACATTAAGCCCTGGGGTTAGTAATGGAGAGGGGTTTATCAAACATTAAGCTCTGGTGTTAGTAATGGAGAGGGGTTTATCAGACATTAAGCCCTGGGGTTAGTAATGGAGAGGGGTTTATCAGACATTAAGCCCTGGGGTTAGTAATGGAGAGGGGTCTATCAGACATCAAGCCCCGGGGTTAGTAATGGAGAGGAGTCTATCAGACATCAAGCCCCGGGGTTAGTAATGGATAGGGGTCTATCAGACATCAAGCCCCGGGGTTAGTAATGTAGAGGGGTCTATCAGACATCAAGCCCCTGGGTTAGTAATGGAGAGGGGTCTATCAGACATCAAGCCCCGGGGTTAGTAATGGATAGGGGTCTATCAGACATCAAGCCCGGGGGTCAGTAATGGAGAAGGGTCTATCAGACATCAAGCCCTGGGGTTAGTAATGGAGAGGGGTCTATCTGACATCAAGCCCCGGGGTTAGTAATGGAGAGGGGTCTATCTGACATCAAGCCCCGGGGTTAGTAATGTAGAGGGGTCTATCAGACATCAAGCCCCTGGGTTAGTAATGGAGAGGGGTCTATCAGACATCAAGCCCCGGGGTTAGTAATGGATAGGGGTCTATCAGACATCAAGCCCGGGGGTCAGTAATGGAGAAGGGTCTATCAGACATCAAGCCCTGGGGTTAGTAATGGAGAGGGGTCTATCAGACATCAAGCCCTGGGGTCAGTAATGGAGAGGGGTCTATCAGACATCAAGCCCTGGGGTCAGTAATGGAGAGGGGTTTATCAGACATCAAGCCCTGGGGTTAGTAATGGAGAGGGGTTTATCAGACATTAAGCCCTGGGGTCAGTAATGGAGAGGGGTTTATCAAACATTAAGCCCTGGGGTTAGTAATGGAGAGGAGTCTATCAGACATCAAGCCCTGGGGTCAGTAATGGAGAGGGGTTTATCAAACATTAAGCCCTGGGGTTAGTAATGGAGAGGAGTCTATCAGACATCAAGCCCTGTGGTCAGTAATGGAGAGGGGTCTATCAGACATCAAGCCCTGGGGTCAGTAATGGGGAGGGGTTTATCAAACATCAAGCCCTGGGGTTAGTAATGGAGAGAGGTCCATCATACATCAAGCCCTGGGGTTAGTAATGGAGAGGGGTCTATCAGACATCAAGCCCCGGGGTTAGTAATGGAGAGGGGTTTATCAGACATCAAGCCCTGGGGTCAGTAATGGAGAGAGGTCCATCATACATCAAGCCCTGGGGTTAGTAATGGAGAGGGGTCTATCAGACATCAAGCCCTGGGGTTAGTAATGGAGAGGAGTTTATCAGACATCAAGCCCCGGGGTTAGTAATGGAGAGGGGTCTATCAGACATCAAGCCCTGGGGTTAGTAATGGAGAGGAGTCTATCAGATATCAAGCCCCGGGGTTAGTAATGGAGAGGGGTCTATCAGACATCAAGCCCCGGGGTTAGTAATGGAGAGGAGTCTATCAGACATCAAGCCCTGGGGTTAGTAATGGGGAGGGGTCTATCAGACATCAAGCCCCGGGGTTAGTAATGGAGAGGGGTCTATCAGACATCAAGCCCCGGGGTTAGTAATGGAGAGGGGTCTATCAAACATCAAGCCCTGGGGTTAGTAATGGAGAGGGGTCTATCAGACATCAAGCCCTGGGGTTAGTAATGGAGAGGGGTCTATCAAACATCAAGCCCTGGGGTTAGTAATGGAGAGGGGTTTATCAGACATCAAGCCCTGGGGTTAGTAATGGAGAGGGGTCTATCAGACATCAAGCCCTGGGGTTAGTAATGGAGAGGGGTCTATCAGACTTCAAGCCCTGGGGTTAGTAATGAAGAGGGGTCTATCAGACATCAAGCACTGGGGTCAGTAATGGAGAGGGGTCTATCAGCCATCAAGCCCTGGGGTTAGTAATGGAGAGGGGTCTATCAGACATCAAGCCCTGGGGTTAGTAATGGAGAGGGGTCTATCAGACATCAAGCCCTGGGGTTAGTAATGGAGAGGAGTCTATCAGACATCAAGCCCTGGGGTTAGTAATGGAGAGGGGTCTATCAGACATCAAGCCCTGGGGTTAGTAATGGAGTGGGGTCTATCAGACATCAAGCCCTGGGGTCAGTAATGGAGAGGAGTCTATCAGACATCAAGCCCCGGGGTTAGTAATGGAGAGGGGTCTATCAGACATCAAGCCCTGGGGTTAGTAATGGAGAGGGGTCTATCAGACATCAAGCCCTGGGGTTAGTAATGGAGAGGAGTCTATCAGACATCAAGCCCTGGGGTTAGTAATGGAGAGGGGTCTATCAGACATCAAGCACTGGGGTCAGTAATGGAGAGGGGTCTATCAGCCATCAAGCCCCGAGGTTAGTAATGGAGAGGGGTCTATCTGACATCAAGCCCCGGGGTTAGTAATGTAGAGGGGTCTATCAGACATCAAGCCCCTGGGTTAGTAATGGAGAGGGGTCTATCAGACATCAAGCCCCGGGGTTAGTAATGGAGAGGGGTCTATCAGACATCAAGCCCGGGGGTCAGTAATGGAGAAGGGTCTATCAGACATCAAGCCCTGGGGTTAGTAATGGATAGGGGTCTATCAGACATCAAGCCCTGGGGTCAGTAATGGAGAGGGGTTTATCAGACATCAAGCCCTGGGGTTAGTAATGGAGAGGGGTTTATCAGACATTAAGCCCTGGGGTCAGTAATGGAGAGGGGTTTATCAAACATTAAGCCCTGGGGTTAGTAATGGAGAGGAGTCTATCAGACATCAAGCCCTGGGGTCAGTAATGGAGAGGGGTCTATCAGACATCAAGCCCTGGGGTCAGTAATGGAGAGGGGTTTATCAAACATTAAGCCCTGGGGTTAGTAATGGAGAGGAGTCTATCAGACATCAAGCCCTGGGTTCAGTAATGGAGAGGGGTCTATCAGACATCAAGCCCTGGGGTCAGTAATGGAGAGCGGTTTATCAAACATTAAGCCCTGGGGTTAGTAATGGAGAGGAGTCTATCAGACATCAAGCCCTGGGGTCAGTAATGGAGAGGGGTTTATCAGACATCAAGCCCTGGGGTCAGTAATGGAGAGGGGTTTATCATTCATTAAGCCCTGGGGTTAGTAATGGAGAGGGGTTTATCAGACATTAAGCCCTGGGGTTAGTAATGGAGAGGGGTCTATCAGACATCAAGCCCCGGGGTTAGTAATGGAGAGGGGTCTATCAGACATCAAGCCCCGGGGTTAGTAATGGAAAGGGGTCTATCAGACATCAAGCCCTGGGGTTAGTAATGGAGAGGGGTCTATCAGACATCAAGCCCCGGGGTTAGTAATGGAGAGGGGTTTATCAGACATCAAGCCCTGGGGTTAGTAATGGTGAGGAGTCTATCAGACATCAAGCCCCGGAGTTAGTAATGGAGAGGGGTCTATCAGACATCAAGCCCTGGGGTTAGTAATGGAGAGAGGTCCATCATACATCAAGCCCTGGCGTTAGTAATGGAGAGGGGTCTATCAGACATCAAGCACCGGGGTTAGTAATGGAGAGGAGTCTATCAGACATCAAGCCCTGGGGTTAGTAATGGGGAGGGGTCTATCAGACATCAAGCCCCGGGGTTAGTAATGGAGAGGGGTCTATCAGACATCAAGCCCCGGGGTTAGTAATGGAGAGGGGTCTATCAGACATCAAGCCCTGGGGTTAGTAATGGAGAGGAGTCTATCAGACATCAAGCCCCGGGGTTAGTAATGGAGAGGGGTCTATCAGACATCAAGCCCCGGGGTTAGTAATGGAGAGGAGTCTATCAGACATCAAGCCCTGGGGTTAGTAATGGGGAGGGGTCTATCAGACATCAAGCCCCGGGGTTAGTAATGGAGAGGGGTCTATCAGACATCAAGCCCCGGGGTTAGTAATGGAGAGGGGTCTATCAAACATCAAGCCCTGGGGTTAGTAATGGAGAGGGGTTTATCAGACATCAAGCCCTGGGGTTAGTAATGGAGAGGGGTCTATCAGACATCAAGCCCTGGGGTTAGTAATGGAGAGGGGTCTATCAGACTTCAAGCCCTGGGGTTAGTAATGAAGAGGGGTCTATCAGACATCAAGCACTGGGGTCAGTAATGGAGAGGGGTCTATCAGCCATCAAGCCCCGGGGTTAGTAATGGAGAGGGGTCTATCAGACATCAAGCCCCGGGGTTAGTAATGGAGAGGGGTCTATCAGACATCAAGCCGTGGGGTCAGTAATGCAGAGGGGTCTATCAGACATTAAGCCCTGGGGTTAGTAATGGAGAGGGGTCTATCAGACATCAAGCCGTGGGGTCAGTAATGCAGAGGGGTCTATCAGACATTAAGCCCTGGGGTTAGTATTGGAGAGGGGTTTATCAGACATTAAGCCCTGGGGTTAGTAATGGAGAGGGGTCTATCAGACATCAAGCCCCGGGGTTAGTAATGGAGAGGAGTCTATCAGACATCAAGCCCCGGGGTCAGTAATGGAGAGGAGTCTATCAGACATCAAGCCCTGGCGTTAGTAATGGAGAGAGGTCTATCAGACATCAAGCCATGGGGTCAGTAATGGAGAGGGATCTATCAGACATCAAGTCCTGGGGTTAGTAATGGAGAGGGGTCTATCAGACATCAAGCCCTGGGGTTAGTAATGGAGAGGGGTCTATCAGACATCAAGCCCTGGGGTTAGTAATGGAGAGGGGTCTATCAGACATCAAGCCCTGGGGTTAGTAATGGAGAGGAGTCTATCAGACATCAATCCCTGGGGTTAGTAATGGAGAGGGGTCTATCAGACATCAAGCCCTGGGGTTAGTAATGGAGAGGGGTCTATCAGACATCAAGCCCTGGGGTTAGTAATGGAGAGGGATCTATCAGACATCAAGCCCTGGGGTTAGTAATGGAGAGGAGTCTATCAGACATCAAGCCCTGGGGTCAGTAATGGAGAGGGGTCTATCAGACATCAAGCCCTGGGGTTAGTAATGGAGAGGGGTCTATCAGACATCAAGCCCTGGGGTTAGTAATGGAGAGGAGTCTATCAGACATCAAGCCCTGGGGTTAGTAATGGAGAGGGGTCTATCAGGCATCAAGCCCTGGGGTTAGTAATGGAGAGGGGTCTATCAGACATCAAGCCGTGGGGTTAGTAATGGAGAGGGGTCTATCAGACATCAAGCCGTGGGGTCAGTAATGCAGAGGGGTCTATCAGACATTAAGCCCTGGGGTTAGTAATGGAGAGGAGTCTATCAGACTTCATGCCCTGGGGTTAGTAATGGAGAGGGGTCTATCAGACATCAAGCCTTGGGGTCAGTAATGGAGAGGGGTCTATCAGCCATCAAGCCCCGGGGTTAGTAATGGAGAGGGGTCTATCAGACATCAAGCCCTGGGGTTAGTAATGGAGAGGGGTCTATCAGACTTCAAGCCCTGGGGTTAGTAATGAAGAGGGGTCTATCAGACATCAAGCACTGGGGTCAGTAATGGAGAGGGGTCTATCAGCCATCAAGCCCCGGGGTTAGTAATGGAGAGGGGTCTATCAGACATCAAGCCCCGGGGTTAGTAATGGAGAGGGGTCTATCAGACATCAAGCCCTGGGGTCAGTAATGGAGAAGGGTCTATCAGACATCAAGCCCCGGGGTCAGTAATGGAGAGGGGTCTATCAGACATCAAGCCCCGGGGTTAGTAATGGAGAGGGGTCTATCAGACATCAAGCCCTGGGGTTAGTAATGGAGAGGGGTCTATCAGACATCAAGCCCCGGGGTTAGTAATGGAGAGGGGTCTATCAGACATCAAGCCCTGGGGTTAGTAATGGAGAGGGGTCTATCAGACATCAAGCCCCGGGGTTAGTAATGGAGAGGGGTCTATCAGACATCAAGCCCTGGGGTTAGTAATGGAGAGGGGTTTATCAGACATTAAGCCCTGGGGTTAGTAATGGAGAGGGGTTTATCAAACATTAAGCTCTGGTGTTAGTAATGGAGAGGGGTTTATCAGACATTAAGCCCTGGGGTTAGTAATGGAGAGGGGTTTATCAGACATTAAGCCCTGGGGTTAGTAATGGAGAGGGGTCTATCAGACATCAAGCCCCGGGGTTAGTAATGGAGAGGAGTCTATCAGACATCAAGCCCCGGGGTCAGTAATGGAGAGGAGTCTATCAGACATCAAGCCCTGGCGTTAGTAATGGAGAGAGGTCTATCAGACATCAAGCCATGGGGTCAGTAATGGAGAGGGATCTATCAGACATCAAGTCCTGGGGTTAGTAATGGAGAGGGGTCTATCAGACATCAAGCCCTGGGGTTAGTAATGGAGAGGGGTCTATCAGACATCAAGCCCTGGGGTTAGTAATGGAGAGGGGTCTATCAGACATCAAGCCCTGGGGTTAGTAATGGAGAGGAGTCTATCAGACATCAAGCCCTGGGGTTAGTAATGGAGAGGGGTCTATCAGACATCAAGCCCTGGGGTTAGTAATGGAGAGGGGTCTATCAGACATCAAGCCCTGGGGTCAGTAATGGAGAGGAGTCTATCAGACATCAAGCCCCGGGGTTAGTAATGGAGAGGGGTCTATCAGACATCAAGCCCTGGGGTTAGTAATGGAGAGGGGTCTATCAGACATCAAGCCCTGGGGTTAGTAATGGAGAGGAGTCTATCAGACATCAAGCCCTGGGGTTAGTAATGGAGAGGTGTCTATCAGACATCAAGCACTGGGGTCAGTAATGGAGAGGGGTCTATCAGCCATCAAGCCCCGAGGTTAGTAATGGAGAGGGGTCTATCTGACATCAAGCCCCGGGGTTAGTAATGTAGAGGGGTCTATCAGACATCAAGCCCCTGGGTCAGTAATGGAGAGGGGTCTATCAGACATCAAGCCCCGGGGTTAGTAATGGATAGGGGTCTATCAGACATCAAGCCCGGGGGTCAGTAATGGAGAAGGGTCTATCAGACATCAAGCCCTGGGGTTAGTAATGGAGAGGGGTCTATCAGACATCAAGCCCTGGGGTCAGTAATGGAGAGGGGTCTATCAGACATCAAGCCCTGGGGTCAGTAATGGAGAGGGGTTTATCAGACATCAAGCCCTGGGGTTAGTAATGGAGAGGGGTTTATCAGACATTAAGCCCTGGGGTCAGTAATGGAGAGGGGTTTATCAAACATTAAGCCCTGGGGTTAGTAATGGAGAGGAGTCTATCAGACATCAAGCCCTGTGGTCAGTAATGGAGAGGGGTCTATCAGACATCAAGCCCTGGGGTCAGTAATGGGGAGGGGTTTATCAAACATCAAGCCCTGGGGTTAGTAATGGAGAGAGGTCCATCATACATCAAGCCCTGGGGTTAGTAATGGAGAGGGGTCTATCAGACATCAAGCCCCGGGGTTAGTAATGGAGAGGGGTTTATCAGACATCAAGCCCTGGGGTCAGTAATGGAGAGAGGTCCATCATACATCAAGCCCTGGGGTTAGTAATGGAGAGGGGTCTATCAGACATCAAGCCCTGGGGTTAGTAATGGAGAGGAGTTTATCAGACATCAAGCCCCGGGGTTAGTAATGGAGAGGGGTCTATCAGACATCAAGCCCTGGGGTTAGTAATGGAGAGGAGTCTATCAGACATCAAGCCCCGGGGTTAGTAATGGAGAGGGGTCTATCAGACATCAAGCCCCGGGGTTAGTAATGGAGAGGAGTCTATCAGACATCAAGCCCTGGGGTTAGTAATGGGGAGGGGTCTATCAGACATCAAGCCCCGGGGTTAGTAATGGAGAGGGGTCTATCAGACATCAAGCCCCGGGGTTAGTAATGGAGAGGGGTCTATCAAACATCAAGCCCTGGGGTTAGTAATGGAGAGGGGTCTATCAGACATCAAGCCCTGGGGTTAGTAATGGAGAGGGGTCTATCAAACATCAAGCCCTGGGGTTAGTAATGGAGAGGGGTTTATCAGACATCAAGCCCTGGGGTTAGTAATGGAGAGGGGTCTATCAGACATCAAGCCCTGGGGTTAGTAATGGAGAGGGGTCTATCAGACATCAAGCCCTGGGGTTAGTAATGGAGTGGGGTCTATCAGACATCAAGCCCTGGGGTCAGTAATGGAGAGGAGTCTATCAGACATCAAGCCCCGGGGTTAGTAATGGAGAGGGGTCTATCAGACATCAAGCCCTGGGGTTAGTAATGGAGAGGGGTCTATCAGACATCAAGCCCTGGGGTTAGTAATGGAGAGGAGTCTATCAGACATCAAGCCCTGGGGTTAGTAATGGAGAGGGGTCTATCAGACATCAAGCACTGGGGTCAGTAATGGAGAGGGGTTTATCAGCCATCAAGCCCCGAGGTTAGTAATGGAGAGGGGTCTATCTGACATCAAGCCCTGGGGTTAGTAATGGAGAGGGGTCTATCAGACATCAAGCACTGGGGTCAGTAATGGAGAGGGGTCTATCAGCCATCAAGCCCCGAGGTTAGTAATGGAGAGGGGTCTATCTGACATCAAGCCCCGGGGTTAGTAATGTAGAGGGGTCTATCAGACATCAAGCCCCTGGGTTAGTAATGGAGAGGGGTCTATCAGACATCAAGCCCCGGGGTTAGTATTGGAGAGGGGTCTATCAGACATCAAGCCCGGGGGTCAGTAATGGAGAAGGGTCTATCAGACATCAAGCCCTGGGGTTAGTAATGGATAGGGGTCTATCAGACATCAAGCCCTGGGGTCAGTAATGGAGAGGGGTTTATCAGACATCAAGCCCTGGGGTTAGTAATGGAGAGGGGTTTATCAGACATTAAGCCCTGGGGTCAGTAATGGAGACGGGTTTATCAAACATTAAGCCCTGGGGTTAGTAATGGAGAGGAGTCTATCAGACATCAAGCCCTGGGGTCAGTAATGGAGAGGGGTCTATCAGACATCAAGCCCTGGGGTCAGTAATGGAGAGGGGTTTATCAAACATTAAGCCCTGGGGTTAGTAATGGAGAGGAGTCTATCAGACATCAAGCCCTGGGTTCAGTAATGGAGAGGGGTCTATCAGACATCAAGCCCTGGGGTCAGTAATGGAGAGCGGTTTATCAAACATTAAGCCCTGGGGTTAGTAATGGAGAGGAGTCTATCAGACATCAAGCCCTGGGGTCAGTAATGGAGAGGGGTTTATCAGACATCAAGCCCTGGGGTCAGTAATGGAGAGGGGTTTATCATTCATTAAGCCCTGGGGTTAGTAATGGAGAGGGGTTTATCAGACATTAAGCCCTGGGGTTAGTAATGGAGAGGGGTCTATCAGACATCAAGCCCCGGGTTTAGTAATGGAGAGGGGTCTATCAGACATCAAGCCCCGGGGTTAGTAATGGAAAGGGGTCTATCAGACATCAAGCCCTGGGGTTAGTAATGGAGAGGGGTCTATCAGACATCAAGCCCCGGGGTTAGTAATGGAGAGGGGTTTATCAGACATCAAGCCCTGGGGTTAGTAATGGGGAGGGGTCTATCAGACATCAAGCCCCGGGGTTAGTAATGGAGAGGGGTCTATCAGACATCAAGCCCCGGGGTTAGTAATGGAGAGGGGTCTATCAAACATCAAGCCCTGGGGTTAGTAATGGAGAGGGGTCTATCAGACATCAAGCCCTGGGGTTAGTAATGGAGAGGGGTCTATCAAACATCAAGCCCTGGGGTTAGTAATGGAGAGGGGTTTATCAGACATCAAGCCCTGGGGTTAGTAATGGAGAGGAGTCTATCAGACATCAAGCCCCGGGGTTAGTAATGGAGAGGGGTCTATCAGACATCAAGCCCCGGGGTTAGTAATGGAGAGGAGTCTATCAGACATCAAGCCCCGGAGTTAGTAATGGAGAGGGGTCTATCAGACATCAAGCCCCGGGGTTAGTAATGGAGAGGAGTCTATCAGACATCAAGCCCTGGGGTTAGTAATGGGGAGGGGTCTATCAGACATCAAGCCCCGGGGTTAGTAATGGAGAGGGGTCTATCAGACATCAAGCCCCGGGGTTAGTAATGGAGAGGGGTCTATCAAACATCAAGCCCTGGGGTTAGTAATGGAGAGGGGTTTATCAGACATCAAGCCCTGGGGTTAGTAATGGAGAGGGGTCTATCAGACATCAAGCACTGGGGTCAGTAATGGAGAGGGGTCTATCAGACATCAAGCCGTGGGGTTAGTAATGGAGAGGGGTCTATCAGACATCAAGCCCCTGGGTTAGTAATGGAGAGGGGTTTATCAGACATCAATCCCTGGGGTTAGTAATGGAGAGAGGTCCATCATACATCAAGCCCTGGGGTTAGTAATGGAGCGGGGTCTATCAGACATCAAGCCCTGGGGTTAGTAATGGAGAGGAGTCTATCAGACATCAAGCCCCGGAGTTAGTAATGGAGAGGGGTCTATCAGACATCAAGCCCTGGGGTTATTAATGGAGAGAGGTCCATCATACATCAAGCCCTGGGGTTAGTAATGGAGAGGGGTCTATCAGACATCAAGCCCTGGGGTTAGTAATGGAGAGGAGTCTATCAGACATCAAGCCCCGGGGTTAGTAATGGAGAGGGGTCTATCAGACATCAAGCCCTGGGGTTAGTAATGGAGAGGAGTCTATCAGACATCAAGCCCCGGGGTTAGTAATGGAGAGGGGTCTATCAGACATCAAGCCCCGGGGTTAGTAATGGAGAGGAGTCTATCAGACATCAAGCCCCGGAGTTAGTAATGGAGAGGGGTCTATCAGACATCAAGCCCCGGGGTTAGTAATGGAGAGGGGTCTATCAGACATCAAGCCCCGGGGTTAGTAATGGAGAGGGGTCTATCAAACATCAAGCCCTGGGGTTAGTAATGGTGAGGGGTTTATCAGACATCAAGCCCTGGGGTTAGTAATGGAGAGGGGTCTATCAGACATCAAGCACTGGGGTCAGTAATGGAGAGGGGTCTATCAGACATCAAGCCGTGGGGTTAGTAATGGAGAGGGGTCTATCAGACATCAAGCCCCGGGGTTAGTAATGGAGAGGGGTCTATCAGCCATCAAGCCCCGGGGTTAGTAATGGAGAGGGGTCTATCAGACATCAAGCCCCGGGGTTAGTAATGGAGAGGGGTCTATCAGCCATCAAGCCCCTGGGTTAGTAATGGAGAGGGGTTTATCAGACATCAAGCCCTGAGGTTAGTAATGGAGAGGGGTCTCTCAGACATCAAGCCCTGGGGTTAGTAATGGAGAGGGGTTTATCAGACATCAAGCCCTGGGGTTAGTAATGGAGAGGGGTCTATCAGACATCAAGCCCTGGGGTCAGTAATGGAGAGGGGTCTATCAGCCATCAAGCCCTGGGGTCAGTAATGGAGAAGGGTCTATCAGACATCAAGCCCTGGGCTTAGTAATGGAGAGGGGTCTATCAGACTTCAAGCCCCGGGGTTAGTAATGGAGAGGGGTCTATCAGACATCAAGCCCTGGGGTTAGTAATGGAGAGGGGTTTATCAGACATTAAGCCCTGGGGTTAGTAATGGAGAGGGGTCTATCAGACATCAAGCCCTGGGGTTAGTAATGGAGAGGGGTTTATCAGACATCAAGCACTGGGGTCAGTAATAGAGAGGGGTCTATCAGACATCAAGCCCTGGGGTTAGTAATGGAGAGGGGTTTATCAGTTATTAATCCCTGGGGTCAGTAATAGAGAGGGGTTTATCAGACATCAAGCCCTGGGGTTAGTAATGGAGAGGGGTTTATCAGACATTAAGCCCTGGGGTTAGTAATGGAGAGGGGTCTATCAGACATCAAGCACTGGGGTCAGTAATGGAGAGGGGTCTATCAGACATCAAGCCCTGGGGTTAGTAATGGAGAGGGGTCTATCAGACATCAAGCCCTGGGGTTAGTAATGGAGAGGGGTGTATCAGACATCAAGCCCTGGGGTTAGTAATGGAGAGGGGTTTATCAGACATCAAGCCCTGAGGTTAGTAATGGAGAGGGGTTTATCAGACATCAAGCCCTGAGGTTAGTAATGGAGAGGGGTCTATCAGACATCAAGCCCTGGGGTCAGTAATAGAGAGGAGTCTATCAGACATCAAGCCCTGGGGTTAGTAATGGAGAGGGGTCTATCAGACATCAAGCCCTGGGGTTAGTAATGGAGAGGGGTTTATCAGACATCAAGCCCTGGGGTTAGTAATGGAGAGGGGTCTATCAGACATCAAGCCCTGGGGTTAGTAATGGAGAGGGGTTTATCAGACATCAAGCCCTGGGGTTAGTAATGGAGAGGGGTCTGTCAGACATCAAGCCCTGGGGTTAGTAATGGAGAGGGGTTTATCAGACATCAAGCCCTGAGGTTAGTAATGGAGAGGGGTCTATCAGACATCAAGTCTTGGGATCAGTAATGGAGAGGGGTTTATCAGACATCAAGCCCTGAGGTTAGTAATGGAGAGGGGTCTATCAGACATCAAGCCCTGGGGTCAGTAATGGAGAAGGGTCTATCAGACATCAAGCCCTGGGGTTAGTAATGGAGAGGGGTCTATCAGACATCAAGCCCTGGGGTTAGTAATGGAGAGGGGTTTATCAGACATCAAGCCCTGGGGTTAGTAATGGAGAGGGGTCTGTCAGACATCAAGCCCTGGGGTTAGTAATGGAGAGGGGTTTATCAGACATCAAGCCCTGAGGTTAGTAATGGAGAGGGGTCTATCAGACATCAAGTCTTGGGATCAGTAATGGAGAGGGGTTTATCAGACATCAAGCCCTGAGGTTAGTAATGGAGAGGGGTCTATCAGACATCAAGCCCTGGGGTCAGTAATGGAGAAGGGTCTATCAGACATCAAGCCCCGGGGTCAGTAATGGAGAGGGGTCTATCAGACATCAAGCCCTGGGGTTAGTAATGGAGAGTGGTCTATCAGACATCAAGCCCTGGGGTTAGTAATGGAGAGCGGTCTATCAGACATCAAGCCCTGGGGTTAGTAATGGAGAGGAGTCTATCAGACATCAAGCCCTGGGGTTAGTAATGGAGAGGGGTCTATCAGACATCAAGCACTGGGGTCAGTAATGGAGAGGGGTCTATCAGCCATCAAGCCCCGAGGTTAGTAATGGAGAGGGGTCTATCTGACATCAAGCCCCGAGGTTAGTAATGGAGAGGGGTCTATCTGACATCAAGCCCCGGGGTTAGTAATGTAGAGGGGTCTATCAGACATCAAGCCCCTGGGTTAGTAATGGAGAGGGGTCTATCAGACATCAAGCCCCGGGGTTAGTAATGGAGAGGGGTCTATCAGACATCAAGCCCGGGGGTCAGTAATGGAGAAGGGTCTATCAGACATCAAGCCCTGGGGTTAGTAATGGATAGGGGTCTATCAGACATCAAGCCCTGGGGTCAGTAATGGAGAGGGGTTTATCAGACATCAAGCCCTGGGGTTAGTAATGGAGAGGGGTTTATCAGACATTAAGCCCTGGGGTCAGTAATGGAGAGGGGTTTATCAAACATTAAGCCCTGTGGTTAGTAATGGAGAGGAGTCTATCAGACATCAAGCCCTGGGGTCAGTAATGGAGAGGGGTCTATCAGACATCAAGCCCTGGGGTCAGTAATGGAGAGGGGTTTATCAAACATTAAGCCCTGGGGTTAGTAATGGAGAGGAGTCTATCAGACATCAAGCCCTGGGGTCAGTAATGGAGAGGGGTCTATCAGACATCAAGCCCTGGGGTCAGTAATGGAGAGGGGTTTATCAAACATTAAGCCCTGGGGTTAGTAATGGAGAGGAGTCTATCAGACATCAAGCCCTGGGGTCAGTAATGGAGAGGGGTTTATCAGACATTAAGCCCTGGGGTTAGTAATGGAGAGGGGTTTATCAGACATTAAGCCCTGGGGTTAGTAATGGAGAGGGGTGTATCAGACATCAAGCCCCGGGGTTAGTAATGGAGAGGGGTCTATCAGACATCAAGCCCCGGGGTTAGTAATGGAAAGGGGTCTATCAGACATCAAGCCCTGGGGTTAGTAATGGGGAGGGGTTTATCAAACATCAAGCCCTGGGGTTAGTAATGGAGAGAGGTCCATCATACATCAAGCCCTGGGGTTAGTAATGGAGAGGGGTCTATCAGGCATCAAGCCCCGGGGTTAGTAATGGAGAGGGGTTTATCAGACATCAAGCCCTGGGGTTAGTAATGGTGAGGAGTCTATCAGACATCAAGCCCCGGAGTTAGTAATGGAGAGGGGTCTATCAGACATCAAGCCCTGGGGTTAGTAATGGAGAGAGGTCCATCATACATCAAGCCCTGGGGTTAGTAATGGAGAGGGGTCTATCAGACATCAAGCCCTGGGGTTAGTAATGGAGAGGAGTCTATCAGACATCAAGCCCCGGGGTTAGTAATGGAGAGGGGTCTATCAGACATCAAGCCCTGGGGTTAGTAATGGAGAGGAGTCTATCAGACATCAAGCCCCGGGGTTAGTAATGGAGAGGGGTCTATCAGACATCAAGCCCCGGGGTTAGTAATGGAGAGGAGTCTATCAGACATCAAGCCCCGGAGTTAGTAATGGAGAGGGGTCTATCAGACATCAAGCCCCGGGGTTAGTAATGGAGAGGAGTCTATCAGACATCAAGCCCTGGGGTTAGTAATGGGGAGGGGTCTATCAGACATCAAGCCCCGGGGTTAGTAATGGAGAGGGGTCTATCAGACATCAAGCCCCGGGGTTAGTAATGGAGAGGGGTCTATCAAACATCAAGCCCTGGGGTTAGTAATGGAGAGGGGTTTATCAGACATCAAGCCCTGGGGTTAGTAATGGAGAGGGGTCTATCAGACATCAAGCACTGGGGTCAGTAATGGAGAGGGGTCTATCAGACATCAAGCCGTGGGGTTAGTAATGGAGAGGGGTCTATCAGACATCAAGCCCCGGGGTTAGTAATGGAGAGGGGTTTATCAGACATCAAGCCCTGGGGTTAGTAATGGAGAGAGGTCCATCATACATCAAGCCCTGGGGTTAGTAATGGAGCGGGGTCTATCAGACATCAAGCCCTGGGGTTAGTAATGGAGAGGAGTCTATCAGACATCAAGCCCCGGAGTTAGTAATGGAGAGGGGTCTATCAGACATCAAGCCCTGGGGTTATTAATGGAGAGAGGTCCATCATACATCAAGCCCTGGGGTTAGTAATGGAGAGGGGTCTATCAGACATCAAGCCCTGGGGTTAGTAATGGAGAGGAGTCTATCAGACATCAAGCCCCGGAGTTAGTAATGGAGAGGGGTCTATCAGACATCAAGCCCCGGGGTTAGTAATGGAGAGGGGTCTATCAGACATCAAGCCCCGGGGTTAGTAATGGAGAGGGGTCTATCAAACATCAAGCCCTGGGGTTAGTAATGGTGAGGGGTTTATCAGACATCAAGCCCTGGGGTTAGTAATGGAGAGGGGTCTATCAGACATCAAGCACTGGGGTCAGTAATGGAGAGGGGTCTATCAGACATCAAGCCGTGGGGTTAGTAATGGAGAGGGGTCTATCAGACATCAAGCCCCGGGGTTAGTAATGGAGAGGGGTCTATCAGCCATCAAGCCCCGGGGTTAGTAATGGAGAGGGGTCTATCAGACATCAAGCCCCGGGGTTAGTAATGGAGAGGGGTCTATCAGCCATCAAGCCCCTGGGTTAGTAATGGAGAGGGGTTTATCAGACATCAAGCCCTGAGGTTAGTAATGGAGAGGGGTCTCTCAGACATCAAGCCCTGGGGTTAGTAATGGAGAGGGGTTTATCAGACATCAAGCCCTGGGGTTAGTAATGGAGAGGGGTCTATCAGACATCAAGCCCTGGGGTCAGTAATGGAGAGGGGTCTATCAGCCATCAAGCCCTGGGGTCAGTAATGGAGAAGGGTCTATCAGACATCAAGCCCTGGGCTTAGTAATGGAGAGGGGTCTATCAGACTTCAAGCCCCGGGGTTAGTAATGGAGAGGGGTCTATCAGACATCAAGCCCTGGGGTTAGTAATGGAGAGGGGTTTATCAGACATTAAGCCCTGGGGTTAGTAATGGAGAGGGGTCTATCAGACATCAAGCCCTGGGGTTAGTAATGGAGAGGGGTTTATCAGACATCAAGCACTGGGGTCAGTAATAGAGAGGGGTCTATCAGACATCAAGCCCTGGGGTTAGTAATGGAGAGGGGTTTATCAGTTATTAATCCCTGGGGTCAGTAATAGAGAGGGGTTTATCAGACATCAAGCCCTGGGGTTAGTAATGGAGAGGGGTTTATCAGACATTAAGCCCTGGGGTTAGTAATGGAGAGGGGTCTATCAGACATCAAGCACTGGGGTCAGTAATGGAGAGGGGTCTATCAGACATCAAGCCCTGGGGTTAGTAATGGAGAGGGGTCTATCAGACATCAAGCCCTGGGGTTAGTAATGGAGAGGGGTGTATCAGACATCAAGCCCTGGGGTTAGTAATGGAGAGGGGTTTATCAGACATCAAGCCCTGAGGTTAGTAATGGAGAGGGGTTTATCAGACATCAAGCCCTGAGGTTAGTAATGGAGAGGGGTCTATCAGACATCAAGCCCTGGGGTCAGTAATAGAGAGGAGTCTATCAGACATCAAGCCCTGGGGTTAGTAATGGAGAGGGGTCTATCAGACATCAAGCCCTGGGGTTAGTAATGGAGAGGGGTTTATCAGACATCAAGCCCTGGGGTTAGTAATGGAGAGGGGTCTATCAGACATCAAGCCCTGGGGTTAGTAATGGAGAGGGGTTTATCAGACATCAAGCCCTGGGGTTAGTAATGGAGAGGGGTCTGTCAGACATCAAGCCCTGGGGTTAGTAATGGAGAGGGGTTTATCAGACATCAAGCCCTGAGGTTAGTAATGGAGAGGGGTCTATCAGACATCAAGTCTTGGGATCAGTAATGGAGAGGGGTTTATCAGACATCAAGCCCTGAGGTTAGTAATGGAGAGGGGTCTATCAGACATCAAGCCCTGGGGTCAGTAATGGAGAAGGGTCTATCAGACATCAAGCCCTGGGGTTAGTAATGGAGAGGGGTCTATCAGACATCAAGCCCTGGGGTTAGTAATGGAGAGGGGTTTATCAGACATCAAGCCCTGGGGTTAGTAATGGAGAGGGGTCTGTCAGACATCAAGCCCTGGGGTTAGTAATGGAGAGGGGTTTATCAGACATCAAGCCCTGAGGTTAGTAATGGAGAGGGGTCTATCAGACATCAAGTCTTGGGATCAGTAATGGAGAGGGGTTTATCAGACATCAAGCCCTGAGGTTAGTAATGGAGAGGGGTCTATCAGACATCAAGCCCTGGGGTCAGTAATGGAGAAGGGTCTATCAGACATCAAGCCCCGGGGTCAGTAATGGAGAGGGGTCTATCAGACATCAAGCCCTGGGGTTAGTAATGGAGAGTGGTCTATCAGACATCAAGCCCTGGGGTTAGTAATGGAGAGCGGTCTATCAGACATCAAGCCCTGGGGTTAGTAATGGAGAGGAGTCTATCAGACATCAAGCCCTGGGGTTAGTAATGGAGAGGGGTCTATCAGACATCAAGCACTGGGGTCAGTAATGGAGAGGGGTCTATCAGCCATCAAGCCCCGAGGTTAGTAATGGAGAGGGGTCTATCTGACATCAAGCCCCGAGGTTAGTAATGGAGAGGGGTCTATCTGACATCAAGCCCCGGGGTTAGTAATGTAGAGGGGTCTATCAGACATCAAGCCCCTGGGTTAGTAATGGAGAGGGGTCTATCAGACATCAAGCCCCGGGGTTAGTAATGGAGAGGGGTCTATCAGACATCAAGCCCGGGGGTCAGTAATGGAGAAGGGTCTATCAGACATCAAGCCCTGGGGTTAGTAATGGATAGGGGTCTATCAGACATCAAGCCCTGGGGTCAGTAATGGAGAGGGGTTTATCAGACATCAAGCCCTGGGGTTAGTAATGGAGAGGGGTTTATCAGACATTAAGCCCTGGGGTCAGTAATGGAGAGGGGTTTATCAAACATTAAGCCCTGGGGTTAGTAATGGAGAGGAGTCTATCAGACATCAAGCCCTGGGGTCAGTAATGGAGAGGGGTCTATCAGACATCAAGCCCTGGGGTCAGTAATGGAGAGGGGTTTATCAAACATTAAGCCCTGGGGTTAGTAATGGAGAGGAGTCTATCAGACATCAAGCCCTGGGGTCAGTAATGGAGAGGGGTCTATCAGACATCAAGCCCTGGGGTCAGTAATGGAGAGGGGTTTATCAAACATTAAGCCCTGGGGTTAGTAATGGAGAGGAGTCTATCAGACATCAAGCCCTGGGGTCAGTAATGGAGAGGGGTTTATCAGACATTAAGCCCTGGGGTTAGTAATGGAGAGGGGTTTATCAGACATTAAGCCCTGGGGTTAGTAATGGAGAGGGGTGTATCAGACATCAAGCCCCGGGGTTAGTAATGGAGAGGGGTCTATCAGACATCAAGCCCCGGGGTTAGTAATGGAAAGGGGTCTATCAGACATCAAGCCCTGGGGTTAGTAATGGGGAGGGGTTTATCAAACATCAAGCCCTGGGGTTAGTAATGGAGAGAGGTCCATCATACATCAAGCCCTGGGGTTAGTAATGGAGAGGGGTCTATCAGGCATCAAGCCCCGGGGTTAGTAATGGAGAGGGGTTTATCAGACATCAAGCCCTGGGGTTAGTAATGGTGAGGAGTCTATCAGACATCAAGCCCCGGAGTTAGTAATGGAGAGGGGTCTATCAGACATCAAGCCCTGGGGTTAGTAATGGAGAGAGGTCCATCATACATCAAGCCCTGGGGTTAGTAATGGAGAGGGGTCTATCAGACATCAAGCCCTGGGGTTAGTAATGGAGAGGAGTCTATCAGACATCAAGCCCCGGGGTTAGTAATGGAGAGGGGTCTATCAGACATCAAGCCCTGGGGTTAGTAATGGAGAGGAGTCTATCAGACATCAAGCCCCGGGGTTAGTAATGGAGAGGGGTCTATCAGACATCAAGCCCCGGGGTTAGTAATGGAGAGGAGTCTATCAGACATCAAGCCCCGGAGTTAGTAATGGAGAGGGGTCTATCAGACATCAAGCCCCGGGGTTAGTAATGGAGAGGAGTCTATCAGACATCAAGCCCTGGGGTTAGTAATGGGGAGGGGTCTATCAGACATCAAGCCCCGGGGTTAGTAATGGAGAGGGGTCTATCAGACATCAAGCCCCGGGGTTAGTAATGGAGAGGGGTCTATCAAACATCAAGCCCTGGGGTTAGTAATGGAGAGGGGTTTATCAGACATCAAGCCCTGGGGTTAGTAATGGAGAGGGGTCTATCAGACATCAAGCACTGGGGTCAGTAATGGAGAGGGGTCTATCAGACATCAAGCCGTGGGGTTAGTAATGGAGAGGGGTCTATCAGACATCAAGCCCCGGGGTTAGTAATGGAGAGGGGTTTATCAGACATCAAGCCCTGGGGTTAGTAATGGAGAGAGGTCCATCATACATCAAGCCCTGGGGTTAGTAATGGAGCGGGGTCTATCAGACATCAAGCCCTGGGGTTAGTAATGGAGAGGAGTCTATCAGACATCAAGCCCCGGAGTTAGTAATGGAGAGGGGTCTATCAGACATCAAGCCCTGGGGTTATTAATGGAGAGAGGTCCATCATACATCAAGCCCTGGGGTTAGTAATGGAGAGGGGTCTATCAGACATCAAGCCCTGGGGTTAGTAATGGAGAGGAGTCTATCAGACATCAAGCCCCGGGGTTAGTAATGGAGAGGGGTCTATCAGACATCAAGCCCTGGGGTTAGTAATGGAGAGGAGTCTATCAGACATCAAGCCCCGGGGTTAGTAATGGAGAGGGGTCTATCAGACATCAAGCCCCGGGGTTAGTAATGGAGAGGGGTCTATCAGACATCAAGCCCCGGGGTTAGTAATGGAGAGGGGTCTATCAAACATCAAGCCCTGGGGTTAGTAATGGAGAGGGGTTTATCAGACATCAAGCCCTGGGGTTAGTAATGGAGAGGGGTCTATCAGACATCAAGCACTGGGGTCAGTAATGGAGAGGGGTCTATCAGACATCAAGCCGTGGGGTTAGTAATGGAGAGGGGTCTATCAGACATCAAGCCCCGGGGTTAGTAATGGAGAGGGGTCTATCAGCCATCAAGCCCCGGGGTTAGTAATGGAGAGGGGTCTATCAGACATCAAGCCCTGGGGTTAGTAATGGAGAGGAGTCTATCAGACATCAAGCCCCGGAGTTAGTAATGGAGAGGGGTCTATCAGACATCAAGCCCCGGGGTTAGTAATGGAGAGGGGTCTATCAGACATCAAGCCCCGGGGTTAGTAATGGAGAGGGGTCTATCAGACATCAAGCCCCGGGGTTAGTAATGGAGAGGGGTCTATCAGCCATCAAGCCCCTGGGTTAGTAATGGAGAGGGGTTTATCAGACATCAAGCCCTGGGGTTAGTAATGGAGAGGGGTCTATCAGACATCAAGCCCTGGGGTTAGTAATGGAGAGGGGTCTATCAGACATCAAGCCCTGGGGTCAGTAATGGAGAGGGGTCTATCAGCCATCAAGCCCTGGGGTCAGTAATGGAGAAGGGTCTATCAGACATCAAGCCCTGGGCTTAGTAATGGAGAGGGGTCTATCAGACTTCAAGCCCCGGGGTTAGTAATGGAGAGGGGTCTATCAGACATCAAGCCCTGGGGTTAGTAATGGAGAGGGGTTTATCAGACATTAAGCCCTGGGGTTAGTAATGGAGAGGGGTCTATCAGACATCAAGCCCTGGGGTTAGTAATGGAGAGGGGTTTATCAGACATCAAGCACTGGGGTCAGTAATAGAGAGGGGTCTATCAGACATCAAGCCCTGGGGTTAGTAATGGAGAGGGGTTTATCAGTTATTAATCCCTGGGGTCAGTAATAGAGAGGGGTTTATCAGACATCAAGCCCTGGGGTTAGTAATGGAGAGGGGTTTATCAGACATTAAGCCCTGGGGTCAGTAATGGAGAGAGATCTATCAGACATCAAGCCCTGGGGTTAGTAATAGAGAGGGGTCTATCAGACATCAAGCCCTGGGGTTAGTAATGGAGAGGGGTTTATCAGTTATTAATCCCTGGGGTCAGTAATAGAGAGGGGTTTATCAGACATTAAGCCCCGGGGTTAGTAATGGAGAGGGGTCTATCAGACATCAAGCACTGGGGTCAGTAATGGAGAGGGGTCTATCAGACATCAAGCCCTGGGGTTAGTAATGGAGAGGGGTCTATCAGACATCAAGCCCTGGGGTTAGTAATGGAGAGGGGTCTATCAGACATCAAGCCCTGGGGTTAGTAATGGAGAGGGGTTTATCAGACATCAAGCCCTGGGGTTAGTAATGGAGAGGGGTCTATCAGACATCAAGCCCTGAGGTTAGTAATGGAGAGGGGTCTCTCAGACATCAAGCCCTGGGGTTAGTAATGGAGAGGGGTCTATCAGACATCAAGTCTTGGGATCAGTAATGGAGAGGGGTTTATCAGACATCAAGCCCTGAGGTTAGTAATGGAGAGGGGTCTATCAGACATCAAGCCCTGGGGTTAGTAATGCCCCCCCCCCGGTGTATGTGGGTCGCCCTTGCGTATGTGACCCCCCCTCCCTCTTGCGTATGTGGCCCCCCTTCCCCTTGCATATGTGGCCCCCCCTCCCCCTTGCGTATGTGGCCCCCCCGTCCCTCTGGCGTATCTGGCCCCCCCCGTCCCTCTGGTGTATGTGGCCCCCCCCGTCCCTCTGGCGTTTGTGGCCCCCCGTCCCCCTGGTACATATGGCCCCATATATTCACTCTATAGTAATATGGAACGCTTGTAGTTGCCTTCTCTACGCTCTCGCAGCGCTGCGTCCTGGTCAGTGTTCAGGGCAGATGGATGATCTCTTGGCTGTGTGATCTGCAGCTTGTAGTGTAATACTGACCGGCTGTGATCACCGCTCCGCGCCCAGATACTTTCCTCATCCGGGACCTCCGCTCCTCGCAGCCTCTGTCATCGCACCCACTGAGCAAACATTGTGGGCTTCACATAGATGGCTGCCATCTCCTCCCACAGCTGTGACCTGGACAGCCCAGGTGGTGAGCCAGAGGCAGGAGGAGCAGCCTCAATGCTAGAGAGGTGGTCGCCGTCTGACCGCAGGCTCTGATGCTCTGGGCTGCCGAGTGTAATTAATAAAAAAAAAAAAAAAAAATCTTTTAAAGCATTCCACTTAATTTTGTATTAAAAATAATTCATTGTATAATCAATAATTATTACAAAATAAAAAAATCGCGGGACCTGTAATGATGAAGGCGTGTCAGCGTTCGACAATGAATCCTCGACCATGTCGTCTTGTTTCCCATTTCTTCCTTTTCCGCCTCGTCTTCTGCTTCTTGCCCAGTCTCTGCTCCTGCAGATCCGCCGGCCGCTCCTGCTCCTTCCTCTCCATCTTCTTCCTCTCGGTGTTGATTCTTTTGCCCTCAGCCTGGATTTCCGGCTGTTCTTGTCTTTTCCGTGTCCCTGTTGTCTTCCCTCTAGCTCCTCCGGGTGGTGGAGCTTCTGCTGATCTTCTCGGTCTCGCTGTTCCTCGATTGCACGTCTTCCATCTGCTGAATGATGTGGGGTTTTCCTCTGATCTTCTCCTCGATCTCCTCCTGGATCTTGATGACTTTCTGCCGCTCCACCTCCATCACTTGCTCCAGTCTCTTCCCCCATCTCTTGGATATGAGGCTTTTCTCAAGGATTTGGGCGTCATGGATGGCATAGCACTAATCATGTTGCTGAGTTTCTTTATCTCATGTCCTGCTCCATGGGCATGATGTTGGTGCCCTGTGGCGGGTATTGCACCCTCTGCTGGGCCTCCTCCTCCAGCTCGCTCTGCTTCTCCTGTTTCATGAAGTTCTTCCGATCATTAGCGGGGTCAATGGCCGCCTATTTTCCTTCTTTCATAGCCTGTGTTGTCTTCTCCTGCTCTGCCTTGGTCAGGACTCGCGCCCGGTCCATAGTTTGACGGAAGTCCTGGCTGGTCATGATCATGGACGGGCCGGAGGGGTCCCCAGAGGGCAGGATTAGGTCCCAGATCAGGTGGCTGGTGATGATCCAGATGGTCTCCGGTTGTGACCCTGTGACGCGGCTTCTCGTGCCTCCTTTCTCACTTGTTGCTTTGTTCTAGTATTTTTAGGCTTTCCATTGATGGGAACCAGCAGATCCGGAGCTGTGCTGGCCGCCCCCGCTTGCTCTGTGCCAGCCGCCCCCCCCCGCCTGCGCTGTGCCGGCCCACCCGCCTGCTATGTGCCGGCTCCCCCCCCCACCTGCTCTGTGCCGGCTCCCCCCCCGCCTGCTCTGTGCCGGCTCCCCCCCGCCTGCTCTGTGCCGGCTCCCCCCCCCGCCTGCTCTGTGCCGGCTCCCCCCCCCGCCTGCTCTGTGCCGGCTCCCCCCCCCGCCTGCTCTGTGCCGGCTCCCCCCCCCGCCTGCTCTGTGCCAGGTCCCCCCCCGCCTGCTCTGTGCCGGCTCCCTCCCGCCTGCTCTGTGCCGGCTCCCTCCCCGCCTGTTCTGTGCCGGGTCCCCCCCGCCTGCTCTGTGCCGGCTCCCCCCCCGCCTGCTCTGTGCCGGCTCCCCCCCGCCTGCGCTGTGCCGGCTCCCCCCCCCGCCTGCTCTGTGCCGGCTCCCCCCCCCGCCTGCTCTGTGCCGGCTCCCCCCCCCGCCTGCTCTGTGCCGGCTCCCCCCCCCGCCTGCTCTGTGCCAGGTCCCCCCCCGCCTGCTCTGTGCCGGCTCCCTCCCGCCTGCTCTGTGCCGGCTCCCTCCCCGCCTGTTCTGTGCCGGGTCCCCCCCGCCTGCTCTGTGCCGGCTCCCCCCCCGCCTGCTCTGTGCCGGCTCCCCCCCGCCTGCGCTGTGCCGGCTCCCCCCCCGCCTGCTCTGTGCCGACTCCCCCCCCTGCCTGCGCTGTGCCAGCCCCCCCACCTAGCCCTCCCTCCCCGTCTGCGCTGTGGAGCTTCTTCTCCATTATTACCCCGGCAGCTCAGAAGGGAGAAGCCCAGGGATCGGTTCCATCTCTATAGAGCCCATGGTCCATTATCTTCACAGCTCCTCCGTCTTCCACTGACGAGACTTCTTTACTGTCACCCTTAGTTGTGTGACGCACCGATCTCCCCGAGGCGTCAGTGTAGGGGGGATGATGTCAGGCAGCTGGATGAGGTCTGGAGATTGGGGCACGGCTTGCAGGAGGTTGCACCTCTGTCCCCGCACACGTAAGTCTTAAAGGAGCCAACTCCTGGTCGATCCAAGAATACAGTTCCTATGACTACCCACCCCAGGTCCAATCTCTGAGCGTATGGGGTGCAGTCAGGACCATTACATGTTGTCTCTGCTGAGCAGGAGTAAATCTCTGTGTCTCATCCATTGCGGGATAACCCCGGCTAGGTACCTTACGTGCAGCGTCCGGGGCAGGGATCTCATCTGTGGTAGGGTATTTCCTTGTCCGCATTGATAGTGTAAGGTGTGAGGGTGGTAGTTGTGGGCGAGGGGCTGTCATCCTCCACCACAAATAATAATGTCCCATCTGACGTGTAGACTGTGTGTAGTGGACATCACTCACTTTTGTTTCCCAGGGCTCCACGATCCCGGACTCAGCCACACAATTCACACCAGACTCTTGATCCTTTCTCAACAATCCAACTTTACTCAACATGTTCAGTTCAGTCTTGGTGACGAATACAGCTCCGTGTTACAGCTCCTTCCGCCTGCGTTCTCCCTCTCGCCGCTGGCAATTCTTGCCCCTGGGATGTCTCGCCCGGCTCCGCAGCTTCCCAGAAATCTGACCCGACTCCTGACTGTGAATGCGCATCCGTTTTCCCCTTTGGGGATGAGAGCAAGGCAGGCTCCTCCATACATTTCCAGGCCGTTGGCCTTGGACGTTAAGGGATGGACCACAGAAATTGATGGCTGCTGTTCTCATGCTGCTGTTTCTTTCTCCTTCCATTTCCTACGTGATCTTCAGCCTCTGGCCCTGAATTACCGCTTCAATAACTTATCTGCTCCAGACAATATTCTCACCAGCTCTGTCTGCACCTCTCTACGGAAACCAGGCGATACTTCCCCTTCTATTCTCCGTGCCCCCCCAAACTGGGGCTTTTTCTATCTATGTTAACCCTTACCTTACTACATGTAGCTACTTCCTGAACTACGGTGCCCTCCACTGCCCATTCCTAAGTATTAACTCTTCCTTAATTGTATCTGTCAGGAATTCCACCCCAAACTGAGGGACGACACCGGGGAGATCACGCAATATCTCGCCGTTGCCGTCACGCTGTCCGTCTTTCGTCCGGAGTTGCGAGCACGCGATCCAGACTACTTGCTACGTGGATATCGGCAAGTGACCAGTGAGCGTATGGCGCCACGCCTCGGGGATTCCAAAGCCTGGAATCCGTGTTTAACGCCCTCCGTACGGTCACTGTCAGCTTCACGATAGCCCAATTATTAATATTCGCTGCCACCACCGGCCGAGTTTGAAATAAAATACAGGCCTGGCCGGACGCCTGCCTTTTGGTAGCGTATATGGCTTCGGGGAGGGGAACGATTACAGAACAAAAGAAACAGAACTATTACATTTTATGTTTAATCCAAAAGGGAGGCAGTGTTTAGGAAAAATATATACATAAGGATGTTATAAAGGAGACATTAAAATACATACGCAGTTACATAAAATAAACAGGATAAAAGAAGACAACTTACACTATACGATCGCGGAGACGATTCAATATAGGTGGAGGAGGGGCTCCCCCGTTGGATTATACTGTTATTGAACAAGACCCATTGCTTATAATTCTTATTCCCCCTGGCAATGAGTGCTTCTGTACTGTCCATGACTTCTCTTATACCTAAGGGGAGATCTGGCCACACGCCCCTTGTGGTGACATCATGTGAGCCGGTCTCCAGCCTGTACATTTTTATTAAAAACGCTAACTTCTGCAATAACTCATCGCTCGTTGATCGCAGAAGCATGCAAACTACGCCATTTTTTCCCTTATGATTTTATCTTTATTTAGAGACCTCACATCACATAGCTGCAGTCTGCTATTCTGGTGTTTTTGTGCTACAGTTCGCTGATTTTGCTTACAGCCCTGGAAAATTACATATACATTCCTGGGCTGATTTGGTCACTACACATATGGGTCCCATTACTGTCGGACGTATGGAACTCACAAGATTTCATAGTTCATATCGGAGTCAGCGCGTCTGCAAATTTCCCTTTGAGGCTCAGGAAGCAGCCTCACGGTTACACGCAAATTAGTACAAGCCTCCGTTTTAATTACCTCCTGCGTCTTTCAGAGACAAGATGCTTGCTTCCTAACGAAGTTATAACACTCCTTGGCTGGCATTGTTTGCATAAGCTATTTCTCAGGCGTGTGCTAATTGGGGCTTTTGTGCTGAGGAAAATGGGACAGCTCAGTGCTGACAAGTGGTGAGGGGAGTAAGGGAGGGGGGTGAACATCTATGTCAGGTAAATATGGAAGAACATTTTCCTGACAGTATCCCTATATTAACTCACAGTGTAGCATTATTAGACTACATACTAGTCATCCAGATATAAAAGAATCATAAAACCGTTATCACAATATAATACCATTCTACAGCACTGTTCACATCACAGCAAAAAGTGTTCCCGTCTTATTAGGAAGGCATGAAGAGCATGAAGGGTCCCGGGCAGACCCTTACAGTAGAAGCCATGAGCCCTTCTGTCCGTCTTTGCGGGCCGAGCGAGTGTTCAGGGTCCTTTCATTCCAAAAGATTCACATCCCTTGGGTCCAGCCAGGGACAGGGGCTGTGATCATCAATGGGAGCGTACCATTTCACTGCCTTTCCTGATTGTCCTCCTGGGTAAACCCTGATTAGGCAGATCGTTGCTCAGCATTTGGCGCTCTGCCCCAACCCACATAACTGCAAGCATGAGCATGAGACGGCTGTGGTAGAGTCTGCGTGATTCTGTGTCTGTCAGCCAAGGCTTGGAGTGGGACTAGTGGTGACTGTGGCCGCTGGGACTCTGCTTTGGGGCTCTGCGCTGGGACTCTGCGCTGGGACTCTGCGCTGGGACTCTGCGCCGGGACTCTGCGCCGGGACTCTGCGTCGGGGCTCTGCGCTGGGACTCAGCGTCGGGGCTCTGCGCCGGGACTCTGCGCCGGGACTCTGCGCCGGGGCTCTGCGCCGGGACTCTGCGTCGGGGCTCTGCGCTGGGACTCTGCGCCGGGACTCTGCGCCGGGGCTCTGCGCCGGGACTCTGCGTCGGGGCTCTGCGCTGGGACTCTGCATTGGGACTCTGCGCCGGGACTCTGCGCCGGGACTCTGCGTCGGGGCTCTGCGTCGGGGCTCTGCGCCGGGACTCTGCGCCGGGACTCTGCGCCGGGACTCTGCGTCGGGGCTCTGCGCTGGGACTCTGCGCCGGGACTCTGCGTCGGGGCTCTGCGCCGGGACTCTGCGCCGGGACTCTGCGCCGGGACTCTGCGCCGGGACTCTGCGTCGGGGCTCTGCGCCGGGACTCTGCGCCGGGGCTCTGCGCTGGACTCACATGGCGGCTGTGCAGTCGGTTATCACTGCACATCCGTCCTTTAAGATCTGAACAGTTCCCTGTGTTTGGCTCTCCTGCTGATGCTATGGGGCCTCTTCTCAGTGGATGGCGGCTCAGGGTTTGACTCTTTTCTTGCCGCCCCCTGGATATTTTCCGGCGTCTCCTTTTCTCTTTCTCCGTATGATGTAAATCATTTTCCATGTTATTAGTGCAGGCGGCTCCGCAGCGGAGGGAGGGGGCATGAACTTTTATATCTTATGGGTTTTTGTTTTTTTTTTAAACTTATTTTTATTTATTTTTTACATTTTCAGTTCGATCCCTCGAAGAATTTGTACCTGCGATCACTGAATCGTCGCCACTGTGCAGCGCAACGCTAAAGCCTATTGGGGGCGTCATAGGAATCGTAACAGGGCAGACGGGGGGGTCCGCACTGAGCCCAGGCTGCCATTGCTCCATCTATGACCCCACAGACAGATGATACAGGTACATAGAGACATATTGTACATAGCAGCCGCATTTACAGAGCCCCCCCCCCCCGGCCGTACATGTACGGGGGTCATGTATGACACTGCTCGCAGTACCACTCGCCTCCACTAGATGTCAGTGTCGCGCTCTAGAAGGACTCGTGTGTTGGGGTCTCCGGCACAATCTGGGGCCAATTCCGCTCCCAGAGGTCGGGCCTGGGGGTCGTTGAGCTTCCCTTTCATCTCGCAGTGAGATGTGGCCGGTGCCTCCTGTCCACTGATAATGAATTCTATCTAGAAGCCGCTTTGTGCTGGAAAATGATGAGGCTTCTATGCAATCCGGCGATCTGTCACTGTCTGCACCGGCGGCCATCAATCACTGATTGTGAGACACACGGCCGCCCGTCAGACCGAGCGAGAGGCACACGAGAGGCACACGTGGCATCGATTGCATGTGTGGTGCAGGGAGAGAGGTCCGCCACTGATGTACGCCGCCCGTGTCCTCCCCGTAATGTACGTCGCCCGCGTCCTCCCCGTAATGTACGTCGCCCGCGTCCTCCCCGTAATGTACGTCGCCCACGTCCTCCCCGTAATGTACGTCGCCCACGTCTTCCCCTGTAATGTACGTCTCCCGCGTCCTCCCCGTAATGTACGTCTCCCGCGTCCTCCCCGTAATGTACGTCTCCCGCCCCCTCCCCGTAATGTACGTCGCCCGCGTCCTCCCCGTAATGTACGTCGCCCGCGTCCTCTCCGTAATGTACGTCGCCCGCGTCTTCCCCTGTAATGTACGTCTCCCGCGTCCTCCCCGTAATGTACGTCTCCCGCGTCCTCCCCGTAATGTACGTCTCCCGCCTCCTCCCCGTAATGTACGTCTCCCGCGTCCTCCCCGTAATGTACGTCGCCCGCGTCCTCCCCGTAATGTACGTCTCCCGCGTCCTCCCCGTAATGTACGTCTCCCGCGTCCTCCCCGTAATGTACGTCGCCCGCATCCTCCCCGTAATGTACGCCATCCGCGTCCTGCCCCCGTAATGTACGCCATCCGCGTCCTGCCCCCGTAATGTACGCCGCCCACGTCCTCCCCCCGTAATGTACGCCGCCCACGTCCTCCCCCCGTAATGTACGCCGCCCACGTCCTCCCCCCGTAATGTACGTCTCCCGCGTCCTCCCCATAATGTACTTCGCCCACGTCCTCCCCCCGTAATGTACGTCTCCCGCGTCTTCCCCTGTAATGTACGTCGCCCGCGTCCTCCCCATAATGTACGTCTCCCGCGTCCTCCCCGTAATGTACGTCTCCCGCGTCCTCCCCGTAATGTACGTCTCCCGCGTCCTCCCCGTAATGTACGTCTCCCGCCCCCTCCCCGTAATGTACGTCTCCCGCGTCCTCCCCGTAATGTACGTCGCCCGTGTCCTCCCCGTAATGTACGTCTCCCGCGTCCTCCCCGTAATGTACGTCTCCCGCGTCCTCCCCGTAATGTACGTCGCCCGCATCCTCCCCGTAATGTACGCCATCCGCGTCCTGCCCCCGTAATGTACGCCATCCGCGTCCTGCCCCCGTAATGTACGCCGCCCACGTCCTCCCCCCGTAATGTACGCCGCCCACGTCCTCCCCCCGTAATGTACGCCGCCCACGTCCTCACCCCGTAATGTACGTCTCCCGCGTCCTCCCCATAATGTACTTCGCCCACGTCCTCCCCCCGTAATGTACGTCTCCCGCGTCTTCCCCTGTAATGTACGTCGCCCGCGTCCTCCCCATAATGTACGTCTCCCGCGTCCTCCCCGTAATGTACGTCTCCCGCGTCCTCCCCGTAATGTACGTCTCCCGCGTCCTCCCCGTAATGTACGTCTCCCGCCCCCTCCCCGTAATGTACGTCTCCCGCGTCCTCCCCGTAATGTACGTCGCCCGTGTCCTCCCCGTAATGTACGTCTCCCGCGTCCTCCCCGTAATGTACGTCTCCCGCGTCCTCCCCGTAATGTACGTCGCCCGCATCCTCCCCGTAATGTACGCCATCCGCGTCCTGCCCCCGTAATGTACGCCATCCGCGTCCTGCCCCCGTAATGTACGCCGCCCACGTCCTCCCCCCGTAATGTACGCCGCCCACGTCCTCCCCCCGTAATGTACGCCGCCCACGTCCTCCCCCCGTAATGTACGTCTCCCGCGTCCTCCCCATAATGTACTTCGCCCGCGTCCTCCCCGTAATGTACGTCTCCCGCGTCCTCCCCGTAATGTACGTCGCCCGCGTCCACCCCGTAATGTATGTCTCCCGCGTCCTCCCCGTAATGTACGTCTCCCGCGTCCTCCCCGTAATGTACGTCTCCTGCGTCCTCCCCGTAATGTACGTCTCCCGCCCCCTCCCCGTAATGTACGTCGCCCGCGTCCACCCCGTAATGTACGTCTCCCGCGTCCTCCCCGTAATGTACGCCATCTGCGTCCTCCCCCCGTAATGTACGTCTCCCGCGTCCTCCCCGTAATGTACGCCGCCCACGTCCTCCCCGTAATGTACTCCGCCCGCGTCCTCCCCGTAATGTACTCCGCCCGCGTCCTCCCCGTAATGTACTCCGCCTGCGTCCTCCCCGTAATGTATGCCGCCCACGTCCTCCCCGTAATGTACTCCGCCCGCGTCCTCCCCGTAATGTACGCCATCCGCGTCCTCCCCCCGTAATATACACGTGTCCGTATATTTGTTGGCTGTGACCCCCGACCTCTGTGGTTCCTACATGATTCTGGGATTCTCCTGCTTTTGCACATAAAGGCTCCATTCAGCGCCTGCCGTTTTGTGTACGCAGCACTATGACGTGGACGTGTCTCAGCATCTTTAAAGGGCGCGGATGACATCAGAGAGCAGCCGCCGACCTCATCAATGTCAGGAGACAAAACCACAAGAAATGAGCTGGAGTCAAGCTGGTATGTAAAATAGGAGCACGTTCACACCGGCCGAAAAACATTCAAAAGCCAAAACAGAAACTAAATAAATAAATCCCCGCTGTAAAGAAATAATTAAAAGCAATAGTGCATATAATATCAGGGACTTGGTCAACACCGTTTTTGATTAAAAAAAAGCGTAGAAGCCGTCCCACCAACGTCAAGGTGACCCAAGCTCGGGATAGTCCTAACCTCGAATATGAAAACTTGCCCTGCGTCGTAGTGACGTCCTGTGTGAATAAGGGCTGAGCAGTACTGGGGCCCGAACATGGACCCCCAGCAGGTGAGGAGCTTTCAAATGTGATATCCAGCTCCAATGAAGGGCGGTCACATCCTCACCTGCACTCCAAGTTCAAGCCCCAGTCGGGAGGGACGGCGGCCGTGGTGCGGGGCGTGATGGCGGCCATGGAATGGCGCGGGGGTGGTGCGGGACGGCGGCCGCCTTTTCTTTATCACTTTGATCCGGTGAGTTGATTACGTTTCTTATTTGCGGCACTGCGGTCTCAGGATGGGATTCACGCTGCGGAGTCTGCGGCCGTATATTGTCCATGTCACACTCTCCTTACCCCTCACAGCTGAGGGTTTGTCGCAGTGTACGCTGTGGGGGGGCACTGACTCTGTGGGGTGGGGGAGCTGACACTGGTGGCGCTAACGCTGTGGGGGGGCACTGACGCTGTGGGGTGGGGAAGCTGACGCTGTGGGGTGGGGGAGCTGACACTGGTGGCGCTGACGCTGTGGGGGGGGCACTGACTCTGTGGGGTGGGGGAGCTGACACTGGCGCTGACGCTGTGGGGGGGCACTGACTCTGGGGTGGGGGAGCTGACACTGGTGGCGCTGACGCTGTTGGGGGGCACTGACTCTGGGGTGGGGGCACTGACATTGGTGGCGCTGATGCTGTGGGGGGGCACTGACGTGGGGTGGGGAAGCTGACGCTGTGGGGTGGGGGAGCTGACACTGGTGGCACTGACGCTGTGGGGGGGCACTGACTCTGTGGGGTGGGGGAGCTGACACTGGTGGCGCTGACGCTGTGGGGGGGCACTGACGCTGTGGGGTGGGGGAGCTGACACTGGTGGCGCTGACGCTGTGGGGGGGCACTGACGCTGTGGGGTGGGGGAGCTGACGCTGTGGGGTGGGGGAGCTGACACTGGTGGCGCTGACGCTGTGGGGGGGCACTGACTGTGGGGTGGGGGAGCTGACACTGTGGCGCTGACGCTGTGGGGGGGCACTGACGCTGTGGGGTGGGGGAGCTGACACTGTGGCGCTGACGCTGTGGGGGGGCACTGACTCTGGGGTGGGGGAGCTGACACTGGTGGCGCTGACGCTGTGGGGGGGCACTGACGCTGTGGGGGGGCACTGACTCTGGGGTGGGGGCACTGACATTGGTGGCGCTGACGCTGTGGGGGGGCACTGACGTGGGGTGGGGAAGCTGACGCTGTGGGGTGGGGGAGCTGACACTGGTGGCACTCACGCTGTGGGGGGGCACTGACTCTGTGGGGTGGGGGAGCTGACACTGGTGGCGCTGATGCTGTGGGGGGGCACTGACGCTGTGGGGTGGGGGCACTGACGCTGTGGGGTGGGGGAACTGACACTTGTGGCGCTGACGCTGTGGGGGGGCACTGACGCTGTGGGGTGGGGGAGCTGACACTGGAGGCACTGACGCTGTGGGGTGGGGGAGCTGACACTTGTGGCGCTAATGCTGTGGGGGGGCACTGACGCTGTGGGGTGGGGGAGCTGACACTGGTGACACTGACGCTGTGGGGTGGGGGCACTGACGCTGTGGGGTGGGGGAGCTGACACTTGTGGCGCTGATGCTGTGGGGGGGGCACTGACGCTGTGGGGTGGGGGAGCTGACACTGGTGGCACTGACGCTGTGGGGTGGGGGAGCTGACACTGGTGGCACTGACGCTGTGGGGTGGGGGCACTGACGCTATGGGGTGGGGGAGATGACACTGGTGGCACTGATTCTGTGGGGTGGGGGCACTGACGCTGTGGGGTGGGGGAGATGACACTGGTGGCACTGATGCTGTTGGGGGGCACTGACGCTGTGAGGTGGGGGAGCTGACTCTGTGGGGTGGGGGAGCTGACTCTGTGGGGTGGGGGAGCTGACGCTGTGAGGTGGGGGAGCTGACGCTGTGGGGTGGGGGAGATGACACTGGTGGCGCTGATGCTGTTGGGGGGCACTGACGCTGTGAGGTTGGGGAGCTGACGCTGTGAGGTTGGGGAGCTGACGCTGTGAGGTGGGGGAGCTGACGCTGTGGGGTGGGGGCACTGACGCTGTGGTGTGGGGGAGATGACACTGGTGGCGCTGATGCTGTTGGGGGGCACTGACGCTGTGAGGTGGGGGAGCTGACGCTGTGAGGTGGGGGAGCTGACGCTGTGGGGTGGGGGAGCTGACGCTGTGAGGTGGGGGAGCTGACGCTGTGGGGTGGGGGCACTGACGCTGTGGGGTGGGGGAGATGACACTGGTGGCGCTGATGCTGTTGGGGGGCACTGACGCTGTGAGGTGGGGGAGCTGACGCTGTGAGGTGGGGGAGCTGACGCTGTGAGGTGGGGGAGCTGACGCTGTGGGGTAGGGGAGCTGACACTGGTGGCACTGACGCTGTGGGGTGGGGGAGATGACACTGGTGGCACTGACGCTGTGGGGTGGGGGCACTGACGCTGTGGAGTGGGGGAGATGACACTGGTGGCGCTGACGCTGTGGGGTGGGGGCACTGACACTGTGGGGTGGGGGAGATGACACTGGTGGCACTGACGCTGTGGGGTGGGGTAGATGACACTGGTGGCGTTGATGCTGTTGGGGGGCACTGACGCTGTGAGGTGGGGGAGCTGACGCTGTGAGGTGGGGGAGCTGACGCTGTGAGGTGGGGGAGCTGACGCTGTGGGGTGGGGGAGCTGACACTGGTGGCGCTGATGCTGTTGGGGGGCACTGACGCTGTGAGGTGGGGGAGCTGACGCTGTGGGGTGGGGGAGCTGACGCTGTGGGGTGGGGGAGCTGACGCTGTGAGGTGGGGGAGCTGACGCTGTGGGGTGGGGGAGCTGACGCTGTGGGGTGGGGGAGCTGACACTGGTGGCGCTGATGCTGTTGGGGGGCACTGACGCTGTGAGGTGGGGGAGCTGACGCTGTGAGGTGGGGGAGCTGACGCTGTGGGGTGGGGGAGCTGACACTGGTGGCGCTGATGCTGTTGGGGGGCACTGACGCTGTGAGGTGGGGGAGCTGACGCTGTGGGGTGGGGGAGCTGACGCTGTGGGGTGGGGGAGCTGACACTGGTGACGCTAACGGGTTGATGTCTCCATGTACAGTGACACGCACCCACCGTGACCTGACACACAGACACTGCGGGGGCCCCTGTGACGCTCCCCTCCTCCCCTCCCCCGCCCTCTCGCCTCCTTATTGTATTATTTGAATCTGGCGGCAAAAAATAGGAAGGAGGATTATTTACTGATAGTCTCTGGCGCCAGCTGTCCCCTCGCCTCGCCCGTCCCCGCGCCTCGCCCATCCCCTCGCCCCTCACCTGCCCGCTCACCTGTGCAGACAAAGCCTAGGGCGTGGCACCGCACCATCTGCCGTGGTGGCCGCGTATTAACCCCACACTGCTCGGAGACGCCTGATGCTCCGCTCAGATGACCGGACAGCCCCCTCTCCCCCGCAGGAAGAGAAGTCTGCCTCCTGTCAATGTAAAGGACCATTCATTCAGAAACCCAGTCCTAGTCCTACACACACAGCTGAGGGTCTGTTACATCGTATCCAGCGGGAGCCCCACTGTCATTGTAACAAGCAGGAGAGAGACTTGTGATGCTCACAGAGGAAGGGCTGCCCCGACACAGTGTACCGACTCCCCCGCTGTATGAGGACGAGGTCGGTGGTTTACATTCGGTGGTGGAGCTGTGGTCACGTGATGTCCAGCAATCGCACTGGTGGTGGCACTGTGGTCACGTGATGTCCAGCGATCGTGCTGGTGGTGGCACTGTGGTCACATGATAACATTTGCTCAGGCTGTTGCTATCCCAATACTGTAGGCTGCGTCCCTGGTGTGTACAGCGCCCTGGATGGGTGAGATCTGTGGCCCAGGTCCAAGCGTCCCCCGCCCCATTGTTCAGCTCTGGTCACATTGTCACATATTCCCAGTTGTGTTTGGGTGTAACGTTCACAGCGGCCCCCGAGATCAGAGCTCAGGAAGCCCCCCGTGCTGCCACTTTCTCTTATTACTACAATGAGGTCCAAAAATCTTTCAGTGAAGAATCCTTATGATTTCAGCTCTGCAGGCCGCTATTTTGCTATTTTCGCAATTGAAGTGGAGACGATCAAGGTTAATTAAAGGGGTTGTACAGAAATCTCATGTGAAACATTTAGGAATTGCAGCCATTTCCCTACAAATCCTCCTCATGTCAGGGCTCAAAAGTAATTGGACAAATTCACTTTCCCATAAATAAAATGTCCATGTTTAACCCTTTGTAGAGAATCCTTTGCTGCAATGATGGCCTGAAGTATTTTAGTCCATAGCCATCATCATCGTTGCTCTCCTCCGGTGTGGGGCTTTCCAGCAATGATAGACTGAAGTCTGGAGACCATGGCCGTCACCATCTCTGGTCTCCTCCAGTGTGAGGCTTTCCAGCAATGATAGACTGAAGTCTGGAGACCATGGCCGTCACCATCGCTGGTCTCCTCCGGTGTGAGGCTTTCCAGCAATGATAGACTGAAGTCTGGAGACCATGGCCATCACCATCGCTGGTCTCCTCCGGTGTGAGGCTTTCCAGCAATGATAGACTGAAGTCTGGAGACCATGGCCATCACCATCGCTGGTCTCCTCCGGTGTGAGGCTTTCCAGCAATGATAGACTGAAGTCTGGAGACCATGGCCGTCACCATCCCTGGTCTCCTCCGGTGTGAGGCTTTCCAGCAATGATAGACTGAAGTCTGGAGACCATGGCCGTCCCGTCACCATCGCTGGTCTTCTCCGGTGTGAGGCTTTGCAGCAATGATAGACTGAAGTCTGGAAACCATGGATGTCACCATCGTTGGTCTCGTCCGATGTGGGGCTTTCCAGCAATGATAGACTGAAGTCTGGAGACCATGGCCGTCACCATCTCTGGTCTCCTCCGGTGTGAGGCTTTGCAGCAATGATAGACTGAAGTCTGGAGACCGTGGCCGTCACCATCACTGGTCTCCTCCGGTGTGAGGCTTTGCAGCAATGATAGACTGAAGTCTGGAGACCATGGCCGTCACCATCGCTGGTCTCCTCCGGTGTGAGGCTTTCCAGCAATGATAGACTGAAGTCTGGAGACCATGGCCGTCATCATCGCTGGTCTCCTCCAGTGTGAGGCTTTGCAGCAATGATAGACTGAAGTCTGGAGACCATGGCCGTCACCATTGCTGGTCTCCTCCGGTGTGAGGCTTTCCAGCAATGATAGACTGAAGTCTGGAGACCATAGCCGTCACCATTGCTGGTCTCCTCCGGTGTGAGGCTTTCCAGCAATGATAGACTGAAGTCTGGAGACCATGGCCGTCACCATCACTGGTCTCCTCCGGTGTGAGGCTTTGCAGCAATGATAGACTGCAGTCTGGAGACCATGGCCGTCACCATCACTGGTCTCCTCCGGTGTGAGTCTTTGCAGCAATGATAGACTGAAGTCTGGAGACCGTGGTCGTCACCATCTCTGGTCTCCTCCGGTGTGAGGCTTTGCAGCAATGATAGACTGAAGTCTGGAGACTGTGGCCGTCACCATCACTGGTCTCCTCCGGTGTGAGGCTTTGCAGCAATGATAGACTGAAGTCTGGAGACCATGGCCGTCACCATCGCTGGTCTCCTCCGGTGTGAGGCTTTCCAGCAATGATAGACTGAAGTCTGGAGACCATGGCCGTCGCCATCACTGGTCTCCTCCGGTGTGAGGCTTTCCAGCAATGATAGACTGAAGTCTGGAGACCATGGCCGTCATCATCGCTTGTCTCCTCCAGTGTGAGGCTTTGCAGCAATGATAGACTGAAGTCTGGAGACCATGGCCGTCACCATCACTGGTCTCCTCCGGTGTGAGGCTTTGCAGCAATGATAGACTGAAGTCTGGAGACCATAGCCGTCACCATTGCTGGTCTCCTCCGGTGTGAGGCTTTCCAGCAATGATAGACTGAAGTCTGGAGACCATGGCCGTCACCATCACTGGTCTCCTCCGGTGTGAGGCTTTGCAGCAATGATAGACTGAAGTCTGGAGACCATGGCCGTCACCATCACTGGTCTCCTCCGGTGTGAGTCTTTGCAGCAATGATAGACTGAAGTCTGGAGACCGTGGTCGTCACCATCTCTGGTCTCCTCCGGTGTGAGGCTTTGCAGCAATGATAGACTGAAGTCTGGAGACCGTGGCCGTCACCATCACTGGTCTCCTCCGGTGTGAGGCTTTGCAGCAATGATAGACTGAAGTCTGGAGACCATGGCCGTCACCATCGCTGGTCTCCTCCGGTGTGAGGCTTTCCAGCAATGATAGACTGAAGTCTGGAGACCATGGCCGTCACCATCACTGGTCTCCTCCGGTGTGAGGCTTTCCAGCAATGATAGACTGAAGTCTGGAGACCATGGCCGTCATCATCGCTTGTCTCCTCCAGTGTGAGGCTTTGCAGCAATGATAGACTGAAGTCTGGAGACCATGGCCGTCACCATCACTGGTCTCCTCCGGTGTGAGGCTTTGCAGCAATGATAGACTGAAGTCTGGAGACCATGGCCGTCACCATCGCTGGTCTCCTCCGGTGTGAGGCTTTCCAGCAATGATAGACTGAAGTCTGGAGACCATGGCCGTCACCATCGCTGGTCTCCTCCGGTGTGAGGCTTTCCAGCAATGATAGACTGAAGTCTGGAGACCATGGCCGTCATCATCGCGTGTCTCCTCCAGTGTGAGGCTTTGCAGCAATGATAGACTGAAGTCTGGAGACCATGGCCGTCACCATTGCTGGTCTCCTCCGGTGTGAGGCTTTCCAGCAATGATAGACTGAAGTCTGGAGACCATGGCCGTCACCATTGCTGGTCTCCTCCGGTGTGAGGCTTTCCAGCAATGATAGACTGAAGTCTGGAGACCATGGCCGTCACCATCTCTGGTCTCCTCCGGTGCGAGGCTTTCCAGCAATGATAGACTGAAGTCTGGAGACCATGGCCCTCACCATCACTGGTCTCCTCCGGTGTGAGGCTTTCCAGCAATGATAGACTGAAGTCTGAAGGTCATGGCCGTCACCATTGCTGGTCTCCTCCGGTGTGAGGCTTTGCCGCCTTTACTGCAATGACTTCAGTTCTCACTTGTTTGTGGCTCTTTCTGCCTTCAGTTTAGTCTTCATCCTGTGAATTTCTTCTCGATGGGCTGGGATCTGGCGAGGACTCGGGCCATTGCAGAATATGGCACTTCTTTGCTTTCGCAGGATGTTTTGGGTCATCTTCGCTGCATTTGGTTGAATCTGGGCAGAAAGTATCACCCTGTACACACAGGATTCATCCGGCTGCTTCTGTCTTCAGTCACATCATCAATAACCACCAGTGACCCGGTGACATTGGCAGCCTTGCATGCCCGCGCCATCACACCGCCTCCACCATGTGTTACACAGGATGTGCCGAGGATCAGGAGCCGCTCCAAGCCTTCTCCAGACTTTCTTCTTTCCATCATTCTGGTGCAGGTTGATCTCAGTTTTGCTTTTCCAGACCTGGGCATCTTCATTAGATGTTTTTGGTAAAGTCTAATCTGGCCTTTCTGTTTTACGGCTGATTAATGGTTTGCATCTTGTGGTGACCACTCGGTATTTGCTCTCATGATATCTTCTCTTTATGGTAGACTTAGATACTGAAACCCCCGACTTCCCGGAGATTGGTCTTCACTTAGGTGGATGTTGTGAAGGGGTTTTTCTTCACCAGGGAAAGGATTCTGTGATCATCCACCACTGTTGTCTTCCATGGTCGTCCAGGCCTTTTTCAGTTCCCAATCTCACCAGGGCGCTCTTTTGTTGCAGAATGTGTTAAACTGTTGATTTGGCCGCTTCCAACATTTCTGCTCCCTCTGATGGATTTCTTCTTTTTTTCAGCCTAATGATGGTCTGTTTCTCTTCCTTTTATCCGCATGTTGTGGGTTCACAGCAACAGCTTCCAAATGCAAATGCCGCACCTGTAATCAGCTCCAGACCTTTTACCTGCTTAATTAATGATGGATTAACAAGGGCATAGCCCATGCAGGCTATTAAAGAGCTTCTGAGATAATTATCCAATTACCTTGGGTCCTTTGAAAAAAAGGCAGCTGCATATTAAAGAGCTGTAATTCCTAAACCCTTCCTCCAATCAGGATGTGAATCCCTCAGATTAAAGCTATGTTATGCCCAGTTATGCCCAGATTGATGATGGGAATGGATCTGGAATGTTTTGGTAAATGGCTGAAATGCCAAAACTTGTGTCACCGTCCAAATATTTCTGGACCTAGCTGTATGACATCACAGGGTTAATAGCGGCCGATTAACGGGAAATGGTGTCACCCGGCCCACCGCGCAGGCTGCACCACCATCACCCCCGAGTATCCCAATGTAGGCACATAAGGCCTCATTCAGACGTGAGTTTCTCCCTGATGGAGCGTGCACATTACAATCTTTGGGGCTGTTCACACATCCATGTTTCCGCTAAAATCACAGAGACCTTTCAGTTTTGATTCGGTGACTGATGACCAGGATCCTTTCCAGATGCTCGGAGCCCAGGTGGTGATGACCACGTTGTGTAGATGTCGGTCCCGGTGGGGGCTGCACAGATGGAGCTGCTGTGTAACCTCATCCTGGATGTAGCTGAGTACGGGGTGAGTGGCGGCACTGATAATAGGGCCCTGACCCGCAGGGCACAGGAGGGGGAGGCCTAATGTGGCACATATGGGCGCAGAACCTTATAACAGAGCAGACAGGAAGTCTCCCGACATCAAAGCCGAGAATACAAATCCCAGAGCCCAGAGATCTGTCTGCAGACCCCGGGGGGCACCATGGCGGCACAGGGCCCGATCCACAGCTTCTGGACTCCACGACGGACACAGGAGGAACCGAGAAATCCTCACCCTACGAAATAAGGCAGCGATGGAAAAGTCTGGAATGAACAGCGCAGGAATCCACCTTTCTGCTCTGGATTTCATTCAGTACACCAGCCTCATCAGGTCTGTTAATGGTGTCATCTCCGCAGAGCTCCGTTATGTTGTCCTGCGGGGGTCCATCGCTGTGTGGTCTCCGCAGAGCGCCGTTATGGTGGGCCGCGGGGGGTCCATCGCCGTGTCCTCTCTGAATAGCTCCGTTATGGTGTGCCGCGGGGGATCCATCGCCGTGTCCTCTCCACAGAGCTCCGTTATTGTGGGCTGCGGGGGTCCATCGCGGTGTCATCTCTGAATAGCTCCATTATGGTGTGCCCCGGGGGTCCATTGCAGTGTTGTCTCCGCAGAGCTCCTTTATGGTGTGCCGCGGGGGTCCGTTATGGTGGGCCGCGGGGGTTCATCGCTGTGTCCTCTCTGCAGAGCTCTGTTATGGTGGGCCTCGGGGGTCCATCGCCGTGTCCTCTCCGCAGAGCTCCGTTATGGTGGACCGCGGGGGACCATCATGGTGTCCTCTCTGCAGAGCTCCGTTATGGTGTGCCGCGGGGGTCCATCGTGGTGTCCTCTCTGCAGAGCTCCGTTATGGTGTGCCGCGGGGGTCCATCGTGGAGTCCTCTCTGCAGAGCTCCGTTATGGTGTGCCGCGGGGGTCCATCGTGGTGTCCTCTCTGCAGAGCTCCGTTATGGTGGGCTGCAGGGGTCCATCGTGGAGATATGACCACAGTTATCCATTATGTGCGGCGTCTGCTTGGGTCGCTTGTCCTGGTTGCGTCTCTCGGCCGCGCAGCGATCGCTCATGTGCATTGCGGTGCTCTGCGCGCCATTGATGAGCTGATTTGTGTTGGGGATATTGAAGTCTGCGCAGCACATCGCGGCAGCAATACGCGGGGGCGTTGATGGAGGCTCCGCTCCCGCCCGCCGCGGCACTTTCTGCATCACCTGCACTCGCGCACTTTGAAGATAAGAAACCTCGAATACAAATCCGTCCAACGGCCGACAGCGACCATTAACCCCTTCCTGCTGTCGGGGCAGTGACAGATGCTCGCTCCTGACAAGAGGGGCCCCAGTCATTGTATCAGCCCCTGTGGGGTCAGAGGTGTCTGCTCCATCATCCATGGCGGCCCTGGTGTCCCTTCTGCCATGTATCAGCACAAGGAGCCACTTCACAGGTCAGAGGTCGCCTGTCACTGTCACCAGTGGGAGGGACAAGTACAATGTCTGTCCATCATGGCACTGCCCATCCCCCAGCACAGGACTCAGCTACATTCAGGCCTGGTAGGGGTTCATCAGTGGGGTCATCTGCTGCCGCATGGCGGTCAGTAGACTATATACAATTATACGCGGAGATGTCACACGTGCTGTGTGGCCTCCATTGTTCGGTGGCGCTGGTCTGGCACGAGTGGGCGAGACAGCAGATGCTGCCGGTGATGATACCCGGGGGTTCTCTGCTGTCCTCGCGCCGTCTCTGAACCTTGTCACTATTTCCTTGGATCATTTCATTATTTTGAAGCAGCAGAACACCGGCACTACCGTAACCTGTGTGCAGATGTCAGCGCTCCTCGTCAGGTCACAGATCTGCATTACCAAACCCAGGATTTTATGTACACAGAGCTGCCTAATAATCGAGGCAGTAGTGGTCCTCGTTGCATCCCAGGAGTAGTGGTCCTCGTTGCATCCCGGGACTAGTGGTCTTCGCTGCATCCCGGGAGTAGTGGTCTGCGTTGCATCCCGAGAGCAGTGGTCTTCGTTGCATCCCAGGAGCAGTGGTCTTCGTTGCATCCCGAGAGCAGTGGTCTTCGTTGCATCCCGGCAGCAGTGGTCTTCGTTGCATCCCGAGAGCAGTGGTCTTCGTTGCATCCCGGGAGCAGTGGTCTTCGTTGCATCCCGGGAGCAGTGGTCTTCATTGCATCCCGGGAGCAGTGGTCTTCATTGCATCCCGAGAGCAGTGGTCTTCGTTGCATCCCGAGAGCAGTGGTCTTCGTTGCATCCCGAGAGCAGTGGTCTTCGTTGCATCCCGAGAGCAGTGGTCTTCGTTGCATCCCGAGAGCAGTGGTCTTCGTTGCATCCCGGGAGCAGTGGTTTTCGTTGCATCCCGGGAGCAGTGGTCTTCGTTGCATCCCGGGTGTAGTGGTCTTTGTTGCATCCCGGGAGTAGTGGTCCTCGAGGCATCCCGGGAGTAGTGGTCCTCGAGGCATCCCGGGAGTAGTGGTCCTCATTGCATCCCAGGAGTAGTGGTCCTCGTTGCATCCCGAGAACAGTGGTCTTTGTTGCATCCCGGGAGTAGTGGTCTTCGTTGCATCCCGGGAGCAGTGGTCTTCGTTGCATCCCGGGAGCAGTGGTCTTCGTTGCATCCCGGGAGCAGTGGTCTTCGTTGGATCCCGGGAGCAGTGGTCTTTGTTGCATCCCGGGAGTAGTGGTCTTCGTTGCATCCCGGGAGCAGTGGTCTTCGTTGCATCCCGGGAGCAGTGGTCTTCGTTGGATCCCGGGAGCAGTGGTCTTTGTTGCATCCCGGGAGTAGTGGTCCTCGAGGCATCCCGGGAGTAGTAGTCCTCGTTGCATCCCGGGAGTAGTGGTCCTCATTGCAATCCGGGAGTAGTGGTCCTCGTTGCATTCTGGGAGTAATGGTCCTCGTTGCAATCCGGGAGTAGTGGTTATAACGATACAACTTAAAATCTTAATTAGCCAGACGATTAGATTTGTTAATCCACGAGAAATACCTTATTATGTTTTATTACAAATTGCTGGCTGTGTTTTATTAATGTTCTGCTTGCTCGTCACTTTATGTACACTAATTTAACTTGTAAAGTGTCCAGTATTCCACTAATCTCATTAATATCTCAAGAGTTATTGGTCAAAAATCGTCTAGGCCCGTTGTGTAAGTGTTGAAAGAAGATCTGGCGGAGCCTTCACCACAGGGAGTCTCACATGTAGACCCAGGTGATGAGGTCGACCGGAGAAAGATACCTCCACTATTGCACAATTAGCCCCCTGAATGGGCAGAACTCCTCTCACCCTCCCCCACCAAAGCTGAGCCCAGAGAAGCAGAAGGGACATGTTTTTCTAGCAGTCAGACTTGAAACAGAGATTGGAGAAAGACTTTACAAGGAGAATGAGAGACATCCTTCAGGATAGCAGATGGATTGCATGGCATTACCCAAAGAGACACAGATTTGTATTCTACATGATTCTAGTCTAAGGGTATCGGCCCTGACTGGAAAGATACAGATTTGCTCCATTTGACCATCAGAGAGACCATGGATACATTTTGGGGAAACCAGGTTGGGACGAAGAAGTCACTTGGCCCCATGGATCTGTTGTTTGGGGTTGCCAGCAGGGCTGTGGAGTCGTTAAGCCAAACCTGCGACTCCTCAATTTCCCTGACTCCGTCTCCACGACGCCGACCCCCTCATACACGGCTCATGTGTAAGTGATAAATTTACTGCAGCCCAGATTCATCTCAGATAAAAGTCCAGACCCTGAGATCAGGAATAGAACAGACATTTATAGGACATTTCATAACTTTCCCAAATTCTTATAAAAAAATATTCCCCACAAACTGCATTGAACTACTGTACCCAATTTATTATATATGTTAGGAGTCGGTCCATTTTATACCAACTCCAACTCCACCAAAATGGGCACCGACTCCGACTCCACAGCCCTGGTTGCCAGGAGGGACCCACCGGTCGCCTGCAACCCACGGAGACATTCAGAGAAGCCAGATTGGGACCCACTGGTCGCCTGGCCCCATGGAAACTCTCGGAGAGGCCAGGGTGGGACCCTCGGGTCTCCTCTCCTTGTACCTCGATGGACTGCTAGCTTCCTAAGCTTGCCGCTACCATCTCACTGTGGGGGCTCGCACGAAGCGGGGGGTCACTGGTTGAGGTAGTTGGTCCTGGAAGTCCCAAAGTCGTAGCTGTTCTATCCCAGGCAGGCAGAGAAGGAAGGGTGAGACTGTGTAATGTTGCACCATCTTGGGTATTAGCTGGGACTGTTCTATCTGTTTATTGTCCACTTTGTGGGTCAGTAAAGTATTGCCACACTGTATTACCCTCACCCTGTGTTGTCTGAGTAGTGTTACGCCCACGGAAGACCCCGGATCTTCACAGTGGTCCTCGCTGAATCCCGGGAGTAGTGGTCCTCGTTGCATCCCAGGAGTAGTGGTCCTCGTTGCATCCTGGGAGTAGTGGTCCTCGTTGCATCGCAGGAGTAGTGGCCCTCGTTGCATCCTGGGAGTAGTGGTCCTCGAGGCATCCCGGAAGTAGTGGACTTCATGGTATCCTGGGAGTTGTAGTCCCACTTTGCAGCATCTGGCTTTGCTTCTCATCCTCAGAATGCCGGCCTCCATTAACCCTTTGTTAAGGGGCTCCTGTAATTGATGCCAGCCCGTTCTTGGGAGGGGGCACCTGGGGGCAGGATGCAGCCGGCGCTCAGACGTGACCTGTATTTGATCACTAAGACAGGGATTTCATAGATGGGAGCTGAGCCTTTGATGGTGGAGTGCGAAGCTCGGAGGGGCCCCTGGGCTCCTTCACTCTGACACCTTCCAGAGAAGCTTTCATCTGTCAGGACTATGGACGACACCCGGACTGCAGGCTGGGGCTCCTGGGGTGAGGGGGCGACATGTCGTTTTGTGAGGGGAGGGTGTAGGACGCTTGTTGCAGCCCCTCCCGTCTCCGCAGAATTAACCGTGCATCGTCAGGCGCCATTACGACGGTCACTGAATAAAGTTGATAGTTCTGCAGAGGCGGCTGTGCTCGCCATGGAGGGGCCACTGTGACCCCGGGGTTATTACATCGCCATAAACAGTGGTGATATAAAGTCATTGGCAGAGCACAAAGGATAATGCACACAGTGGTGTCGCAGTACAGGGATAATGCACACAGTGATGTCACAGTACAGGGATAATGCACACAATGATGCCACAGTACAGGGATAATGCACACAGTGATGTCACAGTACAGGGATAATGCACACAGTGATGCCACAGTACAGGGATAATGCACACAGTGATGTCACAGTACAGAGATAATGCACACAGTGATGTCACAGTACAGGGATAGTAAACACAGTGATGTCACAGTACAGGGATAATACACACAGTGATGTCACAGTACAGGGATAGTAAACACAGTGATGTCACAGTACAGGGATAATGCACACAGTGATGCCACAGTACAGGGATAATGCACACAGTGATGCCACAGTACAGGGATAATGCACACAGTGATGTCACAGTACAGGGATAATACACATGGTAATGTCACAGTACAGGGATAATTCACACGGTGATGCCACAGTACAGGGATAATGCACACAGTGATGTCACAGTACAGGGATAATACACACAGTGATGTCACAGTACAGGGATAATACACACGGTAATGTCACAGTACAGGGATAATTCACACGGTGATGTCACAGTACAGGGATAATGCACACAGTGATGTCACAGTTCAGGGATAATTCACACAGTGATGTCACAGTACAGGGATAATACACACAGTGATGTCACAGTACAGAGATAATGCACACAGTGATGTCACAGTACAGGGATAATACACACAGTGATGTCACAGTACAGGGATAATGCCCACAGTGATGTCACAGGGTGGGGATATTGCACACAGTGATGTCCCAGTACAGAGATAATACACACAGTGATGTCACAGTACAGGGATAATACACACAGTGATGTCACAGTACAGGGATAATGCACACAGTGATGTCACAGTACAGAGATAATGCACACAGTGATGTCACAGTACAGGGATAATACACACAGTGATGTCACAGTACAGGGATAATGCCCACAGTGATGTCACAGGGCGGGGATAATGCACACAGTGATGTCACAGTACAGAGATAATGCACACAGTGATGTCACAGTACAGGGATAATACACACAGTGATGTCACAGTACAGGGATAATGCACACAGTGATGTCACAGTACAGGGATAATGCACACAGTGATGTCACAGTACAGGGATAATGCACACAGTGATATCACAGTACAGGGATAATGCACACAGTGATATCACAGTACAGGGATAATGCACACGGTGATGCCACAGTACAGGGATAATGCACACGGTGATGCCACAGTACAGGGATAATGCACACGGTGATGCCACAGTACAGGGATAATACAAACGGTGATGTCACAGTACAGGGATAATGCACACGGTGATGTCACAGTACAGGAATAATTCACACGGTGATGTCACAGTACAGGGATAATACACACAGTGATGTCACAGTACAGAGATAATGCACACAGTGATGTCACAGTACAGGGATAATGCCCACAGTGATGTCACAGGGTGGGGATAATGCATACAGTGATGTCACAGTACAGAGATAATGCACACAGTGATGTCACAGTACAGGGATAATGCACACAGTGATGTCCCAGTACAGAGATAATACACACAGTGATGTCACAGTACAGGGATAATACACACAGTGATGTCACAGTACAGGGATAATACACACAGTGATGTCACAGTACAGGGATAATGCCCACAGTGATGTCACAGGGCGGGGATAATGCACACAGTGATGTCACAGTACAGAGATAATGCACACAGTGATGTCACAGTACAGGGATAATACACACAGTGATGTCACAGTACAGGGATAATACACACAGTGATGCCACAGTACAGGGATAATGCACACAGTGATGCCACAGTACAGGGATAATGCACACAGTGATGCCACAGTACAGGGATAATACACACAGTGATGCCACAGTACAGGGATAATGCACACGGTGATGTCACAGTACAGGGATAGTAAACACAGTGATGTCACAGTACAGGGATAGTAAACACAGTGATGTCACAGTACAGGGATAATACACATGGTAATGTCACAGTACAGGGATAATGCACACAGTGATGTCACAGTACAGGGATAATGCCCACAGTGATGTCACAAGGCGGGGATAATGCACACAGTGATGTCACAGTACAGAGATAATGCACACAGTGATGTCACAGTACAGGGATAATACACACAGTGATGTCACAGTACAGGGATAATGCACACAGTGATGTCACAGTACAGGGATAATGCACACAGTGATGTCACAGTACAGGGATAATGCACACAGTGATATCACAGTACAGGGATAATGCACACAGTGATGCCACAGTACAGGGATAATGCACACGGTGATGCCACAGTACAGGGATAATGCACACGGTGATGCCACAGTACAGGGATAATGCACACGGTGATGCCACAGTACAGGGATAATACACACGGTGATGTCACAGTACAGGGATAATACACACGGTGATGTCACAGTACAGGGATAATGCACACGGTGATGTCACAGTACAGGAATAATTCACACGGTGATGTCACAGTACAGGGATAATACACACAGTGATGTCACAGTACAGAGATAATGCACACAGTGATGTCACAGTACAGGGATAATGCCCACAGTGATGTCACAGGGCGGGGATAATGCACACAGTGATGTCACAGTACAGAGATAATGCACACAGTGATGTCACAGTACAGGGATAATGCACACAGTGATGTCCCAGTACAGAGATAATGCACACAGTGATGTCACAGTACAGGGATAATACACACAGTGATGTCACAGTACAGGGATAATACACACAGTGATGTCACAGTACAGAGATAATGCACACAGTGAGGTCACAGTACAGGGATAATACACACAGTGATGTCACAGTACAGGGATAATGCCCACAGTGATGTCACAGGGCGGGGATAATGCACACAGTGATGTCACAGTACAGAGATAATGCACACAGTGATGTCACAGTACAGGGATAATGCACACAGTGATGTCACAGGGCGGGGATAATACACAGTGATGTCACAGTACAGGGATAATGCACACAGTGATGTCACAGTACAGGGATAATGCACACAGTGATGTCACAGTACAGGGATAATGCACACAGTGATGTCACAGGGCGGGGATAATACACACAGTGGAGTCACAGTACAGGGATAATACACACAGTGATGTCACAGTACAGGGATAATGCCCACAGTGATGTCACAGGGTGGGGATAATGCACACAGTGATGTCACAGTACAGAGATAATGCACACAGTGATGTCACAGTACAGGGATAATGCACACAGTGATGTCCCAGTACAGAGATAATACACACAGTGATGTCACAGTACAGGGATAATACACACAGTGATGTCACAGTACAGGGATAATACACACAGTGATGTCACAGTACAGGGATAATGCCCACAGTGATGTCACAGGGCGGGGATAATGCACACAGTGATGTCACAGTACAGAGATAATGCACACAGTGATGTCACAGTACAGGGATAATACACACAGTGATGTCACAGTACAGGGATGATGCACACAGTGATGCCACAGTACAGGGATAATGCACACAGTGATGCCACAGTACAGGGATAATGCACACGGTGATGCCACAGTACAGGGATAATACACACAGTGATGCCACAGTACAGGGATAATGCACACGGTGATGTCACAGTACAGGGATAGTAAACACAGTGATGTCACAGTACAGGGATAATACACACAGTGATGTCACAGTACAGGGATAATACACATGGTAATGTCACAGTACAGGGATAATTCACACGGTGATGTCACAGTACAGGGATAATGCACACAGTGATGTCACAGTTCAGGGATAATTCACACAGTGATGTCACAGTACAGGGATAATACACACAGTGATGTCACAGTACAGAGATAATGCACACAGTGATGTCACAGTACAGGGATAATACACACAGTGATGTCACAGTACAGGGATAATGCCCACAGTGATGTCACAGGGTGGGGATATTGCACACAGTGATGTCCCAGTACAGAGATAATACACACAGTGATGTCACAGTACAGGGATAATACACACAGTGATATCACAGTACAGGGATAATGCACACAGTGATGTCACAGTACAGAGATAATGCACACAGTGATGTCACAGTACAGGAATAATACACACAGTGATGTCACAGTACAGGGATAATGCCCACAGTGATGTCACAGGGCGGGGATAATGCACACAGTGATGTCACAGTACAGAGATAATGCACACAGTGATGTCACAGTACAGGGATAATACACACAGTGATGTCACAGTACAGGGATAATGCACACAGTGATGTCACAGTACAGGGATAATGCACACAGTGATGTCACAGTACAGGGATAATGCACACAGTGATATCACAGTACAGGGATAATGCACACAGTGATGCCACAGTACAGGGATAATGCACACGGTGATGCCACAGTACAGGGATAATGCACACGGTGATGCCACAGTACAGGGATAATACACACGGTGATGTCACAGTACAGGGATAATACAAACGGTGATGTCACAGTACAGGGATAATGCACACGGTGATGTCACAGTACAGGAATAATTCACACGGTGATGTCACAGTACAGGGATAATACACACAGTGATGTCACAGTACAGAGATAATGCACACAGTGATGTCACAGTACAGGGATAATGCCCACAGTGATGTCACAGGGTGGGGATAATGCACACAGTGATGTCACAGTACAGAGATAATGCACACAGTGATGTCACAGTACAGGGATAATGCACACAGTGATGTCCCAGTACAGAGATAATACACACAGTGATGTCACAGTACAGGGATAATACACACAGTGATGTCACAGTACAGGGATAATACACACAGTGATGTCACAGTACAGGGATAATGCCCACAGTGATGTCACAGGGCGGGGATAATGCACACAGTGATGTCACAGTACAGAGATAATGCACACAGTGATGTCACAGTACAGGGATAATACACACAGTGATGTCACAGTACAGGGATAATACACACAGTGATGTCAAAGTACAGGGATAATGCCCACAGTGATGTCACAGGGCGGGGATAATGGACACAGTGATGTCACAGTACAGGGATAATGCACACAGTGATGTCACAGTACAGGGATAATGCACACAGTGATGTCACAGGGCGGGGATAATACACAGTGATGTCACAGTACAGGGATAATGCACACAGTGATGTCACAGTACAGGGATAATGCACACAGTGATGTCACAGTACAGGGATAATGCACACAGTGATGTCACAGTACAGGGATAATACACACAGTGATGCCACAGTACAGGGATAATGCACACGGTGATGTCACAGTACAGGGATAGTAAACACAGTGATGTCACAGTACAGGGATAATACACACAGTGATGTCACAGTACAGGGATAATACACATGGTAATGTCACAGTACAGGGATAATTCACACAGTGTTGTCACAGTTCAGGGATAATTCACACAGTGATGTCACAGTACAGGGATAATACACACAGTGATGTCACAGTACAGAGATATTGCACACAGTGATGTCACAGTACAGGGATAATACACACAGTGATGTCACAGTACAGGGATAATGCCCACAGTGATGTCACAGGGCGGGGATAATGCACACAGTGATGTCACAGTACAGAGATAATGCACACAGTGATGTCACAGTACAGGGATAATGCACACAGTGATGTCCCAGTACAGAGATAATACACACAGTGATGTCACAGTACAGGGATAATACACACAGTGATGTCACAGTACAGGGATAATACACACAGTGATGTCACAGTACAGAGATAATGCACACAGTGATGTCACAGTACAGGGATAATACACACAGTGATGTCACAGTACAGGGATAATGCCCACAGTGATGTCACAAGGCGGGGATAATGCACACAGTGATGTCACAGTACAGAGATAATGCACACAGTGATGTCACAGTACAGGGATAATACACACAGTGATGTCACAGTACAGGGATAATGCACACAGTGATGTCACAGTACAGGGATAATGCACACAGTGATGTCACAGTACAGGGATAATGCACACAGTGATGTCACAGTACAGGGATAATGCACACAGTGATGTCACAGTACAGGGATAATGCACACAGTGATATCACAGTACAGGGATAATGCACACAGTGATGCCACAGTACAGGGATAATGCACACGGTGATGCCACAGTACAGGGATAATGCACACGGTGATGCCACAGTACAGGGATAATACACACGGTGATGCCACAGTACAGGGATAATACACACGGTGATGTCACAGTACAGGGATAATGCACACGGTGATGTCACAGTACAGGAATAATTCACACGGTGATGTCACAGTACAGGGATAATACACACAGTGATGTCACAGTACAGAGATAATGCACACAGTGAGGTCACAGTACAGGGATAATACACACAGTGATGTCACAGTACAGGGATAATGCCCACAGTGATGTCACAGGGCGGGGATAATGCACACAGTGATGTCACAGTACAGAGATAATGCACACAGTGATGTCACAGTACAGGGATAATGCACACAGTGATGTCACAGGGCGGGGATAATACACAGTGATGTCACAGTACAGGGATAATGCACACAGTGATGTCACAGTACAGGGATAATGCACACAGTGATGTCACAGTACAGGGATAATACACACAGTGGAGTCACAGTACAGGGATAATACACACAGTGATGTCACAGTACAGGGATAATGCACACAGTGATGTCACAGTACAGGGATAATGCACACAGTGATGTCACAGGGCGGGGATAATACACAGTGATGTCACAGTACAGGGATAATGCACACAGTGATGTCACAGTACACGGATAATACACACAGTGATGTCACAGTACAGGGATAATGCACACAGTGATGTCACAGTACAGGGATAATACACACAGTGATGTCACAGTACAGGGATAATACACACAGTGATGTCACAGTACAGAGATAATGCACACAGTGATGTCACAGTACAGGGATAATGCCCACAGTGATGTCACAGGGTGGGGATAATGCACACAGTGATGTCACAGTACAGAGATAATGCACACAGTGATGTCACAGTACAGGGATAATGCAAACAGTGATGTCCCAGTACAGGGATAATACACACAGTGATGTCACAGTACAGGGATAATACACACAGTGATGTCACAGTACAGGGATAATACACACAGTGATGTCACAGTACAGGGATAATGCCCACAGTGATGTCACAGGGCGGGGATAATGCACACAGTGATGTCACAGTACAGAGATAATGCACACAGTGATGTCACAGTACAGGGATAATACACACAGTGATGTCACAGTACAGGGATAATACACACAGTGATGTCACAGTACAGGGATAATGCCCACAGTGATGTCACAGGGCGGGGATAATGCACACAGTGATGTCACAGTACAGGGATAATGCACACAGTGATGTCACAGTACAGGGATAATGCACACAGTGATGTCACAGGGCGGGGATAATACACAGTGATGTCACAGTACAGGGATAATGCACACAGTGATGTCACAGTACAGGGATAATGCACACAGTGATGTCACAGTACATGGATAATGCACACAGTGATGTCACAGTACAGGGATAATACACACAGTGATGCCACAGTACAGGGATAATGCACACGGTGATGTCACAGTACAGGGATAGTAAACACAGTGATGTCACAGTACAGGGATAATACACACAGTGATGTCACAGTACAGGGATAATACACACGGTAATGTCACAGTACAGGGATAATTCACACGGTGATGTCACAGTACAGGGATAATGCACACAGTGATGTCACAGTTCAGGGATAATTCACACAGTGATGTCACAGTACAGGGATAATACACACAGTGATGTCACAGTACAGAGATATTGCACACAGTGATGTCACAGTACAGGGATAATACACACAGTGATGTCACAGTACAGGGATAATGCCCACAGTGATGTCACAGGGCGGGGATAATGCACACAGTGATGTCCCAGTACAGAGATAATACACACAATGATGTCACAGTACAGGGATAATACACACAGTGATGTCACAGTACAGGGATAATACACACAGTGATGTCACAGTACAGAGATAATGCACACAGTGATGTCACAGTACAGGGATAATACACACAGTGATGTCACAGTACAGGGATAATGCCCACAGTGATGTCACAAGGCGGGGATAATGCACACAGTGATGTCACAGTACAGAGATAATGCACACAGTGATGTCACAGTACAGGGATAATACACACAGTGATGTCACAGTACAGGGATATTGCACACAGTGATGTCACAGTACAGGGATAATGCACACAGTGATGTCACAGTACAGGGATAATGCACACAGTGATATCACAGTACAGGGATAATGCACACAGTGATGCCACAGTACAGGGATAATGCACACGGTGATGCCACAGTACAGGGATAATACACACGGTGATGCCACAGTACAGGGATAATACACACGGTGATGTCACAGTACAGGGATAATGCACACAGTGATGTCCCAGTACAGAGATAATGCACACAGTGATGTCACAGTACAGGGATAATACACACAGTGATGTCACAGTACAGGGATAATACACACAGTGATGTCACAGTACAGAGATAATGCACACAGTGAGGTCACAGTACAGGGATAATACAAACAGTGATGTCACAGTACAGGGATAATGCCCACAGTGATGTCACAGGGCGGGGATAATGCACAAAGTGATGTCACAGTACAGAGATAATGCACACAGTGATGTCACAGTACAGGGATAATACACACAGTGATGTCACAGTACAGGGATAATGCCCACAGTGATGTCACAGGGCGGGGATAATGCACACAGTGATGTCACAGTACAGGGATAATGCACACAGTGATGTCACAGTACAGGGATAATGCACACAGTGATGTCACAGGGCGGGGATAATACACAGTGATGTCACAGTACAGGGATAATGCACACAGTGATGTCACAGTACAGGGATAATGCACACAGTGATGTCACAGTACAGGGATAATGCACACAGTGATGTCACAGTACAGGGATAATACACACAGTGATGTCACAGTACAGGGATAATGCCCACAGTGATGTCACAGGGCGGGATAATACACACAGTGGAGTCACAGTACAGGGATAATACACACAGTGATGTCACAGTACAGGGATAATGCACACAGTGATGTCACAGTACAGGGATAATGCACACAGTGATGTCACAGGGCGGGGATAATACACAGTGATGTCACAGTACAGGGATAATGCACACAGTGATGTCACAGTACTCGGATAATACACACAGTGATGTCACAGTACAGGGATAATGCACACAGTGATGTCACAGTACAGGGATAATACACACAGTGATGTCACAGTACAGGGATAATACACACAGTGATGTCACAATACAGGGATAATGCACACAGCGATGTCACAGTACAGGGATAATGCACACAGTGATGTCACAGTACAGGGATAATGCCCACAGTGATGTCACAGGGCGGGGATAATACACACAGTGATGTCACAGTACAGGGATAATGCACACAGTGATGTCACAGTACAGGGATAATACACACAGTGATGTCACAGTACAGGGATAATGCACACAGTGATGTCACAGTACAGGGATAATGCCCACAGTGATGTCACAGGGCGGGGATAATACACACAGTGATGTCACAGTACAGGGATAATGCACACAGTGATGTCACAGTACAGGGATAATACACACAGTGATGTCACAGTACAGGGATAATGCACACAGTGATGTCACAGTACAGGGATAATGCCCACAGTGATGTCACAGGGCGGGGATAATGCACACAGTGATGTCACAGTACAGAGATAATACACACAGTGATGTCACAGTACAGGGATAATATACACAGTGATGTCACAGTACAGGGATAATGCACACAGTGATGTCACAGTACAGAGATAATACACACAGTGATGTCACAGTACAGGGATAATACACACAGTGATGTCACAGTACAGGGATAATGCACACAGCGATGTCACAGTACAGGGATAATGCACACAGCGATGTCACAGTACAGGGATAATACACACAGTGATGTCACAGTACAGGGATAATACACACAGTGATGTAACAGTACTGGGATAATACACAGAGTGATGTCACAGGGCGGGGATAATGCACACAGTGATGTCACAGTACAGGGATAATACACACAGTGATGTAACAGTACTGGGATAATACACAGAGTGATGTCACAGGGCGGGGATAATGCACACAGTGATGTCACAGTACAGAGATAATGCACACAGTGATGTCACAGTACAGGGATAATGCACACAGTGATGTCCCAGTACAGAGATAATGCACACAGTGATGTCACAGTACAGGGATAATACACACAGTGATGTCACAGTACAGGGATAATACACACAGTGATGTCACAGTACAGAGATAATGCACACAGTGATGTCACAGTACAGGGATAATGCACACAGTGATGTCACAGTACAGGGATAATACACACAGTGATGTCACAGTACAGGGATAATACACACAGTGATGTCACAGTACAGGGATAATGCCCACAGTGATGTCACAGGGCGGGGATAATGCACACAGTGATGTCACAGTACAGAGATAATGCACACAGTGATGTCACAGTACAGGGATAATGCACACAGTGATGTCCCAGTACAGAGATAATGCACACAGTGATGTCACAGTACAGGGATAATACACACAGTGATGTCACAGTACAGGGATAATACACACAGTGATGTCACAGTACAGAGATAATGCACACAGTGAGGTCACAGTACAGGGATAATACACACAGTGATGTCACAGTACAGGGATAATGCCCACAGTGATGTCACAGGGCGGGGATAATGCACACAGTGATGTCACAGTACAGAGATAATGCACACAGTGATGTCACAGTGCAGGGATAATACACACAGTGATGTCACAGTACAGGGATAATACACACAGTGATGTCACAGTACAGGGATAATGCCCACAGTGATGTCACAGGGCGGGGATAATGCACACAGTGATGTCACAGTACAGGGATAATGCACACAGTGATGTCACAGTACAGGGATAATGCACACAGTGATGTCACAGGGCGGGGATAATACACAGTGATGTCACAGTACAGGGATAATGCACACAGTGATGTCACAGTACAGGGATAATGCACACAGTGATGTCACAGTACAGGGATAATGCACACAGTGATGTCACAGTACAGGGATAATACACACAGTGATGTCACAGTACAGGGATAATGCCCACCGTGATGTCACAGGGCGGGGATAATACACACAGTGGAGTCACAGTACAGGGATAATACACACAGTGATGTCACAGTACAGGGATAATGCACACAGTGATGTCACAGTACAGGGATAATGCACACAGTGATGTCACAGGGCGGGGATAATACACAGTGATGTCACAGTACAGGGATAATGCACACAGTGATGTCACAGTACACGGATAATACACACAGTGATGTCACAGTACAGGGATAATGCACACAGTGATGTCACAGTACAGGGATAATATACACAGTGATGTCACAGTACAGGGATAATGCAGACAGCGATGTCACAGTACAGGGATAATGCACACAGCGATGTCACAGTACAGGGATAATGCACACAGTGATGTCACAGTACAGGGATAATACACACAGTGATGTCACAGTACAGGGATAATACACACAGTGATGTCACAGTATAGGGATAATATACACAGTGATGTCACAGTACAGGGATAATGCCCACAGTGATGTCACAGGGCGGGGATAATACACACAGTGATGTCACAGTACAGGGATAATACACACAGTGATGTCACAGTACAGGGATAATACACACAGTGATGTCACAGTATAGGGATAATATACACAGTGATGTCACAGTACAGGGATAATGCCCACAGTGATGTCACAGGGCGGGGATAATACACACAGTGATGTCACAGTACAGGGATAATACACACAGTGATGTCACAATACAGGGATAATGCACACAGCGATGTCACAGTACAGGGATAATGCACACAGTGATGCCACAGTACAGGGATAATACACACAGTGATGTCACAGTACAGGGATAATACACACAGTGATGTCACAGTACAGGGATAATGCACACAGTGATGTCACAGTACAGGGATAATACACACAGTGATGTCACAGTACAGGGATAATGCACACAGTGATGTCACAGTACAGGGATAATGCCCACAGTGATGTCACAGGGCGGGGATAATGCACACAGTGATGTCACAGTACAGAGATAATACACACAGTGATGTCACAGTACAGGGATAATGCACACAGTGATGTCACAGTACAGGGATAATGCACACAGTGATGTCACAGTACAGAGATAATACACACAGTGATGTCACAGTACAGGGATAATACACACAGTGATGTCACAGTACAGGGATAATGCACACAGCGATGTCACAGTACAGGGATAATGCACACAGCGATGTCACAGTACAGGGATAATACACACAGTGATGTCACAGTACAGGGATAATACACACAGTGATGTCACAGGGCGGGGATAATACACACAGTGATGTCACAGTACAGGGATAATACACACAGCGATGTCACAGTACAGGGATAATGCACACGGTAATGTCACAGTACAGGGATAATACACACAGTGATGTCACAGTACAGGGATAATACACACAGTGATGTCACAGTACAGGGATAATACACACAGTAATGTCACAGTACAGGGATAATGCCCACAGTGATGTCACAGGGCGGGGATAATACACACAGTGATGTCACAGTACAGGGATAATACACACAGTGATGTCACAGTACAGGGATAATGCACACAGCGATGTCACAGTACAGGGATAATACACACAGTGATGTCACAGTACAGGGATAATGCCCACAGTGATGTCACAGGGCGGGGAGAATACACACAGTGATGTCACAGTACAGGGATAATACACACAGTGATGTCACAGTACAGGGATAATGCACACAGTGATGTCACAGTACAGGGATAATGCACACTGCGATGTCACAGTACAGGGATAATGCCCACAGTGATGTCACAGGGCGGGGATAATGCACACAGTGATGTCACAGTACAGGGATAATACACACAGTGATGTCACAGTACAGGGATAACACACACAGTGATATCACAGTACAGGGATAATACACACAGTGATGCCACAGTACAGGGATAACACACACAGCGATGTCACAGTACAGGGATAATGCACACAGTGATGTCACAGTACAGGGATAACACACACAGTGATGTCACAGTACAGGGATAATGCACACAGCGATGTCACAGTACAGGGATAACACACACAGTGATGTCACAGTACAGGGATAATGCACACAGTGATGTCACAGTACAGGGATAATACACACAGTGATGTCACAGTACAGGGATAATGCACACAGTGATATCACAGTACAGGGATAATGCACACAGTGATGTCACAGTACAGGGATAATGCACACAGTGATATCACAGTACAGGGATAATGCACACAGTGATGTCACAGTACAGGGATAACACACACAGTGATGTCACAGTACAGGGATAATGCACACAGTGATGTCACAGTACAGGGATAATACACACAGTGATGTCACAGTACAGGGATAATGCACACAGTGATATCACAGTACAGGGATAATGCACACAGTGATGTCACAGTACAGGGATAATGCACACAACCCGTAGTCCTAGATGCACTTGCCGGCGGTATAACGAATGCCAGGCTTAGATACAGCAACCAGCAGTGTCACACATGAAAGGCTTAGATACAGCAGTCGGTGGTATCACACATGACAGGCTTAGATGGTATCACGCAGGCTCTGTGCAGGGTGGCGGCAGACATTAGTGGGGTCACTCTGCGGGGACGTCTCAGGGAGCTGTCTGGTGTCTCCTGGGCGTCAGTGATTTTCTCTGTTTTGTATTTTCGTGGTTCTTGCCATCGCCCCTCCCCCATATAATCAGGCAGGACTGGGACATGGGAGCCTCTAGCAGCAGGAGACTGGTGGGGGGGGGTGAAGGTACGGATTGTCAGGACTAAGATTTCAGTGCTTTGTTTGCCAGGCCTCGAGTTGTCAGACCTTGGTTTGTTACGAATTATCATTTATCTTTATTATAGTTCCATTTATTCCATGGCGCTTTACATGTGAACAGGGGTATACATACAAGAACAATTACAATAATCTTGAACACAATGTGACGGCAACTGGTCCAGGAGGAGCGAGGACCCTGCCCGTGAGGGCTCACAGTCTACAGGGGATGGGTGAGGATACAATAGGTGAGGGTAGAGCTGGTCGTGCAGCGGTATGGTGGAGAGAGGACCCTGCCCCCGAGGGCTCACAGTCTACAGGGGATGGGTGAGGATACAGTAGGTGAGGGTAGAGCTGGTCGTGCAGTGGTATGGTGGAGCGAGGACCCTGCCCGCGAGGGCTCACAGTCTACAGGGGGGATGGGTGAGGATACAGTAGGTGAGGGTAGAGCTGGTCGTGCAGCGGTATGGTGGAGAGAGGACCCTGCCCGCGAGGGCTCACAGTCTACAGGGGGGATGGGTGAGGATACAGTAGGTGAGGGTAGAGCTGGTCGTACAGCTGTATGGTGGAGCGAGGACCCTGCCCCCGAGGGATCACAGTCTACAGGGGATGGGTGAGGATACAGTAGGTGAGGGCAGAGCTGGTCATACAGCGGTATGGTGGAGCGAGGACCCTGCCCGCGAGGGCTCACAGTCTACAGGGGATGGGTGAGGATACAGTAGGTGAGGGTAGAGCTGGTCGTACAGCGGTATGGTGGAGCGAGGACCCTGCCCCCGAGGGATCACAGTCTACAGGGAATGGGTGAGGATACAGTAGGTGAGGGTAGAGCTGGTCGTGCAGCGGTATGGTGGAGCGAGGACCCTGCCCCCGAGGGATCACAGTCTACAAGGGATGGGTGAGGATACAGTAGGTGGGGGTAGAGCTGGTCGTGCAGAGGTATGGTGGAGCGAGGACCCTGCCCGCGAGGGCTCACAATCTACAGGGGATGGGTGAGGATACAGTAGGTGAGGGTAGAGCTGGTCGTACAGCGGTATGGTGCAGCGAGGACCCTGCCCGCGAGGGCTCACAGTCTACAGGGGATGGGTGAGGACACAGTAGGTGAGGGTAAAGCTGGTCGTGCAGTGGTATGGTGGAGCGAGGACCCTGCCCGCGAGGGCTCACAGTCTACAAGGGATGGGTGAGGATACAGTAGGTGGGGGTAGAGCTGGTCGTGCAGAGGTATGGTGGAGCGAGGTCCCTGCCCGCGAGAGCTCACAATCTACAGGGGATGGGTGAGGATACAGTAGGTGGGGGTAGAGCTGGTCGTGCAGCGGTATGGTGGAGCGAGGACCCTGCCCGCGAGGGCTCACAATCTACAGGGGATGGGTGAGGATACAGTAGGTGAGGGTAGAGCTGGTCGTGCAGCGGTATGGTGGGGCGAGGACCCTGCCCGCGAGGGCTCACAGTCTACAAGGGATGGGTGAGGATACAGTAGGTGAGGATAGAGCTGGTCGTACAGCGGTATGGTGGAGCGAGGACCCTGCCCGCGAGGGCTCACAGTCTACAAGGGATGGGTGAGGATACAGGAGGTGAGGGTAGAGCTGGTCATACAGCGGTATGGTGGAGCGAGGACCCTGCCCGCGACGGCTCACAATCTACAGGGGATGGGTGAGGATACAGAAGGTGAGGGCAGAGCTGGTCGTGCAGTGGTATGGTGGAGCGAGGACCCTGTCCGCGAGGGTTCACAGTCTACATGGGATGGGTGAGGATACAGGAGGTGAGGGCAGAGCTGGTCGTGCAGTGGTATGGTGGAGCGAGGACCCTGTCCGCGAGGGTTCACAGTCTACAGGGGAAGGGTGAGGATACAGTAGGTGAGGGTAGAGCTGGTCGTGCAGCGGTATGGTGGAGCGAGGACCCTGCCCACGAGGGCTCACAGTCTACAGGGGATGGGTGAGGATACAGTAGGTGAGGGTAGAGCTGGTCGTACAGCGGTATGGTGGAGCGAGGACCCCGCCCACGAGGGCTCACAGTCTACAGGGGATGGGTGAGGATACAGTAGGTGAGGGTAGAGCTGGTCGTGCAGCGGTATGGTGGGGCGAGGACCCTGCCCGCGAGGGCTCACAGTCTACAAGGGATGGGTGAGGATACAGTAGGTGAGGATAGAGCTGGTCGTACAGCGGTATGGTGGAGCGAGGACCCTGCCCACGAGGGCTCACAGTCTACAGGGGATGGGTGAGGATACAGTAGGTGAGGGTAGAGCTGGTCGTACAGCGGTATGGTGGAGCGAGGACCCTGCCCACGAGGGATCACAGTCTACAGGGGATGGGTGAGGATACAGTAGGTGAGGGTAGAGCTGGTCGTGCAGCGGTATGGTGGGGCGAGGACCCTGCCCGCGAGGGCTCACAGTCTACAAGGGATGGGTGAGGATACAGTAGGTGAGGATAGAGCTGGTCGTACAGCGGTATGGTGGAGCGAGGATCCTGCCCGCGAGGGCTCACAGTCTACAAGGGATGGGTGAGAATACAGGAGGTGATGGTAGAGCTGGTCATACAGCGGTATGGTGGAGCGAGGACCCTGCCCACGAGGGCTCACAGTCTACAAGGGATGGGTGAGGATACAGTAGGTGAGGATAGAGCTGGTCGTACAGCGGTATGGTGGAGCGAGGACCCTGCCCGCGAGGGCTCACAGTCTACAAGGGATGGGTGAGGATACAGGAGATGAGGGTAGAGCTGGTCATACAGCGGTATGGTGGAGCGAGGACCCTGCCCGCGAGGGCTCACAGTCTACAAGGGATTGGTGAGGATACAGGAGGTGAGGGCAGAGCTGGTCGTGCAGTGGTATGGTGGAGCGAGGACCCTGCCTGCGAGGTCTCACAGTCTACAAGGGATGGGTGAGGATACAGTAGGTGAGGGTAGAGCTGGTCGTGCAGCGGTATGGTGGAGCGAGGACCCTGCCCGCGAGGGCTCACAGTCTACAGGGGATGGGTGAGGATACAGTAGGTGAGGGTAGAGCTGGTCGTGCAGCGGTGTGGTGGAGCGAGGACCCTGTCTCACAATCTACAGGGGATGGATGAGGATACAGTAGGTGAGGGTAGAGCTGGTCGTGCAGCGGTATGGTGGAGAGAGGACCCTGCCCGCGAGGGCTCACAGTCTACAAGGGATGGGTGAGGATACAGTAGGTGGGGGTAGAGCTGGTCGTGCAGCGGTATGGTGGAGAGAGGACCCTGCCCGTGAGGGCTCACAATCTACAAGGGATGGGTGAGGATACAGTAGGTGGAGGTAGAGCTGGTCGTACAGCGGTATGGTGGAGCGAGGACCCTGCCCGCGAGGGCTCACAGTCTACAGGGGATGGGTGAGGATACAGTAGGTGAGGGTAGAGCTGGTCGTACAGCGGAATTGGTGGAGCGAGGACCCTGCCCACGAGGGCTCACAGTCTACAGGGGATGGGTGAGGATACAGTAGGTGAGGGTAGAGCTGGTCGTGCAGCGGTATGGTGGAGCGAGGACCCTGCCCGCGAGGGCTCACAGTCTCCAAGGGATGGATGAGGATACAGTAGGTGATTGTAGAGCTGGTTGTACAGCGATATGGTGGAGCGAGGACCCTGCCCGCGAGGGCTCACAGTCTACAGGGGATGGGTGAGGATACAGTAGGTGAGGGTAGAGCTGGTCGTGGAGCGGTATGGTGGAGCGAGGACCCTGCCCGCGAGGGCTCACAGTCTACAGGGGATCGGTGAGGATACAGTAGGTGAGGGTAGAGCTGGTCGTGCAGCAGTATGGAGGAGCGAGGACCCTGCCCGCGAGGGCTCACAGTCTACAAGGGATGGGTGAGGATACAGTAGGTGAGGATAGAGCTGGTCGTACAGCGGTATGGTGGAGCGAGGACCTTGCCCGCGAGGGCTCACAGTCTGCAAGGGATGGGTGAGGATACAGGAGGTGAGGGTAGAGCTGGTCATACAGCGGTATGGTGGAGCGAGGACCCTGCCCGCGAGGGCTCACAGTCTACAAGGGATTGGTGAGGATACAGGAGGTGAGGGCAGAGCTGGTCGTGCAGTGGTATGGTGGAGCGAGGACCCTGCCCGCGAGGGTTCACAGTTTACAGGGGATGGGTGAGGATACAGTAGGTGAGGGTAGAGCTGGTCGTGCAGCGGTATGGTGGAGCGAGGACCCTGCCCGCGAGGGTTCACAGTTTACAGGGGATGGGTGAGGATACAGTAGGTGAGGGTAGAGCTGGTCGTGCAGCGGTATGGTGGAGCGAGGACCCTGCCCGCGAGGGCTCACAGTCTACAAGGGATGGATGAGGATACAGTAGGTGAGGGTAGAGCTGGCTGTACAACGATATGGTGGAGCGAGGACCCTGCCCGCGAGGGCTCACAGTCTACAGGGGATGGGTGAGGATACAGTAGGTGAGGGTAGAGCTGGTCGTGGAGCGGTATGGTGGAGCGAGGACCCTGCCCGCGAGGGCTCACAGTCTACAGGGGATCGGTGAGGATACAGTAGGTGAGGGTAGAGCTGGTCGTGCAGCAGTATGGAGGAACGAGGACCCTGCCTGCGAGGGCTCACAGTCTACAAGGGATGGGTGAGGATACAGTAGGTGAGGGTAGAGCTGGTCGTGCAGCGGTATGGTGGAGCGAGGACCCTGCCCGCGAGGGCTCACAGTCTACAGGGGATGGGTGAGGATACAGTAGGTGAGGGTAGAGCTGGTCGTGCAGCGGTGTGGTGGAGCGAGGACCCTGTCTCACAATCTACAGGGGATGGGTGAGGATACAGTAGGTGAGGGTAGAGCTGGTCGTGCAGCGGTATGGTGGAGAGAGGACCCTGCCCGCGAGGGCTCACAGTCTACAAGGGATGGGTGAGGATACAGTAGGTGGGGGTAGAGCTGGTCGTGCAGCGGTATGGTGGAGAGAGGACCCTGCCCGCGAGGGCTCACAATCTACAAGGGATTGGTGAGGATACAGTAGGTGGAGGTAGAGCTGGTCGTACAGCGGTATGGTGGAGCGAGGACCCTGCCCGCGAGGGCTCACAGTCTACAGGGGATGGGTGAGGATACAGTTGGTGAGGGTAGAGCTGGTCGTGCAGCGGTATGGTGGAGCGAGGACCCTGCCCGCGAGGGCTCACAGTCTACAGGGGATGGGTGAGGATACAGTAGGTGAGGGTAGAGCTAGTGGTACAGCGGAATTGGTGGAGCGAGGACCCTGCCCACGAGGGCTCACAGTCTACAGGGGATGGGTGAGGATACAGTAGGTGAGGGTAGAGCTGGTCGTGCAGCGGTATGGTGGGGCGAGGACCCTGCCCGCGAGTGCTCACAGTCTACAAGGGATGGGTGAGGATACAGTAGGTGAGGATAGAGCTGGTCGTGCAGCGGTATGGTGGGGCGAGGACCCTGCCCGCGAGTGCTCACAGTCTACAAGGGATGGGTGAGGATACAGTAGGTGAGGATAGAGCTGGTCGTACAGCGGTATGGTGGAGCGAGGACCCTGCCCACGAGGGCTCACAGTCTACAGGGGATGGGTGAGGATACAGTAGGTGAGGATAGAGCTGGTCGTGCAGCGGTATGGTGGGGCGAGGACCCTGCCCGCGAGGGCTCACAGTCTACAAGGGATGGGTGAGGATACAGTAGGTGAGGATAGAGCTGGTCGTACAGCGGTATGGTGGAGCGAGGACCCTGCCCGCGAGGGCTCACAGTCTACAAGGGATGGGTGAGGATACAGGAGGTGAGGGTAGAGCTGGTCATACAGCGGTATGGTGGAGCGAGGACCCTGCCCGCGAGGGCTCACAGTCTACAGGAGATGGGTGAGGATACAGTAGGTGAGGGTAGAGCTGGTCGTACAGCGGTATGGTGGAGCGAGGACCCTGCCCACGAGGGCTCACAGTCTACAGGGGATGGGTGAGGATACAGTAGGTGAGGGTAGAGCTGGTCGTGCAGCGGTATGGTGGGGCGAGGACCCTTCCCGCGAGGGCTCACAGTCTACAAGGGATGGGTGAGGATACAGTAGGTGAGGATAGAGCTGGTCATACAGCGGTATGGTGGAGCGAGGACCCTGCCCACGAGGGCTCACAGTCTACAGGGGATGGGTGAGGATACAGTAGGTGAGGGTAGAGCTGGTCGTACAGCGGTATGGTGGAGCGAGGACCCTGCCCACGAGGGCTCACAGTCTACAAGGGATGGGTGAGGATACAGTAGGTGAGGATAGAGCTGGCCTACAGCGGTATGGTGGAGCGAGGACCCTGCCCGCGAGGGCTCACAGTCTACAAGGGATGGGTGTGGATACAGGAGGTGAGGGTAGAGCTGGTCATACAGCGGTATGGTGGAGCGAGGACCCTGCCCGCGAGGGCTCACAGTCTACAAGGGATGGGTGAGGATACAGGAGGTGAGGGCAATGCTGGTCGTGCAGTGGTATGGTGGAGCGAGGACCCTGCCCGCGAGGGTTCACAGTCTACAGGGGATGGGTGAGGATACAGTAGGTGAGGGTAGAGCTGGTCGTGCAGCGGTATGGTGGAGCGAGGACCCTGCCCGCAAGGGCTCACAGTCTCCAAGGGATGGATGAGGATACAGTAGGTGATTGTAGAGCTGGTTGTACAGCGATATGGTGGAGCGAGGACCCTGCCCGCGAGGGCTCACAGTCTACAGGGGATGGGTGAGGATACAGTAGGTGAGGGTAGAGCTGGACGTGGAGCGGTATGGTGGAGCGAGGACCCTGCCCGCGAGGGCTCACAGTCTACAGGGGATCGGTGAGGATACAGTAGGTGAGGGTAGAGCTGGTCGTGCAGCAGTATGGAGGAGCGAGGACCCTGCCCGCGAGGGCTCACAGTCTACAAGGGATGGGTGAGGATACAGTAGGTGAGGATAGAGCTGGTCGTGCAGCGGTATGGTGGAGCGAGGACCCTGCCCGCGAGGGCTCACAGTCTACAGGGGATGGGTGAGGATACAGTAGGTGAGGGTAGAGCTGGTCGTGCAGCGGTGTGGTGGAGCTAGGACCCTGTCTCACAATCTACAGGGGATGGGTGAGGATACAGTAGGTGAGGGTAGAGCTGGTCGTGCAGCGGTATGGTGGAGAGAGGACCCTGCCCGCGAGGGCTCACAGTCTACAAGGGATGGGTGAGGATACAGTAGGTGGGGGTAGAGCTGGTCGTGCAGCGTTATGGTGGAAAGAGGACCCTGCCCGCGAGGGCTCACAATCTACAAGGGATGGGTGAGGATACAGTAGGTGGGGGTAGAGCTGGTTGTACAGTGGTATGGTGGAGCAAGGACACTGCCCGCGAGGGCTCACAGTCTACAGGGGATGGGTGAGGATACAGTAGGTGAGGGTAGAGCTGGTCGTGCAGCGGTATGGTGGAGCGAGGACCCTGCCCCCGAGGGCTCACAGTCTACAAGGGATGGGTGAGGATACAGTAGGTGAGGGTAGAGCTGGTCGTGCAGCGGTATGGTGGAGCGAGGACCCTGCCCCCGAGGGCTCACAGTCTACAAGGGATGGGTGAAGATACAGTAGGTGAGGTAGAGCTGGTCGTGCAGCGGTATGGTGGAGCGAGGCCTCACAATCTACAAGGGATGGGTGAGGATACAGTAGGTGAGGGTAGAGCTGGTCATGCAGCGGTATGGTGGAGCGAGGACCCTGCCCGCGAGGGCTCACAGTCTACAGGGGATGGTTGAGGATACAGTAAGTGAGGGTAGAGCTGGTCGTGCAGCTGTATGGTGGAGTGAGGACCCTGCCCCCAAGGGCTCACAGTCTACAAGGGATGGGTGAGGATACAGTAGGTGAGGGTAGAGCTGGTCGTGCAGCGGTATGGTGGAGCGAGGACCCTGCCCGCGAGGGCTCACAGTCTACAAGGGATGGGTGAGGATACAGTAGGTGGGGGTAGAGCTGGTCATACAGCGGTATGGTGGAGCGAGGACCCTGCCCGCGAGGGCTCACAGTCTACAGGGGATGGGTGAGTATACAGTAGGTGGGGGCAGAGCTGGTCGTGCAGCGGTATGGTGGAGCGAGGACCCTGCCCGCGAGGGCTCACAGTCTACAGGGGATGGGTGAGGATACAGTAGGTGAGGGTAGAGCTGGTCGTGCAGCGGTATGGAGGAGCGAGGACCCTGCCCGCGAGGGCTCACAGTCTACAAGGGATGGGTGAGGATACAGTAGGTGAGGATAGAGCTGGTCGTGCAGCGGTATGGTGGAGCGAGGACCCTGCCCGCGAGGGCTCACAGTCTACAGGGGATGGGTGAGGATACAGTAGGTGAGGGTAGAGCTGGTCGTGCAGCGGTGTGGTGGAGCTAGGACCCTGTCTCACAATCTACAGGGGATGGGTGAGGATACAGTAGGTGAGGGTAGAGCTGGTCGTGCAGCGGTATGGTGGAGAGAGGACCCTGCCCGCGAGGGCTCACAGTCTACAAGGGATGGGTGAGGATACAGTAGGTGGGGGTAGAGCTGGTCGTGCAGCGTTATGGTGGAAAGAGGACCCTGCCCGCGAGGGCTCACAATCTACAAGGGATGGGTGAGGATACAGTAGGTGGGGGTAGAGCTGGTTGTACAGTGGTATGGTGGAGCAAGGACACTGCCCGCGAGGGCTCACAGTCTACAGGGGATGGGTGAGGATACAGTAGGTGAGGGTAGAGCTGGTCGTGCAGCGGTATGGTGGAGCGAGGACCCTGCCCCCGAGGACTCACAGTCTACAAGGGATGGGTGAGGATACAGTAGGTGAGGGTAGAGCTGGTCGTGCAGCGGTATGGTGGAGCGAGGACCCTGCCCCCGAGGGCTCACAGTCTACAAGGGATGGGTGAGGATACAGTAGGTGAGGGTAGAGCTGGTCGTGCAGCGGTATGGTGGAGCGAGGCCTCACAATCTACAAGGGATGGGTGAGGATACAGTAGGTGAGGGTAGAGCTGGTCATGCAGCGGTATGGTGGAGCGAGGACCCTGCCCGCGAGGGCTCACAGTCTACAGGGGATGGTTGAGGATACAGTAAGTGAGGGTAGAGCTGGTCGTGCAGCTGTATGGTGGAGCGAGGACCCTGCCCCCAAGGGCTCACAGTCTACAAGGGATGGGTGAGGATACAGTAGGTGAGGGTAGAGCTGGTCGTGCAGCGGTATGGTGGAGCGAGGACCCTGCCCGCGAGGGCTCACAGTCTACAGGGGATGGGTGAGGATACAGTAGGTGAGGGTAGAGCTGGTCGTGCAGCGGTATGGTGGAGCGAGGACCCTGCCCGCGAGGGCTCACAGTCTACAGGGGATGGGTGAGGATACAGTAAGTGAGGGTAGAGCTAGTCGTGCAGCGGTATGGTGGAGCGAGGACCCTGCCCGCGAGGGCTCACAGTCTACAAGGGATGGGTGAGGATACAGTAGGTGGGGGTAGAGCTGGTCATACAGCGGTATGGTGGAGCGAGGACCCTGCCCGCGAGGGCTCACAGTCTACAGGGGATGGGTGAGGATACAGTAGGTGGAGGCAGAGCTGGTCGTGCAGCGGTATGGTGGAGCGAGGACCCTGCCCGCGAGGGCTCACAGTCTACAGGGGATGGGTGAGGATACAGTAGGTGAGGGTAGAGCTGGTCGTGCAGCGGTATGGTGGAGCTAGGACCCTGCCCGCGAGGGCTCACAGTCTACAAGAGATGGGAGAGGATACAGTAGGTGAGGGTAGAGCTGGTTGTACAGCGATATGGTGGAGCGAGGACCCTGCCCGCGAGGGCTCACAGTCTACAGGGGATGGGTGAGGATACAGTAGGTGAGGGTAGAGCTGGTCGTGGAGCGGTATGGTGGAGCGAGGACCCTGCCCGCAAGGGCTCACAGTCTACAAGGGATGGGTGAGGATACAGTAGGTGGGGGTACAGCTGGTCGTACAGCGGTATGGTGGAGCGAGGACCCTGCCCGCGAGGGCTCACAGTCTACAAGGGATGGGTGAGGATACAGTAGGTGAGGGTAGAGCTGGTCGTGCAGCGGTATGGAGGAGCGAGGACCCTGCCCGCGAGGGCTCACAGTCTACAAGGGATGCGTGAGGATACAGTAGGTGAGGGTAGAGCTGGTCGTGCAGCGGTATGGTGGAGAGAGGACCCTGCCCGCGAGGGCTCACAGTCTACAAGGGATGGGTGAGGATACAGTAGGTGGGGGTAGAGCTGGTCGTGCAGCGGTATGGTGGAGAGAGGACCCTGCCCGCGAGGGCTCACAATCTACAAGGGATGGGTGAGGATACAGTAGGTGGAGGTAGAGCTGGTCGTACAGCGGTATGGTGGAGCGAGGACCCTGCCCGCGAGGGCTCACAGTCTACAAGGGATGGGTGAGGATACCGTAATTGAGGGTAGAGCTAGTCGTGCAGCGGTATGGTGGAGCGAGGACCCTGCCCGCGAGGGCTCACAGTCTACAGGGGATGGGTGAGGATACAGTAAGTGAGAGTAGAGCTAGTCGTGCAGCGGTATGGTGGAGCAAGGACCCTGCCCGCGAGGGCTCACAGTCTACAAGGGATGGGTGAGGATACAGTAGGTGGGGGTAGAGCTGGTCATACAGCGGTATGGTGGAGCGAGGACCCTGCCCACGAGGGCTCACTGTCTACAGGGGATGGGTGAGGATACAGTAGGTGAGGGCAGAGCTGGTCATGCAGCGGTATGGTGGAGCGAGGACCCTGCCCGCGACGGCTCACAATCTACGAGAGATGGGTGAGGATACAGTAGGTGAGGGGAGAGCTGGTCGTGCAGCAGTATGGTGGAGCGAGGACCCTGCCCGCGAAGGCTCACAGTCTACAAGGGATGGGTGAGGATACACGGGGTGAGGGTAGAGCTGGTCTTGCAGCGGTATGATGGAGCGAGGACCCTGCCCGCGAGGGCTCACAGTCTACAAGGGATGGGTGAGGATACAGTAGGTGAGGATAGAGCTGGTCGTACAGCGGTATGGTGGAGCGAGGACCCTGCCCGCGAGGGCTCACAGTCTACAAGGGATGGGTGAGGATACAGTAGGAGAGGGTAGAACTGGTCATACAGCGGTATGGTGGAGCGAGGACCCTGCCCGCGAGGGCTCACAGTCTACAAGGGATGGGTGAGGATACAGGAGGTGAGGGCAGAGCTGGTCGTGCAGTGGTATGGTGGAGCGAGGACCCTGCCCGCGAGGGCTCACAGTCTACAGGGGATGGGTGAGGATACAGTAGGTGAGGGTAGAGCTGGTCGTGCAGCGGTATGGTGGAGCGAGGACCCTGCCCGCGAGGGCTCACAGTCTACAAGGGATGGGTGAGGATACAGTAGGTGAGGGTAGAGCTGGTTGTACAGCGATATGGTGGAGCGAGGACCCTGCCCGGGAGGGCTCACAGTCTACAGGGGATGGGTGAGGATACAGTAGGTGAGGGTAGAGCTGGTCGTGGAGCGATATGGTGGAGCGAGGACCCTGCCCGCGAGGGCTCACAGTCTACAAGGGATAGGTGAGGATACAGTAGCTGAGGGTAGTGCTGGTCGTGCAGCGGTATGGTGGAGCAAGGACTCTGCCCGCGAGGGCTCACAGTCTACAGGGGATGGGTGAGGATACAGTAGGTGGGGGTAGAGCTGGTCGTACAGCGGTATGGAGGAGCGAAGACCCTGCCCGCGAGGGCTCACAGTCTACAAGGGATGTTTGAGGATACAGTAGGTGAGGGTAGAGCTGGTCGTGCAGCGGTATGGTGGAGAGAGGACCCTGCCCGCGAGGACTCACAGTCTACAAGGGATGGGTGAGGATACAGTAGGTGAGGGTAGAGCTGGTCTTGCAGCGGTATGGTGGAGAGAGGACTCTGCCCGCGAGGGCTCACAATCTACAAGGGATGGGTGAGGATACAGTAGGTGGGGGTAAAGCTGGTCGTACAGCGGTATGGTGGAGCGAGGACCCTGCCCGCGAGGGCTCACAGTCTACAAGGGATGGGTGAGGATACAGTAGGTGAGGGTAGAGCTAGTCGTGCAGCGGTATGGTGGAGCGAGGACCCTGCCCCCGAGGGCTCACAGTCTACAAGGGATGGGTGAGAATACAGTAGGTGAGGGTAGAGCTGGTCATGCAGCGGTATGGTGGAGTGAGGACCCTGCCCGCGAGGGCTCACAGTCTACAAGGGATGGGTGAGGATACAGTAGGTGAGGGTAGAGATAGTCATGCAGCGGTATGGTGGAGCGAGGACCCTGCCCCCGAGGGCTCACAGTCTACAAGGGATGGATGAGGATACAGTAGGTGAGGGTAGAGCTGGTCATGCAGCGGTATGGTGGAGCGAGGTCCCTGTCCGCGAGGGCTCACAGTCTACAGGGGATGGGTGAGGATACAGTAGGTGAGGGTAGAGCTGGTCGTGCAGCGGTATGGTGGGGCGAGGACCCTGCCCGCGAGGGCTCACAATCTACAAGGGATGGGTGAGGATACAGTAGGTGAGGGTAGAGCTGGTCGTGCAGCGGTATGCTGGAGCGAGGACCCTGCCCGCGAGGACTCACAATCTACAGGGGATGGGTGAGGATACCGTAAGTGAGGGTAGAGCTGGTCGTGCAGCGGTATGGTGGAGCGAGGACCCTGCCCGTGAGGACTCACAGTCTACAAGGGATGGGTGAGGATACAGTAGGTAGGGGAAGAGCTGGTCATACAGCGGTATGGTGGAGCGAGGACCCTGCCCGCGAGTGCTCACAATCTACGAGGGATGGGTGAGGATACAGTAGGTGAGGGTAGAGCTGGTCGTGCAGCGGTATGGTGGAGCGAGGACCCTGCCCGCGAGGGCTCACAATCTACGAGGGATGGGTGAGGATACAGTAGGTGAGGGTAGAGCTGGTCGTACAGCAGTATGGTGGAGCGAGGACCCTGCCCGCGACGGCTCACAGTCTACAAGGGATGGGTGAGGATACAGTAGGTGAGGGTAGAGCTGGTCGTGCAGCGGTATGGAGGAGCGAGGACCCTGCCTGCGAGGGCTCACAGTCTACAAGGGATGGGTGAGGATACAGTAGGTGGGGGTAGAGCTGGTCGAGCAGCGGTATGGTGGAGCGAGGACCCTGCCCGCGAAGGCTCACAGTCTACAAGGGATGGGTGAGGATACAGTAGGTGAGGGTAGAGCTAGTCGTGCAGCGGTATGGTGGAGCGAGGACCCTGCCCGCGAGGGCTCACAGTCTACAAGGGATGGGTGAGTATACAGTAGGTGAGGGTAGAGCTGGCTGTACAGCGGTATGGTGGAGCGAGGACCCTGCCCCCGAGGGCTCACAGTCTACAAGTGATGGGTGAGGATACAGTAGCTGAGGGTAGAGCTGGTCGTGCAGCGGTATGGTGGAGCGAGGACCCTGCCCGCGAGGGCTCACAGTCTACAGGGGATGGGTGAGGATACAGTACGTGAGGGTAGAGCTGATCGTGCAGCGGTATGGTGGAGCGAGGACCCTGCCCGCGAGGCCTCACAGTCTACAAGGGATGGGTGAGGATACAGTAGTTGGGGGTAGAGCTGGTCATACAGCTGTATGGTGGAGCGAGGACCCTGCCCGCGAGGGCTCACAGTCTACAGGGGATGGGTGAGGATACAGTAGGTGGGGGTAGAGCTGGTCGTGCAGCGGTATGGTGGAGCGAGGACCCTGCCCGCGAGGGCTCACACTCTACAAGGGATGGGTGAGGATACAGTAGGTGAGGGTAGAGCTAGTCGTGCAGCGGTATGGTGGAGCGAGGACCCTGCCCCCGAGGGCTCACAGTCTACAAGGGATGGGTGAGGATACAGTAGGTGAGGGTAGAGCTGGTCATGCAGCGGTATGGTGGAGCGAGGTCCCTGCCCGCGAGGGCTCACAGTCTACAGGGGATGGGTGAGGATACAGTAGGTGAGGGTAGAGCTGGTCGTGCAGCGGTATGGTGGGGCGAGGACCCTGCCCGCGAGGGCTCACAATCTACAAGGGATGGGTGAGGATACAGTAGGTGAGGGTAGAGCTGGTCGTGCAGCGGTATGCTGGAGCGAGGACCCTGCCCGCGAGGGCTCACAATCTACAGGGGATGGGTGAGGATACAGTAAGTGAGGGTAGAGCTGGTCGTGCAGCGGTATGGTGGAGCGAGGACCCTGCCCGTGAGGACTCACAGTCTACAAGGGATGGGTGAGGATACAGTAGGTAGGGGAAGAGCTGGTCATACAGCGGTATGGTGGAGCGAGGACCCTGCCCGCGAGTGCTCACAATCTACGAGGGATGGGTGAAGATACAGTAGGTGAGGGTAGAGCTGGTCGTACAGCAGTATGGTGGAGCGAGGACCCTGCCCGCGACGGCTCACAGTCTACAAGGGATGGGTGAGGATACAGTAGGTGAGGGTAGAGCTGGTCGTGCAGCGGTATGGAGGAGCGAGGACCCTGCCCGCGAGGGCTCACAGTCTACAAGGGATGGGTGAGGATACAGTAGGTGGGGGTAGAGCTGGTCGAGCAGCGGTATGGTGGAGCGAGGACCCTGCCCGCGAAGGCTCACAGTCTACAAGGGATGGGTGAGTATACAGTAGGTGAGGGTAGAGCTGGCTGTACAGCGGTATGGTGGAGCGAGGACCCTGCCCCCGAGGGCTCACAGTCTACAAGTGATGGGTGAGGATACAGTAGCTGAGGGTAGAGCTGATCGTGCAGCGGTATGGTGGAGCGAGGACCCTGCCCGCGAGGGCTCACAGTCTACAAGGGATGGGTGAGGATACAGTAGTTGGGGGTAGAGCTGGTCATACAGCTGTATGGTGGAGCGAGGACCCTGCCCGCGAGGGCTCACAGTCTACAGGGGATGGGTGAGGATACAGTAGGTGGGGGTAGAGCTGGTCGTGCAGCGGTATGGTGGAGCGAGGACCCTGCCCGCGAGGGCTCACACTCTACAAGGGATGGGTGAGGATACAGTAGGTGAGGGTAGAGCTGGTCGTGCAGCGGTATGGAGGAGCGAGGACCCTGCCCGCGAGGGCTCACAGTCTACAAGGGATGGGTGAGGATACAGTAGGTGAGGGTAGAGCTAGTCGTGCAGCGGTATGGTGGAGCGAGGACCCTGCCCCCGAGGGCTCACAGTCTACAAGGGATGGGTGAGGATACAGTAGGTGAGGGTAGAGCTGGTCGTGCAGCTGTATAGTGGAGCGAGGACCCTGCCCGCGAGGGCTCACAGTCTACAGGGGATGGGTGAAGATACAGTAGGTGAGGGTAGACCTGGTCGTGCAGCGGTATGGTGGAGCGAGGACCCTGCCCGCGAGGGCTCACAATCTACAAGGGATGGGTGAGGATACAGTAGGTGAGGGTAGAGCTGGTCGTGCAGCGGTATGGTGGAGCGAGGACCCTGCCCCCGAGGGCTCACAGTCTACAAGGGATGGGTGAGGATACAGTAGGAGAGGGTAGAACTGGTCATACAGCGGTATGGTGGAGCGAGGACCCTGCCCGCGAGGGCTCACAGTCTACAAGGGATGGGTGAGGATACAGGAGGTGAGGGCAGAGCTGGTCGTGCAGTGGTATGGTGGAGCGAGGACCCTGCCCGCGAGGGCTCACAGTCTACAGGGGATGGGTGAGGATACAGTAGGTGAGGGTAGAGCTGGTCGTGCAGCGGTATGGTGGAGCGAGGACCCTGCCCGCGAGGGCTCACAGTCTACAAGGGATGGGTGAGGATACAGTAGGTGAGGGTAGAGCTGGTTGTACAGCGATATGGTGGAGCGAGGACCCTGCCCGGGAGGGCTCACAGTCTACAGGGGATGGGTGAGGATACAGTAGGTGAGGGTAGAGCTGGTCGTGGAGCGATATGGTGGAGCGAGGACCCTGCCCGCGAGGGCTCACAGTCTACAAGGGATAGGTGAGGATACAGTAGGTGAGGGTAGTGCTGGTCGTGCAGCGGTATGGTGGAGCAAGGACTCTGCCGGCGAGGGCTCACAGTCTACAGGGGATGGGTGAGGATACAGTAGGTGGGGGTAGAGCTGGTCGTACAGCGGTATGGAGGAGCGAAGACCCTGCCCGCGAGGGCTCACAGTCTACAAGGGATGTTTGAGGATACAGTAGGTGAGGGTAGAGCTGGTCGTGCAGCGGTATGGTGGAGAGAGGACCCTGCCCGCGAGGACTCACAGTCTACAAGGGATGGGTGAGGATACAGTAGGTGAGGGTAGAGCTGGTCTTGCAGCGGTATGGTGGAGAGAGGACTCTGCCCGCGAGGGCTCACAATCTACAAGGGATGGGTGAGGATACAGTAGGTGGGGGTAAAGCTGGTCGTACAGCGGTATGGTGGAGCGAGGACCCTGCCCGCGAGGGCTCACAGTCTACAAGGGATGGGTGAGGATACAGTAGGTGAGGGTAGAGCTAGTCGTGCAGCGGTATGGTGGAGCGAGGACCCTGCCCCCGAGGGCTCACAGTCTACAAGGGATGGGTGAGGATACAGTAGGTGAGGGTAGAGCTGGTCATGCAGCGGTATGGTGGAGTGAGGACCCTGCCCGCGAGGGCTCACAGTCTACAAGGGATGGGTGAGGATACAGTAGGTGAGGGTAGAGATAGTCATGCAGCGGTATGGTGGAGCGAGGACCCTGCCCCCGAGGGCTCACAGTCTACAAGGGATGGATGAGGATACAGTAGGTGAGGGTAGAGCTGGTCATGCAGCGGTATGGTGGAGCGAGGTCCCTGCCCGCGAGGGCTCACAGTCTACAGGGGATGGGTGAGGATACAGTAGGTGAGGGTAGAGCTGGTCGTGCAGCGGTATGGTGGGGCGAGGACCCTGCCCGCGAGGGCTCACAATCTACAAGGGATGGGTGAGGATACAGTAGGTGAGGGTAGAGCTGGTCGTGCAGCGGTATGCTGGAGCGAGGACCCTGCCCGCGAGGGCTCACAATCTACAGGGGATGGGTGAGGATACCGTAAGTGAGGGTAGAGCTGGTCGTGCAGCGGTATGGTGGAGCGAGGACCCTGCCCGTGAGGACTCACAGTCTACAAGGGATGGGTGAGGATACAGTAGGTAGGGGAAGAGCTGGTCATACAGCGGTATGGTGGAGCGAGGACCCTGCCCGCGAGTGCTCACAATCTACGAGGGATGGGTGAGGATACAGTAGGTGAGGGTAGAGCTGGTCGTGCAGCGGTATGGTGGAGCGAGGACCCTGCCCGCGAGGGCTCACAATCTACGAGGGATGGGTGAGGATACAGTAGGTGAGGGTAGAGCTGGTCGTACAGCAGTATGGTGGAGCGAGGACCCTGCCCGCGACGGCTCACAGTCTACAAGGGATGGGTGAGGATACAGTAGGTGAGGGTAGAGCTGGTCGTGCAGCGGTATGGAGGAGCGAGGACCCTGCCTGCGAGGGCTCACAGTCTACAAGGGATGGGTGAGGATACAGTAGGTGGGGGTAGAGCTGGTCGAGCAGCGGTATGGTGGAGCGAGGACCCTGCCCGCGAAGGCTCACAGTCTACAAGGGATGGGTGAGGATACAGTAGGTGAGGGTAGAGCTAGTCGTGCAGCGGTATGGTGGAGCGAGGACCCTGCCCGCGAGGGCTCACAGTCTACAAGGGATGGGTGAGTATACAGTAGGTGAGGGTAGAGCTGGCTGTACAGCGGTATGGTGGAGCGAGGACCCTGCCCCCGAGGGCTCACAGTCTACAAGTGATGGGTGAGGATACAGTAGCTGAGGGTAGAGCTGGTCGTGCAGCGGTATGGTGGAGCGAGGACCCTGCCCGCGAGGGCTCACAGTCTACAGGGGATGGGTGAGGATACAGTACGTGAGGGTAGAGCTGATCGTGCAGCGGTATGGTGGAGCGAGGACCCTGCCCGCGAGGCCTCACAGTCTACAAGGGATGGGTGAGGATACAGTAGTTGGGGGTAGAGCTGGTCATACAGCTGTATGGTGGAGCGAGGACCCTGCCCGCGAGGGCTCACAGTCTACAGGGGATGGGTGAGGATACAGTAGGTGGGGGTAGAGCTGGTCGTGCAGCGGTATGGTGGAGCGAGGACCCTGCCCGCGAGGGCTCACACTCTACAAGGGATGGGTGAGGATACAGTAGGTGAGGGTAGAGCTAGTCGTGCAGCGGTATGGTGGAGCGAGGACCCTGCCCCGGAGGGCTCACAGTCTACAAGGGATGGGTGAGGATACAGTAGGTGAGGGTAGAGCTGGTCATGCAGCGGTATGGTGGAGCGAGGTCCCTGCCCGCGAGGGCTCACAGTCTACAGGGGATGGGTGAGGATACAGTAGGTGAGGGTAGAGCTGGTCGTGCAGCGGTATGGTGGGGCGAGGACCCTGCCCGCGAGGGCTCACAATCTACAAGGGATGGGTGAGGATACAGTAGGTGAGGGTAGAGCTGGTCGTGCAGCGGTATGCTGGAGCGAGGACCCTGCCCGCGAGGGCTCACAATCTACAGGGGATGGGTGAGGATACAGTAAGTGAGGGTAGAGCTGGTCGTGCAGCGGTATGGTGGAGCGAGGACCCTGCCCGTGAGGACTCACAGTCTACAAGGGATGGGTGAGGATACAGTAGGTAGGGGAAGAGCTGGTCATACAGCGGTATGGTGGAGCGAGGACCCTGCCCGCGAGTGCTCACAATCTACGAGGGATGGGTGAAGATACAGTAGGTGAGGGTAGAGCTGGTCGTACAGCAGTATGGTGGAGCGAGGACCCTGCCCGCGACGGCTCACAGTCTACAAGGGATGGGTGAGGATACAGTAGGTGAGGGTAGAGCTGGTCGTGCAGCGGTATGGAGGAGCGAGGACCCTGCCCGCGAGGGCTCACAGTCTACAAGGGATGGGTGAGGATACAGTAGGTGGGGGTAGAGCTGGTCGAGCAGCGGTATGGTGGAGCGAGGACCCTGCCCGCGAAGGCTCACAGTCTACAAGGGATGGGTGAGTATACAGTAGGTGAGGGTAGAGCTGGCTGTACAGCGGTATGGTGGAGCGAGGACCCTGCCCCCGAGGGCTCACAGTCTACAAGTGATGGGTGAGGATACAGTAGCTGAGGGTAGAGCTGATCGTGCAGCGGTATGGTGGAGCGAGGACCCTGCCCGCGAGGGCTCACAGTCTACAAGGGATGGGTGAGGATACAGTAGTTGGGGGTAGAGCTGGTCATACAGCTGTATGGTGGAGCGAGGACCCTGCCCGCGAGGGCTCACAGTCTACAGGGGATGGGTGAGGATACAGTAGGTGGGGGTAGAGCTGGTCGTGCAGCGGTATGGTGGAGCGAGGACCCTGCCCGCGAGGGCTCACACTCTACAAGGGATGGGTGAGGATACAGTAGGTGAGGGTAGAGCTGGTCGTGCAGCGGTATGGAGGAGCGAGGACCCTGCCCGCGAGGGCTCACAGTCTACAAGGGATGGGTGAGGATACAGTAGGTGAGGGTAGAGCTGGTCGTGCAGCGGTATGGTGGAGCGAGGACCTTGCCCGCGAGGGCTCACAGTCTACAAGGGATGGGTGAGGATACAGTAGGTGAGGGTAGAGCTAGTCGTGCAGCGGTATGGTGGAGCGAGGACCCTGCCCCCGAGGGCTCACAGTCTACAAGGGATGGGTGAGGATACAGTAGGTGAGGGTAGAGCTGGTCGTGCAGCTGTATAGTGGAGCGAGGACCCTGCCCGCGAGGGCTCACAGTCTACAGGGGATGGGTGAAGATACAGTAGGTGAGGGTAGACCTGGTCGTGCAGCGGTATGGTGGAGCGAGGACCCTGCCCGCGAGGGCTCACAATCTACAAGGGATGGGTGAGGATACAGTAGGTGAGGGTAGAGCTGGTCGTGCAGCGGTATGGTGGAGCGAGGACCCTGCCCGCGAGGGCTCACAGTCTACAGGGGATGGGTGAGGATACAGTAAGTGAGAGTAGAGCTAGTCGTGCAGCAGTATGGTGGAGCAAGGACCCTGCCCGCGAGGGCTCACAGTCTACAAGGGATGGGTGAGGATACAGTAGGTGGGGGTAGAGCTGGTCATACAGCGGTATGGTGGAGCGAGGACCCTGCCCACGAGGGCTCACTGTCTACAGGGGATGGGTGAGGATACAGTAGGTGAGGGCAGAGCTGGTCATGCAGCGGTATGGTGGAGCGAGGACCCTGCCCGCGACGGCTCACAATCTACGAGGGATGGGTGAGGATACAGTAGGTGAGGGGAGAGCTGGTCGTGCAGCAGTATGGTGGAGCGAGGACCCTGCCCGCGAGGGCTCACAGTCTACAAGGGATGGGTGAGGATACACGGGGTGAGGGTAGAGCTGGTCGTGCAGCGGTATGATGGAGCGAGGACCCTGCCCGCGAGAGCTCACAGTCTACAAGGGATGGGTGAGGATACAGTAGGTGAGGGTAGAACTGGTCATACAGCGGTTTGGTGGAGCGAGGACCCTGCCCGCGAGGGCTCACAGTCTACAAGGGATGGGTGAGGATAGAAGAGGTGAGGGCAGAGCTGGTCGTGCAGTGGTATGGTGGAGCGAGGACCCTGCCCGCGAGGGCTCACAGTCTACAGGGGATGTGTGAGGATACAGTAGGTGAGGGTAGAGCTGGTCGTGCAGCGGTATGGTGGAGCGAGGACCCTGCCCGCGAGGGCTCACAATCTACAAGGGATGAGTGAGGATACAGTAGGTGAGGGTAGAGCTGGTTGTACAGCGATATGGTGGAGCGAGGACCCTGCCCGCGAGGGCTCACAGTCTACAGGGGATGGGTGAGGATACAGTAGGTGAGGGTAGAGCTGGTCGTGGAGCGATATGGTGGAGCGAGGACCCTGCCCGCAAGGGCTCACAGTCTACAAGGGATGGGTGAGGATACAGTAGGTGGGGGTACAGCTGGTCGTACAGCGGTATGGTGGAGCGAGGTCCCTGCCCGCGAGGGCTCACAGTCTACAAGGGATGGGTGAGGATACAGTAGTTGAGGGTAGTGCTGGTCGTGCAGCGGTATGGTGGAGCGAGGACTCTGCCCGCGAGGGCTCACAGTCTACAGGGGATGGGTGAGGATACAGTAGGTGGGGGTAGAGCTGGTCGCACAGCGGTATGGAGGAGCGAAGACCCTGCCCTCGAGGGCTCACAGTCTACAAGGGATGGGTGAGGATACAGTAGGTGAGGGTAGAGCTGGTCGTGCAGCTGTATAGTGGAGCGAGGACCCTGCCCGCGAGGGCTCACAGTCTACAGGGGATGGGTGAAGATACAGTAGGTGAGGGTAGACCTGGTCGTGCAGCGGTATGGTGGAGCGAGGACCCTGCCCGCGAGGGCTCACAATCTACAAGGGATGGGTGAGGATACAGTAGGTGAGGGTAGAGCTGGTCGTGCAGCGGTATGGTGGAGCGAGGACCCTGCCCGCGAGGGCTCACAGTCTACAGGGGATGGGTGAGGATACAGTAAGTGAGAGTAGAGCTAGTCGTGCAGCAGTATGGTGGAGCAAGGACCCTGCCCGCGAGGGCTCACAGTCTACAAGGGATGGGTGAGGATACAGTAGGTGGGGGTAGAGCTGGTCATACAGCGGTATGGTGGAGCGAGGACCCTGCCCACGAGGGCTCACTGTCTACAGGGGATGGGTGAGGATACAGTAGGTGAGGGCAGAGCTGGTCATGCAGCGGTATGGTGGAGCGAGGACCCTGCCCGCGACGGCTCACAATCTACGAGGGATGGGTGAGGATACAGTAGGTGAGGGGAGAGCTGGTCGTGCAGCAGTATGGTGGAGCGAGGACCCTGCCCGCGAGGGCTCACAGTCTACAAGGGATGGGTGAGGATACACGGGGTGAGGGTAGAGCTGGTCGTGCAGCGGTATGATGGAGCGAGGACCCTGCCCGCGAGAGCTCACAGTCTACAAGGGATGGGTGAGGATACAGTAGGTGAGGGTAGAACTGGTCATACAGCGGTTTGGTGGAGCGAGGACCCTGCCCGCGAGGGCTCACAGTCTACAAGGGATGGGTGAGGATACAAGAGGTGAGGGCAGAGCTGGTCGTGCAGTGGTATGGTGGAGCGAGGACCCTGCCCGCGAGGGCTCACAGTCTACAGGGGATGGGTGAGGATACAGTAGGTGAGGGTAGAGCTGGTCGTGCAGCGGTATGGTGGAGCGAGGACCCTGCCCGCGAGGGCTCACAATCTACAAGGGATGAGTGAGGATACAGTAGGTGAGGGTAGAGCTGGTTGTACAGCGATATGGTGGAGCGAGGACCCTGCCCGCGAGGGCTCACAGTCTACAGGGGATGGGTGAGGATACAGTAGGTGAGGGTAGAGCTGGTCGTGGAGCGATATGGTGGAGCGAGGACCCTGCCCGCAAGGGCTCACAGTCTACAAGGGATGGGTGAGGATACAGTAGGTGGGGGTACAGCTGGTCGTACAGCGGTATGGTGGAGCGAGGTCCCTGCCCGCGAGGGCTCACAGTCTACAAGGGATGGGTGAGGATACAGTAGTTGAGGGTAGTGCTGGTCGTGCAGCGGTATGGTGGAGCGAGGACTCTGCCCGCGAGGGCTCACAGTCTACAGGGGATGGGTGAGGATACAGTAGGTGGGGGTAGAGCTGGTCGCACAGCGGTATGGAGGAGCGAAGACCCTGCCCTCGAGGGCTCACAGTCTACAAGGGATGGTTGAGGATACAGTAGGTGAGGGTAGAGCTGGTTGTGCAGCGGTATGGTGGAGAGAGGACCCTGCCCGCGAGGGCTCACAGTCTACAAGGGATGGGTGAGGATACAGTAGGTGAGGGTAGAGCTGGTCTTGCAGCGGTATGGTGGAGAGAGGACCCTGCCCGCGAGGGCTCACAATCTACAAGGGATGGGTGAGGATACAGTAGGTGGGGGTAAAGCTGGTCGTACAGCGGTATGGTGGAGCGAGGACCCTGCCCGCGAGGGCTCACAGTCTACAAGGGATGGGTGAGGATACAGTAGGTGAGGGTAGAGCTAGTCGTGCAGCGGTATGGTGGAGCGAGGACCCTGCCCCCGAGGGCTCACAGTCTACAAGGGATAGGTGAGGATACAGTAGGTGAGGGTAGAGCTGGTCATGCAGCGGTATGGTGGAGCGAGGTCCCTGCCCGCGAGGGCTCACAGTCTACAGGGGATGGGTGAGGATACAGTAGGTGAGGGTAGAGCTGGTCGTGCAGCGGTATGGTGGGGCGAGGACCCTGCCCGCGAGGGCTCACAATCTACAAGGGATGGGTGAGGATACAGTAGGTGAGGGTAGAGCTGGTCGTGCAGCGGTATGCTGGAGCGAGGACCCTGCCCGCGAGGGCTCACAATCTACAGGGGATGGGTGAGGATACAGTAAGTGAGGGTAGAGCTGGTCGTGCAGCGGTATGGTGGAGCGAGGACCCTGCCCGTGAGGACTCACAGTCTACAAGGGATGGGTGAGGATACAGTAGGTAGGGGAAGAGCTGGTTATACAGCGGTATGGTGGAGCGAGGACCCTGCCCGCGAGGGCTCACAGTCTACAGGGGATGGGTGAGGATACAGTAGGTGAGGGCAGAGCTGGTCGTGCAGCGGTGTGGTTGAGCGAGGACCCTGCCCGCGAGTGCTCACAATCTACGAGGGATGGGTGAGGATACAGTAGGTGATGGTAGAGCTGGTCGTGCAGCGGTATGGTGGAGCGAGGACCCTGCCCGCCAGGGCTCACAATCTACGAGGGATGGGTGAGGATACAGTAGGTGAGGGTAGAGCTGGTCGTACAGAAGTATGGTGGAGCGAGGAGCCTGCCCGCGACGGCTCACAGTCTACAAGGGATGGGTGAGGATACAGTAGGTGAAGGTAGAGCTGGTCGTGCAGCGGTATGGAGGAGCGAGGACCCTGCCCGCGAGGGCTCACAGTCTACAAGGGATGGGTGAGGATACAGTAGGTGGGGGTAGAGCTGGTCGAGCAGCGGTATGGTGGAGCGAGGACCCTGCCCGCGAAGGCTCACAGTCTACAAGGGATGGGTGAGGATACAGTAAGTGAGGGTAGAGCTAGTCGTGCAGCGGTATGGTGGAGCGAGGACCCTGCCCGCGAGGGCTCACAGTCTACAAGGGATGGGTGAGTATACAGTAGGTGAGGGTAGAGCTGGCTGTACAGCGGTATGGTGGAGCGAGGACCCTGCCCCCGAGGACTCACAGTCTACAAGTGATGGGTGAGGATACAGTAGCTGAGGGTAGAGCTGGTCGTGCAGCGGTATGGTGGAGCGAGGACCCTGCCCGCGAGGGCTCACAGTCTACAGGGGATGGGTGAGGATACAGTACGTGAGGGTAGAGCTGATCGTGCAGCGGTATGGTGGAGCGAGGACCCTGCCCGCGAGGGCTCACAGTCTACAAGGGATGGGTGAGGATACAGTAGTTGGGGGTAGAGCTGGTCATACAGCTGTATGGTGGAGCGAGGACCCTGCCCGCGAGGGCTCACAGTCTACAGGGGATGGGTGAGGATACGGTAGGTGGGGGTAGAGCTGGTCGTGCAGCGGTATGGTGGAGCGAGGACCCTGCCCGCGAGGGCTCACACTCTACAAGGGATGGGTGAGGATACAGTAGGTGAGGGTAGAGCTGGTCGTGCAGCGGTATGGAGGAGCGAGGACCCTGCCCGCAAGGGCTCACAGTCTACAAGGGATGGGTGAGGATACAGTAGGTGAGGGTAGAGCTGGTCGTGCAGCGGTATGGTGGAGCGAGGACCCTGCCCGCGAGGGCTCACAGTCTACAAGGGATGGGTGAGGATACAGTAGGTGAGGGTAGAGCTAGTCGTGCAGCGGTATGGTGGAGCGAGGACCCTGCCCCCGAGGGCTCACAGTCTACAAGGGATGGGTGAGGATACAGTAGGTGAGGGTAGAGCTGGTCGTACAGCGGTATAGTGGAGCGAGGACCCTGCCCGCGAGGGCTCACAGTCTACAGGGGATGGGTGAAGATACAGTAGGTGATCGTAGACCTGGTCGTGCAGCGGTATGGTGGAGCGAGGACCCTGCCCGCGAGGGCTCACAATCTACAAGGGATGGGTGAGGATACAGTAGGTGAGGGTAGAGCTGGTCGTGCAGCGGTATGGTGGAGCGAGGACCCTGCCCGCGAGGGCTCACAGTCTACAGGGGATGGGTGAGGATACAGTAAGTGAGAGTAGAGCTAGTCGTGCAGCAGTATGGTGGAGCAAGGACCCTGCCCGCGAGGGCTCACAGTCTACAAGGGATGGGTGAGGATACAGTAGGTGAGGGTAGAGCTGGTCATACAGCGGTATGGTGGAGCTAGGACCCTGCCCACGAGGGCTCACTGTCTACAGGGGATGGGTGAGGATACAGTAGGTGAGGGCAGAGCTGGTCATGCAGCGGTATGGTGGAGCGAGGACCCTGCCCGCGACGGCTCACAATCTACGAGGGATGGGTGAGGATACAGTAGGTGAGGGGAGAGCTGGTCGTGCAGCAGTATGGTGGAGCGAGGACCCTGCCCGCGAGGGCTCACAGTCTACAAGTGATGGGTGAGGATACACGGGGTGAGGGTAGAGCTGGTCGTGCAGCGGTATGATGGAGCGAGGACCCTGCCCGCGAGGGCTCACAGTCTACAAGGGATGGGTGAGGATACAGTAGGTGAGGGTAGAACTGGTCATACAGCGGTTTGGTGGAGCGAGGACCCTGCCCGCGAGGGCTCACAGTCTACAAGGGATGGGTGAGGATACAGGAGGTGAGGGCAGAGCTGGTCGTGCAGTGGTATGGTGGAGCGAGGACCCTGCCCGCGAGGGCTCACAGTCTACAGGGGATGGGTGAGGATACAGTAGGTGAGGGTAGAGCTGGTCGTGCAGCGGTATGGTGGAGCGAGGACCCTGCCCGCGAGGGCTCACAATCTACAAGGGATGGGTGAGGATACAGTAGGTGAGGGTAGAGCTGGTTGTACAGCGATATGGTGGAGCGAGGACCCTGCCCGCGAGGGCTCACAGTCTACAGGGGATGGGTGAGGATACAGTAGGTGAGGGTAGAGCTGGTCGTGGAGCGATATGGTGGAGCGAGGACCCTGCCCGTGAGGGCTCACAGTCTACAAGGGATGGGTGAGGATACAGTAGGTGGGGGTACAGCTGGTCGTACAGCGGTATGGTGGAGCGAGGACCCTGCCCGCGAGGGCTCACAGTCTACAAGGGATGGGTGAGGATACAGTAGTTGAGGGTAGTGCTGGTCGTGCAGCGGTATGGTGGAGCGAGGACTCTGCCCGCGAGGGCTCACAGTCTACAGGGGATGGGTGAGGATACAGTAGGTGGGGGTAGAGCTGGTCGCACAGCGGTATGGAGGAGCGAAGACCCTGCCCTCGAGGGCTCACAGTCTACAAGGGATGGTTGAGGATACAGTAGGTGAGGGTAGAGCTGGTTGTGCAGCGGTATGGTGGAGAGAGGACCCTGCCCGCGAGGGCTCACAGTCTACAAGGGATGGGTGAGGATACAGTAGGTGAGGGTAGAGCTGGTCTTGCAGCGGTATGGTGGAGAGAGGACCCTGCCCGCGAGGGCTCACAATCTACAAGGGATGGGTGAGGATACAGTAGGTGGGGGTAAAGCTGGTCGTACAGCGGTATGGTGGAGCGAGGACCCTGCCCGCGAGGGCTCACAGTCTACAAGGGATGGGTGAGGATACAGTAGGTGAGGGTAGAGCTAGTCGTGCAGCGGTATGGTGGAGCGAGGACCCTGCCCCCGAGGGCTCACAGTCTACAAGGGATAGGTGAGGATACAGTAGGTGAGGGTAGAGCTGGTCATGCAGCGGTATGGTGGAGCGAGGTCCCTGCCCGCGAGGGCTCACAGTCTGCAGGGGATGGGTGAGGATACAGTAGGTGAGGGTAGAGCTGGTCGTGCAGCGGTATGGTGGGGCGAGGACCCTGCCCGCGAGGGCTCACAATCTACAAGGGATGGGTGAGGATACAGTAGGTGAGGGTAGAGCTGGTCGTGCAGCGGTATGCTGGAGCGAGGACCCTGCCCGCGAGGGCTCACAATCTACAGGGGATGGGTGAGGATACAGTAAGTGAGGGTAGAGCTGGTCGTGCAGCGGTATGGTGGAGCGAGGACCCTGCCCGTGAGGACTCACAGTCTACAAGGGATGGGTGAGGATACAGTAGGTAGGGGAAGAGCTGGTTATACAGCGGTATGGTGGAGCGAGGACCCTGCCCGCGAGGGCTCACAGTCTACAGGGATGGGTGAGGATACAGTAGGTGAGGGCAGAGCTGGTCGTGCAGCGGTGTGGTTGAGCGAGGACCCTGCCCGCGAGTGCTCACAATCTACGAGGGATGGGTGAGGATACAGTAGGTGAGGGTAGAGCTGGTCGTGCAGCGGTATGGTGGAGCGAGGACCCTGCCCGCCAGGGCTCACAATCTACGAGGGATGGGTGAGGATACAGTAGGTGAGGGTAGAGCTGGTCGTACAGAAGTATGGTGGAGCGAGGAGCCTGCCCGCGACGGCTCACAGTCTACAAGGGATGGGTGAGGATACAGTAGGTGAAGGTAGAGCTGGTCGTGCAGCGGTATGGAGGAGCGAGGACCCTGCCCGCGAGGGCTCACAGTCTACAAGGGATGGGTGAGGATACAGTAGGTGGGGGTAGAGCTGGTCGAGCAGCGGTATGGTGGAGCGAGGACCTTGCCCGCGAGGGCTCACAGTCTACAAGGGATGGGTGAGTATACAGTAGGTGAGGGTAGAGCTGGCTGTACAGCGGTATGGTGGAGCGAGGACCCTGCCCCCGAGGGCTCACAGTCTACAAGTGATGGGTGAGGATACAGTAGCTGAGGGTAGAGCTGGTCGTGCAGCGGTATGGTGGAGCGAGGACCCTGCCCGCGAGGGCTCACAGTCTACAGGGGATGGGTGAGGATACAGTACGTGAGGGTAGAGCTGATCGTGCAGCAGTATGGTGGAGCGAGGACCCTGCCCGCGAGGGCTCACAGTCTACAAGGGATGGGTGAGGATACAGTAGTTGGGGGTAGAGCTGGTCATACAGCTGTATGGTGGAGCGAGGACCCTGCCCGCGAGAGATCACAGTCTACAGGGGATGGGTGAGGATACAGTAGGTGGGGGTAGAGCTGGTCATGCAGCGGTATGGTGGAGCGAGGACCCTGCCCGCGAGGGCTCACACTCTACAAGGGATGGGTGAGGATACAGTAGATGAGGGTAGAGCTGGCCGTGCAGCGGTATGGTGGAGCGAGGACCCTGGCCGCGAGGGCTCACAATCTACAGGGGATGGGTGAGGATACAGTAGGTGAGGGTAGAGCTGGTCGTACAGCGGTATGGCTGAGCGAGGACCCTGCCCGCGAGGGCTCACAGTCTGCAGGGGATGGGTGAGGATACAGTAATTGAGGGTAGAGCTGGTCGTACAGCGGTATGGTGGAGCGAGGACCCTGCCCGCGAGGGCTCACAGTCTACAGGGGATGGGTGAGGATACAGTAGGTGGGGGTAGAGCTGGTCATACAGCGGTATGGTGGAGCAAGGACCCTGCCCGCGAGGGCTCACAGTCTACAAGGGATCGGTGAGGATACAGTAAGTGAGGGTAAAGCTGGTCGTGCAGCGGTATGGAGGAGCGAGGACCCTGCCCGCGACGGCTCACAGTCTACAAGGGATGGGTGAGGATACACTAGGTGAGTGTAGAGCTGGTCGAACAGCGGTATGGTGGAGCGAGGACCCTGCCCGCGAGGGCTCACAATCTACAGGGGATGGGTGAGGATACACTAGGTGAGGGTACAGCTGGTTATGCAGCGGTATGCTAGAGCGAGGACCCTGCCCGCGAGGGCTCACAGTCTACAAGGGATGGGTGAGGATACAGTAGGTGAGGGTAGAGCTGGTCGTACAGTGGTATGGTGGAGAGAGGATCCTGCCCGCGAGGGCTCACAGTCTACAGGGGATGGGTGAGGATACAGTAGGTGAGGGTAGAGCTGGTCGTACAGCGGTATGGTGGAGCGAGGACCCTGCCCGCGAGGGCTCACAGTCTACAAGGGATGGGTGAGGATACAGTAGGTGAGGGTAGAGCTGGTCGTGCAGCGGTATGGTGGAGCGAGGTCCCTGCCCGCGAGGGCTCACAGTCTACAAGGGATGGGTGAGGATACAGTAGGTGAGGGCAGAGCTGGTCGTGCAGCGGTATGGTGGAGCGAGGACCCTGCCCGCGAGGGCTCACAGTCTACAAGGGATGGGTGAGGATACAGTAGGTGAGGGTAGAGCTGGTCGTGCAGCGGTATGGTGGAGCGAGGACCCTGCCTGCGAGGGCTCACAATCTATAAGGGATGGGTGAGGATACAGTAGGTGAGGGCAGAGCTGGTTGTGCAGCGGTATGGTGGAGCCAGGACCCTGCCCGCGAGGGCTCACAATCTACAAGGGATGGGTGAGGATACAGTAGGTGAGGGTAGAGCTGGTCGTACAGCGGTATGGTGGAGCGAGGACCCTGCCCGCGAGTGCTCACAGTCTACAAGGGATGGGTGAGGATACAGTAGGTGAGGGTAGAGCTGGTCATACAGCGGTATGGTGGAGCGAGGACCCTGCCCGCGAGGGCTCACAATCTACAGGGGATGGGTGAGGATACAGTAGGTGAGGGTAGAGCTGGTCGTGCAGCAGTATGGTGGAGCGAGGACCCTGCCCGCAAGGGCTCAAAGTCTACAAGGGATGGGTGAGGATACAGTAGGTGAGGGTAGAGCTGGTCGTGCAGCGGTATGGTGGAGCGAGGACCCTGCCCGTGAGGGCTCACAATCTACAAGGGATGGGTGAGGATACAGTAGGTGAAGGTAGAGCTGGTCGTGCAGTGGTATGGTGGAGCGAGGACCCTGCCCGCGAGGGCTCACAGTCTACAGGGGATGGGTGAGGATACAGTAGGTGAGGGTAGAGCTGGTCGTGCAGCGGTATGGTGGAGCGAGGACCCTGCCCGCGAGGGCTCACAGTCTACAAGGGATGGGTGAGGATACAGTAGGTGAGGGCAGAGCTGGTCGTGCAGCGGTATGGTGGAGCGAGGACCCTGCCCGCGAGGGCTCACAGTCTACAAGGGATGGGTGAGGATACAGTAGGTGAGGGTAGAGCTGGTCGTGCAGCGGTATGGTGGAGCGAGGACCCTGCCCGCGAGGTCTCACAGTCTACAAGGGATGGGTGAGGATACAGTAGGTGAGGGCAGAGCTGGTCGTGCAGCGGTATGGTGGAGCGAGGACCCTGCCTGCGAGGGCTCACAATCTATAAGGGATGGGTGAGGATACAGTAGGTGAGGGCAGAGCTGGTCGTGCAGCGGTATGGTGGAGCGAGGACCCTGCCTGCGAGGGCTCACAATCTATAAGGGATGGGTGAGGATACAGTAGGTGAGGGCAGAGCTGGTTGTGCAGCGGTATGGTGGAGCGAGGACCCTGCCCGCGAGGGCTCACAATCTACAAGGGATGGGTGAGGATACAGTAGGTGAAGGTAGAGCTGGTCGTACAGTGGTATGGTGGAGCGAGGACCCTGCCCGCGAGGGCTCACAGTCTACAAGGGATGGGTGAGGATACAGTAGGTGAGGGTAGAGCTGGTCATACAGCGGTATGGTGGAGCGAGGACCCTGCCCGTGAGGGCTCACAATCTTCAGGGGATGGGTGAGGATACAGTAGGTGAGGGTAGAGCTGGTCGTGCAGCGGTATGGTGGAGCGAGGACCCTGCCCGCGAGGGCTCACAATCTACAAGGGATGGGTGAGGATACAGTAGGTGAGGGTAGAGCTGGTCGTACAGCGGTATGGTGGAGCGAGGACCCTGCCCGCGAGGGCTCACAGTCTACAAGGGATGGGTGAGGATACAGTAGGTGAGGGTAGAGCTGGTCGTACAGCGGTATGGTGGAGCGAGGACCCTGCCCGCGAGGGCTCACAGTCTACAGGGGATGGGTGAGGATACAGTAGGTGAGGGTAGAGCTGGTCGTGCAGCGGTATGGTGGAGTGAGGACCCTGCCCGCGAGGGCTCACAATCTACAGGGGATGGGTGAGAATACAGTAGGGGAGGATAGAGCTGGTCGTACAGCGGTATGGTGGAGCGCGGACCCTGCCCGCGAGGGCTCACAGTCTACAGGGGATGGGTGAGGATACAGTAGGTGAGGGTAGAGCTGGTCGTGCAGCGGTATGGTGGAGCGAGGACCCTGCCCGCGAGGTCTCACAGTCTACAGGGGATGGGTGAGGATACAGTAGGTGAGGGTACACCTGGTCGTGCAGCGGTATGGTGGAGCGATGACCCTGCCCGCGAGGGCTCACAATCTACAAGAGATGGGTGAGTATACAGTAGGTGAGGGTAGAGCTGGTCGTACAGCGGTATGGTGGAGCGAGGACCCTGCCCGCGAGGGCTCACAGTCTACAGGGGATGGGTGAGGATACAGTAGGTGAGGGTAGAGCTGGTGGTGCAGCGGTATGGAGGAGCGAGGACCCTGCCCCCGAGGGCTCACAGTCTACAATGGATGGGTGAGGATACAGTAGGTGAGGGTAGAGCTGGTGGTGCAGCGGTATGGTGGAGCGAGGACCCTGCCCGCGAGGGCTCACAGTCTACAAGGGATGGGTGAGGATACAGTAGTTGAGGGTAGAGCTGGTCGTATAGCGGTATGGTGGAGCGCGGACCCTGCCCGCGAGGGCTCACAGTCTACAGGGGATGGGTGAGGATAGAGTAGGTGAGGGTAGACCTGGTCGTGCAGCGGTATGGTGGAGCGATGACCCTGCCCGCGAGGGCTCACAATCTACAAGAGATGGGTGAGGATACAGTAGGTGAGGGTAGAGCTGGTCGTACAGCGGTATGGTGGAGCGAGGATCCTGCCCGCGAGGGCTCACAGTCTACAGGGGATGGGTGAGGACACAGTAGGTGAGGGTAGAGCTGGTCGTGCAGAGGTATGGTGGAGCGAGGAACCTGCCCCCGAGGGCTCACAGTCTACAGGGGATGGGTGAGTATACAGTAGGTGAGGATAGAGCTGGTCGTACAGCGGTATGGTGGAGCGAGGACCCTGCCCGCGAGGGCTCACAGTCTACAGGGGATGGGTGAGGATACAGTAGGTGAGGGTAGAGCTGGTTGCTCAGCGGTATGGTGGAGCGCGGACCCTGCCCGCGAGGGCTCACAGTCTACAGGGGATGGGTGAGGATACAGTAGGTGAGGGTAGACCTGGTCGTGCAGCGGTATGGTGGAGCGATGACCCTGCCCGCGAGGGCTCACAATCTACAAGGGATGGGTGAGGATACAGTAGGTGAGGGTAGATCTGGTGGTGCAGCGGTATGGTGGAGCGAGGACCCTGCCCGCGAGGGCTCACAGTCTACAAGGGATGGGTGAGGATACAGTAGGTGAGGGTAGATCTGGTGGTGCAGCGGTATGGTGGAGCGAGGACCCTGCCCGCGAGGGCTCACAGTCTACAGGGAATGGGTGAGGATACAGTAGGTGAGGGTAGACCTGGTCGTGCAGCGGTATGGTGGAGCGATGACCCTGCCCGCGAGGGCTCACAATCTACAAGAGATGGGTGAGGATACAGTAGGTGAGGGTAGAGCTGGTCGTGCAGCGGTATGGTGGAGCGAGGACCCTGCCCGCGAGGGCTCACAGTCTACAGGGGATGGGTGAGGATACAGTAGGTGAGGGTAGAGCTGGTCGTGCAGAGGTATGGTGGAGCGAGGACCCTGCCCCCGAGGGCTCACAGTCTACAAGGGATGGGTGAGGATACAGTAGGTGAGGGTAGAGCTTGTGGTTCAGCGGTATGGTGGAGCGAGGACCCTGCCCGTGAGGGCTCACAGTCTACAGGGGATGGGTGAGGATACAGTAGGTGAGGATAGAGCTGGTCGTACAGTGGTATGGTGGAGCGAGTACCCTGCCCGCGAGGGCTCACAGTCTACAGGGGATGGGTGAGGATACAGTAGGTGAGGGTAGAGCTGGTCGTACAGCGGTATGGTGGAGCGTGGACCCTGCCCGCGAGGGCTCACAGTCTACAGGGGATGGGTGAGGATACAGTAGGTGAGGGTAGAGCTGGTCGTGCAGCGGTATGGTGGAGCGAGGACCCTGCCCCCGAGGGCTCACAGTCTACAGGGGATGGGTGAGGATACAGTAGGTGAGGGTAGAGCTGGTCGTACAGCGGTATGGAGGAGCGAGGACCCTGCCCGCGAGGGCTCACAGTCTACAAGGGATGGGTGAGGTTACAGTAGGTGAGGGTAGAGCTGGTCGTGCAGCGGTATGGTGGAGCGAGGACCCTGCCCGCGAGGGCTCACAGTCTACAAGGGATAGGTGAAGATACAGTAGGAGAGGGTAGAGCTGGTCGTGCAGCGGTATGGTGGAGCGAGGACCCTGCCCGCGAGGGCGCACAATCTACAGGGGATGGGTGAGGATACAGTAGGTGAGGGTAGAGCTGGTCGTGCAGCTGTATGGTGTAGCGAGGACCCTGCCCTCGAGGGCTCACAATCTACAAGGGATGGGTGAGGATACAGTAGGTGAGGGTAGAGCTGGTCGTTCAGCTGTATGGTGGAGCGAGGACCCTGCCTGCGAGGGCTTACAATCTGCAAGGGATGGGTGAGGATACAGTAGGTGAGGGTAGAGCTGGTCGTACAGCGGTATGGTGGAGCGAGGATCCTGCCCGCGAGGGCTCACAGTCTACAGGGGATGGGTGAGAATACAGTAGGTGAGGGTAGAGCTGGTCGTGCAGCGGTATGGTGGAGCGAGGACCCTGCCCGCGAGGGCTCACAGTCTACAAGGGATGGGTGAGGATACAGTAGGTGAGGGCAGAGCTGGTCATGCAGCGGTATGGTGGATCGAGGACCCTGCCCGCGAGGGCTCACAGTCTACACGGGATGGGTGTGGATACAGTAGGTGAGGGTAGAGCTGGTCGTGCAGCGGTATGGTGGACTGAGGACCCTGCCCGCGAGGGCTCACAATCTACAGGGGATGGGTGAGGATACAGTAGGTGAGGGTAGAGCTGGTCGTACAGCGGTATGGTGGTGCGAGGACCCTGCCCACGAAGGCTCACAGTCTACAGGGGATGGGTGAGAATACAGTAGGTGAGGGTAGAGCTGGTCGTACAGCGGTATGGTGGAGCGCGGACCCTGCCCGCGAGGGCTCACAGTCTACAGGGGATGGGTGAGGATACAGTAGGTGAGGGTAGACCTGGTTGTGCAGCGGTATGGTGGAGCAATGATCCTGCCCGCGAGGGCTCACAATCTACAAGGGATGGGTGAGGATACAGTAGGTGAGGGTAGAGCTGGTCGTACAGCGGTATGGTGGAGCGAGGACCCTGCCCCCGAGGGCTCACAGTCTACAAGGGATGGGTGAGGATACAGTAGGTGAGGGTAGAGCTGGTGGTGCAGCGGTATGGTGGAGCGAGGACCCTGCCCGTGAGGGCTCACAGTCTACAGGGGATGGGTGAGGATACAGTAGGTGAGTGTAGAGCTGGTCGTGCAGCAGTATGGTGGAGAGAGGAACCTGCCCGCGAGGGCTCTCAGTCTACAAGGGATGGGTGAGGATACAGTAAGTGAGGGTAGAGCTGGTCATGCAGCGGTATGGAGGAGCGAGGACCCTGCCCGCGAGGGCTCACAGTCTACAGGGGATGGGTGAGGATACAGTAGGTGAGGTCTGTAGAGCTGGTCGTACAGCGGTATGGTGGAGAGAGGATCCTGCCCGCGAGGGCTCACAGTCTACAAGGGATGGGTGAGGATACTGTAGGTGAGGGTAGAGCTGGTCGTACAGCGGTATGGTGGAGCGAGGACCCTGCCCGCGAGGGCTCACAGTCTACAGGGGATGGGTGAGGATACAGTAGGTGAGGGTAGAGCTGGTGGTGCAGCGGTATGGTGGAGCGAGGACCCTGCCCCCGAGGGCTCACAGGGCTCACAGTCTACAAGGGATGGGTGAGGATACAGTAGGTGAGGGTAGAGCTGGTGGTGCCGCGGTATGGTGGAGCGAGGACCCTGCCCGCTAGGGCTCACAGTCTACAGGGGATGGGTGAGGATACAGTAGGTGAGGGTAGATCTGGTCGTGCAGCAGTATGGTGGAGAGAGGAACCTGCCCTCGAGGGCTCACAGTCTACAAGGGATGGGTGAGGATACCGTAAGTGAGGGTAGAGCTGGTCGTGCATCGGTATGGAGGAGCGAGGACCCTGCCTGCGAGGGCTCACAGTCTACAGGGGATGGGTGAGAATACAGTAGGTGAGGGTAGAGCTGGTCGTACAGCGGTGTGGTGGAGAGAGGATCCTGCCCGCGAGGGCTCACAGTCTACAAGGGATGGGTGAGGATACAGTAGGTGAGGGTAGAGCTGGTCGTGCAGCGGTATGGTGGAGTGAGGACCCTGCCCGCGAGGGCTCACAATCTACAGGGGATGGGTGAGGATACAGTAGGTGAGGGTAGAGCTGGTCGTGCAGCGGTATGGTGGAGCGAGGACCCTGCCCGCGAGGGCTCACAATCTACAAGCCATGGGTGAGGATACAGTAGGTGAGGGTAGAGCTGGTCGTACAGCGGTATGGTGGAGCGAGGACCCTGCCCGCGAGGGCTCACAATCTACAAGGGATGGGTGAGGATTCAGTAGGCGAGGGTACAGCTGGTCGTGCAGTGGTATGGTGGAGCGAGGACCCTGCCCGCGAGGGCTCACAGTCTACAAGGGATGGGTGAGGATACAGTAGGTGAGGGTAGAGCTGGTCGTGTAGCGGTATGGTGGAGCTAGGACCCTGCCCGCGAGGGCTCACAGTCTACAAGGGATGGGTGAGGATACAGTAGGTGAGAGTAGAGCTGGTCGTGTAGAGGTATGGTGGAGCGAGGACCCTGCCCGCGAGGGCTCACAGTCTACAGGGGATGGGTGAGGATACAGTAGGTGAGGGTAGAGCTGGTCGTGCAGCGGTATGGTGAAGCGAGGACCCTGCCCGCGAGGGCTCACAGTCTACAAGGGATGGGTGTGGATACAGTAGGTGAGGGTAGAGCTGGTCGTGTAGCGGTATGGTGGAGCGAGGACCCTGCCCGCGAGGGCTCACAATCTACAAGGGATGGGTGAGGATACAGTAGGTGAGGGTAGAGCTGGTCGTACAGCGGTATGGTGGAGCGAGGACCCTGCCCCCAAGGGCTCACAGTCTACAAGGGATGGGTGAGGATACAGTAGATGAGGGTAGAGCTGGTGGTGCAGCGGTATGGTGGAGCGAGGACCCTGCCCGCGAGGGCTCACAGTCTACAGGGGATGGGTGAGGATACAGTAGGTGAGGGTAGAGCTGGTCGTGCAACAGTATGGTGGAGAGAGGAACCTGCCCGCGAGGGCTCACAGTCTACAAGGGATGGGTGAGGATACAGTAGTTGAGGGTAGAGCTGGTCGTGCAGCGGTATGGTGGAGTGAGGACCCTGCCCGCGAGGGCTCACAATCTACAGGGGATGGGTGAGGATACAGTAGGTGAGGGTAGAGCTGGTCGTACAGCGGTATGGTGGAGTGAGGACCCTGCCCGCGAGGGCTCACAGTCTACAGGGGATGGGTAAGGATACAGTAGGTGAGGGTAGAGCTGGTCGTACAGCGGTATGGTGGAGCGAGGACCCTGCCCGCGAGGGCTCACAGTCTACAGGGGATGGGTGAGGATACAGTAGGTGAGGGTAGAGCTGGTCGTGCAGCGGTATGGTGGAGCGAGGACCCTGCCCGCGAGGGCTCACAATCTACAAGGGATGGGTGAGGATACAGTAGGTGAGGGTAGAGCTGGTCGTACAGCGGTATGGTGGAGCGAGAACCCTGCCCCCGAGGGCTCACAGTCTACAAGGGATGGGTGAGGATACAGTAGGTGAGGGTAGAGCTGGTGGTGCAGCGGTATGGTGGAGCGAGGACCCTGCCCGCGAGGGCTCACAGTCTACAGGGGATGGGTGAGGATACAGTAGGTGAGGGTAGAGCTGGTCGTGCAGCAGTATGGTGGAGAGAGGAACCTGCACGCGAGGGCTCACAGTCTACAAGGGATGGGTGAGGATACAGTAAGTGAGGTTAGAGCTGGTCGTGCAGCGGTATGGAGGAGAGAGGACCCAACCCGCGAGGGCTCACAGTCAACAGGGGATGGGTGAGGATACAGTAGGTGAGGGTAGAGCTGGTCGTACAGCGGTATGGTGGAGAGAGGATCCTGCCCGCGAGGGCTCACAGTCTACAAGGGTTGGGTAAGGATACAGTAGGTGAGGGTAGAGCTGGTGGTGCAGCGGTATGGTGGAGCGAGGACCCTGCCCGCGAGGGCTCACAGTCTACAGGGGATGGGTGAGGATACAGTAGGTGAGGGTTGAGCTGGTCGTGCAGCAGTATGGTGGAGAGAGGAACCTGCCCGCGAGGGCTCACAGTCTACAAGGGATGGGTGAGGATACAGTAAGTGAGGGTAGAGCTGGTCGTGCAGCGGCATGGAGGAGCGAGGACCCTGCCCGCGAGGGCTCACAGTCTACAGGGGATGGGTGAGGGTACAGTAGGTGAGGGTAGAGCTGGTCGTACAGCGGTATGGTGGAGAGAGTATCTTGCCCGCGAGGGCTCACAGTCTACAAGGGATGGGTGAGGATACAGTAGGTGACGGTAGAGCTGGTCGTGCAGCGGTATGGTGGAGCGAGGACCCTGCCCGCGAGGGCTCACAATCTACAAGGGATGGGTGAGGATACAGTAGGTGAGGGTAGATCTGGTCGTACAGCGGTATGGTGGAGCGAGGACCCTGCCCGTGAGGGCTCACAATCTACAAGGGATGGGTGAGGATACAGTAGGTGGGGGTAGAGCTGGTCGTGCAGTGGTATGGTGGAGCGAGGACCCTGCCCGCGAGGGCTCACAGTCTACAGGGGATGGGTGAGGATACAGTAGGTGAGGGCAGAGCTGGTCGTGCAGTGGTATGGTGGAGCAAGGACCCTGCCCGCGAGGGCTCACAGTCTACAGGGGACGGGTGAGGATACAGTAGGTGAGGGTAGAGCTGGTCGTGTAGCGGTATGGTCGAGCGAGGACCCTGCCCGCGAGGGCTCACAGTCTACAAGGGATGGGTGAGGATACAGTAGGTGAGGGTAGAGCTGATCGTGTAGCGGTATGGTGGAGCGAGGACCCTTCCCGCGAGGGCTCACAGTCTACAGGGGATGGGTGAGGATACAGTAGGTGAGGGTAGAGCTGGTCGTGCAGTGGTATGGTGGAGCGAGGACCCTGCCCGCGAGGGCTCACAGTCTACAGGGGATGGGTGAGGATACAGTAGGTGAGGGTATAGCTGGTCGTGCAGCGGTATGGTGGAGCGAGGTCCCTGCCCGCGAGGGCTTACAGTCTACAAGGGATGGGTGAGGATACAGTAGGTGAGGGCAGAGCTGGTCGTGCAGCGGTATGGTGGAGCGAGGACCCTGCCCTCGAGGGCTCACAGTCTACAAGGGATGGGTGAGGATACAGTAGGTGAGGGTAGAGCTGGTCGTGCAGCGGTATGGTGGAGCGAGGACCCTGCCCGCGAGGGCTCACAATCTATAAGGGATGGGTGAGGATACAGTAGGTGAGGGCAGAGCTGGTCGTGCAGCGGTATGGTGGAGCGAGGACCCTTCCCGCGAGGGCTCACAGTCTACAAGTGATGGGTGTGGATACAGTAGGTGAGGGTAGAGCTGGTCGTGCAGCGGTATGGTGGAGTGAGGACCCTGCCCGCGAGGGCTCACAATCTACAAGGGATGGGTGAGGATACAGTAGGTGAGGGTAGAGCTGGTCTTGCAGCGGTATGGAGGAGCGAGGGTTACTGCAGGTTGTAGGCTTGTCGGAAGAGGTGGGTCTTCAGGTTCCTTTTGATGGTTTCCACGGTAGGCGAGAGTCTGATGTGTTGGGGTACAGCGTTCCAGAGTAGGGGGGATGCACGGGAGAAATCTTGTATGCGATTGTAGTAAGAGGAGATAAGAGAGGAGTAGAGAAGGAGATCTTGTGAGGATCGGAGGCTGCGTGCAGTTATGTAACGGGAGACTAGGTCACAGATGTATGGAGGAGACAGGTTGTGAATGGCTTTGTATGTCATGGTTAGGGTTTTGAACTGGAGTCTCTGGGTAATGGGGAGCCAGTGAAGGGATTGACAGAGAAGAGAGGCCGGGGAATAGCGGGAGGACAGGTTGATTAGTCGAGCAGCAGAGTTTAGGATAGATTGGAGGGGTGCAAGAGTGTGAGAGGGGAGGCCACAGAGCAGGAGGTTGCAGTAGTCAAGGCGGGAGATGATGAGGGCATGCACTAGTGTTTTTGCAGATTCATGGTTGAGGAATGTGCGGATCCGGGAGATATTTTTGAGTTGGAGTCGGCAGGAAGTGGAAAGGGCTTGGATATGTGGTGTGAAGGAGAGATCAGAGTCCAGGGTTACCCCAAGGCAGCAAGCCTGAGGGACTGGGGAGAGTGGGCAGCCATTGACTGTGATGGATAGGTCAGGTGGGGGGTTGAGTGAGATGGTGGAAAGATGAGGAATTCGGTTTTATCCAAGTTAAGTTTTAGAAATCTATCAGAGAAGAAGGATGAAATAGCAGACAGACATTGTGGGATTTTGGTTAGTAAGGAGGAGATATCGGGTCCAGAGAGGTAGATCTGTGTGTCATCAGCATAGAGGTGATACCGAAAGCCGTGAGACTCTATGAGCTGTCCCAGGCCTAAGGTGTAGATGGAGAAGAGCAGGGGTCCTAGAACTGAACCTTGGGGGACACCGACAGATAGGGGGCGAGATAAGGAGGTGGTGTGTGAGTGAGAGTGAATATCCGGTCTGTTAGGTATGAGGAGATCCAGGATAGGGCCAAGTCTGTGATGCAGAGAGATGAGAGTGTCTGTAGTAAGAGGGAATGGTCCACTGTGTCGAAAGCAAATGCCAGGTCTAGGAGGAGGAGGACAGAGTAGTGTCGCTTAGATTTGGCGGTTAGTAGGTCGTTGGTGACTTTAGTCAGGGCAGTTTCAGTAGAATGGTGCGGCCGGAAGCCAAATTGTAAGCGGCCAAAGAGGGAGCAGGAGGAGAGGTGGGAGGACAGTTCAGAATGGACGTGTTGTTCCTGTAGTTTTGAGGCGTAGGGGAGAAGTGATATGGGGCGATAGCTAGTCAGAGAGGATGGGTCAAGGGAGGGTTTTTTGAGGATGGGTGTGATTGAAGCATGTTTAAAACATGAGAAGACACCAGTTGTTAGTGACAGGTTGAAGAGGTGGGTTAGTGTTGGGATGAAGACTATGGTAAGATAAGGGATGAGGTGGGACTGGATTGGGTCAAGTTCACAGGTGGTGAGGTGTGATTTGGAGAGTAAAGAGGAAACTTGATCTTCTGTAATGGTGGAGAAGTTTGTTTTGGAGGAGGAAGGCTGAGTAGATATGATGCGGGGCTGGGGGGACTTTAGGCAAAATCTTTGTCTGACGTAAATCTTCTACTTGAAGAATGAGGCAAAGTCTTCAGCTGAGATGAGAGGAGAGGGAGGAGGCACTGGGGGATGGAGGAGAGAATTGAAAGTGTTGAATAGCTGTTTGGGGTTGTGAGACAGGGAGGATATGAGAGATGAGAAGTAGGTTTGTTTTTCTGCAGTGAGTGTGGACTTGAAAATAGTGAGGGATTGTTTGAATTCGGTGAAGTGCTCGTTGGAGTGGGACCTTTTCCATCTCCACTCAGCAACCTTAGACATCCGCCTTAGTTCTTTAGTGAGACTGGTGTGCCAGGGTTGCCTGTTGATTGTGCGAGCTTTGGTATGTGTGAGGGGGTGACAGATTCGAAAGCTGCAGCTATTGTGGTGTTGTATAAAGCAGCAGCAGCATCTGCATCATGTAAGGAACTAATGTCTGTAAGAGGGAGGAGGGATTCAGAGAGTGAGTGTAGGTCGAGGTGTTTGAGGTTTCTTTGAGGGTGTGCAGGTTTGTTGAGTGGGGATTGTGCACCTGGAGAGGAGAGGGAAGAGCATTTAAGTAGGTTGTGATCAGAGAGAGGGAGAAGTGAGTTAGAGAGGTTAGATCGGGAACAGAGGCGGGTGAAGATGAGGTCCAGTGTGTGGCCGTCTGGTTGTCAGGCCTCGCTCCTCTCACCAGGTCACAGGAATTGGCTATTGAAATCATCCTACAATATGGGAATAATCTATATTTTTGCACCATGTTCGCCAGTAGAGGCCTCACTGGTTGATCCTTTTAATGGCAAATTGCAGCTTTCGAGACTGCTCCGGTCTCTTCATCAGGCGTCTAATTAGAGCCAGTTGGGAAAAGAGACCGGAGCAGTCTCGAAAGCTGCAATTTGCCATTAAAAGGATCAACCACTGAGGACTCTCAATACGGCCAATTATCTTGGCTCCTGGCACTGGGCCAATAAAGGACCCCGCTGTATTAACCCCGAGTGACCGGGCTCCAATATCCAACAGAGACCGAGCTTTGCCGTCCCTCTGACAACTCTTAATGGCGTGATAAAAGGGCGGAGTTAAACGGTTACAATGTATCAACTGCAGTGAATAACAATGACTGTTACCATGGTAACACTGACCAGATCCGTTATTCTGAACCGACCATTTCCTATTGCGTGTATTGCGCCTGACGCTCCGCTGCAGCCATGTTGGGCTCGTGTTTTCGGTCATGACTTTGGCCCGGCTGCCCATCCCCCGGCCATTGTGTATTGTGCAGGATCGGGCGCGGTCACCATAAAGGATATCTGTTATGTAAGACGTTCTGTTCCATCCGGAGACAAGAGGGGCTCAGTGCAGCCCTGGCTCCTGCTGACCCTCGGGAGGGGGCACATACTTTACAGTGTGTATCTCTGGGCTTCACCATGTGACTGCACAGTCCCTGCATTGTGCGCTCCGCGCCCCGGGGCTTCGGTGTCCGGTCACAGGACCGTGCGAAAAGCTTCATTATTTCCCAATTACATCAGTAAAGGCAAAGACCTCCTGACTGCGGCCGATCCGAGGACACGAGTAATGAGGTCAGCGGGGGTCTGGACCCGACAACCACAGCGCTGACCACTGCCTGATGGAGCCGCAGCTGAGCAGAACGGAAGAATGACAGTGTAGAACCAGGAGCGGACGAAAAGGACAGCACCAGAAGCGGACGGCAATGACAGCGAGGAGCGGACGACACGGACAGAACCAGGAGCGGACGGCAAAGACAGCGAGGAGCGGACGACACGGACAGAACCAGGAGCGGACGGCAATGACAGCGAGGAGCGGACGACACAGACAGAACCAGAAGCGGACGGCAATGACAGCGAGGAGTGGACGACACGGACAGCACCAGAAGCGGACGGCAATGACAGCGAGGAGCGGACGACACCGACTGAACCAGGAGCGGACGGCAAAGACAGCGAGGAGCGGACGACACGGACAGAACCAGGAGCGGACGGCAAAGACAGCGAGGAGCGGACGACACGGACAGAACCAAGAGCGGACGGCAATGACAGCGAGGAGCGGACGACACGGACAGAACCAGGAGCGGACTTCAATGACAGCGAGGAGCGGACGACACGGACAGCACCAGAAGCGGACGGCAATGACAGCGAGGAGCGGACGACACGGACAGAACCAGGAGCGGACGACAATGACAGCGAGGAGCGGACGATACGGACAGAACCAAGAGCGGACGGCACTGACAGCGAGGAGCGGACGACATGGACAGAACCAAGAGCGGACGACACGGACAGAACCAAGAGCGGACGGCAATGACAGCGAGGAGCGGACGACACGGACAGAACCAAGAGCGGACGGCAAAGACAGCGAGGAGCGGACGGCACGGACAGAACCAGGAGTGGACGGCAATGACAGCGAGGAGCGGACGACACAGACAGCACCAGAAGCGGACTTCAATGACAGCGAGGAGCGGACGACACGGACAGCACCAGAAGCGGACGGCAATGACAGCGAGGAGCGGACGACACGGACAGAACCAGGAGCGGACGGCAATGACAGCGAGGAGCGGACGACACGGACAGAACCAGGAGCGGAAAGCAATGACAGCGAGGAGCGGACGGCACGGACAGAACCAGGAGTGGATGGCAATGACAGCGAGGAGCGGACGACACGGACAGCACCAGAAGCGGACGGCAATGACAGCGAAGAGCGGACGACACGGACAGCACCAGAAGCGGACGGCAATGACAGCGAGGAGCGGACGACACGGACAGAACCAGGAGCGGACAGCAGTGACAGCGAGAAGCGGACGACACGGACAGAACCAGAAGCGGACGGCAATGACAGCGAGGAGCGGACGGCACGGACAGAACCAAGAGCGGATGGCACTGACAGAACCAGGAGTGGACGGTAATGACAGCGAGGAGCAGACGACACGGACAGAACCAGGAGCCGATGGCAATGACAGCGAGGAGCGGACAACACGGACAGAACCAGGAGCGGACGGCAATGACAGCGAGGAGCGGACGACACGGACAGAACCAGGAGCGGACGACACGGACAGAACCAAGAGCGGACGGCACTGACCGAACCAGGAGTGGACGGTAATGACAGCGAGAAGCAGACAACACGGACAGAACCAAGAGCGGACGACACGGACAGAACCAAGAGCGGACGCACGGACAGAACCATGAGCGGACGGCACGGACAGAACCAGGAGCGGACGGCACGGACAGAACCAGGAGTGGACGGTAATGACAGCGAGGAGCAGACGACACGGACAGAACCAAGAGCAGACGACACGGACAGAACCAAGAGCGGACGGCACGGACAGAACCAGGAGCGGACGGCACGGACAGAACCAGGAGCGGATGGCACGGACAGAACCAGGAGTGGACGGCAATGACAGCAAGGAGCCGAAGACACGGACAGAACCAAGAGCGGACGGTACTGACAGAACCAGGAGCGGACGGCAATGACAGCGAGGAGCGGACGGCACGGACAGAACCAAGAGCGGACGGCACGGACAACCAAGAGCGGACGGCACGGACAGAACCAAGAGCGGACGGCACGGACAGAACCAGGAGCGGACGGCACGGACAGAACCAGGAGCGGACGGCACGGACAGAACCAGGAGCGGACAGAACGAACAGAACCAGGAGCGGACGGCACGGACAGAACCAGGAGTGGACGGCAATGACAGCAAGGAGCAGACGACACGGACAGAAGCAAGAGCGGACGGCACTGACAGAACCAGGAGCGGACGGCAATGACAGCGAGGAGCGGACGACACGGACAGAACCAGGAGCGGACGGCAATGACAGCGAGGAGCGGACGACACGGACAGAACCAGGAGCGGACGGCAATAACAGCGAGGAGCGGACGACACGGACAGAACCAGGAGCGGACGACACGGACAGAACCAGGAGCAGACGGCACTGACAGAACCAGGAGCGGACGGCACTGACAGAACCAGGAGCGGACGGCACGGACAGAACCAGGAGCGGACGGCACGGACAGAACCAGGAGCGGACGGCAATGACAGCAAGGAGCCGAAGACACGGACAGAACCAAGAGCGGACGGCACTGACAGAACCAGGAGCGGACGGCAATGACAGCGAGGAGCGGACGGCACGGACAGAACCAAGAGCGGACGGCACGGACAACCAAGAGCGGACGGCACGGACAGAACCAAGAGCGGACGGCACGGACAGAACCAGGAGCGGACGGCACGGACAGAACCAGGAGCGGACGGCACGGACAGAACCAGGAGCGGACGGCACGGACAGAACCAGGAGCGGACGGCACGGACAGAACCAGGAGCGGACGGCACGGACAGAACCAGGAGCGGACGGCACGAACAGAACCAGGAGCGGACGGCACGGACAGAACCAGGAGTGGACGGCAATGACAGCAAGGAGCAGACGACACGGACAGAACCAAGAGCGGACGGCACTGACAGAACCAGGAGCGGACGGCAATGACAGCGAGGAGCGGACGACACGGACAGAACCAGGAGCGGACGGCAATGACAGCGAGGAGCGGACGACACGGACAGAACCATGAGCGGACGGCAATGACAGCGAGGAGCGGACGACACGGACAGAACCAGGAGCGGACGACACGGACAGAACCAGGAGCGGACGGCACTGACAGAACCAGGAGCGGACGGCACTGACAGAACCAGGAGCGGACGGCACTGACAGAACCAGGAGCGGACGGCACTGACAGAACCAGGAGCGGACGGCACTGACAGAACCAGGAGCGGACGGCAATGACCGCGAGGAGCGGGCGACACGGACAGAACCAAGAGCGGACGACACTGACAGAACCAGGAGCGGACGCCACGGACAGAACCAGGAGCGGACGGCAATGACAGCGAGGAGCGGACGACACGGACAGAACCAGGAGCGGACCGCAATGACAGCGAGGAGCGGACGACACGGACAGAACCAGGAGTGGACGGCAATGACAGCGAGGAGCGGACGACACGGACAGAACCAAGAGCGGACGACACGGACAGAACCAGGAGCGGACGGCACTGACAGAACCAGGAGCGGACGGCACGGACAGCACCAGGAGCGGACGGCAATTACAGCGAGGAGCGGACGACATGGACAGAACCAAGAGCGGACGGCACTGACAGCGAGGAGCGGACGACATGGACAGAACCAAGAGCGGACGGCACTGACAGCGAGGAGCGGACGACATGGACAAAACCAAGAGCGGACGGCACTGACAGCGAGGAGCGGACGACATGGACAGAACCAGGAGCGGACGGCAATGACAGCGAGGAGCGGACGACACGGACAGAACCAGGAGCGGAAAGCAATGACAGCGAGGAGCGGACGGCACGGACAGAACCAGGAGTGGATGGCAATGACAGCGAGGAGCGGACGACACGGACAGCACCAGAAGCGGACGGCAATGACAGCGAAGAGCGGACGACACGGACAGCACCAGAAGCGGACGGCAATGACAGCGAGGAGCGGACGACACGGACAGAACCAGGAGCGGACAGCAGTGACAGCGAGAAGCGGACGACACGGACAGAACCAGAAGCGGACGGCAATGACAGCGAGGAGCGGACGGCACGGACAGAACCAAGAGCGGATGGCACTGACAGAACCAGGAGTGGACGGTAATGACAGCGAGTAGCAGACGACACGGACAGAACCAGGAGCCGATGGCAATGACAGCGAGGAGCGGACAACACGGACAGAACCAGGAGCGGACGGCAATGACAGCGAGGAGCGGACGACACGGACAGAACCAGGAGCGGACGACACGGACAGAACCAAGAGCGGACGGCACTGACCGAACCAGGAGTGGACGGTAATGACAGCGAGAAGCAGACAACACGGACAGAACCAAGAGCGGACGACACGGACAGAACCAAGAGCGGACGCACGGACAGAACCAGGAGCGGACGGCACGGACAGAACCAGGAGCGGACGGCACGGACAGAACCAGGAGTGGACGGTAATGACAGCGAGGAGCAGACGACACGGACAGAACCAAGAGCAGACGACACGGACAGAACCAAGAGCGGACGGCACGGACAGAACCAGGAGCGGATGGCACGGACAGAACCAGGAGTGGACGGCAATGACAGCAAGGAGCCGAAGACACGGACAGAACCAAGAGCGGACGGTACTGACAGAACCAGGAGCGGACGGCAATGACAGCGAGGAGCGGACGGCACGGACAGAACCAAGAGCGGACGGCACGGACAACCAAGAGCGGACGGCACGGACAGAACCAAGAGCGGACGGCACGGACAGAACCAGGAGCGGACGGCACGGACAGAACCAGGAGCGGACGGCACGGACAGAACCAGGAGCGGACAGAACGAACAGAACCAGGAGCGGACGGCACGGACAGAACCAGGAGTGGACGGCAATGACAGCAAGGAGCAGACGACACGGACAGAAGCAAGAGCGGACGGCACTGACAGAACCAGGAGCGGACGGCAATGACAGCGAGGAGCGGACGACACGGACAGAACCAGGAGCGGACGGCAATGACAGCGAGGAGCGGACGACACGGACAGAACCAGGAGCGGACGGCAATAACAGCGAGGAGCGGACGACACGGACAGAACCAGGAGCGGACGACACGGACAGAACCAGGAGCAGACGGCACTGACAGAACCAGGAGCGGACGGCACTGACAGAACCAGGAGCGGACGGCACGGACAGAACCAGGAGCGGACGGCACGGACAGAACCAGGAGCGGACGGCAATGACAGCAAGGAGCCGAAGACACGGACAGAACCAAGAGCGGACGGCACTGACAGAACCAGGAGCGGACGGCAATGACAGCGAGGAGCGGACGGCACGGACAGAACCAAGAGCGGACGGCACGGACAACCAAGAGCGGACGGCACGGACAGAACCAAGAGCGGACGGCACGGACAGAACCAGGAGCGGACGGCACGGACAGAACCAGGAGCGGACGGCACGGACAGAACCAGGAGCGGACGGCACGGACAGAACCAGGAGCGGACGGCACGGACAGAACCAGGAGCGGACGGCACGAACAGAACCAGGAGCGGACGGCACGGACAGAACCAGGAGTGGACGGCAATGACAGCAAGGAGCAGACGACACGGACAGAACCAAGAGCGGACGGCACTGAAAGAACCAGGAGCGGACGGCAATGACAGCGAGGAGCGGACGACACGGACAGAACCAGGAGCGGACGGCAATGACAGCGAGGAGCGGACGACACGGACAGAACCAGGAGCGGACGGCAATGACAGCGAGGAGCGGACGACACGGACAGAACCAGGAGCGGACGACACGGACAGAACCAGGAGCGGACGGCACTGACAGAACCAGGAGCGGACGGCACTGACAGAACCAGGAGCGGACGGCACTGACAGAACCAGGAGCGGACGGCACTGACAGAACCAGGAGCGGACGGCACTGACAGAACCAGGAGCGGACGGCAATGACCGCGAGGAGCGGGCGACACGGACAGAACCAAGAGCGGACGACACTGACAGAACCAGGAGCGGACGCCACGGACAGAACCAGGAGCGGACGGCAATGACAGCGAGGAGCGGACGACACGGACAGAACCAGGAGCGGACCGCAATGACAGCGAGGAGCGGACGACACGGACAGAACCAGGAGTGGACGGCAATGACAGCGAGGAGCGGACGACACGGACAGAACCAAGAGCGGACGACACGGACAGAACCAGGAGCGGACGGCACTGACAGAACCAGGAGCGGACGGCACGGACAGCACCAGGAGCGGACGGCAATTACAGCGAGGAGCGGACGACATGGACAGAACCAAGAGCGGACGGCACTGACAGCGAGGAGCGGACGACATGGACAAAACCAAGAGCGGACGGCACTGACAGCGAGGAGCGGACGACATGGACAGAACCAGGAGCGGACGGCAATGACAGCGAGGAGCGGACAGAACGAGGAGCGGACGGCAATGACAGCGAGGAGCGGACGACACGGACAGAACCAAGAGCGGACGACACTGACAGAACCAGGAGCGGACGGCAATGACAGCGAGGAGCGGACGGCACTGACAGAACCAGGAGTGGACGGCACGGACAGAACCAGGAGCGGACGGCAATGACAGCGAGGAGCAGACGACACGGACAGAACCAAGAGCGGACGACACGGACAGAACCAAGAGCGGACGGCACTGACAGCGAGGAGCGGACGACATGGACAGAACCAAGAGCGGACGGCACTGACAGCGAGGAGCGGACGACATGGACAGAACCAAGAGCGGACGGCACTGACAGCGAGGAGCGGACGACATGGACAGAACCAAGAGCGGACGGCACTGACAGCGAGGAGCGGACATGGACAGAACCAAGAGAGGACGGCACTGACAGCGAGGAGCGGACGACATGGACAGAACCAGGAGCAGACGGCAATGACAGCGAGGAGCGGACAGAACGAGGAGTGGACGGCAATGACAGCGAGGAGCGGACGAAACGGACAGAACCAAGAGCGGACGACACGGACAAAACCAGGAGCGGACGACACGGACAGAACCAGGAGCGGACGGCACTGACAGAACCAGGAGCGGACGGCACTGACAGAACCAGGAGCGGACGGCAATGACCGCGAGGAGCGGGCGACACGGACAGAACCAAGAGCGGACGACACTGACAGAACCAGGAGCGGACGCCACGGACAGAACCAGGAGCGGACGGCAATGACAGCGAGGAGCGGACGACACGGACAGAACCAGGAGCGGACCGCAATGACAGCGAGGAGCAGACGACACGGACAGAACCAGGAGTGGACGGCAATGACAGCGAGGAGCGGACGACACGGACAGAACCAAGAGCGGACGACACGGACAGAACCAGGAGCGTACGGCACTGACAGAACCAGGAGCGGACCTCACGGACAGCACCAGGAGCGGACGGCAATTACAGCGAGGAGCGGACGACATGGACAGAACCAAGAGCGGACGGCACTGACAGCGAGGAGCGGACGACATGGACAGAACCAAGAGCGGACGGCACTGACAGCGAGGAGCGGACGACATGGACAGAACCAAGAGCGGACGGCACTGACAGCGAGGAGCGGACGACATGGACAGAACCAGGAGCAGACGGCAATGACAGCGAGGAGCGGACAGAACGAGGAGCGGACGGCAATGACAGCGAGGAGCGGACGACACGGACAGAACCAAGAGCGGACGACACTGACAGAACCAGGAGCGGACGGCAATGACAGCGAGGAGCGGACGGCACTGACAGAACCAGGAGTGGACGGCACGGACAGAACCAGGAGTGGACGGCAATGACAGCGAGGAGCAGACGACACGGACAGAACCAAGAGCGGACGGCACTGACAGCGAGGAGCGGACGACATGGACAGAACCCAGAGTGGACGGCGTTGACAGCGAGGAGCGGACGACATGGACAGAACCAAGAGCGGACGGCACTGACAGCGAGGAGCGGACGACATGGACAGAACCAAGAGCGGACGGCACTGACAGCGAGGAGCGGACGACATGGACAGAACCAGGAGCAGACGGCAATGACAGCGAGGAGCGGACAGAACGAGGAGCGGACGGCAATGACAGCGAGGAGCGGACGAAACGGACAGAACCAAGAGCGGACGACACGGACAGAACCAGGAGCGGACGGCAATGACAGCGAGGAGCGGACGACACGGACAGAACCAGGAGCAGACGGCAATGCCAGCGAGGAGCGGACGACATGGACAGAACCAAGAGCGGACGGCACTGACAGAACCAGGAGTGGACGGTAATGACAGCGAGGAGGAGACGACACTGACAGAACCAGGAGCGGACGGCAATGACAGCGAGGAGCAGACGACACGGACAGAACCAAGAGCGGACGACACGGACAGAACCAGGAGCGGACGACACAGACAGAACCAGGAGCGGACGGCAATGACAGTGAGGAGCAGACGACACGGACAGAACCAAGAGCGGACGACACGGACAGAACCAGGAGCGGACGACACGGACAGAACCAGGAGCGGACGGCACTGACAGAACCAGGAGCGGACGGCACGGACAGAACCAGGAGCGGACGGCAATGACAGCGAGGAGCAGACGACACGGACAGAACCAGGAGCGGACGACACGGACAGAACCAAGAGCAGACGGCTCTGACAGCGAGGAGCGGACGACATGGACAGAACCAAGAGCGGACGGCACTGACAGAACCAGGAGCGGACGGTAATGACAGCGAAGAGCAGACAACACAGACAGAACCAAGAGCGGACGACACGGACAGAACCAAGAGCGGATGGCACGGACAGAACCAGGAGCAGACGGCACGGACAGAACCAGGAGCGGACGGCACGGACAGAACCAGGAGTGGACGGCAATGACAGCGAGGAGCAGACGACATCGACAGAACGAGGAGTGGATGGCAATGACAGCGAGGAGCGGTCGACACGGACAGAACCAGGAGCGGACGGCAATGACAGCGAGGAGCGGACGACACGGACAGAGCCAAGAGCGAACAACACGGACAGAACCAGGAGCAGACGGCAATGCTAGCGAGGAGTGGACGACACGGACAGAACCAGGAGCCGATGGCAATGACAGCGAGGAGCGGACAACACGGACAGAACCAGGAGCGGACGGCAATGACAGTGAGGAGCGGACAACACGGACAGAACCAAGAGCGGACGGCACTGACCGAACCAGGAGCGGACGGTAATGACAGCGAGAAGCAGACGACACGGACAGAACCAAGAGCGGACGACACGGACAGAACCAAGAGCGGACGGCACGGACAGAACCAGGAGCGGACGGCACGGACAGAACCAGGAGTGGACGGCACTGACAGCGAGGAGCGGACGACATGGACAGAACCAAGAGCGGACGGCACTGACAGCGAGGAGCGGACGACATGGACAGAACCAAGAGCGGACGGCAATGACAGCGAGGAGCGGACAGAACGAGGAGCGGACGGCAATGACAGCGAGGAGCGGACGACACGGACAGAACTAAGAGCGGACGACACTGACAGAACCAGGAGCGGACGGCAATGACAGTGAGGAGCGGACGGCACTGACAGAACCAGGAGCGGACGGCACGGACAGAACCAGGAGCGGACGGCACGGACAGAACCAGGAGCGGACGGCACGGACAGAACCAGGAGCGGACGGCAATGACAGCGAGGAGCAGACGACACGGACAGAACCAAGAGCGGACGACACGGACAGAACCAAGTGCGGACGGCACTGACAGCGAGGAGCGGACGACATGGACAGAACCAAGAGCGGACGGCACTGACAGCGAGGAGCGGACGACATGGACAGAACCAAGAGCGGACGGCACTGACAGCGAGGAGCGGACATGGACAGAACCAAGAGCGGACGGCACTGACAGCAAGGAGCGGACGACATGGACAGAACCAGGAGCAGACGGCAATGACAGCGAGGAGCGGACAGAACGAGGAGCGGACGGCAATGACAGCGAGGAGCGGACGAAACGGACAGAACCAAGAGCGGACGACACGGACAGAACCAGGAGCGGACGACACGGACAGAACCAGGAGCGGACGGCAATGACAGCGAGGAGCGGACGACACGGACAGAACCAGGAGCAGACGGCAATGCCAGCGAGGAGCGGACGACATGGACAGAACCAAGAGCGGACGGCACTGACAGAACCAGGAGTGGACGGTAATGACAGCGAAGAGGAGACGACACGGACAGAACCAGGAGCGGACGGCAATGACAGCGAGGAGCGGACGACACAGACAGAACCAAGAGCGGACGACACGGACAGAACCAAGAGCAGACGGCTCTGACAGCGAGGAGCGCACGACATGGACAGAACCAAGAGCGGACGGCACTGACAGAACCAGGAGCGGACGGTAATGACAGCGAGGAGCAGACAACACAGACAGAACCAAGAGCGGACGACACGGACAGAACCAAGAGCGGACGGCACGGACAGAACCAGGAGCGGACGGCACGGACAGAACCAGGAGCGGACGGCACGGACAGAACCAGGAGCGGACGGCACGGACAGAACCAGGAGCGGACGGCACGGACAGAACCAGGAGTGGACGGCAATGACAGCGAGGAGCGGACGACATGGACAGAACGAGGAATGGATGGCAATGACAGCGAGGAGCGGTCGACACGGACAGAACCAGGAGCGGACGGCAATGACAGCGAGGAGCGGACGACACGAACAGAACCAAGAGCGAACAACACGGACAGAACCAGGATCGGACGGCAATGCCAGCGAGGAGCGGACGACACGGACAGAACCAGGAGCCGATGGCAATGACAGCGAGGAGCGGACAACACAGACAGAACCAGGAGCGGACGGCAATGACAGCGAGGAGCGGACAACACAAACAGAACCAAGAGCGGACGGCACTGACCGAACCAGGAGTGGACGGTAATGACAGCGAGAAGCAGACGACACGGACAGAACCAAGAGCGGACGACACGAACAGAACCAAGAGCGGACGGCACGGACAGAACCAGGAGCGGACGGCACGGACAGAACCAGGAGCGGACGGCACGGACAGAACCAGGAGTGGACGATAATGACAGCGAGGAGCAGACGACACGGACAGAACCAAGAGCAGACGACACGGACAGAACCAAGAGCGGACGGCACGGACAGAACCAGGAGCGGACGGCACAGACAGAACCAGGAGCGGACGGCACGGACAGAACCAGGAGCGGACGGCACGGACAGAACCAGGAGTGGACGGCAATGACAGCAAGGAGCCGACGATACACGGACAGAACCAAGAGCGGACGGCACTGACAGAACCAGGAGCGGACGGCAATGACAGCGAGGAGCGGACGGCACGGACAGAACCAAGAGCGGACAGCACGGACAACCAAGAGCGGACGGCACGGACAGAACCAAGAGTGGACGGCACGGACAGAACCAAGAGCGGATGGCACGGACAGAACCAGGACCGGACGGCACGGACAGAACCAGGAGCGGACGGCACGGACAGAACCAGGAGTGGACGGCAATGACAGCAAGGAGCAGACGACACGGACAGAACCAAGAGCGGACGGCACTGACAGAACCAGGAGCGGACGGCAATGACAGCGAGGAGCGGACGGCACGGACAGAACCAAGAGCGGACGGCACGGACAGAACCAAGAGCGGACGGCACGGACAGAACCAGGAGCGGACGGCACGGACAGAACCAGGAGCGGACGGCACGGACAGAACCAGGAGCGGATGGCACGGACAGAACCTGGAGCGAACACAAGGACAGAACCAGGAGCGGACGGCAAGGACAGAACCAGGAGCGGACGGCACGGACAGAACCAGGAGCGGACGGCACGGACAGAACCAGGAGCGGATGGCAAGGACAGAACCAGGAGCAGACACAAGGACAGAACCAGGAGCGGACGGCACGGACAGAACCAGGAGCAGACATAAGGACAGAACCAGGAGCGGACGGCAAGGACAGAACCAGGAGCGGACACAAGGACAGAACCACTGTCGTAGCATTACCAGAGGCAATAAGAGACCTCTTGGAGGACAGGGTGCAGACAGCTGACACCCATCTAATAGGGTTTACCAGAGTAGTGATCCCTATTAACAAGACTGTGACCTCTGACCTCACTGTAGTGACTGCTTCGTTCCTCACGTAACCTTTGACCGTGCTGTAGTGACCGTTCCCGATGTGAACTCGGACCTCACTGTAGTGACCGCTCCCGATGTGACCTCTGACCTTGCTGTAGTGACCGCTCCGTTTCCAATGTGACCTCTGACCTCGCTGCAGTGACTGTTCCCAGTGTGACCTCTGACCTTGCTGTAGTGACTGTTCCCGATGTGACCTCTGACCTCACTGTAAAGACCGTTCTCAATGTGACCTCTGACCTCACATTAGTGACCGCTCCATTCCCAACGTGATCTCTGACCTCACTGTAGTGACCGTTCCCTATGTGACCTCTGACCTCGCTGTAGTGACTGTTCCCGACGTGACCTCTGACCTCACTGTAGTGACCGTTCCCTATGTGACCTCTGACCTCGCTGTAGTGACTGTTCCCGATGTGACCTCGCTGTAGTGACTGTTCCCGATGTGACCTCTGACCTCACTAGTGACCATTCCCGATGTGACCTCTGACCTCACTGTAGTGACCGTTCCCGATGTGACTTCTAACCTCACTGTAGTGACCGTTCCCGATGTGACCTCTGACCTCACTGTAGTGACTGTTCCCGATGTGACCTCTGACCTTGCTGTAGTGACTGTTCCCGATGTGACCTCTGACCTCGCTGTAGTGACTGTTCCCGATGTGACCTCTGACCTCGCTGTAGTGACTGTTCCCGATGTGACCTCTGACCTCGCTGTAGTGACCGCTCTGTTCCCGATGCCTCCTGATTAGAGAGCTCCTCCGTCGCTGGCTGAGGGGAGTGATGGGTTTGCATCCCTCCATCTGGGAGGTGTTGTAGTCCCTGACTAGGGGTGCTCACGGATGCTGGTCAGCAATGAGGGTCATCCCCACCCTCGTTAGCTGCGTCCTGCTCTCACAGCTGCAGTTCCGTCTCACTGTGCTCATCTGTATCTATGGACCCTTGTACCAATTTCTCTCCCTTTTCAAGATCTCTGCTGTCAGTGAATGGGAACATTCGGAGGCTGAAAGCCCCTGAGGCATCATACCGCAGTCACCCCGGATGGTGGCGGTCACTGGCGCCTCATTACCTTGGCATCAGAGGGGGCACTATGGGACGCAGGAACCGTGCCCAGCCCCCCCTGTGCCGCCGCTGCAGGCAGTGCAGGGTTAACTGCTATCAGTGCAGGCAGGAAATCTGCTCTCACTTCCTCAGGAGCAGCCTCCCTGCGCCCCTGACTCATTCCTCTGCACTTCCTCAGGGCTCCTTCCATGACCCCAACTTCCTGCCTCACATCCCAGAAGCCTGTGGAGCGGGGACTTCATGTCCAGAGCAGCTTGGCCTAAAGTGGAGCCCCCCAGAGAGGGGGACCCCGACCTGATAATGTGCAGCCCCGCAGAGAAGGAGCCCCGACCTGATAATATGCAGCCCCCAGAGAGGGGGACCCCGACCTAATAATGTGCAGCCCCCCCAGAGAGGGAGCCCTGACCTGATAATGTGCAGCCCCCCAGAGAGGGAGCCCCGACCTGATAATGTACAGCCCCCCAGAGAGGGAGCCCCGACCTGATAATGTGCAGCCCCCCAGAGAGGGAGCCCCGACCTGATAATGTGCAGCCCCCCAGAGAGGGAGCCCCGACCTGATAATGTGCAGCCCCCCAGAGACGGAGCCCCGACCTGATAATGTGCAGCCCCCCAGAGAGGGAGCCCCGACCTGATAATCAGCAGCCCCCCAGAGAGGGAGCCCCGATGTGATAATGTGCAGCCCCCCAGAGAGGGAGCCCTGACCTGATAATCTGCGGCCCCCCAGAGAGGGAGCCCCGACCTGATAATGTGCTGCCTCCCAGAGAGGGAGCCCCGATGTGATAATGTTCAGCCCCCCAGAGAGGGAGCCCCTACCTGATAATCTGCGGCCCCCCAGAGAGGGAGCCCCGACCTGATAATGTGCAGCCCCCCAGAGAGGGAGCCCCGATGTGATAATGTGCAGCCCCCCAGAGAGGGAGCCCCGACCTGATAATGAGCAGCCCCCCAGAGAGGGAGCCCCGACCTGATAATGTGCTGCCCCCAGAGAGGGGGACCCCGACCTGATAATGTGCAGCCCCCCCAGAGAGGGAGCCCTGACCTGATAATGTGCAGCCCCCCAGAGAGGGAGCCCCGATGTGATAATGTGCAGCCCCCCAGAGAGGGAGCCCCGACCTGATAATGAGCAGCCCCCCAGAGAGGGAGCCCCGACCTGATAATGTGCAGCCCCCCAGAGAGGGAGCCCCGACCTGATAATGTACAGCCCCCCAGAGAGGGAGCCCCGACCTGATAATGTGCAGCCCCCCAGAGAGGGAGCCCGGACCTGATAATGTGCAGCCCCCCAGAGAGGGAGCCCCGACCTGAAAATGTGCAGCCCCCCAGAGAGGGAGACCCGACCTGATAATGTGCAGCCCCCCAGAGAAGGAGCCCCGACCTGATAATGTGCAGCCCCCCAGAGGAGGAGCCCCGACCTGATAATGTACAGCCCCCCAGAGAGGGAGCCCCGACCTGATAATGTGCAGCCCCCCAGAGACGGAGCCCCGACCTGATAATGTACAGCCCCCCAGAGAGGGAGCCCCAACCTGATAATGTGCAGCCCCCCAGAGAGGGAGCCCCAACCTGATAATGTGCAGCCCCCCAGAGACGGAGCCCCGACCTGATAATGTGCAGCCCCCCAGAGAAGGAGCCCCGACCTGATAATGTGCAGCCCCCCAGAGAGGGAGCCCCGACCTGATAACGTGCAGCCCCCCAGAGAGAGAGCCCAGACTTGGTAACGTGCAGCCCCCCAGAGAGGGAGCCCCTAACTGATAATGTGCAGCCCCCCAGAGAGGGAGCCCCGACCTGATAATGTGCAGCCCCCCAGAGAGGGAGCCCCGACCTAATAATGTGTATCCCCCAGAGACGGAGCCCCGACCTGATAATGTGCAGCCCCCCAGAGAGGGAGCCCCGACCTAATAATGTGTATCCCCCAGAGACGGAGCCCCGACCTGATAATGTGCAGCCCCCCAGAGAGGGAGCCCCGACCTGATAATGTGCAGCCCCCCAGAGAGTGAGCCTCGACCTGATAATGTGCAGCCCCCCAGAGACGGAGCCCCGACCTGATAATGTGCAGCCCCCCAGAGAGGGAGCCCCGACCTGATAATATGCAGCCCCCCAGAGAGGGAGCCCCGACCTGATAATGTGCAGCCCCCCAGAGAAGGAGCCCCGACCTGATAATGTGCAGCCCCCCAGAGAGGGAGCCCCGACCTGATAATGTGCAGCCCCCCAGAGAGAGAGCCCAGACCTGATAAAGTGCAGCACCCCAGAGATGGAGCCCCGACCTGATAATGTGCAGCCCCCCAGAGAGGGAGCCCCGACCTGATAATGTGCGGCCCCCCAAAGAGGGAGCCCCGACCTGATAATGTGCAGCCCCCCAGAGAGGGAGCCCCTACCTGATAATGTGCGGCCCCCCAGAAAGGGAGCCCCTACCTGATAATGTGCGGTCCCCCAGAGATGGAGCCCGACCTGATAATGTGCAGCCCCCCAGAGAGGGAGCCCTGACCTGATAGTGTGCAGCCCCCCAGAGAGGGAGCCCCAACCTGATAATGTGCAGCCTCCTAGAGAGGGAGCCCCTAACTGATAATGTGCAGTCCCCCAGAGAGGGAGCCCCGACCTGATAATGTGCAGCCCCCCAGAGAGGGAGCCCCGACCTGATAATGTGCAGCCCCCCAGAGAGGGAGCCCCGACCTGATAATGTGCAGCCCCCCAGAGAGGGAGCCCCGACCTGATAATGTGCAGCCCCCCAGAGACGGAGCCCCGACCTGATAATGTGCAGCCCCCCAGAGAGGGAGCCCCGACCTGATAATGAGCAGCCCCCCAGAGAGGGAGCCCCGATGTGATAATGTGCAGCCCCCCAGAGAGGGAGCCCTGACCTGATAATCTGCGGCCCCCCAGAGAGGGAGCCCCGACCTGATAATGTGCTGCCCCCCAGAGAGGGAGCCCCGATGTGATAATGTGCAGCCCCCCAGAGAGGGAGCCCCTACCTGATAATCTGCGGCCCCCCAGAGAGGGAGCCCCGACCTGATAATGTGCAGCCCCCCAGAGAGGGAGCCCCGATGTGATAATGTGCAGCCCCCCAGAGAGGGAGCCCCGACCTGATAATGAGCAGCCCCCAGAGAGGGAGCCCCGACCTGATAATGTGCTGCCCCCAGAGAGGGGGACCCGACCTGATAATGTGCAGCCCCCCCAGAGAGGGAGCCCTGACCTGATAATGTGCAGCCCCCCAGAGAGGGAGCCCCGATGTGATAATGTGCAGCCCCCCAGAGAGGGAGCCCCGACCTGATAATGAGCAGCCCCCCAGAGAGGGAGCCCCAACCTGATAATGTGCAGCCCCCCAGAGAGGGAGCCCCGACCTGATAATGTACAGCCCCCCAGAGAAGGAGCCCCGACCTGATAATGTGCAGCCCCCCAGAGAGGGAGCCCGGACCTGATAATGTGCAGCCCCACAGAGAGGGAGCCCCGACCTGATAATGTGCAGCCCCCCAGAGAGGGAGCCCCGACCTGATAATGTGCAGCCCCCCAGAGAAGGAGCCCCGACCTGATAATGTGCAGCCCCCCAGAGGAGGAGCCCCGACCTGATAATGTACAGCCCCCCAGAGAGGGAGCCCCGACCTGATAATGTGCAGCCCCCCAGAGACGGAGCCCCGACCTGATAATGTACAGCCCCCCAGAGAGGGAGCCCCAACCTGATAATGTGCAGCCACCCAGAGAGGGAGCCCCAACCTGATAATGTGCAGCCCCCCAGAGACGGAGCCCCGACCTGATAATGTGCAGCCCCCCAGAGAAGGAGCCCCGACCTGATAATGTGCAGCCCCCCAGAGAGGGAGCCCCGACCTGATAACGTGCAGCCCCCCAGAGAGAGAGCCCAGACCTGGTAACGTGCAGCCCCCCAGAGAGGGAGCCCCTAACTGATAATGTGCACCCCCCCAGAGAGGGAGCCCCGACCTGATCATGTGCAGCCCCCCAGAGAGGGAGCCCCGACCTAATAATGTGTATCCCCCAGAGACGGAGCCCCGACCTGATAATGTGCAGCCCCCCAGAGAGGGAGCCCCGACCTAATAATGTGTATCCCCCAGAGACGGAGCCCCGACCTGATAATGTGCAGCCCCCCAGAGAGGGAGCCCCGACCTGATAATGTGCAGCCCCCCAGAGATGGAGCCCCGACCTGATAATATGCAGCCCCCCAGAGAGGGAGCCCCGACCTGATAAATGTGCAGCCCCCCAGAGAAGGAGCCCCGACCTGATAATGTGCAGCCCCCCAAAGAGGGAGCCCCGACCTGATAATGTGCAGCCCCCCAGAGAGAGAGCCCAGACCTGATAAAGTGCAGCCCCCCAGAGATGGAGCCCCGACCTGATAATGTGCAGCCCCCCAGAGAGGGAGCCCCGACCTGATAATGTGCGTCCCCCCAAAGAGGGAGCCCCGACCTGATAATGTGCAGCCCCCCAGAGAGGGAGCCCCTACCTGATAATGTGCGGCCCCCCAGAAAGGGAGCCCCTACCTGATAATGTGCGGTCCCCTAGAGATGGAGCCCGACCTGATAATGTGCAGCCCCCCAGAGAGGGAGCCCTGACCTGATAGTGTGCAGCCCCCCAGAGAGGGAGCACCAACCTGATAATGTGCAGCCTCCTAGAGAAGGAGCCCCTAACTGATAATGTGCAGCCCCCCAGAGAGGGAGCCCCGACCTGATAATGTGCAGCCCCCCAGAGAGGGAGCCCCGACCTAATAATGAGCAGCCCCCCAGAAAGAAAGCCCCGAACTGATAATGTGAAGCCCCCCAGAGACGGAGCCCCGACCTGATAATGTGCAGAACCCCAGAGAGGGAGCCCCAACCTGATAATGTGCAGTCCCCCAGAGAGGGAGACCCGACCTGATAATGTGCAGCCCCCCAGAGAGGGAGTCCCGACCTGATAATGTACAGCCCCCCAGAGAGGGAGCACCGACCTGATAATGTGCAACCCCCCAGAGAAGTAGCCCTGTTCTGATAATGTGCAGCCCCCCAGAGAGGAAGCCCCGACCTGATAATGTACAGCCCCCCAGAGAGGGAGCCCCTACCTGATAATGTGCAGCCCCCTAGAGAGGGAGCCCCGACCTGATAATGTACAGCCCCCCAGAGTGGGATCCCCGACCTGATAATGTGCAGGCCACCAGAGAGGTAGCCCCGACCTGATAATGTGCAGTCCCCCAGAGAGGGAGACCCGACCTGATAATGTGCAGCCCCCCAGAGAAGGAGTCCCGACCTGATAATGTGCAGCCCCCCAGAGAGGGAGCCCCGACCTGATAATGTGCAACCCCCCAGAGAAGTAGCCCTGTTCTGATAATGTGCAGCCCCCCAGAGAGGAAGCCCCGACCTGATAATGTACAGCCCCCCAGAGAGGGAGCCCCTACCTGATAATGTGCAGCCCCCTAGAGAGGGAGCCCCGACCTGATAATGTACAGCCCCCCAGAGTGGGATCCCCGACCTGATAATGTGCAGGCCACCAGAGAGGTAGCCCCGACCTGATAATGTGCAGCCCCCCAGAGAGGTAGCCCCGACCAGATAATGTGCGGCCCCCCAGAAAGGGAGCCCCTACCTGATAATGTGCAGCCCCCCAGAGAGGTAGCCCCGACCTGATAATATGCAGCCCCCCAGAGAGGGAGCCCTGACCTGATAATGTGCGGCCCCCCAGAGAGGAAGCCCCGATGTGATAATGAGCAGCCCCCCAGAGAGGGAGCCCCGACCTGATAATGTCCAGCCCCCCAGAGATGGAGCCCCGGCCTGATAATGTGCAGCCCCCCAGAGAAGGAGCCCCGACCTGATAATGTGCAGCCCCCCAGAGAAGGAGCCCCGACCTGATAATGTGCAGCCCCCCAGAGAAGGAGCCCCGACCTGATAATGTACAGCCCCCCAGAGAGGGAGCCCCGACCTGATAATGTGCAGCCCCCCAGAGAGGGAGCCCCGACCTGATAATGTGCAGCCCCCCAGAGAGGGAGCCCCGACCTAATAATGTGTATCCCCCAGAGACGGAGCCCCGACCTGATAATGTGCAGCCCCCCAGAGACGGAGCCCCGACCTGATAATGTGCAGCCCCCCAGAGACGGAGCCCCGACCTGATAATGTGCAGCCCCCCAGAGAGGGAGCCCCGACCTGATAATGTGCAGCCCCCCAGAGAAGGAGCCCCGACCTGATAATGTGCAGCCCCCCAGAGAGGGAGCCCCGACCTGATAATGTGCAGCCCCCCAGAGAGAGAGCCCAGACCTGATAACGTGCAGCCCCCCAGAGATGGAGCCCCGACCTGATAATGTGCAGCCCCCCAGAGAGGGAGCCCTGACCTGATAATGTGCGGCCCCCCAGAGGGGAAGCCCCGATGTGATAATGAGCAGACCCCCAGAGAGGGAGCCCCGACCTGATAATGTCCAGCCCCCCAGAGAGGGAGCCCCGACCTGATATTATACAGCCCCCCAGAGAGGGAGCCCCGACCTGATAATGTGCAGCCCCCCAGAGAAGGAGCCCCGACCTGATAATGTGCAGCCCCCCAGAGAAGGAGCCCCGACCTGATAATGTACAGCCCCCCAGAGAGGGAGCCCCGACCTGATAATGTGCAGCCCCCCAGAGAGGGAGCCCCGACCTGATAATGTGCAGCCCCCCAGAGAGGGAGCCCCGACCTGATAATGTACAGCCCCCCAGAGAGGGAGGCCCAACCTGATAATGTGCAGCCCCCCAGAGAAGGAGCCCCGACCTGATAATGTGCAGCCCCCCAGAGACGGAGCCCCGACCTGATAACGTGCAGCCCCCCAGAGAGAGAGCCCAGACCTGGTAACGTGCAGCCCCCCAGAGAGGGAGCCCCTACCTGATAATGTGCAGCCCCCCAGAGAGGGAGCCCCGACCTGATAATGTGCAGCCCCCCAGAGAGGGAGCCGCGACCTAATAATGTGTATCCCCCAGAGACGGAGCCCCGACCTGATAATGTGCAGCCCCCCAGAGAGGGAGCCCCGACCTGATAATGTGCAGCCCCCCAGAGACGGAGCCCCGACCTGATAATGTGCAGCCCCCCAGAGAGGGAGCCCCGACCTGATAATATGCAGCCCCCCAGAGAGGGAGCCCTGACCTGATAATGTGCAGCCCCCCAGAGAAGGAGCCCCGACCTGATAATGTGCAGCCACCCAGAGGAGTAGCCCCGACCTGATAATGTACAGCCCCCCAGAGAGGGAGCCCCGACTTGATAATGTGCAGCCCCTCAGAGAGGGAGCCCCAACCTGATAATGTGCAGCCCCCCAGAGACGGAGCCCCGACCTAATAATGTGCAGCCCCCCAGAGAGGGAGCCCCGACCTGATAATGAGCAGCCCCCCAGAAAGAAAGCCCCGACCTGATAATGTGAAGACCCCCAGAGACGGAGCCCGACCTGATAGTGTGCAGCCCCCCAGAGAGGGAGCCCCGACCTGATAATGTGCAGCCCCCCAGAGAGGGAGCTCCTACCTGATAATGTGCGTCCCCCCAGAAAGGGAGCCCCTACCTGATAATGTGCGGTCCCCGAGAGATGGAGCCCGACCTGATAATGTGCAGCCCCCCAGAGAGGGAGCCCTGACCTGATAGTGTGCAGCCCCCCAGAGAGGGAGCCCCGACCTGATAATGTGCAGCCCCCTAGAGAGGGAGCCCCGACCTGATAATGTGCAGCCCCCCAGAGAGGGAGCCCCGACCTAATAATGTGCAGCCCCCCAGAGAGGGAGCCCCGACCTGATAATGAGCAGCCCCCCAGAAAGAAAGCCCCGACCTGATAATGTGAAGACCCCCAGAGACGGAGCCCGACCTGATAATGTGCAGAACCCCAGAGAGGAAGCCCCGACCTGATAATGTGCAGCCCCCCAGAGAGGGAGCCCCAACCTGATAATGTGCAGTCCCCCAGAGAGGGAGACCCGACCTGATAATGTGCAGTCCCCCAGAGAGGGAGCCCCGACCTGATAATGTGCAGCCCCCCAGAGAGGGAGCACCGACCTGATAATGTGCAGCCCCCCAGAGAGGGAGCCCCGACCTGATAATGTGCAGCCCCCTAGAGAGGGAGCCCCGACCTGATAATGTACAGCCCCCCAGAGAGGGAGCCCTGACCTGATAATGTGCAGCCCCCCAGAGAGGGAGCCCCGACCTGATATTGTGCAGCCCCCAGAGAAGGAGTCCCGACCTGATAATGTGCAGCCACCCAGAGAGGGAGCCCCGACCTGATAATGTGCAGCCACCTAGAGAGGGAGCCCCGACCTGATAATGTGCAGAACCACAGAGAGGCAGCCCCGGCCTGATAATGTGCAGCCCCCCAGAGAGGGAGCCCTGTTTTGATAATGTACAGCCCCCCAGAGAAGGAGCCCCGACCTTATAATGTGCAGCCCCCCAGAGAGAGAGCCCCGACCTGATAATGTGCAGGCCACCAGAGAGGGAGCCCCGACCTGATAATGTGCAGCCCCCCAGAGAGGTAGACCCGACCTGATAATGTGCGGCCCCCCAGAAAGGGAGCCCCTACCTGATAATGTGCAGCCCCCCAGAGAGGTAGCCCCGACCTGATAATGTGCTGTCCCCCAGAGAGGGAGCCCCGACCTGATAATGTGCAGGCCCCCAGAGTGGGAGCCCCGACCTGATAATGTGCAGACCCCCAGAAAGGGAGCCCCGACCTGATAATGTGCAGCCCCCCAGAGTGGGAGCCCCAACCTGATAATGTGCAGGCCCCCAAAGAGGGAGCCCCGACCTGATAATGTGCAGCCTCCCAGAGAGGGAGCCCCGACCTGATAATCTGCGGCCCCCCAGAGACGGAGCCCCGACCTGATAATGTGCAGAACCCCAGAGAGGGAGCCCCGACCTGATAATGTGCAGTCCCCCAGAGAGGGAGACCCGACCTGATAATGTGCAGTCCCCCAGAGAGGGAGCCCCGACCTGATAATGTGCAGCCCCCCAGAGAGGGAGCACCGACCTGATAATGTGCAGCCCCCCGAGAGGGAGCCCCGACCTGATAATGTGCAGCCCCCCAGAGAAGGAGTCCCGACCTGATAATGTACAGCCCCCCAGAGAGGGAGCACCGACCTGATAATGTGCAGCCCCCCAGAGAGGGAGCCCCGACCTGATATTGTGCAGCCCCCAGAGAGGGAGCCCCGACCTGATAATGTGCAGCCACCCAGAGAGGGAGCCCCGACCTGATAATGTGCAGCCCCCTAGAGAGGGAGCCCCGAAATGATAATGTGCAGAACCACAGAGAGGGAGCCCCGACCTGATAATGTGCAGTCCCCCAGAGAGGGAGACCCGACCTGATAATGTGCAGTCCCCCAGAGAGGGAACCCCGACCTGATAATGTGCAGCCCCCCAGAGAGGGAGCACCGACCTGATAATGTGCAGCCCCCCAGAGAGGGAGCCCCGACCTGATAATGTGCAGCCCCCCAGAGAAGGAGTCCCGACCTGATAATGTACAGCCCCCCAGAGAGGGAGCACCGACCTGATAATGTGCAGCCCCCCAGAGAGGGAGCCCCGACCTGATAATGTACAGCCCCCCGAGAGGGAGCCCCGACCTGATAATGTGCAGCCCCCTAGAGAGGGAGCCCCGACCTGATAATGTACAGCCCCCCAGACAGGGAGCCCTGACCTGATAATGTGCAGCCCCCCAGAGAGGGAGCCCCGACCTGATATTGTGCAGCCTCCAGAGAAGGAGTCCCGACCTGATAATGTGCAGCCACCCAGAGAGGGAGCCCCGACCTGATAATGTGCAGCCCCCTAGAGAGGGAGCCCCGAAATGATAATGTGCAGAACCACAGAGAGGGAGCCCCGACCTGATAATGTGCAGCCCCCCAGAGAGTGAGCCCTGTTCTGATAATGTGCAGCCCCCCAGAGAGGAAGCCCCGACCTGATAATGTGCAGGCCACCAGAGAGGGAGCCCCGACCTGATAATGTGCAGCCCCCCAGAGAGGTAGCCCCGACCTGATAATGTGCGGCCCCCCAGAAAGGGAGCCCCTACCTGATAATGTGCAGCCCCCCAGAGAGGTAGCCCCGACCTGATAATGTGCAGTCCCCCAGAGAGGGAGCCCCGACCTGATAATGTGCAGGCCCCCAGAGTGGGAGCCCCGACCTGATAATGAGCAGCCCCCCAGAAAGAAAGCCCCGACCAGATAATGTGAAGACCCCCAGAGACGGAGCCCGACCTGATAATGTGCAGAACCCCAGAGAGGAAGCCCCGACCTGATAATGTGCAGCCCCCCAGAGAGGGAGCCCCAACCTGATAATGTGCAGTCCCCCAGAGAGGGAGACCCGACCTGATAATGTGCAGTCCCCCAGAGAGGGAGCCCCGACCTGATAATGTGCAGCCCCCCAGAGAGGGAGCACCGACCTGATAATGTGCAGCCCCCCAGAGAGGGAGCCCCGACCTGTTAATGTGCAGCCCCCCAGAGAAAGATTCCCGACCTGATAATGTACAGCCCCCCAGAGAGGGAGCACCAACCTGATAATGTGCAGCCCCCCAGAGAGGGAGCCCCGACCTGATAATGTGCAGCCCCCTAGAGAGGGAGCCCCGACCTGATAATGTACAGCCCCCCAGAGAGGGAGCCCTGACCTGATAATGTGCAGCCCCCCAGAGAGGGAGCCCCGACCTGATATTGTGCAGCCCCCAGAGAAGGAGTCCCGACCTGATAATGTGCAGCCACCCAGAGAGGGAGCCCCGACCTGATAATGTGCAGCCCCCTAGAGAGGGAGCCCCGACCTGATAATGTGCAGAACCACAGAGAGGGAGCCCCGGCCTGATAATGTGCAGCCCCCCAGAGAGTGAGCCCTGTTCTGATAATGTACAGCCCCCCAGAGAAGGAGCCCCGACCTGATAATGTGCAGCCCCCCAGAGAGAGAGCCCCGACCTGATAATGTGCAGGCCACCAGAGAGGGAGCCCCGACCTGATAATGTGCAGCCCCCCAGAGAGGTAGCCCCGACCTGATAATGTGCGGCCCCCCAGAAAGGGAGCCCCTACCTGATAATGTGCAGCCCCCCAGAGAGGTAGCCCCGACCTGATAATGTGCTGTCCCCCAGAGAGGGAGCCCCGACCTGATAATGTGCAGGCCCCCAGAGTGGGAGCCCCGACCTGATAATGTGCAGACCCCCAGAAAGGGAGCCCCGACCTGATAATGTGCAGCCCCCCAGAGTGGGAGCCCCAACCTGATAATGTGCAGGCCCCCAAAGAGGGAGCCCCGACCTGATAATGTGCAGCCTCCCAGAGAGGGAGCCCCGACCTGATAATCTGCGGCCCCCCAGAGACGGAGCCCCGACCTGATAATGTGCAGCCCCCCAGAGAGGGAGCCCCGACCTGATAATGTGCAGCCCCCCAGAGAAGGAGTCCCGACCTGATAATGTACAGCCCCCCAGAGAGGGAGCACCGACCTGATAATGTGCAGCCCCCCAGAGAGGGAGCCCCGACCTGATAATGTACAGCCCCCCGAGAGGGAGCCCCGACCTGATAATGTGCAGCCCCCTAGAGAGGGAGTCCCGACCTGATAATGTACAGCCCCCCAGAGAGGGAGCCCTGACCTGATAATGTGCAGCCCCCCAGAGAGTGAGCCCCGACCTGATATTGTGCAGCCCCCAGAGAAGGAGTCCCGACCTGATAATGTGCAGCCACCCAGAGAGGGAGCCCCGACCTGATAATGTGCAGCCCCCTAGAGAGGGAGCCCCGAAATGATAATGTGCAGAACCACAGAGAGGGAGCCCCGACCTGATAATGTGCAGTCCCCCAGAGAGGGAGCCCCGACCTGATAATGTGCAGCCCCCCAGAGAGGGAGCACCGACCTGATAATGTGCAGCCCCCCAGAGAGGGAGCCCCGACCTGATAATGTGCAGCCCCCCAGAGAAGGAGTCCCGACCTGATAATGTACAGCCCCCCAGAGAGGGAGCACCGACCTGATAATGTGCAGTCCCCCAGAGAGGGAGCCCCGACCTGATAATGTACAGCCCCCCGAGAGGGAGCCCCGACCTGATAATGTGCAGCCCCCTAGAGAGGGAGCCCCGACCTGATAATGTACAGCCCCCCGAGAGGGAGCCCTGACCTGATAATGTGCAGCCCCCCAGAGAGGGAGCCCCGACCTGATATTGTGCAGCCCCCAGAGAAGGAGTCCCGACCTGATAATGTGCAGCCACCCAGAGAGGGAGCCCCGACCTGATAATGTGCAGCCCCCTAGAGAGGGAGCCCCGAAATGATAATGTGCAGAACCACAGAGAGGGAGCCCCGACCTGATAATGTGCAGCCCCCCAGAGAGTGAGCCCTGTTCTGATAATGTGCAGCCCCCCAGAGAGGAAGCCCCGACCTGATAATGTGCAGGCCACCAGAGAGGGAGCCCCGACCTGATAATGTGCAGCCCCCCAGAGAGGTATCCCCGACCTGATAATGTGCGGCCCCCCAGAAAGGGAGCCCCTACCTGATAATGTGCAGCCCCCCAGAGAGGTAGCCCCGACCTGATAATGTGCAGTCCCCCAGAGAGGGAGCCCCGACCTGATAATGTGCAGGCCCCCAGAGTGGGAGCCCCGACCTGATAATGTGCAGACCCCCAGAAAGGGAGCCCCGACCTGATAATGTGCAGCCCCCCAAAGAGGGAGCCCCGACCTGATAATGTGCAGCCCCCCAGAGAGGGAGCCCTGACCTGATAATGTGCAGCCCCCCAGAGACGGAGCCCCGACCTTATAATGTGCAGCCCCCCAGAGACGGAGCCCCAACCATATTATATCTGATGTCATCACCAGGGGGCGGGGCTGACAACCCATCACACCATACACAAGCAGGTTGTGAGCAGTGATAGATGAGGAGCTGGTGCTAGAGTATAAGGGGTGTGGTCTTATATCAGTGATGTCATCACCAGGGGGCGGGGCTGACAACCCCTCACACATGTATACAGGCTGGTTGTCAGCTGTGATAGATGAGCTGGTGCTAGAGTATAAGGGGTGTGGTCTCATCATATTAGTGATGTCATCACCAGGGGGCGGGGCTGACAACCTCTCATACATGTGACGCGCCCCCTGGGCCAGTGTTGTTTGGGGGATACCCGGAGCCGGATCAGATGGGGGTTGTAGTCTCCGAGTGGCGGTGACCCGGTCCGTGCCCAGGGTGTCAAGCTCAGTGTGTGGCAGTCCTACAGATGTTACTGGATGTTCTTTAGTGTCGACTACGCCACCCGTTGATTTGCGGTCACTACGGCCGCCGCTGCAGCAGGGTCCGCTGAGGCTGGTGGTGTGTGTGCAGTTCAGGTAGTATAACCCCCAACGGGAGGGGTATAGCCTCAGGGGGTCAGTTGCAGAGGATGGTGGTTGTGGAGGTGCAGTGAGGATGGTAATGAAACTCAGAGTCGGGCTGTGCAGTTCAGGGTTTTTACTTACTGCTTTTGTGTTGGTCACTCCGGCCTTGAGTGACCACCCGAGCCGTGCTGCGTCCACCAGGTCCTGGACTCGGCCAACCCCCAGGTGATTCTGGAGCGTGTTCCTGAGCTCCCTTTCTGACTTGTCCTTCTCTCCGGCCTTCCCCACCAGGGATCCACCTAAGTCCGCCTCCCTCGGGCCTCTTGTTGGTAAAACCCTTGTCTCTGGGTTCCCTGACCCTATTCTTGGTTTGCCTTCCGGGTGGATTTAGTGGGTGGTCGTGGCAGATCCTGCCCACGACCTCTGGTCTCTGGCTAAGGATTAGTGCCCTCCACCAGCTTGGGATCCGGTACCCTTGTGCCAACTCTTCACCCTCTGGTCTAATTTTGGGTTCTTGGAGTTCCCTCTTCTCCCCCTCTGGGTCCTTCTTTTCTCCTCTCTCTCACTCTCTTGGCCTTGGAGCTGGCTGAGCTGCTCTGCTTGTCGGACCAAACCTCTACAAAAGACCCTGTTCTAAGATGGTTCCAACCTTATATACTCCCTCTATGTGTGAGCTCAGGTGACCAGCACCCAATGAGCTCCTAGCATTACCCAGACTGCTCCCCCTATCTGCCCCTACACTACTGGGATGTTCCACCCCCCTCCCACTCCAGCCAGGGACAGACGCTGTCGTACCTGCACATTTCTCTAGTGGGAGTACCATTGGTCTGTCCCCCGGAAATGGGATGTATGTAGTGCATGCAGCCTACTGAGCTCAGTTCCACACTCCATCCTTACCCGGGAGTGGAATACCACACCTCTGGCTTGAGGTGTAATACCCCTGTAGCAGCCGAATCCTCAGGGTGCTACATTCCCCCCTGGTAAATCACAGCACGTCCTCGGGCTGTAAGATATAAAAACATCCAAAACATACAATTTTTTTTTTTTCATAAACATAAACATATAAAACATCACATATATTATCAGCAATAAAACTTTTCATATAAAACTTTTCATAAATAACATCCTTGTAAACACTCTTGCTCCTCCGGCCACGGTGCAACTTGTGACCGGGAAAAGTGCGACAGTCTCTTCAAGAAAAACAACAGTTTCCTATAAAACCGGTAGGGGGCGCCTTAGGAAGCGCAACTATATACAAGGGGAATATGGCCGCTCTCAGTCCTCGGCCAGGTAATGGGAATAGGGACACGCGGGTTAACAGTTCACTCTTGTCCCAACGGGGACTTATTTAAAGCAGCAACAGTTCACTGTACCCCGATGGGTAACTATTTACAGTCTCTTTACCGTACTTTAACGACGGCGTCCTCCTGCTCCTTCTTTGGATTTAGACCCGTCCGGGTCCTCCTGCTCCTCCTCACACCGTAGCTCCTCCTCCGTCAGCCGGTGTACATGGAGGGCGTAGGGTCCTTTGGCACACTTGTGCCGGGTGAAGGTGACCTCGTCCCCTACATACAGGTCACGACCTCTGTGTCCCTCCGGCAGATGGCTTTCTACGTCTCTGCGTGTGACAAAGACGTCGCCGGGGGTATGATGGTCTTTTATGAAGCCCCACCCATGCTGCAGGTTGAATTTAATCACAGTCCCGGTGGTACGGGGACCATGAGCTGCACGGGGGTTCCTCCTGGTCCGGCTCTTCTGCTCCGCGCTCCTTATCTGTGCTTGCTGTTCCCGGACCCGCCTCTCTCTCCGCTCCTTCTCGAAGACCTCGAGCTGCTGGCGGCAGCACTCTGCACGCTCCGCTGCGGCCGCCCGAGTCTCCTGAGTGAACCCCATGAGGTCTCCTCCGGTGGGATCCCACTCAAACTGTGCCTCCTCTAGCGGGGGCTGGGTCCTCCTGACGGGCTTCGGAGCCGGAATCAGGGGCTCACACAGGGGCCTCGCCCTTTGGAGTTCCAGTTGGTAGTACTCCTGGGGCCATATGAAGGGCTGCCCATCCGGGCACGTATGCTGGGCGAACAGGTCCTCACCCAGGTGCGGTACTTTAGGTGTTATGGGCGCTGTGGTGGTAGCGGCGCCCGGGTTGACCAGGCCTTGCGACCAGGCTTGGGGCACGCTAAAGGAAAAGGGCACCGTAAGAACGGCGGCGCCCGTGGTTACTCGGCCCTGCGACCAGGCTGGTGGCTCCGCGGAGGTAGGGGGCGCTGTTGGAATGGCGGCGCCCGGGTGTACTAGGCCTTGCGACCAGGCCGATGGTATTTCCTGCTTTGCCGCGCTCAGGGTCGAAGCGCGTGACGTCACAGGGGTCGCGGCCGCGGTTTCCGGTTGAGGCCTAGTCTGCGGCGGTGACGATGCAGCGACGGGCACGGCAGGGGGAATTTCGGGCTCTGCGACGGGGAGCTGGGGCAGGCACGCGGTTTCCCGGCTCGGGGTAGAGATGTCCCCTTTACCTGCCTCCATTCGTTCAGCTCCCTTCTCGGCGCCGTCTCCAGCCTTCACTCCTCCTGCACCATCCTCAGAGGCGGTCTGTCTCCTCGTCTCGGGTGGCGTGCTCCGCTGACGGGTTTCGGTCCGCTGGGCCATCTCTCGGCTCCACTCCGCCAACGTCTCTCGCTGCACCCGGGCCATCCTCCGTGCGAGGCCCTCCAGCGCAGTCTGTGCACACTCCCGGTCTCGGGGGAGCTGTGCCAGGACCTCCACTAGGCCTAGTGGGGTTGTGGCTTGTAGCAGGCTCCTGACCACTGGGTCGGTGCTGCCTGACTCTCCCTCCATCTCCGGGTAGGCTCTCTCTGGACTCCTCTCCAGACTTCTTGTCTCCGGGTGCGCTCTCTCCAGACTCCTCCAGGCGACACCCATCTTCGTTCTTTTGTTCTGTCTCCGCCCACATTGAGGGTCGTCCCGGGGCAACTTTGTGATTGTCAGTTCCAGGGGCAGTTCTCTCACGCTGATGGACACTTCCAGCATCACAGTCTCTGTTGGTGGGCGCGGTTTCCGCTTTTGGCGCCATTCTTCGACCTGGCCCACGATGGGAGGTGACCTCTTGCCACCCTCTGGCACGCCCATAATGGCGTCCGCTCTTCCAAGGCGGGAAATCTTTGGAAATGGCGGGAATCGTCTCCCAGTGGCGGGAAACTCCACGGATTGCGGTAAAAAGCTGCAAATGGCGGACAACCGGCGGGAAACGACCTGTGATGGGGTCCGTTGGCGGGGACCCTCCGGAACCGGCGGGAGACTTCTTTTTAAGGTAACGGTGAACTTTTCTTCAGGCACGCAGTACCCGGTTGTTGCGGGCACATAATCCTGCCGACTACGCCAAAGTTGACGCGCCCCCTGGGCCAGTGTTGTTTGGGGGATACCCGGAGCCGGATCAGATGGGGGTTGTAGTCTCCGAGTGGCGGTGACCCGGTCCGTGCCCAGGGTGTCAAGCTCAGTGTGTGGCAGTCCTACAGATGTTACTGGATGTTCTTTAGTGTCGACTACGCCACCCGTTGATTTGCGGTCACTACGGCCGCCGCTGCAGCAGGGTCCGCTGAGGCTGGTGGTGTGTGTGCAGTTCAGGTAGTATAACCCCCAACGGGAGGGGTATAGCCTCAGGGGGTCAGTTGCAGAGGATGGTGGTTGTGGAGGTGCAGTGAGGATGGTAATGAAACTCAGAGTCGGGCTGTGCAGTTCAGGGTTTTTACTTACTGCTTTTGTTTGGTCACTCCGGCCTTGAGTGACCGCCCGAGCCGTGCTGCGTCCACCAGGTCCTGGACTCGGCCAACCCCCAGGTGATTCTGGAGCGTGTTCCTGAGCTCCCTTTCTGACTTGTCCTTCTCTCCGGCCTTCCCCACCAGGGATCCACCTAAGTCCGGCTCCCTCGGGCCTCTTGTTGGTAAAACCCTTGTCTCTGGGTTCCCTGACCCTATTCTTGGTTTGCCTTCCGGGTGGATTTAGTGGGTGGTCGTGGCAGATCCTGCCCACGACCTCCGGTCTCTGGCTAAGGATTAGTGCCCTCCACCAGCTTGGGATCCGGTACCCTTGTGCCAACTCTTCACCCTCTGGTCTAATTTTGGGTTCTTGGAGTTCCCTCTTCTCCCCCTCTGGGTCCTTCTTTTCTCCTCTCTCTCACTCTCTTGGCCTTGGAGCTGGCTGAGCTGCTCTGCTTGTCGGACCAAACCTCTACAAAAGACCCTGTTCTAAGATGGTTCCCACCTTATATACTCCCTCTATGTGTGAGCTCAGGTGACCAGCACCCAATGAGCTCCTAGCATTACCCAGACTGCTCCCCCTATCTGCCCCTACACTACTGGGATGTTCCACCCCCCTCCCACTCCAGCCACGGACAGACGCTGTCGTACCTGCACATTTCTCTAGTGGGAGTACCATTGGTCTGTCCCCCGGAAATGGGATGTATGTAGTGCATGCAGCCTACTGAGCTCAGTTCCACACTCCATCCTTACCCGGGAGTGGAATACCACACCTCTGGCTTGAGGTGTAATACCCCTGTAGCAGCCGAATCCTCAGGGTGCTACACATGTATACAGGCAGGATGTCAGCAGTGAGAGATGAGGAGCTGGTGCTGTAGTATAAGGGGCGGGGTCTCATCATTATATCAGTGATGTCATCACCAGGGGGCGGGGCTGACAACCTCTCATACATGTATACAGGCAGGATGTCAGCAGTGATAGATGAGGAGCTGGTGCTGGAGTATAAGGGGTGTGGTCTCATCATTATATCAGTGATGTCATCACCAGGGGGCGGGGCTGACAACCTCTCATACATGTATACAGGCAGGAAGTCAGCAGTGATAGATGAGGAGCTGGTGCTGGAGTATAAGGGGCGGGGTCTCATCATTATATCAGTGATGTCATCACCAGGGGGCGGGGCTGACAACCTCTCACACATGTATAAAGGCAGGATGTCAGCAGTGATAGATGAGGAGCAGGTGCTGTAGTATAAGGGGCGGGGTCTCATCATTATATCAGTGATGTCATCACCAGGGGGCGGGGCTGACAACCTCTCATACATGTATACAGGCAGGATGTCAGCAGTGATAGATGAGGAGCTGGTGCTGGAGTATAAGGGGTGTGGTCTCATCATTATATCAGTGATGTCATCACCAGGGGGCGGGGCTGACAACCTCTCATACATGTATACAGGCAGGATGTCAGCAGTGATAGATGAGGAGCTGGTGCTGGAGTATAAGGGGTGTGGTCTCATCATTATATCAGTGATGTCATCACCAGGGGGCGGGGCTGACAACCTCTCATACATGTATACAGGCAGGATGTCAGCAGTGATAGATGAGGAGCTGGTGCTGGAGTATAAGGGGTGTGGTCTCATCATTATATCAGTGATGTCATCACCAGGGGGCGGGGCTGACAACCTCTCATACATGTATACAGGCAGGATGTCAGCAGTGATAGATGAGGAGCTGGTGCTGGAGTATAAGGGGTGTGGTCTCATCATTATATCAGTGATGTCATCACCAGGGGGCGGGGCTGACATCCCCTCACACATGTATACAGGCTGGTTGTCAGCAGTGATAGTTGAGGAGCTGGTGCTGGAGTATAAGGGGCGGGGTCTCATCATTATATCAGTGATGTCATCACCAGGGGGCGGGGCTGACAACCTCTCATACATGTATACAGGTTGGTTGTCAGCAGTGATAGATGAGGAGCTGGTGCTGTAGTATAAGGGGCGGGGTCTCATGTCTGATGTCATTATATCAGTGATGTCATCACCAGGGGGCGGGGCTGACAACCTCTCATACATGTATACACGCAGGATGTCAGCAGTGATAGATGAGGAGCTGGTGCTGCAGTATAAGGGGCGGGGTCTCATCATTATATCAGTGATGTCATCACCAGGGGGCGGGGCTGACAACCTCTCATACATGTATACAGGCAGGATGTCAGCAGTGATAGATGAGGAGCTGGTGCTGTAGTATAAGGGGCGGGGTCTCATCATTATATCAGTGATGTCATCACCAGGGGGCGGGGCTAACAACCTTTCATACTCCATACACAGGCAGGTTGTCAGCAGTGATAGATGAGGAGCTGGTGCTAGAGTATAAGGGGTGTGGTCTCATCATTATATCAGTGATGTCATCACCAGGGGGCGGGGCTGACAACCTCTCACACTCCATACACAGGCAGGTTGTCAGCAGTGATAGATGAGGAGCTGGTGCTGGAGTATAAGGGGCGGGGTCTCATCATTATATCAGTGATGTCATCACCAGGGGGCGGGGCTAACAACCTTTCATACTCCATACACAGGCAGGTTGTCAGCAGTGATAGATGAGGAGCTGGTGCTAGAGTATAAGGGGTGTGGTCTCATCATATCAGTGATGTCATCACCAGGGGGCGGGGCTGACAACCCCTCACACATGTATACAGGCTGGTTGTCAGCAGTGATATATGAGGGGCTGGTGCTAGAGTATAAGGGGTGTGGTCTCATCATTATATCAGTGATGTCATCACAAGGGGGCGGGGCTGACAACCTCTCACACTCCATACACAGGCAGGTTGTCAGCAGTGATAGATGAGGAGCTGGTGCTAGAGTATAAGGGGTGTGGTCTCATCATTATATCAGTGATGTCATCACCAGGGGGCGGGGCTGACATCCCCTCACACATGTATACAGGCTGGTTGTCAGCAGTGATAGATGAGGAGCTGGTGCTAGAGTATAAGGGGTGTGGTCTCATCATATCAGTGATGTCATCACCAGGGGGCGGGGCTGACAACCCCTCACACATGTATACAGGCTGGTTGTCAGCAGTGATATATGAGGGGCTGGTGCTAGAGTATAAGGGGTGTGGTCTCATCATATCAGTGATGTCATCACCAGGGGGCGGGGCTGACAACCTCTCATACATGTATACAGGCAGGATGTCAGCAGTGATAGATGAGGAGCTGGTGCTGCAGTATAAGGGGCGGGGTCTCATCATTATATCAGTGATGTCATCACCAGGGGGCGGGGCTGACAACCTCTCATACATGTATACAGGCAGGTTGTCAGCAGTGATAGATGAGGAGCTGGTGCTGCAGTATAAGGGGCGGGGTCTCATCATTATATCAGTGATGTCATCACCAGGGGGCGGGGCTGACAACCTCTCATACATGTATACAGGCAGGATGTCAGCAGTGATAGATGAGGAGCTGGTGCTGTAGTATAAGGGGCGGGGTGTCATCATTATATTAGTGATGTCATCACCAGGGGGCGGGGCTGACAACCTCTCATACATGTATACAGGCAGGATGTCAGCAGTGATAGATGAGGAGCTGGTGCTGTAGTATAAGGGGTGTGGTCTCATCATTATATCAGTGATGTCATCACCAGGGGGCGGGGCTGACAACCTCTCATACATGTATACAGTCAGGATGTCAGCAGTGATAGATGAGGAGCTGGTGCTGTAGTATAAGGGGTGTGGTCTCATCATTATATCAGTGATGTCATCACCAGGGGGCGGGGCTGACAACCTCTCATACATGTATACAGTCAGGATGTCAGCAGTGATAGATGAGGAGCTGGTGCTGTAGTATAAGGGGCGGGGTCTCATCATTATATCAGTGATGTCATCACCAGGGGGCGGGGCTGACAACCTCTCATACATGTATACAGGCAGGATGTCAGCAGTGATAGATGAGGAGCTGGTGCTGTAGTATAAGGGGTGTGGTCTCATCATTATATCAGTGATGTCATCACCAGGGGGCGGGGCTGACAACCTCTCATACATGTATACAGGCAGGATGTCAGCAGTGATAGATGAGGAGCTGGTGCTGTAGTATAAGGGACGGGGTCTCATCATTATATCAGTGATGTCAGCACCAGGGGGCAGGGCTGACAACCTCTCATACATGTATACAGGCAGGATGTCAGCAGTGATAGATGAGGAGCTGGTGCTGGAGTATAAGGGGTGTGGTCTCATCATTATATTAGTGATGTCATCACCAGGGGGCGGGGCTGACAACCTCTCATACATGTATACAGGCAGGATGTCAGCAGTGATAGATGAGGAGCAGGTGCTGTAGTATAAGGGGCGGGGTCTCATCATTATATTACTGATGTCTCCACCAGAGGGCGGGGCTGACAACCTCTCATACATGTATACAGGCAGGATGTCAGCAGTGATAGATGAGGAGCTGGTGCTGCAGTATAAGGGGCGGGGTCTCATCATTATATTAGTGATGTCATCACCAGGGGGCGGGGCTGACAACCTCTCATACATGTATACAGGCAGGATGTCAGTAGTGATAGATGAGCTGGTGCTGTAGTATAAGGGACGGGGTCTCATCATTATATCAGTGATGTCATCACCAGGGGGCGGGGCTGACAACCTCTCATACATGTATACAGGCAGGATGTCAGCAGTGATAGATGAGGAGCTGGTGCTGTAGTATAGCGGGCGGGGTGTCATCATTATATTAGTGATGTCATCACCAGGGGGCGGGGCTGACAACCTCTCACACATGTATACAGGCAGGATGTCAGCAGTGATAGATGAGGAGCAGGTGCTGTAGTATAAGGGGCGGGGTCTCATCATTATATTACTGATGTCTCCACCAGAGGGCGGGGCTGACAACCTCTCATACATGTATACAGGCAGGATGTCAGCAGTGATAGATGAGGAGCTGGTGCTGCAGTATAAGGGGCGGAGTCTCATCATTATATTAGTGATGTCATCACCAGGGGGCGGGGCTGACAACCTCTCATACATGTATACAGGCAGGATGTCAGCAGTGATAGATGAGCTGGTGCTGTAGTATAAGGGACGGGGTCTCATCATTATATTACTGATGTCTCCACCAGGGGGCGGGGCTGACAACCTCTCATACATGTATACAGGCAGGATGTCAGCAGTGATAGATGAGGAGCTGGTGCTGGAGTATAAGGGGCGGGGTCTCATCATTATATCAGTGATGTCATCACCAGGGGGCGGGGCTGACAACCTCTCATACATGTATACAGGCAGGATGTCAGCAGTGATAGATGAGGAGCTGGTGCTGTAGTATAAGGGGTGTGGTCTCATTATATCAGTGATGTCATCACCAGGGGGCGGGGCTGACAACCTCTCATACATGTATACACGCAGGATGTCAGCAGTGATAGATGAGGAGCTGGTGCTGTAGTATAAGGGGCGAGGTCTCATCATTATATCAGTGATGTCATCACCAGGGGGCGGGGCTGACAACCTCTCATACATGTATACAGGCTGGTTGTCAGCAGTGATAGATGAGGAGCTGGTGCTGGAGTATAAGGGGTGTGGTCTTATATCAGTGATGTCATCACCAGGGGGCGGGGCTAACAACCTCTCATACTCCATACACAGGCAGGTTGTCAGCAGTGATAGATGAGGAGCTGGTGCTAGAGTATAAGGGGTGTGGTCTCATCATTATATCAGTGATGTCATCACCAGGGGGCGGGGCTGACAACCCCTCACACATGTATACAGGCTGGTTGTCAGCAGTGATATATGAGGGGCTGGTGCTAGAGTATAAGGGGTGTGGTCTCATCATTATATCAGTGATGTCATCACAAGGGGGCGGGGCTGACAACCTCTCACACTCCATACACAGGCAGGTTGTCAGCAGTGATAGATGAGGAGCTGGTGCTAGAGTATAAGGGGTGTGGTCTCATCATTATATCAGTGATGTCATCACCAGGGGGCGGGGCTGACAACCCCTCACACATGTATACAGGCTGGTTGTCAGCAGTGATATATGAGGGGCTGGTGCTAGAGTATAAGGGGTGTGGTCTCATCATTATATCAGTGATGTCATCACCAGGGGGCGGGGCTGACATCCCCTCTCACATGTATACAGGCAGGTTGTCAGCAGTGATAGATGAGGAGCTGGTGCTGGAGTATAAGGGGCGGGGTCTCATCATTATATCAGTGATGTCATCACCAGGGGTGGGGCTGACAACCTCTCATACATGTATACAGGCAGGTTGTCAGCAGTGATAGATGAGGAGCTGGTGCTGCAGTATAAGGGGCGGGGTCTCATCATTATATCAGTGATGTCATCACCAGGGGGCGGGGCTGACATCCCCTCACACATGTATACAGGCTGGTTGTCAGCAGTGATAGATGAGGAGCTGGTGCTGGAGTATAAGGGGTGTGGTCTCAAAATTATATCAGTGATGTCATCACCAGGGGGCGGGGTTGACAACCTCTCACACATGTATACAGGCAGGATGTCAGCAGTGATAGATGAGGAGCTGGTGCTGGAGTATAAGGGGCGGGGTCTCATCATTATATCAGTGATGTCATCACCAGGGGGCGGGGCTGACAACCTCTCATACATGTACACAGGCAGGATGTCAGCAGTGATAGATGAGGAGCTGGTGCTGGAGTATAAGGGGTGTGGTCTCATCATTATATCAGTGATGTCATCACCAGGGGGCGGGGCTGACAACCTCTCATACATGTATACAGGCAGGATGTCAGCAGTGATAGATGAGGAGCTGGTGCTGGAGTATAAGGGGTGTGGTCTCAAAATTATATCAGTGATGTCATCACCAGGGGGCGGGGTTGACAACCTCTCACACATGTATACAGGCAGGATGTCAACAGTGATAGATGAGGAGCTGGTGCTGGAGTATAAGGGGCGGGGTCTCATCATTATATCAGTGATGTCATCACCAGGGGGCGGGGCTGACAACCTCTCATACATGTATACAGGTTGGTTGTCAGCAATGATAGATGAGGAGCTGGTGCTGTAGTATAAGGGGCGGGGTCTCATGTCCGATGTCATTATATCAGTGATGTCATCACCAGGGGCGGGGCTGACAACCTCTCATACATGTATACAGGCAGGTTGTCAGCAGTGATAGATGAGGAGCTGGTGCTGTAGTATAAGGGGCGGGGTCGCATTATATCAGTGATGTCATCACCAGGGGGCGGGGCTAACAACCTCTCACACTCCATACACAGGCAGGTTGTCAGCAGTGATAGATGAGGAGCTGGTGCTGTAGTATAAGGGGTGTGGTCTCATCATTATATCAGTGATGTCATCACCAGGGGGCGGGGCTGACAACCCCTCACACATGTATACAGGCAGGTTGTCAGCAGTGATAGATGAGGAGCTGGTGCTGCAGTATAAGGGGTGTGGTCTCATCATTATATCAGTGATGTCATCACCAGGGGCGGGGCTGACAACCTCTCATACATGTATACAGGCAGGATGTCAGCAGTGATAGATGAGGTGCTGGTGCTGCAGTATAAGGGGTGTGGTCTCATCATTATATCAGTGATGTCATCACCAGGGGCGGGGTTGACAACCTCTCATACATGTATACAGGCAGGATGTCAGCAGTGATAGATGAGGTGCTGGTGCTGCAGTATAAGGGGTGTGGTCTCATCATTATATCAGTGATGTCATCACCAGGGGGCGGGGCTAACAACCTCTCATACATGTATACAGGCAGGATGTCAGCAGTGATAGATGAGGAGCTGGTGCTGCAGTATAAGGGGCGGGGTCTCATCATTATATCAGTGATTTCATCACCAGGGGGCGGGGCTGACAACCTCTCACACATGTATACAGGCAGGATGTCAGCAGTGATAGATGAGGAGCTGGTGCTGCAGTATAAGGGGCGGGGTCTCATCATTATATCAGTGATGTCATCACCAGGGGGCGGGGCTGACAACCTCTCATACATGTATACAGGCAGGATGTCAGTAGTGATAGATGAGCTGGTGCTGCAGTATAAGGGGCGGGGTCTCATCATTATATCAGTGATGTCATCACCAGGGGGCGGGGCTGACAACCTCTCATACATGTATACAGGCAGGTTGTCAGCAGTGATAGATGAGGAGCTGGTGCTGCAGTATAAGGGGCGGGGTCTCATCATTATATCAGTGATGTCATCACCAGGGGGCGGGGCTGACAACCTCTCACACATGTATACAGGCAGGATGTCAGCAGTGATAGATGAGGAGCTGGTGCTGGAGTATAAGGGGTGTGGTCTCATGTCATTATATCAGTGATGTCATCACCAGGGGGCGGGGCTTTGACATGATTTTGCACCTGTTTTAAGTCATTGGCGTCTATTTCAGATCCAGGATAAAGAAGGGAAGAGGAAGCGACGAGGAAGGATCAGGAGCCGCATTATTCCAGCCAGGAAGCGCCAGCAGAAGGCGCCGTTATTTCTGCCATCGTGTTACTCCAGGTTAAGCCAAAACATGGGATAATCCGGCTCTGCTCAGCGCCTACTGATGGCGGATTACAGGAAGCTGAGTGAAGATCTAACCCTGATGATAAAAACTGATGATGGCATGGGGGTGGGGTGACACTGATAAATGAGGGGTGACACTGATAACTGGCGGGTGACACTGATGAATGGGGGTGACACTGATGAATGGGGGTGACACTGATGAATGGCGGGGTGACACTGATAACTGGGGGTGACACTGATGAATGGGGGTGACACTGATGAATGGGGGTGACACTGATAAATGGGGGGGTGACACTGATAACTGGGGGTGACACTGATGAATGGGGGTGACACTGATAACTGGGGGTGACACTGATAAATGGGGGGGTGACACTGATAACTGGGGGTGACACTGATAAATGGGGGGTGACACTGATAACTGGGGGTGACACTGATGAATGGGGGTGACACTGATAACTGGGGGTGACACTGATAAATGGGGGGGTGACACTGATGACTGGGGTGCCACTGATAACTGGGGGTGACATTGATATATGGGGGATGACACTGATAACTGGGGGGGTGACACTGATAAATGGTGGTCACACTGATGACTGGCGGGTGACACATAACTGGGGGTAACACATAACTGGGGGTGACACTGATAAATGGGGGGGTGACACTGATGACTGGGGTGACACTGATAAATGGGGGTGACACTGATAAATGGGGGGGTGACACTGATAACTGGGGGGGGTGACACTGATGAATGGGGGGGTGACACTGATAACTGGGGGGGGTGACACTGATGACTGGGGTGACACTGATAAATGGGGGTGACACTGATAAATGGGGGGGTGACACTGATAACTGGGGGGGGTGACACTGATGAATGGGGGGGTGACACTGATAACTGGGGGGGTGACACTGATGACTGGGGTGACACTGATAAATGGGGGTGACACTGATAAATGGGGGGGTGACACTGATAACTGGGGGGGGTGACACTGATGAATGGGGGGGTGACACTGATAACTGGGGGGGTGACACTGATGATGGTGTGATATTGTGAGTGACACTGGTGACAGTGGAGTGAGGGGCTTCTTGCACCCCTAGTTGCAGGTCCCCTTGTTATCCTGCTTGTTTTGTGGGGTCTCCAGAGTGGCGACTGTGCTGGTTATGTCCCCCCACATGTGGACGTCTCAGGGTCTCGCCCATTCCCTTTTGCATGGTTTCTGCAGTGTCCGGACAGCGGTGACCCCACAATATAACGCAAATAATTTAGGGTGTTCTGCACATCTCTGTGTGTGTCCCACCCCTCCCCCAGAGACCCCCACCCTGTAAATAAACAGAGGATTGGGTGTCTGGCTGCGGAGGGGCGCAGATGTGAGTAGAGTAAACTGTGTACATCGGGGGGGATTCACGAGCGCCAGACCCCGCTGCTTACATTCCCACTTCCTGCATCCAGTGACCTCTCGCCTCTCAGCTGGGAAAATCGCCAAATCCCAAGCCTCGGCCCCCCTCAGTGCAAAATAAGTAATATATGTACACAGTGACTGCACCAGCAGAATAGTGAGTGCAGCTCTGGAGTATAATACAAGATGTAACTCAGGATCAGTAATGTAATGTATGTACACAGTGACTGCACCAGCAGAATAGTGAGTGCAGCTCTGGAGTATAATACAGGAGGTAACTCAGGATCAGTAATGTAATGTATGTACACAGTGACTGCACCAGCAGAATAGTGAGTGCAGCTCTGGAGTATAATACAGGATGTAACTCAGGATCAGTAATGTAATGTATGTACACAGTGACTGCACCAGCAGAATAGTGAGTGCAGCTCTGGAGTATAATACAGGATGTAACTCAGGATCAGTAATGTAATGTATGTACACAGTGACTGCACCAGCAGAATAGTGAGGGCAGCTCTGGAGTATAATACAGGATGTAACTCAGGATCAGTAATGTAATGTATGTACACAGTGACTGCACCAGCAGAATAGTGAGTGCAGCTCTGGAGTATAATACAGGATGTAACTCAGGATCAGTAATGTAATGTATGTACACAGTGACTGCACCAGCAGAATAGTGAGGGCAGCTCTGGAGTATAATACAGGATGTAACTCAGGATCAGTAATGTAATGTATGTACACAGTGACTGCACCAGCAGAATAGTGAGTGCAGCTCTGGAGTATAATACAGGAGGTAACTCAGGATCAGTAATGTAATGTATGTACACAGTGACTGCACCAGCAGAATAGTGAGTGCAGCTCTGGAGTATAATACAGGATGTAACTCAGGATCAGTAATGTAATGTATGTACTCAGTGACTGCACCAGCAGAATAGTGAGTGCAGCTCTGGAGTATAATACAGGAGGTAACTCAGGATAAGTAATGTAATGTATGTACACAGTGACTGCACCAGAAGAATAGTGAGTGCAGCTCTGGAGTATAATACAGGAGGTAAGTCAGGATCAGTAATGTAATGTATGTACACAGTGACTGCACCAGCAGAATAGTGAGTGCAGCTCTGGAGTATAATACAGGAGGTAACTCAGGATCAGTAATGTAATGTATGTACACAGTGACTGCACCAGCAGAATAGTGAGTGCAGCTCTGGAGTATAATACAGGAGGTAACTCAGGATCAGTAATATAGTGACTGCACCAGCAGAATAGTGAGTGCAGCTCTGGAGTATAATACAGGATGTAACTCAGGATCAGTAATGTAATGTATGTACTCAGTGACTGCACCAGCAGAATAGTGAGTGCAGCTCTGGAGTATAATACAGGAGGTAACTCAGGATAAGTAATGTAATGTATGTACACAGTGACTGCACCAGCAGAATAGTGAGTGCAGCTCTGGAGTATAATACAGGAGGTAACTCAGGATCAGTAATGTAATGTATGTACACAGTGACTGCACCAGCAGAATAGTGACTGCAGCTCTGGAGTATAATACAGGAGGTAACTCAGGATCAGTAATGTAATGTATGTACACAGTGACTGCACCAGCAGAATAGTGACTGCAGCTCTGGAGTATAATACAGGAGGTAACTCAGGATCAGTAATGTAATGTATGTACACAGTGACTGCACCAGCAGAATAGTGAGTGCAGCTCTGGAGTATAATACAGGATGTAACTCAGGATCAGTAATGTAATGTATGTACACAGTGACTGCACCAGCAGAATAGTGAGTGCAGCTCTGGAGTATAATACAGGATGTAACTCAGGATCAGTAATGTAATGTATGTACACAGTGACTGCACCAGCAGAATAGTGAGTGCAGCTCTGGAGTATAATACAGGAGGTAACTCAGGATCAGTAATGTAATGTATATACATAGTGACTGCACCAGCAGAATAGTGAGTGCAGCTCTGGGGTATAATACAGGAGGTAACTCAGGATCAGTAATGTAATGCATGGACACAGTGACTGCACCAGCAGAATAGTGAGTGCAGCTCTGGAGTATAATACAGGAGGTAACTCAGGATCAGTAATGTAATGCATGGACACAGTGACTGCACCAGCAGAATAGTGAGTGCAGCTCTGGAGGATAATACATGATGTAAGTCAGGATCAGTAATGTAATGTATGTACACAGTGACTGCACCAGCAGAATAGTGAGTGCAGCTCTGGAGTATAATACAGGAGGTAACTCAGGATCAGTAATGTCATGTATGTACACAGTGACTGCACCAGCAGAATAATGAGTGCAGCTCTGGAGTATAATACAGGAGGTAACTCAGGATCAGTAATGTAATGTATATACACAGTGACTGCACCAGCAGAATAGTGAGTGCAGCTCTGGAGTATAATGCAGGATGTAACTCAGGATCAGTAATGTAATGTATGTACACAGTGACTCCACCAGCAGAATAGTGAGTGCAGCTCTGGACTATAATACAGGATGTAACTCAGGATCAGTAATGTAATGTATGTACACAGTGACTGCACCAGCAGAATAGTGAGTGCAGCTCTGGACTATAATACAGGATGTAACTCAGGATCAGTAATGTAATGTATGTACACAGTGACTCCACCAGCAGAATAGTGAGTGCAGCTCTGGAGTATAATACAGGAGGTAACTCAGGATCAGTAATGTAATGTATGTACACAGTGACTCCACTAGCAGAATAGTGAGTGCAGCTCTGGAGTATAATACAGGAGGTAACTCAGGATCAGTAATGTAATGTATGTACACAGTGACTGCACCAGCAGAATAGTGAGTGCAGCTCTGGAGTATAATACAGGAGGTAACTCAGGATCAGTAATGTAATGTATGTACACAGTGACTGCACCAGCAGAATAGTGAGTGCAGCTCTGGGGTATAATACAGGATGTAACTCAGGATCAGTAATGTAATGTATGTACACAGTGACTGCACCAGCAGAATAGTGAGTGCAGCTCTGCAGTATAATACAGGATGTAGCACACGATCAGTAATGTAATGTATGTACACAGTGACTGCACCAGCAGAATAGTGAGTGCAGCTCTGGAGTATAATACAGGATGTAACTCAGGATCAGTAATGTAATGTATGTACATAGTGACTGCACCAGCAGAATAGTGAGTGCAGCTCTGGAGTATAATAAAGGATGTAACTCAGGATCAGTAATGTAATGTATGTACACAGTGACTGCACCAGCAGAATAGTGAGTGCAGCTCTGGAGTATAATACAGGATGTAACTCAGGATCAGTAATGTAATGTATGTACACAGTGACTGCACCAGCAGAATAGTGAGTGCAGCTCTGGAGTATAATACAGGATGTAACTCAGGATCAGTAATGTAATGTATGTACACAGTGACTGTACCAGCAGAATAGTGAGTGCAGCTCTGGAGTATAATACAGGATGTAACTCAGGATCAGTAATGTAATGTATGTACACAGTGACTGCACCAGCAGAATAGTGAGTGCAGCTCTGGAGTATAATACAGGGTGTAACTCAGGATCAGTAATGTAATGTATGTACACAGTGACTGCACCAGCAGAATAGTGAGTGCAGCTCTGGAGTATAATACAGGGTGTAACTCAGGATCAGTAATGTAATGTATGTACATAGTGACTGCACCAGCAGAATAGTGAGTGCAGCTCTGGAGTATAATACAGGGTGTAACTCAGGATCAGTAATGTAATGTATGTACACAGTGACTGCACCAGCAGAATAGTGAGTGCAGCTCTGGAGTATAATACAGGAGGTAACTCAGGATCAGTAATGTAATGTATGTACACAGTGACTGCACCAGCAGAATAGTGAGTGCAGCTCTGGAGTATAATACAGGAGGTAACTCAGGATCAGTAATGTAATGTATGTACACAGTGACTGCACCAGCAGAATAGGGAGTGCAGCTCTGCAGTATAATACAGGATGTAACTCAGGATCAGTAATGTAATGTATGTACACGGTGACTGCACCAGCAGAATAGTGAGTGCAGCTCTGGAGTATAATACAGGATGTAACTCAGGATCAGTAATGTAATGTATGTACACAGTGACTGCACCAGCAGAATAGTGAGTGCAGCTCTGGAGTATAATACAGGATGTAACTCAGGATCAGTAATGTAATGTATGTACACAGTGACTGCACCAGCAGAATAGTGAGTGCAGCTCTGGAGTATAATACAGGATGTAACTCAGGATCAGTAATGTATGTACACAGTGACTGCACCAGCAGAATAGTGAGTGCAGCTCTGGAGTATAATACAGGATGTAACTCAGGATCAGTAATGTATGTACACAGTGACTGCACCAGCAGAATAGTGAGTGCAGCTCTGGAGGATAATACAGGATGTAACTCAGGATCAGTAATGTAATGTATGTACAAAGTGACTGCACCAGCAGAATAGTGAGTGCAGCTCTGGAGTATAATACAGGATGTAACTCAGGATCAGTAATGTAATGTATGTACACAGTGACTGCACCAGCAGAATAGTGAGTGCAGCTCTGGAGTATAATACAGGATGTAACTCAGGATCAGTAATGTAATGTATGTACACAGTGACTGCACCAGCAGAATAGTGAGTGCAGCTCTGGAGTATAATACAGGAGGTAACTCAGGATCAGTAATGTAATGTACGTACACAGTAACTGCGCCAGCAGAATAGTGAGTGCAGCTCTGGAGTATAATACAGGATGTAACTCAGGATCAGTAATGTAATGTATGTACACAGTGACTGCGCCAGCAGAATAGTGAGTGCAGCTCTGGAGTATAATACAGGATGTAACTCAGGATCAGTAATGTAATGTACGTACAAAGTGACTGCACCAGCAGAATAGTGAGTGCAGCTCTGGAGTATAATACAGGATGTAACTCAGGATCAGTAATGTAATGTATGTACACAGTGACTGCGCCAGCAGAATAGTGAGTGCAGCTCTGGAGTATAATACAGGAGGTAACTCAGGATCAGTAATGTAATGTATGTACACAGTGACTGTACCAGCAGAATAGTGAGTGCAGCTCTGGAGTATAATACAGGAGGTAACTCAGGATCAGTAATGTAATGTATGTACACAGTGACTGCACCAGCAGAATAGTGAGTGCAGCTCTGGAGTATAATACAGGATGTAACTCAGGATCAGTAATGTAATGTATGTACACAGTGACTGCACCAGCAGAATAGTGAGTGCAGCTCTGGGGTATAATACAGGATGTAACTCAGGATCAGTAATGTAATGTATGTACACAGAGACTGTACCAGCAGAATAGTGAGTGCAGCTCTGGAGTATAATACAGGAGGTAACTCAGGATCAGTAATGTAATGTATGTACACAGTGACTGCACCAGCAGAATAGTGAGTGCAGCTCTGGAGTATAATACAGGATGTAACTCAGGATCAGTAATGTAATGTATGTACACAGTGACTGCACCAGCAGAATAGTGAGTGCAGCTCTAGAGTATAATACAGGATGTAACTCAGGATCAGTAATGTAATGTATGTACACAGTGACTGCACCAGCAGAATAGTGAGTGCAGCTCTTGGGTATAATACAGGAGGTAACTCAGGATCAGTAATGTAATGTATGTACACAGTGAATGCACCAGCAGAATAGTGAGTGCAGCTCTGGAGTATAATACAGGAGGTAACTCAGGATCAGTAATGTAATGTATGTACACAGTGACTGCACCAGCAGAATAGTGAGTGTAGCTCTGGGGTATAATACAGGAGGTAACTCAGGATCAGTAATGTAATGTATGTACACAGTGACTGCACCAGCAGAATAGTGAGTGCAGCTCTGGGGTATAATACAGGAGGTAACTCAGGATCAGTAATGTAATGTATGTACACAGTGACTGCACCAGCAGAATAGTGAGTGCAGCTCTGGGGTATAATACAGGAGGTAACTCAGGATCAGTAATGTAATGTATGTACACAGTGACTGCACCAGCAGAATAGTGAGTGCAGCTCTGGGGTATAATACAGGAGGTAACTCAGGATCAGTAATGTAATGTATGTACACAGTGACTGCACCAGCAGAATAGTGAGTGCAGCTCTGGAGTATAATACAGGATGTAACGCAGGATCAGTAATGTAATGTATGTACACAGTGACTGCACCAGCAGAATAGTGAGTGCAGCTCTGGAGTATAATACAGGATGTAACTCAGGATCAGTAATGTATGTACACAGTGACTGCACCAGCAGAATAGTGAGTGCAGCTCTGGAGGATAAAACAGGATGTAACTCAGGATCAGTAATGTAATGTATGTACACAGTGACTGCACCAGCAGAATAGTGAGTGCAGCTCTGGAGTATAATACAGGAGGTAATTCAGGATCAGTAATGTAATGTATGTACTCAGTGACTGCACCAGCAGAATAGTGAGTGCAGCTCTGGAGTATAATACAGGATGTAACTCAGGATCAGTAATGTAATGTATGTACACGGTGACTGCACCAGGAGAATAGTGAGTGCAGCTCTGGGGTATAATACAGGAGGTAACTCAGGATCAGTAATGTAATGTATGTACACAGTGACTGCACCAGCAGAATAGTGAGTGCAGCTCTGGAGTATAATACAGGAGGTAACTCAGGATCAGTAATGTAATGTATGTACACAGTGACTGCACCAGCAGAATAGTGAGTGCAGCTCTGGAGTATAATACAGGAGGTAACTCAGGATCAGTAATGTAATGTATGTACACAGTGACGGCACCAGCTGAATAGTGAGTGCAGCTCTGGAGTATAATACAGGAGGTAACTCAGGATCAGTAATGTAATGTATGTACACAGTGACTGCACCAGCAGAATAGTGAGTGCAGCTCTGGAGTATAATACAGGAGGTAACTCAGGATCAGTAATGTAATGTATGTACACAGTGACTGCACCAGCAGAATAGTGAGTGCAGCTCTGGAGTATAATACAGGAGGTAACTCAGGATCAGTAATGTAATGTATGTACACAGTGACTGCACCAGCAGAAGAGTGAGTGCAGCTCTGGAGTATAATACAGGATGTAACTCAGGATCAGTAATGTAATGTATGTACACTGTGACTGCACCAGCAGAATAGTGAGTGCAGCTCTGGAGTATAATACAGGAGGTAACTCAGGATCAGTAATGTAATGTATGTGCACAGTGACTGCACCAGCAGAATAGTGAGTGCAGCTCTGGAGTATAATACAGGAGGTAACTCAGGATCAGTAATGTAATGTATGTACACTGTGACTGCACCAGCAGAATAGTGAGTGCAGCTCTGGAGTATAATACAGGAGGTAACTCAGGATCAGTAATGTAATGTATGTGCACAGTGACTGCACCAGCAGAATAGTGAGTGCAGCTCTGGAGTATAATACAGGAGGTAACTCAGGATCAGTAATGTAATGTATGTACACAGTGACTGCACCAGCAGAATAGTGAGTGCAGCTCTGGAGTATAATACATGATGTAACTCAGGATAAGTAATGTAATGTATGGACACAGTGACTGCACCAGCAGAATAGTGAGGGCAGCTCTGGAGTATAATACATGATGTAACTCAGGATAAGTAATGTAATGTATGTACACAGTGACTGCACCAGCAGAATAGTGAGTGTAGCTCTGGGGTATAATACAGGAGGTAACTCAGGATCAGTAATGTAATGTATGTACACAGTGACTGCACCAGCAGAATAGTGAGTGCAGCTCTGGAGTATAATACAGGAGGTAACTCAGGATCAGTAATGTAATGTATGTACACAGTGACTGCACCAGCAGAATAGTGAGTGCAGCTCTGGAGTATAATACAGGAGGTAACTCAGGATCAGTAATGTAATGTATGTACACAGTGACTGCACCAGCAGAATAGTGAGTGCAGCTCTGGAGTATAATACAGGAGGTAACTCAGGATCAGTAATATAATGTATGTACACAGTGACTGCACCAGCAGAATAGTGAGTGCAGCTCTGGAGTATAATACAGGAGGTAACTCAGGATCAGTAATATAATGTATGTACACAGTGACTGCACCAGCAGAATAGTGAGTGCAGCTCTGGAGTATAATACAGGAGGTAACTCAGGATCAGTAATATAATGTATGTACACAGTGACTGCACCAGCAGAATAGTGAGTGCAGCTCTGGAGTATAATACAGGAGGTAACTCAGGATCAGTAATGTAATGTATGTACACACTGACTGCACCAGCAGAATAGTGAGTGCAGCTCTGGGGTATAATACAGGATGTAACTCAGGATCAGTAATGTAATGTATGTACACAGTGACTGCACCAGCAGAATAGTGAGTGCAGCTCTGGAGTATAATACAGGAGGTAACTCAGGATCAGTAATGTAATGTATGTACACAGTGACTGCACCAGCAGAATAGTGAGTGCAGCTCTGGAGTATAATACAGGAGGTAACTCAGGATCAGTAATGTAATGTATGTACACAGTGACTGCACCAGCAGAATAGTGAGTGCAGCTCTGGAGTATAATACAGGAGGTAACTCAGGATCAGTAATGTAATGTATGTACACGGTGACTGCACCAAGAGAATAGTGAGTGCAGCTCTGGGGTATAATACAGGAGGTAACTCAGGATCAGTAATGTAATGTATGGACACAGTGACTGCACCAGCAGAATAGTGAGTGCAGCTCTGGAGTATAATACAGGATGTAACTCAGGATCAGTAATGTAATGTATGTACACAGTGACTGCACCAGCAGAATAGTGAGTGCAGCTCTGGAGTATAATACAGGAGGTAACTCAGGATCAGTAATGTAATGTATGTACACAGTGACTGCACCAGCACAATAGTGAGTGCAGCTCTGGAGTATAATACAGGATGTAACTCAGGATCAGTAATGTAATGTATGTGCACAGTGACTGCACCAGCAGAATAGTGAGTGCAGCTCTGGAGTATAATACAGGAGGTAACTCAGGATCTGTAATGTAATGTATGTACACAGTGACTGCACCAGCAGAATAGTGAGTGCAGCTCTGGAGTATAATACATGATGTAACTCAGGATCAGTAATTTAATGTATGGACACAGTGACTGCACCAGCAGAATAGTGAGTGCAGCTCTGGAGTATAATACAGGATGTAACTCAGGATCAGTAATGTAATGTATGTACACAGTGACTGCACCAGCAGAATAGTGAGGGCAGCTCTGGAGTATAATACAGGAGGTAACTCAGGATCAGTAATGTAATGTATGTACACAGTGACTGCACCAGCAGAATAGTGAGTGCAGCTCTGGAGTATAATACAGGAGGTAACTCAGGATCTGTAATGTAATGTATGTACACAGTGACTGCACCAGCAGAATAGTGAGTGCAGCTCTGGAGTATAATACATGATGTAACTCAGGATCAGTAATGTAATGTATGGACACAGTGACTGCACCAGCAGAATAGTGAGTGCAGCTCTGGAGTATAATACAGGATGTAACTCAGGATCAGTAATGTAATGTATGTACACAGAGACTGCACCAGCAGAATAGTGAGTGCATCTCTGGAGTATAATACAGGAGGTAACTCAGGATCAGTAATGTAATGTATGTACACAGTGACTGCACCAGCAGAATAGTAAGTGCAGCTCTGGAGTATAATACAGGAGGTAACTCAGGATCAGTAATGTAATGTATGTACACGGTGACTGCACCAGCAGAATAGTGAGGGCAGCTCTGGAGTATAATACAGGAGGTAACTCAGGATCAGTAATGTAATGTATGTACACAGTGACTGCACCAGCAGAATAGTGAGGGCAGCTCTGGAGTATAATACAGGAGGTAACTCAGGATCAGTAATGTAATGTATGTACACAGTGACTGCACCAGCAGAATAGTGAGTGCAGCTCTGGAGTATAATACAGGAGGTAACTCAGGATCTGTAATGTAATGTATGTACACAGTGACTGCACCAGCAGAATAGTGAGTGCAGCTCTGGAGTATAATACATGATGTAACTCAGGATCAGTAATGTAATGTATGGACACAGTGACTGCACCAGCAGAATAGTGAGGGCAGCTCTGGAGTATAATACAGGAGGTAACTCAGGATCAGTAATGTAATGTATGTACACAGTGACTGCACCAGCAGAATAGTGAGTGCAGCTCTGGAGTATAATACAGGAGGTAACTCAGGATCTGTAATGTAATGTATGTACACAGTGACTGCACCAGCAGAATAGTGAGTGCAGCTCTGGAGTATAATACATGATGTAACTCAGGATCAGTAATGTAATGTATGGACACAGTGACTGCACCAGCAGAATAGTGAGTGCAGCTCTGGAGTATAATACAGGATGTAACTCAGGATCAGTAATGTAATGTATGTACACAGTGACTGCACCCGCAGAATAGTGAGTGCAGCTCTGGAGTATAATACAGGATGTAACTCAGGATCAGTAATGTAATGTATGTACACAGTGACTGCACCAGCAGAATAGTGAGTGCAGCTCTGGAGTATAATACAGGATGTAACTCAGGAGCAGTAATGTAATGTATGTACACAGTGACTGCACCAGCAGAATAGTGAGTGCAGCTCTGGAGGATAATACAGGATATAACTCAGGATCAGTAATGTAATGTATGTACACAGTGACTGCACCAGCAGAATAGTGAGTGCAGCTCTGGAGTATAATACAGGAGGTAACTCAGGATCAGTAATGTAATGTATGTACACAGTGACTGCACCAGCAGAATAGTGAGTGCAGCTCTGGAGTATAATACAGGATGTAACTCAGGATCAGTAATGTAATGTATGTACACAGTGACTGCACCAGCAGAATAGTGAGTGCAGCTCTGGAGTATAATACAGGAGGTAACTCAGGATCAGTAATGTAATGTATGTGCACAGTGACTGCACCAGCAGAATAGTGAGTGCAGCTCTGGAGTATAATACAGGATGTAACTCAGGATCAGTAATGTAATGTATGTACACAGTGACTGCACCAGCAGAATAGTGAGTGCAGCTCTGGAGTATAATACAGGAGGTAACTCAGGATCAGTAATGTAATGTATGTACACGGTGACTGCACCAAGAGAATAGTGAGTGCAGCTCTGCAGTATAATACAGGCGGTAACTCAGGATCAGTAATGTAATGTATGTACACAGTGACGGCACCAGCTGAATAGTGAGTGCAGCTCTGCAGTATAATACAGGAGGTAACTCAGGATCAGTAATGTAATGTATGTACACAGTGACTGCACCAGCAGAATAGTGAGGGCAGCTCTGGAGTATAATACAGGAGGTAACTCAGGATCAGTAATGTAATGTATGTGCACAGTGACTGCACCAGCAGAATAGTGAGTGCAGCTCTGGAGTATTATACAGGAGGTAACTCAGGATCAGTAATGTAATGTATGTACACAGTGACTGCACCAGCAGAATAGTGAGTGCAGCTCTGGAGTATAATGCAGGATGTAACTCAGGATCAGTAATGTAATGTATGTACACAGTGACTGCACCAGCAGAATAGTGAGTGCAGCTCTGGGGTATAATACACGAGGTAACTCAGGATCAGTAATGTAATGTATGTACACAGTGACTGCACCAGCAGAATAGTGAGTGCAGCTCTGGAGTATAATACAGGATGTAACTCAGGATCAGTAATGTAATGTATGTACACAGTGACTGTACCAGCAGAATAGTGAGTGCAGCTCTGGAGTATAATACAGGATGTAACTCAGGATCAGTAATGTAATGTATGTACACAGTGACTGCACCAGCAGAATAGTGAGTGCAGCTCTGGAGTATAATACAGGAGGTAACTCAGGATCAGTAATGTAATGTATGTACACAGTGACTGCACCAGCAGAATAGTGAGTGCAGCTCTGAAGTATAATACAGGATATAACTCAGGAGCAGTAATGTAATGTATGTACACAGTGACTCCACCAGCAGAATAGTGAGTGCAGCTCTGGGGTATAATACAGGATGTAACTCAGGATCAGTAATGTAATGTATGTACACAGTGACTGCACCAGCAGAATAGTGAGGGCTGCTCTGGAGTATAATACAGGAGGTAACTCAGGATCAGTAATGTAATGTATGGACACAGTGACTGCACCAGCAGAATAGTGAGTGCAGCTCTGGAGTATAATACAGGATGTAACTCAGGATCAGTGATGTAATGTATGTACACAGTGACTGCAACAGCAGAATAGTGAGTCCAGCTCTGGAGGATAATACAGGATGTAACTCAGGATCAGTAATGTAATGTATGTACACAGTGACTGCACCAGCAGAATAGTGAGTGCAGCTCTGGAGTATAATACAGGAGGTAACTCAGGATCAGTAATGTAATGTATGTACACGGTGACTGCACCAAGAGAATAGTGAGTGCAGCTCTGGGGTATAATACAGGAGGTAACTCAGGATCAGTAATGTAATGTATGTACACAGTGACTGCACCAGCAGAATAGTGAGTGCCGCTCTGGAGTATAATACAGGAGGTAACTCAGGATCAGTAATGTAATGTATGTGCACAGTGACGGCACCAGCTGAATAGTGAGTGCAGCTCTGCAGTATAATACAGGAGGTAACTCAGGATCAGTAATGTAATGTATGTACACAGTGACGGCACCAGCTGAATAGTGAGTGCAGCTCTGCAGTATAATACAGGAGGTAACTCAGGATCAGTAATGTAATGTATGTACACAGTGACTGCACCAGCAGAATAGTGAGGGCAGCTCTGGAGTATAATACAGGAGGTAACTCAGGATCAGTAATGTAATGTATGTACACAGTGACGGCACCAGCTGAATAGTGAGTGCAGCTCTGGAGTATTATACAGGAGGTAACTCAGGATCAGTAATGTAATGTATGTACACAGTGACTGCACCAGCAGAATAGTGAGTGCAGCTCTGGAGTATAATACATGATGTAACTCCGGATCAGTAATGTAATGCATGGACACAGTGACTGCACCAGCAGAATAGTGAGTGCAGCTCTGGAGTATAATACAGGATGTAACTCAGGATCAGTAATGTAATGTATGTACACAGTGACTGCACCAGCAGAATAGTGAGTGCAGCTCTGGAGTATAATACAGGATGTAACTCAGGATCAGTAATGTAATGTATGTACACAGTGACTGCACCAGCAGAATAGTGAGTGCAGCTCTGGAGTATAATACAGGATGTAACTCAGGATCAGTAATGTAATGTATGTACACAGTGACTGCACCAGCAGAATAGTGAGTGCAGCTCTGGAGTATAATACAGGATGTAACTCAGGATCAGTAATGTATGTACACAGTGACTGCACCAGCAGAATAGTGAGTGCAGCTCTGGAGTATAATACAGGATGTAACTCAGGATCAGTAATGTAATGTATGTACACAGTGACTGCACCAGCAGAATAGTGAGTGCAGCTCTGGAGTATAATACAGGATGTAACTCAGGATCAGTAATGTAATGCATGGACACAGTGACTGCACCAGCAGAATAGTGAGTGCAGCTCTGGAGTATAATACAGGATGTAACTCAGGATCAGTAATGTAATGTATGTACACAGTGACTGCACCAGCAGAATAGTGAGTGCAGGTCTGGAGTATAATACAGGAGGTAACTCAGGATCAGTAATGTAATGCATGTACACAGTGACTGCACCAGCAGAATAGTGAGTGCAGCTCTGGAGTATAATACAGGATGTAACTCAGGATCAGTAATGTATGTACACAGTGACTGCACCAGCAGAATAGTGAGTGCAGCTCTGGAGTATAATACAGGATGTAACTCAGGATCAGTAATGTAATGTATGTACACAGTGACTACACCAGCAGAATAGTGAGTGCAGCTCTGGAGTATAATACAGGATGTAACTCAGGATCAGTAATGTAATGTACGTACACAGTGACTGCACCAGCAGAATAGTGAGTGCAGCTCTGGAGTATAATACAGGATGTAACTCAGGATCAGTAATGTAATGTATGTACACAGTGACTACACCAGCAGAATAGTGAGTGCAGCTCTGGAGTATAATACAGGATATAACTCAGGATCAGTAATGTATGTACACAGTGACTGCACCAGCAGAATAGTGAGTGCAGCTCTGGAGTATAATACAGGATGTAACTCAGGATCAGTAATGTAATGTATGTACACAGTGATTCCACCAGCAGAATAGTGAGCGCAGCTCTGGAGTATAATACAGGATGTAACTCAGGATCAGTAATGTAATGTATGTACACAGTGACTGCACCAGCAGAATAGTGAGTGCAGCTCTGGAGTATAATACAGGATGTAACTCAGGATCAGTAATGTAATGTATGTACACAGTGACTGCACCAGCAGAATAGTGAGTGCAGCTCTTGAGTATAATACAGGATGTAAATCAGGATCAGTAATGTAATGTATGTACACAGTGACTGCACCAGCAGAATAGTGAGTGCAGCTCTGGAGTATAATACAGGAGGTAACTCAGGATCAGTAATGTAATGTATGTACACAGTGACTGCACCAGCAGAATAGTGAGTGCAGCTCTGGAGTATAATACATGATGTAACTCAGGATCAGTAATGTAATGTATGTACACAGTGACTGCACCAGCAGAATAGTGAGTGCAGCTCTGGAGTATAATACAGGATGTAACTCAGGATCAGTAATGTAATGTATGTACACAGTGACTGCACCAGCAGAATAGTGAGTGCAGCTCTGGAGTATAATACAGGATGTAACTCAGGATCAGTAATGTAATGTATGTACACAGTGACTGCACCAGCAGAATAGTGAGTGCAGCTCTGGAGTATAATACAGGATGTAACTCAGGATCAGTAATGTAATGTATGTACACAGTGACTGCACCAGCAGAATAGTGAGTGCAGCTCTGGAGTATAATACAGGATGTAACTCAGGATCAGTAATATAATGTATGTACACAGTGACTGCACCAGCAGAATAGTGAGTGCAGCTCTGAAGTATAATACAGGAGGTAACTCAGGATCAGTAATGTAATGTATGTACACAGTGACTGCACCAGCAGAATAGTGAGTGCAGCTCTGGAGTATAATACAGGAGGTAACTCAGGATTAGTAATGTAATGTATGTACACAGTGACTGCACCAGCAGAATAGTGAGTGCAGCTCTGGAGTATAATACAGGAGGTAACTCAGGATCAGTAATGTAATGTATGTACACAGTGACGGCACCAGCTGAATAGTGAGTGCAGCTCTGGAGGATAATACAGGATGTAACTCAGGATCAGTAATGTAATGTATGTACACAGTGACTGCACCAGCAGAATAGTGAGTGCAGCTCTGGAGTATAATACAGGATGTAACTCAGGATCAGTAATATAATGTATGTACACAGTGACTGCACCAGCAGAATAGTGAGTGCAGCTCTGAAGTATAATACAGGAGGTAACTCAGGATCAGTAATGTAATGTATGTACACAGTGACTGCACCAGCAGAATAGTGAGTGCAGCTCTGGAGTATAATACAGGAGGTAACTCAGGATTAGTAATGTAATGTATGTACACAGTGACTGCACCAGCAGAATAGTGAGTGCAGCTCTGGAGTATAATACAGGAGGTAACTCAGGATCAGTAATGTAATGTATGTACACAGTGACGGCACCAGCAGAATAGTGAGTGCAGCTCTGGAGGATAATACAGGAGGTAACTCAGGATCAGTAATGTAATGTATGTACACAGTGACGGCACCAGCAGAATAGTGAGTGCAGCTCTGGAGTATAATACAGGAGGTAACTCAGGATCAGTAATGTAATGTATGTACACAGTGACTGCACCAGCAGAATAGTGAGTGCAGCTCTGGAGTATAATACAGGAGGTAACTCAGGATCAGTAATGTAATGTATGTACACAGTGACTGCACCAGCAGAATAGTGAGTGCCGCTCTGGAGTATAATACAGGAGGTAACTCAGGATCAGTAATGTAATGTATGTACACAGTGACGGCACCAGCTGAATAGTGAGTGCAGCTCTGCAGTATAATACAGGAGGTAACTCAGGATCAGTAATGTAATGTATGTGCACAGTGACTGCACCAGCAGAATAGTGAGTGCAGCTCTGGAGTATAATACATGATGTAACTCAGGATCAGTAATGTAATGCATGGACACAGTGACTGCACCAGCAGAATAGTGAGTGCAGCTCTGGAGTATAATACAGGAGGTAACTCAGGATCAGTAATGTAATGTATGTGCACAGTGACTGCACCAGCAGAATAGTGAGTGCAGCTCTGGAGTATAATACAGGAGGTAACTCAGGATCAGTAATGTAATGTATGTACACAGTGACTGCACCAGCAGAATAGTGAGTGCAGCTCTGGAGTATAATACAGGATGTAACTCAGGATCAGTAATGTAATGTATGTACACAGTGACTGCACCAGCAGAATAGTGAGTGCAGCTCTGGAGTATAATACAGGATGTAACTCAGGATCAGTAATGTAATGTATGTACACAGTGACTGCACCAGCAGAATAGTGAGTGCAGCTCTGAAGTATAATACAGGATATAACTCAGGAGCAGTAATGTAATGTATGGACACAGTGACTGCACGAGCAGAATAGTGAGTGCAGCTCTGGAGTATAATACAGGATGTAACTCAGGATCAATAATGTAATGTATGTACACAGTGACTGCACGAGCAGAATAGTGAGTGCAGCTCTGGAGTATAATACAGGAGGTAACTCCGGATCAGTAATGTAATGTATGTACACAGTGACTGCACCAGCAGAATAGTAAGTGCAGCTCTGGAGTATAATACAGGATGTAACTCAGGATCAGTAATGTAATGTATGTACACAGTGACTGCACGAGCAGAATAGTGAGTGCAGCTCTGGAGTATAATACAGGATGTAACTCAGGATCAGTAATGTAATGTATGTACACAGTGACTGCACCAGCAGAATAGTGAGCGCAGCTCTGGGGTATAATACAGGATGTAACTCAGTATCAGTAATGTAATGTATGTACACAGTGACTGCACCAGCAGAATAGTGAGTGCAGCTCTGGGGTATAATACAGGATGTAACTCAGGATCAGTAATGTAATGTATGTACACAGTGACTGCACCAGCAGAATAGTGAGTGCAGCTCTGGAGTATAATACAGGAGGTAACTCAGGATCAGTAATGTAATGTATGTACACAGTGACTGCACCAGCAGAATAGTGAGTGCAGCTCTGGAGTATAATACAGTAGGTAACTCAGGATCAGTAATGTAATGTATGTACACAGTGACTGCACCAGCAGAATAGTGAGTGCAGCTCTGGAGTATAATACAGGAGGTAACTCAGGATCAGTAATGTAATGTATGTACACAGTGACTGCACCAGCAGAATAGTGAGTGCAGCTCTGGAGTATAATACAGGATGTAACTCAGGATCAGTAATGTAATGTATGTACACAGTGACTGCACGAGCAGAATAGTGAGTGCAGCTCTGGGGTATAATACAGGAGGTAACTCAGGATCAGTAATGTAATGTATGTACACAGTGACTGCACGAGCAGAATAGTGAGTGCAGCTCTGGAGTATAATACAGGAGGTAACTCAGGATCAGTAATGTAATGTATGTACACAGTGACTGCACCAGCAGAATAGTGAGTGCAGCTCTGGAGTATAATACAGGAGGTAACTCAGAATCAGTAATGTAATGTATGTACACAGTGACTGCACCAGCAGAATAGTGAGTGCAGCTCTGGAGTATAATACAGGAGGTAACTCAGGATCAGTAATGTAATGTATGTACACAGTGACTGCACCAGCAGAATAGTGAGTGCAGCTCTGGAGTATAATACAGTAGGTAACTCAGGATCAGTAATGTAATGTATGTACACAGTGACTGCACCAGCAGAATAGTGAGTGCAGCTCTGGAGTATAATACAGGAGGTAACTCAGGATCAGTAATGTAATGTATGTACACAGTGACTGCACCAGCAGAATAGTGAGTGCAGCTCTGGAGTATAATACAGGATGTAACTCAGGATCAGTAATGTAATGTATGTACACAGTGACTGCACCAGCAGAATAGTGACTGCAGCTCTGGGGTATAATACAGTAGGTAACTCAGGATCAGTAATGTAATGTATGTACACAGTGACTCCACCAGCAGAATAGTGAGTGCAGCTCTGGAGTATAATACAGGAGGTAACTCAGGATCAGTAATGTAATGTATGTACACAGTGACTCCACCAGCAGAATAGTGAGTGCAGCTCTGGAGTATAATACAGGATGTAACTCAGGATCAGTAATGTAATGTATGTACACAGTGACTGCACCAGCAGAATAGTGAGTGCAGCTCTGGAGTATAATACAGGATGTAACTCAGGATCCGTAATGTAATGTATGTACACAGTGACTGCACCAGCAGAATAGTGAGTGCAGCTCTGGAGTATAATACAGGAGGTAACTCAGGATCAGTAATGTAATGTATGTACACAGTGACTCCACCAGCAGAATAGTGAGTGCAGCTCTGGAGTATAATACAGGATGTAACTCAGGATCAGTAATGTAATGTATGTACACAGTGACTGCACCAGCAGAATAGTGAGTGCAGCTCTGGGGTATAATACAGGAGGTAACTAAGGATCAGTAATGTATGTACACAGTGACTGCACCAGCAGAATAGTGAGTGCAGCTCTGGAGTATAATACAGGATGTAACTCAGGATCAGTAATGTAATGTATATACACAGTGACTGCACCAGCAGAATAGTGAGTGCAGCTCTGGAGTATAATACAGGATGTAACTCAGGATCAGTAATGTAATGTATGTACACAGTGACTGCATCAGCAGAATAGTGAGTGCAGCTCTGGAGTATAATACAGGAGGTAACTCAGGATCAGTAATGTAATGTATGTACACAGTGACTGCACCAGCAGAATAGTGAGTGCAGCTCTGGAGTATAATACAGGAGGTAACTCAGGATCAGTAATGTAATGTATGTACACAGTGACTGCACCAGCAGAATAGTGAGTGCAGCTCTGGAGTATAATACAGGAGGTAACTCAGGATCAGTAATGTAATGTATGTACACAGTGACTGCACCAGCAGAATAGTGAGGGCAGCTCCTGAGTATAATACAGGAGGTAACTCAGGATCAGTAATGTAATGTATGTACACAGTGACTGCACCAGCAGAATAGTGAGTGCAGCTCTGGAGTATAATACAGGAGGTAACTCAGGATCAGTAATGTAATGTATGTGCACAGTGACTGCACCAGCAGAATAGTGAGTGCAGCTCTGGAGTATAATACATGATGTAACTCAGGATCAGTAATGTAATGTATGGACACAGTGACTGCACCAGCAGAATAGTGAGTGCAGCTCTGGAGTATAATACAGGAGGTAACTCAGGATAGTGAGTGCAGCTCTGGAGTATAATACAGGAGGTAACCCAGAATCAGTAATGTAATGTATGTACACAGTGACTGCACCAGCAGAATAGTGAGTGCAGCTCTTGAGTATAATACAGGATGTAACTCAGGATCAGTAATGTAATGTATGTACACAGTGACTGCACCAGCAGAATAGTGAGTGCAGCTCTGGAGTATAATACAGGATGTAACTCAGGATCAGTAATGTAATGTATGTACACAGTGAGTGCACCAGCAGAATAGTGAGTGCAGCTCTGGAGTATAATACAGGATGTAACTCAGGATCAGTAATGTAATATATGTACACAGTGACTGCACCAGCAGAATAGTGAGGGCAGCTCTGGAGTATAATACAGGAGGTAACTCAGGATCAGTAATGTAATGTATGTACACAGTGACTGCACCAGCAGAATAGTGAGTGCAGCTCTGGAGTATAATACAGGAGGTAACTCAGGATCAGTAATGTAATGTATGTACACAGTGACTGCACCAGCAGAATAGTGAGTGCAGCTCTGGAGTATAATACAGGATGTAACTCAGGATCAGTAATGTAATGTATGTACACAGTGACTGCACCAGCAGAATAGTGACTGCAGCTCTGGGGTATAATACAGTAGGTAACTCAGGATCAGTAATGTAATGTATGTACACAGTGACTCCACCAGCAGAATAGTGAGTGCAGCTCTGGAGTATAATACAGGAGGTAACTCAGGATCAGTAATGTAATGTATGTACACAGTGACTCCACCAGCAGAATAGTGAGTGCAGCTCTGGAGTATAATACAGGATGTAACTCAGGATCAGTAATGTAATGTATGTACACAGTGACTGCACCAGCAGAATAGTGAGTGCAGCTCTGGAGTATAATACAGGATGTAACTCAGGATCCGTAATGTAATGTATGTACACAGTGACTGCACCAGCAGAATAGTGAGTGCAGCTCTGGAGTATAATACAGGAGGTAACTCAGGATCAGTAATGTAATGTATGTACACAGTGACTCCACCAGCAGAATAGTGAGTGCAGCTCTGGAGTATAATACAGGATGTAACTCAGGATCAGTAATGTAATGTATGTACACAGTGACTGCACCAGCAGAATAGTGAGTGCAGCTCTGGGGTATAATACAGGAGGTAACTAAGGATCAGTAATGTATGTACACAGTGACTGCACCAGCAGAATAGTGAGTGCAGCTCTGGAGTATAATACAGGATGTAACTCAGGATCAGTAATGTAATGTATATACACAGTGACTGCACCAGCAGAATAGTGAGTGCAGCTCTGGAGTATAATACAGGATGTAACTCAGGATCAGTAATGTAATGTATGTACACAGTGACTGCATCAGCAGAATAGTGAGTGCAGCTCTGGAGTATAATACAGGAGGTAACTCAGGATCAGTAATGTAATGTATGTACACAGTGACTGCACCAGCAGAATAGTGAGTGCAGCTCTGGAGTATAATACAGGAGGTAACTCAGGATCAGTAATGTAATGTATGTACACAGTGACTGCACCAGCAGAATAGTGAGTGCAGCTCTGGAGTATAATACAGGAGGTAACTCAGGATCAGTAATGTAATGTATGTACACAGTGACTGCACCAGCAGAATAGTGAGGGCAGCTCCTGAGTATAATACAGGAGGTAACTCAGGATCAGTAATGTAATGTATGTACACAGTGACTGCACCAGCAGAATAGTGAGTGCAGCTCTGGAGTATAATACAGGAGGTAACTCAGGATCAGTAATGTAATGTATGTGCACAGTGACTGCACCAGCAGAATAGTGAGTGCAGCTCTGGAGTATAATACATGATGTAACTCAGGATCAGTAATGTAATGTATGGACACAGTGACTGCACCAGCAGAATAGTGAGTGCAGCTCTGGAGTATAATACAGGAGGTAACTCAGGATAGTGAGTGCAGCTCTGGAGTATAATACAGGAGGTAACCCAGAATCAGTAATGTAATGTATGTACACAGTGACTGCACCAGCAGAATAGTGAGTGCAGCTCTTGAGTATAATACAGGATGTAACTCAGGATCAGTAATGTAATGTATGTACACAGTGACTGCACCAGCAGAATAGTGAGTGCAGCTCTGGAGTATAATACAGGATGTAACTCAGGATCAGTAATGTAATGTATGTACACAGTGAGTGCACCAGCAGAATAGTGAGTGCAGCTCTGGAGTATAATACAGGATGTAACTCAGGATCAGTAATGTAATATATGTACACAGTGACTGCACCAGCAGAATAGTGAGGGCAGCTCTGGAGTATAATACAGGAGGTAACTCAGGATCAGTAATGTAATGTATGTACACAGTGACTGCACCAGCAGAATAGTGAGTGCAGCTCTGGAGTATAATACAGGAGGTAACTCAGGATCAGTAATGTAATGTATGTACACAGTGACTGCACCAGCAGAATAGTGAGTGCAGCTCTGGAGTATAATACATGATGTAACTCAGGATCAGTAATGTAATGTATGGACACAGTGACTGCACCAGCAGAATAGTGAGTGCAGCTCTGGAGTATAATACAGGATGTAACTCAGGATCAGTAATGTAATGTATGTACACAGTGACTCCACCAGCAGAATAGTGAGTGCAGCTCTGGAGTATAATACAGGAGGTAACTCAGGATCAGTAATGTAATGTATGTACACAGTGACTCCACCAGCAGAATAGTGAGTGCAGCTCTGGGGTATAATACAGGAGGTAACTAAGGATCAGTAATGTATGTACACAGTGACTGAACCAGCAGAATAGTGAGTGCAGCTCTGGAGTATAATACAGGAGGTAACTCAGGAACAGTAATGTAATGTATGTACACAGTGACTGCACCAGCAGAATAGTGAGTGCAGCTCTGGAGTATAATTCAGGATGTAACTCAGGATCAGTAATGTAATGTATATACACAGTGACTGCACCAGCAGAATAGTGAGTGCAGCTCTGGAGTATAATACAGGATGTAACTCAGGATCAGTAATGTAATGTATGTACACAGTGACTGCATCAGCAGAATAGTGACTGCAGCTCTGGGGTATAATACAGGAGGTAACTCAGGATCAGTAATGTAATGTATGTACACAGTGACTCCACCAATAGAATAGTGAGTGCAGCTCTGGAGTATAATACAGGAGGTAACTCAGGATCAGTAATGTAATGTATGTACACAGTGACTGCACCAGCAGAATAGTGAGTGCAGCTCTGGAGTATAATACAGGAGGTAACTCAGGATCAGTAATGTAATGTATGTACACAGTGACTGCACCAGCAGAATAGTGAGTGCAGCTCTGGAGTATAATACAGGAGGTAACTCAGGATCAGTAATGTAATGTATGTACACAGTGACTGCACCAGCAGAATAGTGAGGGCAGCTCTGGAGTATAATACAGGAGGTAACTCAGGATCAGTAATGTAATGTATGTACACAGTGACTGCACCAGCAGAATAGTGAGTGCAGCTCTGGAGTATAATACAGGAGGTAACTCAGGATCAGTAATGTAATGTATGTACACAGTGACTGCACTAGCAGAATAGTGAGTGCAGCTCTGGAGTATAATACATGATGTAACTCAGGATCAGTAATGTAATGTATGGACACAGTGACTGCACCAGCAGAATAGTGAGTGCAGCTCTGGAGTATAATACAGGATGTAACTCAGGATCAGTAATGTAATGTATGTACACAGTGACTGCACCAGCAGAATAGTGAGTGCAGCTCTGGAGTATAATACAGGATGTAACTCAGGATCAGTAATGTAATGTATGTGCACAGTGACTGCACCAGCAGAATAGTGAGTGCAGCTCTGGAGTATAATAAAGGAGGTAACTCAGGATCAGTAATGTAATGTATGTGCACAGTGACTGCACCAGCAGAATAGTGAATGCAGCTCTGGAGTATAATACAGGAGGTAACTCAGGATCTGTAATGTAATGTATGTACACAGTGACTGCACCAGCAGAATAGTGAGTGCAGCTCTGGAGTATAATACAGGATGTAACTCAGGATCAGTAATGTATGTACACAGTGACTGCACCCGCAGAATAGTGAGTGCAGCTCTGGAGTATAATACAGGATGTAACTCAGGATCAGTAATGTAATGTATGTACACAGTGACTGCACCAGCAGAATAGTGAGTGCAGCTCTGGAGTATAATACAGGAGGTAACTCAGGATCAGTAATGTAATGTATGTACACAGTGACTGCACCAGCAGAATAGTGAGTGCAGCTCTGGAGTATAATACAGGATGTAACTCAGGAGCAGTAATGTAATGTATGTACACAGTGACTGCACCAGCAGAATAGCGAGTGCAGCTCTGGAGTATAATACAGGAGGTAACTCAGGATCAGTAATGTAATGTATGGACACATTGACTGCACCAGCAGAATAGTGAGTGCAGCTCTGGAGTATAATACAGGATGTAACTCAGGATCAGTGATGTAATGTATGTACACAGTGACTGCACCAGCAGAATAGTGAGTGCAGCTCTGGAGTATAATACAGGAGGTAACTCAGGATCAGTAATGTAATGTATGTACACGGTGACTGCACCAGGAGAATAGTGAGTGCAGCTCTGGAGTATAATACAGGATGTAACTCAGGATCAGTAATGTAATGTATGTACACGGTGACTGCACCAGCAGAATAGTGAGTGCAGCTCTGGAGTATAATTCAGGATGTAACTCAGGATCAGTAATGTAATGTATGTACACAGTGACTGCACCAGCAGAATAGTGAGTGCAGCTCTGGAGTATAATACAGGAGGTAACTCAGGATCAGTAATGTAATGTATGTACACAGTGACTGCACCAGCAGAATAGTGAGTGCAGCTCTGGAGTATAATACAGGAGGTGACTCAGGATCAGTAACGTAATGTTTGTACACAGTGACTGCACCAGCAGAATAGTGAGTGCCGCTCTGGAGTATAATACAGGAGGTAACTCAGGATCAGTAATGTAATGTATGTACACAGTGACGGCACCAGCTGAATAGTGAGTGCAGCTCTGCAGTATAATACAGGAGGTAACTCAGGATCAGTAATGTAATGTATATACACAGTGACTGCACCAGCAGAATAGTGAGTGCAGCTCTGGAGTATAATACAGGAGGTAACTCAGGATCAGTAATGTAATGTATGTACACAGTGACGGCACCAGCTGAATAGTGAGTGCAGCTCTGCAGTATAATACAGGAGGTAACTCAGGATCAGTAATGTAATGTATATACACAGTGACTGCACCAGCAGAATAGTGAGTGCAGCTCTGGAGTATAATACAGGATGTAACTCAGGATCAGTAATGTAATGTATGTACACAGTGACTGCACCAGCAGAATAGTGAGTGCAGCTCTGGAGTATAATACAGGATGTAATTCAGGATCAGTGATGTAATGTATGTACACAGTGACTGCACCAGCAGAATATTGAGGGCAGCTCTGGAGTATAATACAGTAGGTAACTCAGGATCAGTAATGTAATGTATGTGCACAGTGACTGCACCAGCAGAATAGTGAGTGCAGCTCTGGAGTATAATACAGGAGGTAACTCAGGATCAGTAATGTAATGTATGTACACAGTGACTGCACCAGCAGAATAGTGAGTGCAGCTCTGGAGTATAATACATGATGTAACTCAGGATCAGTAATGTAATGCATGGACACAGTGACTGCACCAGCAGAATAGTGAGTGCAGCTCTGGAGTATAATACAGGATGTAACTCAGGATCAGTAATGTAATGTATGTTCACAGTGACTGCATCAGCAGAATAGTGAGGGCAGCTCTGGAGTATAATACAGGAGGTAACTCAGGATCAGTAATGTAATGTATGTACACAGTGACGGCACCAGCTGAATAGTGAGTGCAGCTCTGGAGTATAATACAGGAGGTAACTCAGGATCAGTAATGTAATGTATGTACAAAGTGACTGCACCAGCAGAATAGTGAGTGCAGCTCTGGAGTATAATACAGGAGGTAACTCAGGATCAGTAATGTAATGTATGTGCACAGTGACTGCACCAGCAGAATAGTGAGTGCAGCTCTGGAGTATAATACAGGAGGTAACTCAGGATCAGTAATGTAATGTATGTACACAGTGACTGCACCAGCAGAATAGTGAGTGCAGCTCTGGAGTATAATACATGATGTAACTCAGGATCAGTAATGTAATGTATGGACACAGTGACTGCACCAGCAGAATAGTGAGTGCAGCTCTGGAGTATAATACAGGATGTAACTCAGGATCAGTAATGTAATGTATGTACACAGTGACTGCACCAGCAGAATAGTGAGTGCAGCTCTGGAGTATAATACAGGAGGTAACTCAGGATCAGTAATGTAATGTATGTACACAGTGACTGCACCAGCAGAATAGTGAGTGCAGCTCTGGAGTATAATACAGGAGGTAACTCAGGATCAGTAATGTAATGTATGTACACAGTGACTGCACCAGCAGAATAGTGAGTGCAGCTCTGGAGTATAATACAGGAGGTAACTCAGGATCAGTAATGTAATGTATGTACACAGTGACTGCACCAGCAGAATAGTGAGTGCAGCTCTGGAGTATAATACAGGAGGTAACTCAGGATCAGTAATGTAATGTATGTACACAGTGACTGCACCAGCAGAATAGTGAGTGCAGCTCTGGAGTATAATACAGGAGGTAACTCAGGATCAGTAATGTAATGTATGGACACAGTGAGTGCACCAGCAGAATAGTGAGTTCAGCTCTGGAGTATAATACAGGATGTAACTCAGGATCAGTGATGTAATGTATGTACACAGTGACTGCACCAGCAGAATAGTGAGTGCAGCTCTGGAGTATATTACAGGATGTAACTCAGGATCAGTAATGTAATGTATGTACACAGTGACTGCAACAGCAGAATAGTGAGTCCAGCTCTGGAGGATAATACAGGATGTAACTCAGGATCAGTAATGTAATGTATGTACACGGTGACTGCACCAGCAGAATAGTGAGTGCAGCTCTGGAGTATAATACAGGAGGTAACTCAGGATCAGTGATGTAATGTATGTACACAGTGACTGCACCAGCAGAATAGTGAGTGCAGCTCTGGAGTATAATACAGGAGGTAACTCAGGATCAGTAATGTAATGTATGTACACGGTGACTGCACCAAGAGAATAGTGAGTGCAGCTCTGGGGTATAATACAGGAGGTAACTCAAGATCAGTAATGTAATGTATGTACACAGTGACTGCACCAGCAGAATAGTGAGTGCAGCTCTGGAGTATAATACAGGAGTTAACTCAGGATCAGTAATGTAATGTATGTACACAGTGACTGCACCAGCAGAATAGTGAGTGCAGCTCTGGAGTATAATACAGGAGTTAACTCAGGATCAGTAATGTAATGTATGTACACAGTGACGGCACCAGCTGAATAGTGAGTGCAGCTCTGCAGTATAATACAGGAGGTAACTCAGGATCAGTAATGTAATGTATGTACACAGTGACGGCACCAGCAGAATAGTGAGTGCAGCTCTGGAGTATAATACAGGATGTAACTCAGGATCAGTGATGTAATGTATGTACACAGTGACTGCACCAGCAGAATAGTGAGTGCAGCTCTGGAGTATAATACAGGATGTAACTCAGGATCAGTGATGTAATGTATGTACACAGTGACTGCACCAGCAGAATAGTGAGTGCAGCTCTGGAGTATAATACAGGATGTAACTCAGGATCAGTAATGTAATGCATGTACAAAGTGACTGCACCAGCAGAATAGTGAGTGCAGCTCTGGAGTATAATACAGGAGTTAACTCAGGATCAGTAATGTAATGTATGTACACAGTGACGGCACCAGCTGAATAGTGAGTGCAGCTCTGCAGTATAATACAGGAGGTAACTCAGGATCAGTAATGTAATGTATGTACACAGTGACGGCACCAGCAGAATAGTGAGTGCAGCTCTGGAGTATAATACAGGATGTAACTCAGGATCAGTGATGTAATGTATGTACACAGTGACTGCACCAGCAGAATAGTGAGGGCAGCTCTGGAGTATAATACAGGAGGTAACTCAGGATCAGTAATGTAATGTATGTGCACAGTGACTGCACCAGCAGAATAGTGAGTGCAGCTCTGGAGTATAATACAGGAGGTAACTCAGGATCAGTAATGTAATGTATGTACACAGTGACTGCACCAGCAGAATAGTGAGTGCAGCTCTGGAGTATAATACATGATGTAACTCAGGATCAGTAATGTAATGCATGGACACAGTTACTGCACCAGCAGAATAGTGAGTGCAGCTCTGGAGTATAATACAGGATGTAACTTAGGATCAGTAATGTAATGTATGTACACAGTGACTGCACCAGCAGAATAGTGAGTGCAGCTCTGGAGTATAATACAGGATGTATCTCAGGATCAGTAATGTAATGTATGTACACAGTGACTGCACCAGCAGAATAGTGAGTGCAGCTCTGGAGTATAATACAGGATGTAACTCAGGATCAGTAATGTAATGTATGTACACAGTGACTGCACCAGCAGAATAGTGAGTGCAGCTCTGGAGTATAATACAGGATGTAACTCAGGATCAGTAATGTAATGTATGGACACAGTGACTGCACCAGCAGAATAGTGAGTGCAGCTCTGGAGTATAATACAGGATGTAACTCAGGATCAGTAATGTAATGTATGTTCACAGTGACTGCACCAGCAGAATAGTGAGTGCAGCTCTGGAGTATAATACAGGAGGTAACTCAGGATCAGTAATGTAATGCATGTACAAAGTGACTGCACCAGCAGAATAGTGAGTGCAGCTCTGGAGTATAATACAGGAGTTAACTCAGGATCAGTAATGTAATGTATGTACACAGTGACTCCACCAGCAGAATAGTGAGTGCAGCTCTGGAGTATAATACAGGATGTAACTCAGGATCAGTAATGTAATGTATGTACACAGTGACTGCACCAGCAGAATAATGAGTGCAGCTCTGGAGTATAATACAGGATGTAACTCAGGATCAGTAATGTAATGTATGTACACAGTGACTACACCAGCAGAATAGTGAGTGCAGCTCTGGAGTATAATACAGGATGTAACTCAGGATCAGTAATGTAATGTATGTACACAGTGACTACACCAGCAGAATAGTGAGTGCAGCTCTGGAGTATAATACAGGATGTAACTCAGGATCAGTAATGTAATGTATGTACACAGTGACTGCACCAGCAGAATAGTGAGTGCAGCTCTGGAGTATAATACAGGAGGTAACTCAGGATCAGTAATGTAATGTATGTACACAGTGACTGCACCAGCAGAATAGTGAGTGCAGCTCTGGAGTATAATACAGGAGGTAACTCAGGATCAGTAATGTAATGTATGGACACAGTGAGTGCACCAGCAGAATAGTGAGTGCAGCTCTGGAGTATAATACAGGATGTAACTCAGGATCAGTGATGTAATGTATGTACACAGTGACTGCAACAGCAGAATAGTGAGTCCAGCTCTGGAGGATAATACAGGATGTAACTCAGGATCAGTAATGTAATGTATGTACACGGTGACTGCACCAGCAGAATAGTGAGTGCAGCTCTGGAGTATAATACAGGAGGTAACTCGGGATCAGTGATGTAATGTATGTACACAGTGACTGCACCAGCAGAATAGTGAGTGCAGCTCTGGAGTATAATACAGGAGGTAACTCAGGATCAGTAATGTAATGTATGTACACGGTGACTGCACCAAGAGAATAGTGAGTGCAGCTCTGGAGTATAATACAGGAGGTAACTCAGGATCAGTAATGTAATGTATGTACACAGTGACTGCACCAGCAGAATAGTGAGTGCAGCTCTGGAGTATAATACAGGAGTTAACTCAGGATCAGTAATGTAATGTATGTACACAGTGACTGCACCAGCAGAATAGTGAGTGCCGCTCTGGAGTATAATACAGGAGGTAACTCAGGATCAGTAATGTAATGTATGTACACAGTGACGGCACCAGCTGAATAGTGAGTGCAGCTCTGCAGTATAATACAGGAGGTAACTCAGGATCAGTAATGTAATGTATGTACACAGTGACGGCACCAGCAGAATAGTGAGTGCAGCTCTGGAGTATAATACAGGATGTAACTCAGGATCAGTGATGTAATGTATGTACACAGTGACTGCACCAGCAGAATAGTGAGGGCAGCTCTGGAGTATAATACATGATGTAACTCAGGATCAGTAATGTAATGCATGGACACAGTTACTGCACCAGCAGAATAGTGAGTGCAGCTCTGGAGTATAATACAGGAGGTAACTCAGGATCAGTAATGTAATGTATGTGCACAGTGACTGCACCAGCAGAATAGTGAGTGCAGCTCTGGAGTATAATACAGGAGGTAACTCAGGATCAGTAATGTAATGTATGTACACAGTGACTGCACCAGCAGAATAGTGAGTGCAGCTCTGGAGTATAATACATGATGTAACTCAGGATCAGTAATGTAATGTATGTACACAGTGACTGCACCAGCAGAATAGTGAGTGCAGCTCTGGAGTATAATACAGGATATAACTCAGGATCAGTAATGTAATGTATGTACACAGTGACTGCACCAGCAGAATAGTGAGTGCAGCTCTGGAGTATAATACAGGATGTAACTCAGGATCAGTAATGTAATGTATGTACACAGTGACTGCACCAGCAGAATAGTGAGTGCAGCTCTGGAGTATAATACAGGATGTAACTCAGGATCAGTAATGTAATGTATGTACACAGTGACTGCACCAGCAGAATAGTGAGTGCAGCTCTGGAGTATAATACAGGATGTAACTCAGGATCAGTAATGTAATGTATGTACACAGTGACTGCACCAGCAGAATAGTGAGTGCAGCTCTGGAGTATAATACAGGATGTAACTCAGGATCAGTAATGTAATGCATGGACACAGTGACTGCACCAGCAGAATAGTGAGTGCAGCTCTGGAGTATAATACAGGATGTAACTCAGGATCAGTAATGTAATGTATGTACACAGTGACTGCACCAGCAGAATAGTGAGTGCAGCTCTGGAGTATAATACAGGAGGTAACTCAGGATCAGTAATGTAATGCATGTACAAAGTGACTGCACCAGCAGAATAGTGAGTGCAGCTCTGGAGTATAATACAGGAGTTAACTCAGGATCAGTAATGTAATGTATGTACACAGTGACTCCACCAGCAGAATAGTGAGTGCAGCTCTGGAGTATAATACAGGAGGTAACTCAGGATCAGTAATGTAATGTATGTACACAGTGACTGCACCAGCAGAATAGTGAGTGCAGCTCTGGAGTATAATACAGGATGTAACTCAGGATCAGTAATGTAATGTATGTACACAGTGACTGCACCAGTAGAATAGTGAGTGCAGCTCTGGAGTATAATACAGGATGTAACTCAGGATCAGTAATGTAATGTATGTACACAGTGACTGCACCAGCAGAATAGTGAGTGCAGCTCTGGAGTATAATACAGGAGGTAACTCAGGATCAGTAATGTAATGTATGTGCACAGTGACTGCACCAGCAGAATAGTGAGTGCAGCTCTGGAGTATAATACAGGAGGTAACTCAGGATCAGTAATGTAATGTATGTACACAGTGACGGCACCAGCAGAATAGTGAGTGCAGCTCTGGAGTATAATACAGGATGTAACTCAGGATCAGTGATGTAATGTATGTACACAGTGACTGCACCAGCAGAATAGTGAGGGCAGCTCTGGAGTATAATACAGGAGGTAACTCAGGATCAGTAATGTAATGTATGTGCACAGTGACTGCACCAGCAGAATAGTGAGTGCAGCTCGAGTATAATACAGGAGGTAACTCAGGATCAGTAATGTAATGTATGTACACAGTGACTGCACCAGCAGAATAGTGAGTGCAGCTCTGGAGTATAATACAGGATGTAACTCAGGATCAGTAATGTAATGCATGGACACAGTTACTGCACCAGCAGAATAGTGAGTGCAGCTCTGGAGTATAATACAGGATGTAACTCAGGATCAGTAATGTAATGTATGTACACAGTGACTGCACCAGCAGAATAGTGAGTGCAGCTCTGGAGTATAATACAGGATGTAACTCAGGATCAGTAATGTAATGTATGTACACAGTGACTGCACCAGCAGAATAGTGAGTGCAGCTCTGGAGTATAATACAGGATGTAACTCAGGATCAGTAATGTAATGTATGTACACAGTGACTGCACCAGCAGAATAGTGAGTGCAGCTCTGGAGTATAATACAGGATGTAACTCAGGATCAGTAATGTAATGCATGGACACAGTGACTGCACCAGCAGAATAGTGAGTGCAGCTCTGGAGTATAATACAGGATGTAACTCAGGATCAGTAATGTAATGTATGTACACAGTGACTCCACCAGCAGAATAGTGAGTGCAGCTCTGGAGTATAATACAGGATGTAACTCAGGATCAGTAATGTAATGTATGTACACAGTGACTGCACCAGCAGAATAGTGAGTGCAGCTCTGGAGTATAATACAGGAGGTAACTCAGGATCAGTAATGTAATGCATGTACAAAGTGACTGCACCAGCAGAATAGTGAGTGCAGCTCTGGAGTATAATACAGGAGTTAACTCAGGATCAGTAATGTAATGTATGTACACAGTGACTCCACCAGCAGAATAGTGAGGGCAGCTCTGGAGTATAATACAGGAGGTAACTCAGGATCAGTAATGTAATGTATGTACACAGTGACTGCACCAGCAGAATAGTGAGTGCAGCTCTGGAGTATAATACAGGATGTAACTCAGGATCAGTAATGTAATGTATGTACACAGTGACTGCACCAGCAGAATAGTGAGTGCAGCTCTGGAGTATAATGCGGGATGTAACTCAGGATCAGTAATGTAATGTATGTACACAGTGACTGCACCAGTAGAATAGTGAGTGCAGCTCTGGAGTATAATACAGTATGTAACTCAGGATCAGTAATGTATGTACACAGTGACTGCACCAGCAGAATAGTGAGTGCAGCTCTGGAGTATAATACAGGATGTAACTCAGGATCAGTAATGTAATGTATGTACACAGTGACTGCACCAGCAGAATAGTGAGTGCAGCTCTGGAGTATAATACCGGATGTAACTCAGGATCAGTAATGTAATGTATGTACACAGTGACTGCACCAGCAGAATAGTGAGTGCAGCTCTGGAGTATAATACAGGAGGTAACTCAGGATCAGTAATGTAATGTATGTACACAGTGACTGCACCAGCAGAATAGTGAGTGCAGCTCTGGAGTATAATACAGGAGGTAACTCAGGATCAGTAATGTAATGTATGTGCACAGTGACTGCACCAGCAGAATAGTGAGTGCAGCTCTGGAGTATAATACAGGAGGTAACTCAGGATCTGTAATGTAATGTATGTACACAGTGACTGCACCAGCAGAATAGTGAGTGCAGCTCTGGAGTATAATACAGGAGGTAACTCAGGATCAGTAATGTAATGTATGTGCACAGTGACTGCACCAGCAGAATAGTGAGTGCAGCTCTGGAGTATAATACAGGATGTAACTCAGGATCAGTAATGTAATGTATGTACACAGTGACTGCACCAGCAGAATAGTGAGTGCAGCTCTGGAGTATAATACAGGATGTAACTCAGGATCAGTAATGTAATGTATGTATACAGTGACTGCACCAGCAGAATAGTGAGTGCAGCTCTGGAGTATAATACAGGATGTAACTCAGGATCAGTAATGTAATGTATGTACACAGTGACTGCACCAGCAGAATAGTGAGTGCAGCTCTGGAGTATAATACAGGAGGTAACTCAGGATCAGTAATGTAATGTATGTACACAGTGACCGCACCAGCAGAATAGTGAGTGCAGCTCTGGAGTATAATACAGGATGTAACTCAGGATCAGTAATGTAATGTATGTACACAGTGACTGCACCAGCAGAATAGTGAGTGCAGCTCTGGAGTATAATACAGGATGTAACTCAGGATCAGTAATGTAATGTATGTACACAGTGACCGCACCAGCAGAACAGTGAGTGCAGCTCTGGAGTATAATACAGGATGTAACTCAGGATCAGTAATGTAATGTATGTACACAGTGACTGCACCAGCAGAATAGTGAGTGCAGCTCTGGAGTATAATACTGGAGGTAACTCAGGATCAGTAATGTATGTACACAGTGACTGCACCAGCAGAATAGTGAGTGCAGCTCTGGAGTATAATACAGGATGTAACTCAGGATCAGTAATGTAATGTATGTACACAGTGACTGCACCAGCAGAATAGTGAGTGCAGCTCTGGAGTATAATACTGGAGGTAACTCAGGATCAGTAATGTAATGTATGTACACAGTGACTGCACCAGCAGAATAGTGAGTGCAGCTCTGGAGTATAATACTGGAGGTAACTCAGGATCAGTAATGTAATGTATGTACACAGTGACTGCACCAGCAGAATAGTGAGTGCAGCTCTGGAGTATAATACAGGAGGTAGCTCAGGATCAGTAATGTAATGTATGTGCACAGTGACTGCACCAGCAGAATAGTGAGTGCAGCTCTGGAGTATAATACAGGATGTAACTCAGGATCAGTAATGTAATGTATGTACACAGTGACTGCACCAGCAGAATAGTGAGTGCAGCTCTGGAGTATAATACTGGAGGTAACTCAGGATCAGTAATGTAATGTATGTACACAGTGACTGCACCAGCAGAATAGTGAGTGCAGCTCTGGGGTATAATACAGGATGTAACTCAGGATCAGTAATGTAATGTATGTACACAGTGACTCCACCAGCAGAATAGTGAGTGCAGCTCTGGAGTATAATACAGGAGGTAACTCAGGATCAGTAATGTAATGTATGTACACAGTGACTGCACCAGCAGAATAGTGAGTGCAGCTCTGGGGTATAATACAGGATGTAACTCAGGATCAGTAATGTAATGTATGTACACAGTGACTCCACCAGCAGAATAGTGAGTGCAGCTCTGGAGTATAATACAGGAGGTAACTCAGGATCAGTAATGTAATGTATGTACACAGTGACTGCACCAGCAGAATAGTGAGTGCAGCTCTGGAGTATAATACAGGATGTAACTCAGGATCAGTAATGTAATGTATGTACACAGTGACTGCACCAGCAGAATAGTGAGTGCAGCTCTGGAGTATAATACAGGATGTAACTCAGGATCAGTAATGTAATGTATGTACACAGTGACCGCACCAGCAGAATAGTGAGTGCAGCTCTGGAGTATAATACAGGATGTAACTCAGGATCAGTAATGTAATGTATGTACACAGTGACTGCACCAGCAGAATAGTGAGTGCAGCTCTGGAGTATAATACTGGAGGTAACTCAGGATCAGTAATGTATGTACACAGTGACTGCACCAGCAGAATAGTGAGTGCAGCTCTGGAGTATAATACAGGAGGTAGCTCAGGATCAGTAATGTAATGTATGTGCACAGTGACTGCACCAGCAGAATAGTGAGTGCAGCTCTGGAGTATAATACAGGAGGTAACTCAGGATCAGTAATGTAATGCATGTACACAGTGACTGCACCAGCAGAATAGTGAGTGCAGCTCTGGAGTATAATACAGGAGGTAACTCAGGATCAGTAATGTAATGCATGTACACAGTGACTGCACCAGCAGAATAGTGAGTGCAGCTCTGGAGTATAATACAGGATGTAACTCAGGATCAGTAATGTAATGTATGTACACAGTGACTGCACCAGCAGAATAGTGAGTGCAGCTCTGGAGTATAATACTGGAGGTAACTCAGGATCAGTAATGTAATGTATGTACACAGTGACTGCACCAGCAGAATAGTGAGTGCAGCTCTGGAGTATAATACAGGCTGTAACTCAGGATCAGTAATGTAATGTATGTACACAGTGACTGCACCAGCAGAATAGTGAGTGCAGCTCTGGAGTATATCAATGATGTCATCACCAGGGTGCGGCGGAGCTGTCACTTATGATATTCAGGCTGGTTGTCAGTGATGGGTTTTGGGCTCTGACAACCTCTTCTCTGTGTTCCTCTTATCTGGCTTCCTGCGGATTCATCATCTGGTTGCAGCACTTCTGTAGCAGGATGTTGGGTGTAATTGTTCCTAATTATAGCAGATGTAGTCCAGGCCTGTGAGGTGTGAACAGGCGGATTCTGGGATGTGTCTGGAGCTGCTCATTAACCCCTCACGTCCTGCAGGACATTATGTGACCGGTGGGGTGTAATGTGGATGTCGGGTTCCTCCTGGAGTCGTCTCTTCTGTCATCAGTGAGATGTTGTATTTTGGGGGACATGAGTGCGGCCTCTGCCACCGCAGCTTCCAGTTGACTCCTTGATATCCAGGTTTGTGTCCTTGCTGGACTCGGGGCGGCAACTCCCATAATGGTCGACATTCTGGTGTGTAGCCGTGGTGTGGGTCTTCCGTGTCCGGGGTGCTGGTCCTCCGTATCCGGGGTGCTGGTCCTCCGTATCCGGGGTGCTGGTCCTCCGTGTCCGGGGTGCGGCTCCTCAGTGTCCGGGGTGCGGCTCCTCAGTGTCCGGGGTGCGGCTCCTCCGTGTCCGGGGTGCGGCTCCTCCGTGTCCGGGGTGCGGCTCCTCCGTGTCCGGGGTGCGGCTCCTCAGTGTCCGGGTGCGGCTCCTCAGTGTCCGGGGTGCGGCTCCTCAGTGTCCGGGGTGCGGCTCCTCAGTGTCCGGGGTGCGGCTCCTCAGTGTCCGGGGTGCGGCTCCTCAGTGTCCGGGGTGCGGCTCCTCAGTGTCCGGGGTGCGGCTCCTCAGTGTCCGGGGTGCGGCTCCTCAGTGTCCGGGGTGCGGCTCCTCAGTGTCCGGGGTGCGGCTCCTCCGTGTCCGGGGTGCGGCTCCTCCGTGTCCGGGGTGCGGCTCCTCCGTGTCCGGGGTGCGGCTCCTCAGTGTCCGGGGTGCGGGTCCTCCGTGTCCGGGGTGCGGGTCCTCAGTGTCCGGGGTGCGGGTCCTCAGTGTCTGGGGTGCGGGTCCTCAGTGTCTGGGGTGCGGGTCCTCAGTGTCTGGGGTGCGGGTCCTCCGTGTCTGGGGTGCGGCTCCTCAGTGTCTGGGGTGCGGCTCCTCAGTGTCTGGGGTGCGGCTCCTCAGTGTCTGGGGTGCGGCTCCTCAGTGTCTGGGGTGCGGCTCCTCAGTGTCTGGGGTGCGGCTCCTCAGTGTCTGGGGTGCGGCTCCTCCGTGTCCGGGGTGCGGCTCCTCAGTGTCCGGGGTGCGGCTCCTCAGTGTCCGGGGTGCGGCTCCTCTGTGTCTGGGGTGCGGCTCCTCAGTGTCCGGGGTGCGGCTCCTCAGTGTCCGGGGTGCGGCTCCTCAGTGTCCGGGGTGCGGCTCCTCAGTGTCCGGGGTGCGGCTCCTCAGTGTCCGGGGTGCGGGTCCTCCGTGTCTGGCGTGCGGGTCCTCCGTGTCTGGCGTGCGGGTCCTCCGTGTCTGGCGTGCGGGTCCTCCGTGTCTGGGGTGCGGGTCCTCCGTGTCTGGGGTGCGGGTCCTCAGTGTCCGGGGTGCGGCTCCTCAGTGTCCGGGGTGCGGCTCCTCAGTGTCCGGGGTGCGGGTCCTCAGTGTCCGGGGTGCGGGTCCTCAGTGTCCGGGGTGCGGGTCCTCCGTGTCCGGGGTGCGGGTCCTCCGTGTCTGGCGTGCGGGTCCTCCGTGTCTGGGGTGCGGGTCCTCCGTGTCTGGGGTGCGGGTCCTCAGTGTCCGGGGTGCGGCTCCTCAGTGTCCGGGGTGCGGCTCCTCAGTGTCCGGGGTGCGGGTCCTCAGTGTCCGGGGTGCGGGTCCTCAGTGTCCGGGGTGCGGGTCCTCAGTGTCCGGGGTGCGGGTCCTCCGTGTCTGGCGTGCGGGTCCTCCGTGTCTGGGGTGCGGGTCCTCCGTGTCTGGGGTGCGGGTCCTCCGTGTCTGGGGTGCGGGTCCTCCGTGTTCGGGGTGCGGGTCCTCTCCTGTGGCGTTATGTCCTATGGAGCATATCAGTAGAGCCGGAGAGCAGGGAGCCCCCTCCCCGTTAGTGGTGGTCCCGATGCCTGTCCTTATTCCTTGGGGTGGGGGAGGGCGGCTGGTGCAGCATCTGATGTTATTCGCCATTTCTACGATTTGCGGTTGGATTCAGTAAATAACATAAAGATTTATAAAGTGCGATTGTCGGCGTTGACCAATCAGCTCTTATGTCTCCGGGCTGCGGCCTCCTCCACGGGGACTGTGGATTTTGGGGTTTAGTCTGTATGAGGACAGAAGGATGCGGCACTAGATAACGGGGCGTCCGTACTCGTCACGCGGCCTGGAGCTGTCCGTACAGGTGAGATCTCATGTGATCAACATGGTGACCAGTGCGGTGAGCGATCGTGGAGCCTATGTGTCATACAGTGCCCCCCTGAACCATCTATGGCGCCGTCCCGCTGACAGTCCGCCTCCCGGCTGAACACAAGGACCGCTTGTCCCTCTGCAGATAAAAGGCGGATGATCTACTCCTGTCCAGGACTCCTCCTTCTCACAGCTGCAGGTTTGTTACATTGCATCCATTGTGAACAATCCAGACTGATACAGTGTAACAAACCATCAGGATGGAGAGAGTAGTGCTGCCCTGACACACTGTAACGAAGCTGCCACATTGCATAGTTTGTGTCGACTTCACCGCACGGACGCAGAAATTGGCGAAGACGTCTCATCGAATATAAATGGTTTAATATAAAATAGTTATAAAAATATAATAATAATAATAATAATAATAATAGTTCTGTCCAGGATAAGATGGCCGCCTCCGCCTAGAGCCGTCCGTCGCTGCATATGATTGGCTGCCGACTGCGGCAATGTAAGAGGCCGGACGAGGCCTCCGCAATGTCCGACAGCGACTGGTGGTAATAGGCGGAGAGCGGCCGGCAGCCGAGCTGGGGGCAGGACAAGCGCTTCACGGCCTCCTGCTCGGGTGGGCCGCGCGGCCGCGACATATTCCCCAGGTGTTTCTTCACGTTACCGGACAGACTGACCAGGAAGCCGTGCGGCTTGTGTAACCAGCGCGTCCGCCGCTCGTCCTCAGCGCCATTTTCCGGTAAGTCCATCCACTGTTTAACCAAATCAGCAAAACTGTTGTCCCCCAGAACCAGCGGCTGCCGACTGCGACTCTGGGACAGCAAACACCCCGTCCAGTCCTGCGAGCCGCCCCCCACGGCGATGCCCCCCCACTGCTCAAGGCAAACATCTGATGTGGATTTTGGGCGGATTCTCCCCGGTCTGGAGCGCAGCAGCCCTCCGGAGGTCAGCCGTGAACATGGCGGCTGGATGTGTCTACGCAGGACTGGGGGGGGCTGCACCGGTTCCTCATCTTCCATGTCCTCGTCCTCCCCCCGCAGCGAGCTCCCTGACACCTCCGAGTAGCCGGAGTCCCATTCTAGGCCGCGCTGGCCGCAGCCCCCCGGAGAGACGTCGCTGGGCAGATCCACGCAGCAGGCGGAGTCCGCCTCAGATAAGTCCGAGGTGCGATGTGAGGAGCGGATGTCGCGCTTCAGAGGTCGGCGGGCCGGAGGCGCAGAAGATTCCTCGGCAGACGCGGGGGACGAGCGTTTCAGGTCCTGCAACACGCGGAGCATGCAATCCATCTGCCCAGACGGCGCGGAGCCGGAAACCTTCACGCACTGCAGAGAGACGGAAAAAGAGGTGAGAACAGGGACCCCGAATATACACAGACTGCACCCCACCAATACCTATATACAGGGGCTGCACCCCACCAGTACCTATATACAGGGGCTGCACCCCACCATTACCTATATACACAGACTGCACCCCACCATTACCTATATACACGGGCTGCACCCCACCATTACCTATATACACGGGCTGCACCCCACCAATACCTGTATACAGGGGCTGCACCCCACCAGTACCTATATACAGGGGCTGCGCCCCACCAGTACCTATATACACAGACTGCACCCCACCAATACCTGTATACAGGGGCTGCACCCCACCAGTACCTGTATACAGGGGCTGCACCCCACCATTACCTATATACACAGACTGCACCCCACCAATACCTGTATACAGGGGCTGCGCCCCACCAATACCTATATACAGGGGCTGCACCCCACGAATACCTATATACACAGACTGCACCCCACCAATACCTATATACAGGGGCTGCACCCCACCAGTACCTATATACACGGGCTGCGCCCCACCATTACTTATATACACGGGCTGCGCCCCACCAATACCTATATACACGGGCTGCACCCCACCAATACCTGTATACAGGGGCTGCACCCCACCAGTACCTATATACAGGGGCTGCGCCCCACCAATACCTATATACACAGACTGCACCCCACCAATACCTATATACAGGGGCTGCACCCCACCAGTACCTATATACAGGGGCTGCGCCCCACCAATACCTGTATACAGGGGCTGCACCCCACCATTACCTATATACACGGGCTGCGCCCCACCATTACCTATATACACGGGCTGTGCCCCACCATTACCTATATACACGGGCTGCGCCCCACCATTACCTATATACAGGGGCTGCACCCCACCATTACCTATATACACGGGCTGCGCCCCACCATTACCTATATACACGGGCTGCGCCCCACCATTACCTATATACACGGGCTGCGCCCCACCATTACCTATATACACGGGCTGCACCCCACCATTACCTATATACACGGGCTGCGCCCCACCATTACCTGTATACACGGGCTGCGCCCCACCATTACCTATATACACGGGCTGCGCCCCACCATTACCTATATACACGGGCTGCGCCCCACCATTACCTGTATACACGGGCTGCGCCCCACCAATGGCCGCCAAGTCTGAGCCCTGGCGGCCGTACCCCAATAATGCCTCCTCACCCCGACAATGGGCGACTCCTACACCCTTCACGCAGACGCTCAGCGCAGATTTGTTTGGGCGGGAGACGAGCTGAAACACGATGTGGCGGAGCTGGTTTTGGCTGCGGCTGAGTGGGCTACAACACTCCCCAATCCCTGGCACACGCCCGCCAGCAGTGGAGGGGGCACCGCCAGCAGGACGCATAGCCTGAGGCACGAGGCAACCCCCTCCCTGCAGGGAGCAAGCAGAGGCACGAGCCTCACAAAGCATCCAGCCTCAGGGTATGTGGAAGAGGTTCCAGGCCCAAACCACCGCAGCCATGTTAACCCCGTCTCAGCCGGAGGATATGAAGAGGCCGCTCCATCCCCCTCCTGTTTGTTTTGGCTGCAGTTTAACATTTCTCTCCCATCTGCTCCACATCTGCTGCGCCGCTCCCCCGGCTCTGCTATATCTGTGCACGTACTGGTTATAGATATAGCAGAGGCGCAGTGCATTGCGATATCGCCTGCAGTCCTATGTAAAAGCAGCTGCTGAAGTCACATAGTGCCGAGTCACTGATTGTTGGGCTCCTTCCCCAGGGGCCACACTTCTATTAGTCACATCCGGCCCCGCACACATGGTGCCAGGCCCAATATCTCCGCGCTGCGCCCCATGATTCAGTGATGCTGCACCCTCAGACCCTGTGCCAGCCTTGCAAGATGCGACAGGATGGCGGAGGTGAGCCTTCAGGCCTCATGTAGATTGCAAGCTCTTGGGGTCACGAACTGCGTTTCTGCTATTGACCTTAACTGATAAATAAGAAACTGACCAAGGCTGCAGTTCACACACAGCACAGATCACAGTAATGGATGGTCCTGAGGTGTAGAGGAAGATGCACCGTCTGGAAGGACTGGAGAGTGGGGACTGAGGCCGAGCCAAGACGGGAGCAATGATCGAGGCTGAGCCAAGACATGGACTGAGGCCGAGCCAAGACGGGAAGCAATGATCGAGGCTGAGCCAAGACATGGACAGAGGCCGAGCCAAGACGGGGAGCAATGATCGAGGCTGAGCCAAGACATGGACAGAGGCCGAGCCAAGACGGGGAGCAATGATCGAGGCTGAGCCAAGACATGGACCGAGGCTGAGCCAAGACATGGACAGAGGCTGAGCCAAGACATGGACCGAGGCCGAGCTAAGACGGGGAGCAATGATCGAGGTTGAGCCAAGACATGGACCGAGGCCAAGCCAAGACGGGGAGCAATGATCGAGGCTGAGCCAAGACATGGACCGAGGCTGAGCCAAGACATGGACCGAGGCTGAGCCAAGACATGGACCAAGGCTGAGCCAAGACATGGACCGAGGCTGAGCCAAGACATGGACCGAGGCGGAGCCAAGACATGGACCGAGGCCGAGCCAAGACATGGACCGAGGCCGAGCCAAGACATGGACCGAGGCCGAGCCAAGACATGGACCGAGGCCGAGCCAAGACATGGACCGAGGCCGAGCCAAGACATGGACAGACGCTGAGCCAAAACATGGACCGAGGCTGAGCCAAAACATGGACTGAGGCTGAGCCAAGGTGGTGCAATGACCGAGGCTGAGCCTAGACGGGGAGCAATGACCGAGGCTGAGCCTAGACGGGGAGCAATGACCAAGGCTGAGGCATGACACGGACCGAGACTGAGCCAAGACGGAGCAATAACCGAGGCTGAGTCAAGACATGGACCGAGGCTGAGCCAAGACGGTGCAATGACCGAGGCTGAGCCAAGACATGGACCAAGGCTGAGCCAAGACAGGGAGCAATGACCAAGGCTGAGCCAACACGGCGAACAGGGACCAAGGCTGAGCCAAAATCAGGGATCAATATGAGCCAAGACGGGGAACCAGGACCGAGGCTGAGCCAAGACGTAGACCGAGGCTGAGCCAAGACGTGGACCGAGGCTGAGCCAAGACGGGGAGCAATGACCAAGGCTGAGCCATACAGAACAATGACCGAGGCTGAGTCAAGACGGGGAGCAATGACCGAGGCTGAGTCAAGACGGGGAGCAATGACCGAGGCTGAGTCAAGACGGGGAGCAATGACCGAGGCTGAGTCAAGACGGGGAGCAATGACCGAGGCTGAGTCAAGACGGGGAGCAATGACAGAGGCTGAGCCAAGACATGGACCAAGGCTGAGCCAAGACGGAGCAATGACAGACACTGAGCCAAAACATGGACCGAGGCTGAGCAAAGATGGTGCAATGACCGAGGCTGAGCCTAGACGGGGAGCAATGACCAAGGCTGAGCCATGACACGGACCGAGGCTGAGCCAAGACGGAACAATGACCGAGGCTGTGTCAAGACATGGACTGAGGCTGAGCCAAGATGGTGCAATGACTGAGGCTGAGCCAAGACATGGACCAAGGCTGAGCCAAGACAGGGAGCAATGACCAAGGCTGAGCCAACACGGCGAACAGGGACCAAGGCTGAGCCAAGACGGGGAGCAGGGATCAATATGAACCAAGACAGGGAACCAGGACCGAGGCTGAGCCAAGACGTGGACCGAGGCTGAGCCAAGACATGGACCAAGGCTGAGCCAACACAGGGAGCAGGGATCAAGGATGAGCCAAGACGGGGAGAAATGACCGACGCTGAGCCAAGACGGGGAGCAGGGACCAAGGCGGGGAGCAATGACCGAGGCCCAGCCAACACAGGGAGTAATGACCGAGGCTGAGCCAAGGCTGGGAACAATGACTGAGAGGGGAGCAATGACAGAGGCTGAGCCAAGACATGGACCAAGGCTGAGCCAAGACGGAGCAATGACAGACGCTGAGCCAAAACATGGACCGAGGCTGAGCCAAGGTGGTGCAATGACCGAGGCTGAGCCTAGACGGGGAGCAATGACCGAGGCTGAGCCTAGACGGGGAGCAATGACTGAGGCTGAGCCTAGACGGGGAGCAATGACCAAGGCTGAGGCATGACACGGACCGAGACTGAGCCAAGACGGAGCAATAACCGAGGCTGAGTCAAGACATGGACCGAGGCTGAGCCAAGACGGTGCAATGACCGAGGCTGAGCCAAGACATGGACCAAGGCTGAGCCAAGACAGGGAGCAATGACCAAGGCTGAGCCAACACGGCGAACAGGGACCAAGGCTGAGCCAAGATCAGGGATCAATATGAGCCAAGACGGGGAACCATGACCGAGGCTGAGCCAAGACGTGGACCGAGGCTGAGCCAAGACGTGGACCGAGGCTGAGCCAAGACGTGGACCGAGGCTGAGCCAAGACGTGGACCGAGGCTGAGCCAAGACATGGACCAAGGCTGAGCCAACACAGGGAGCAGGGATCAAGGATGAGCCAAGTCGGGGAGCAATGACCAAGGCTGAGCCAAGACGAGGAGCAGGGACCAAGTCTGAGCCAAGACGGGGAGCAATGACCGAGGCTGAGCCAAGATGGGGAGCAGGAACCAAGGCGGAGAGCAATGACCGAGGCCCAGCCAAAACAGGGAGCAATGACTGAGGCTGAGCAAGGACTGGGGAGTAATGACCGAGGCTGAGCCAAGGCTGGGAACAATGACTGAGACTGAGCAAAGATATAGGCCGATGCTGAGTTAAGACGGGAGCAATAACCAAAGCTAAGCCACGACATGGACTGAGGCCGAGCCAAGACGGGGAGCAATGACTGAGGCTGATCCAAGACAGAGAGCGGGGACCGAGGCTGAGGCAAACCGGGGAGTGGGGACCGAGACTGAGCCAAGACAGGGAGCAATGGCCGAAGCTGAGCCAAGTTGAGGAGCAATGACCGAGGCTGAGTCAAGATGGGGAGCAATGACAGAGGCTGAGCAAAGACATGGACCAAGGCTGAGCCAAGACTGAGCAATGACAGACACTGAGCCAAAACATGGACCGAGGCTGAGCCTAGACGGGGAGCAATGACCAAGGCTGAGCCAAGACATGGACCAAGGCTAAACCAAGACAGGGAGCAATGACCAAGGCTGAGCCAACACAGCGAACAGGGACCAAAGCTGAGCCAAGATCAGGGATCAATATGAGTCAAGAAGGGGAACCAGGACCGAGGCTGAGCCAAGACGCGGACCGAGGCTGAGCCAAGACGCGGACCGAGGCTGAGCCAAGACGCGGACCGAGGCTGAGTCAAGACGCGGACCGAGGCTGAGTCAAGACGCGGACCGAGGCTGAGCCAAGACATGGACCAAGGCTGAGCCAACACAGGGAGCAGGGATCAAGGATGAGCCAAGATGGGGAGCAATGACCAAGGCTGAGCCAAGACGAGGAGCAGGGACCAAGGCTGAGCCAACACAGGGAGCAGGGATCAAGGATGAGCCAAGATGGGAAGCAATGACCGAGGCTGAGCCAAGACGGGGAGCAGGGACCAAGGCGGGGAGCAATGACCGAGGCTCAGCCAAAACAGGGAGCAATGACCGAGGCTGAGCAAAGACTGGAGAGTAATGACCGAGGATGAGCCAAGGCTGGGAACAATGACTGAGACTGAGCCAAGAAATAGGCCGAGGTTGAGCTAAGACAGGGGAGCAATAACTGAAGCTAAGCCACGACATGGACTGAGGCTAAGCCAAGACGGGGAGCAATGACCGAGGCCGAGCCAAGACGGGGAGCAATGACCGAGGCTGATCCAAGACAGAGAGCGGGGACCGAGGCTGAGGCAAATCGGGGAGTGGGGACCGAGACTGAGCCAAGACGGGGAGCAATGGCCGAAGCTGAGCCAAGATGAGGAGCAGGGACTGAGGCTGAGCCAAGATCGGGAGCAGGGATTGAGGATGAGCCAAGACGAGGAGCAATGGCCAAGGCTGAGCCAAAACGGGGAGCAGGGACCAAGGCTGAGCCAAGATGGAAAGCAATGACCGAGGCTGAGCCAAGACAGGGAGCAATGACCAAGGCTAAGCGAGGAGAGCAGGGACCGAGGCTGAGTGAAGACAAGGATCCAAGGAGGAATGATCGAAGCTGAGTGAGGATCGGGGACCAAGGAGCAAGGACTGAGGCCGAGTGGGGGCGATGGCTAGACGAGGACTAGAGAGGAGCTACGTTGTAAGAGCAGGACTTGGGAGTCCTGGGAATAGGCTCCTCTCCTGTCTGACACATTCCTCCATCCTGTCCTGACTTGCTGCCTGCTCCGTTCTGTCCCAGCTGGCATTAACCCTCGCAGGGTGAGCAGAGTAGACAATGAGGGGACCCCCAATGGGAGCAGCAACCAGATATAGAGAAGTGTAAGGAGGGGCAGCAAGAAGTGAACCAGGAAACTCAGTCACTTCCTCCTACAGCCTCCACATGTGCCCCCACTCTGTCTGCAGCCTCCACATGTGCCCCCACTCTGTCTGCAGCCTCCACATGTGCCCCCACTCTGTCTGCAGCCTCCACATGTGCCCCCACTCTGTCTGCAGCCTCCACATTCAGCCTCCCTGTTGGTGGCTTCTCCACTGACTGTACACACAGAGAAGCAGCATTTGGTGCAGCACTGGAGATAATACAGGGCGCACAATGATTTAACCCTTTCATTTCCAGCCACATCCTGACACTGAGCAGCGACCAGAATATATTCTACAATGTGATGACCACTAGATACTCACCAGCTGGAGTGGTCTGGGGTCAAGGTGGGGAATCCGCATGCCCCAGACACTCGGAGTGCAGGCTGGGGGTCCAGTCCCACGGTCCAGGCTGGGGGTCCACACTCTCTGCAGGCTCAAGCTGGGGGTCCAGTCCCACGGTCCAGGCTGGGGGTCCACACTCTCTGCAGGCTCAAGCTGGGGGTCCAGTCCCACGGTCCAGGCTGGGGGACCACACTCTCAGCAGGCTCAGGCAGGGGGTCTAGTCCCACGGTTCAGGCTGGGGGTCCAGTCCCACGGTTCAGGCTGGGGGTCCACACTGTCTGCAGGCTCAGCATGGGAGTCCTGCCCCAGGGTTCAGGCTGGGGGTCCACACTCTGCAGGCTCTGGTTAGGGGTCCACACTCTCAGCAGGCTCAGGCTGGGGGTCCACACTCTGCAGGCTCAGGCTGGGGGTCCACACACTCTGCAGGCTCAGGCTGGGGGTCCACACTCTCTGCAGGCTCAGGCTGGGGGTCCACACTCTCTGCAGGACCAGGCTGGGGGTCCACACTCTCTGCAGGCTCAGGCTGGGGGTCCACACTCTCTGCAGGCTCAGGCTGGGGGTCCACACTCTCTGCAGGTCCAGGCTGGGGGTCCACACTCTGCAGGTCCAGGCTGGGGGTCCACACTCTGCAGGTCCAGGCTGGGGGTCCACACACTCTGCAAGTTTCTGTCTTCTGCTCTGAGCTACAACTTTCTGTTCTATCCCTTTACATCCCAAATCAGCCTAGCCCCGCCCCATGTGAAGACAGCCAATCACAGCGCCAGGATCAGACCCCCTGGATTTGGGGTACGTTTTAGAGTAATTTGGAGAAATCTGACCCCGGGGAATAAAGGAGCAGCGCAGGGGGGTCCGCACAGCACAGTTACTGCAGGGGGTCCGCACAGCACAGTTACTGCAGGGGGTCCGCACAGCACAGTTACTGCAGGGGGTCCGCACAGCACAGTTACTGCAGGGGGTCCGCACAGCACAGTTACTGCAGGGGGTCCGCACAGCACAGTTACTGCAGGGGTCCGCACAGCACAGTTACTGCAGGGGGTCCGCACAGCACAGTTACTGCAGGGGGTCCGCACAGCACAGTTACTGCAGGGGGTCCGCACAGCACAGTTACTGCAGGGGGTCCGCACAGCACAGTTACTGCAGGGGGTCCGCACAGCACAGTTACTGCAGGGGGTCCGCACAGCACAGTTACTGCAGGGGGTCCGCACAGCACAGTTACTGCAGGGGGTCCGCACAGCACAGTTACTGCAGGGGGTCCGCACAGCACAGTTACTGCAGGGGGTCCGCACAGCACAGTTACTGCAGGGGGTCCGCACAGCACAGTTACTGCAGGGGTTAAACTCTTCATGTGACGGAAACAGCGGAAAATGAGTAAAAATGTAACAAACAAAAGAACTCGATGGCGGTTAACCCCTGAGTGCCCGGGGCAGTGAGAGCAGTAATTACCGGCGATAATGGGGGAGCGACCCCAGAGCAGATCTCATCGCCCCCCGATCGGCTGTGGAGATCTGAGAGATCAACTCCAACCACTGACACATTGTAACAAGAGACCACCTGTGCGAAGAAGGGAAACATTAACCCTCAATATAAGAAGCTGATGGACGTTATATCAGTACTGGAGCGTTATAAGAGGGTCTGATATCAGTCACATATGATGTAATGTCTGGAGGTTATATCAGTACTGGAGCGTTATAAGAGGCTGATATCAGTCACATATGATGTAATGTCTGGAGGTTATATCAGTACTGGAGCGTTATAAGAGGCTGATATCAGTCACATATGGTGTAATGTCTGGAGGTTATATCAGTACTAGAGCGTTATAAGAGGCTGATATCAGTCACATATGGTGTAATGTCTGGAGGTTATATCAGTACTGGAGCGTTATAAGAGGGTCTGATATCAGTCACATATGGTGTAATGTCTGGAGGTTATATCAGTACTGGAGCGTTATAAGAGGGGCTGATATCAGTCACATATGATGTAATGTCTGGAGGTTATATCAGTACTGGAGCGTTACAAGAGGCTGATATCCGTCACATATGTTGTAATGTCTGGGGTTATATCAGTACTGGAGCGTTATAAGAGGCTGATATCAGTCACATATGATGTAATGTCTGGAGGTTATATCAGTACTGGAGCATTATAAGAGGGGCTGATATCAGTCACATATGGTGTAATGTCTGGAGGTTATATCAGTACTGGAGCGTTATAAGAGGGGCTGATATCAGTCACATATGGTGTAATGTCTGGAGGTTATATCAGTACTGGAGCGTTACAAGAGGCTGATATCCGTCACATATGTTGTAATGTCTGGGGTTATATCAGTACTGGAGCGTTATAAGAGGCTGATATCAGTCACATATGATGTAATGTCTGGAGGTGATATCAGTACTGGAGCATTATAAGAGGGGCTGATATCAGTCACATATGGTGTAATGTCTGGAGGTTATATCAGTACTGGAGCGTTATAAGAGGGGCTGATATCAGTCACATATGGTGTAATGTCTGGAGGTTATATCAGTACTGGAGCGTTATAAAAGGGGCTGATATCAGTCACATATGGTGTAATGTCTGGAGGTTATATCAGTACTGGAGCGTTATAAGAGGGGCTGATATCAGTCACATATGATGTAATGTCTGGAGGTTATATCAGTACTGGAGCGTTATAAGAGGGGCTGATATCAGTCACATATGATGTAATGTCTGGAGGTTATATCAGTACTGGAGCGTTATAAGAGAGGCTGATATCAGTCACATATGATGTAATGTCTGGAGGTTATATCAGTACTGGAGCGTTATAAAAGGGGCTGATATCAGTCACATATGATGTAATGTCTGGAGGTTATATCAGTACTGGAGCGTTATAAAAGGGGCTGATATCAGTCACATATGGTGTAATGTCTGGAGGTTATATCAGTAGTGGAGCGTTATAAGAGGAGCTGATATCAGTCACATATGGTGTAATGTCTGGAGGTTATATCAGTGCTGGAGCGTTATAAGAGGCTAATATCAGTCACATATGATGTAATGTCTGGAGGTTATATCAGTACTGGAGTGTTATAAGGGGCTGATATCAGTCACATATGATGTAATGCCTGGAGGTTATATCAGTACTGGAGCGTTATAAAAGGGGCTGATATCAGTCACATATGGTGTAATGTCTGGAGGTTATATCAGTACTGGAGCGTTATAAGAGGAGCTGATATCAGTCACATATGGTGTAATGTCTGGAGGTTATATCAGTACTGGAGCGTTATAAGAGGGGCTGATATCAGTCACATATGATGTATTGTCTGGAGGTTATATCAGTACTGGAGCGTTATAAGAGGCTGATATCAGTCACATGGTGTAATGTCTGGAGGTTATATCAGTACTGGAGCGTTATAAGAGGGGCTGATATCAGTCACATATGGTGTAATGTCTGGAGGTTATATCAGTGCTGGAGCGTTATAAGAGGCTGATATCAGTCACATATGATGTAATGTCTGGAGGTTATATCAGTACTGGAGCGTTATAAGAGGCTGATATCAGTCACATATGGTGTAATGTCTGTAGGTTATATCAGTACTGGAGCGTTATAAGAGGCTGATATCAGTCACATATGGTGTAATGTCTGGCGGTTATATCAGTACTGGAGCGTTATAAGGCTGATATCAGTCACATATGGTGTAATGTCTGGAGCTTATATCAGTACTGGAGCGTTATAAGAGGGGCTGATATCAGTCACATATTGTGTAATGTCTGGAGGTTATATCAGTACTAGAGCGTTATAAGAGGCTGATATCAGTCAAATATGGTGTAATGTCTGGAGGTTATATCACTACTGGAGCGTTATAAGAGGCTGATATCAGTCACATATGGTGTAATGTCTGGAGGTTATATCAGTACTGGAGCGTTATAAGAGAAGCTGATGTCAGTCACATATGATGTAATGTCTGGAGGTTATATCAGTACTGGAGCGTTATAAGAGGGGCTGATATCCGTCACATATGGTGTAATGTCTGGAGGTTATATCAGTACTGGAGCGTTATAAGAGGCTGATATCAGTCACATATGGTGTAATGTCTGGAGGTTATATCAGTACTGGAGCGTTATAAGAGGAGCTGATATCAGTCACATATGGTGTAATGTCTGGAGGTTATATCAGTACTGGAGCGTTATAAGAGGCTGATATCAGTCACATATGGTGTAATGTCTGGAGGTTATATCAGTACTGGAGCGTTATAAGAGGCTGATATCAGTCACATATGGTGTAATGTCTGGAGGTTATATCAGTACTGGAGCGTTATAAGAGGAGCTGATATCAGTCACATATGGTGTAATGTCTGGAGGTTATATCAGTACTGGAGCGTTATAAGAGAAGCTGATATCAGTCACATATGATGTAATGTCTGGAGGTTATATCAGTACTGGAGCGTTATAAGAGGGGCTGATATCAGTCACATATGGTGTAATGTCTGGAGGTTATATCAGTACTGGAGCGTTATAAGAGGCTGATATCAGTCACATATGATGTAATGTCTGGAGGTTATATCAGTACTGGAGCGTTATAAGAGGCTGATATCAGTCACATATGATGTAATGTCTGGAGCTTATATCAGTACTGGAGCGTTATAAGAGGGGCTGATATCAGTCACATATGGTGTAATGTCTGGAGGTTATATCAGTGCTGGAGCGTTATAAGAGGGGCTAATATCAGTCACATATGATGTAATGTCTGGAGGTTATATCAGTACTGGAGCGTTATAAGAGGCTGATATCAGTCACATATGTTGTAATGTCTGGAGGATATATCAGTACTGGAGCGTTATAAGAGGAGCTGATATCAGTCACATATGATGTAATGTCTGGAGGTTATATCACTACTGGAGCGTTATAAGAGGGGCTGATATCAGTCACATATGGTGTAATGTCTGGAGGTTATATCAGTGCTGGAGCGTTATAAGAGGAGCTGATATCAGTCACATATGATGTAATGTCTGGAGGTTATATCAGTACTGGAGCGTTATAAGAGGAGCTGATATCAGTCACATATGGTGTAATGTCTGGAGGTTATATCAGTGCTGGAGCGTTATAAGAGGGGCTAATATCAGTCACATATGATGTAATGTCTGGAGGTTATATCAGTACTGGAGCATTATAAGAGGAGCTGATATCAGTCACATATGTAATGTCTGGAGGTTATATCAGTACTGGAGTGTTATAAGGGGCTGATATCAGTCACATATGATGTAATGTCTGGAGGTTATATCAGTACTGGAGCGTTATAAAAGGGGCTGATATCAGTCACATATGGTGTAATGTCTGGAGGTTATATCAGTACTGGAGCGTTATAAGAGGGGCTGATATCAGTCACATATGATGTAATGTCTGGAGGTTATATCAGTACTGGAGCGTTATAAGAGGAGCTGATATCAGTCACATATGGTGTAATGTCTGGAGGTTATATCAGTACTGGAGCGTTATAAGAGGGGCTGATATCAGTCACATATGATGTATTGTCTGGAGGTTATATCAGTACTGGAGCGTTATAAGAGGCTGATATCAGTCACATGGTGTAATGTCTGGAGGTTATATCAGTACTGGAGCGTTATAAGAGGGGCTGATATCAGTCACATATGGTGTAATGTCTGGCGGTTATATCAGTACTGGAGCGTTATAAGGCTGATATCAGTCACATATGGTGTAATGTCTGGAGCTTATATCAGTACTGGAGCGTTATAAGAGGGGCTGATATCAGTCACATATTGTGTAATGTCTGGAGGTTATATCAGTACTAGAGCGTTATAAGAGGCTGATATCAGTCAAATATGGTGTAATGTCTGGAGGTTATATCACTACTGGAGCGTTATAAGAGGCTGATATCAGTCACATATGGTGTAATGTCTGGAGGTTATATCAGTACTGGAGCGTTATAAGAGAAGCTGATGTCAGTCACATATGATGTAATGTCTGGAGGTTATATCAGTACTGGAGCGTTATAAGAGGGGCTGATATCCGTCACATATGGTGTAATGTCTGGAGGTTATATCAATACTGGAGCGTTATAAGAGGCTGATATCAGTCACATATGGTGTAATGTCTGGAGGTTATATCAGTACTGGAGCGTTATAAGAGGAGCTGATATCAGTCACATATGGTGTAATGTCTGGAGGTTATATCAGTACTGGAGCGTTATAAGAGGCTGATATCAGTCACATATGGTGTAATGTCTGGAGGTTATATCAGTACTGGAGCGTTATAAGAGGAGCTGATATCAGTCACATATGGTGTAATGTCTGGAGGTTATATCAGTACTGGAGCGTTATAAGAGAAGCTGATATCAGTCACATATGATGTAATGTCTGGAGGTTATATCAGTACTGGAGCGTTATAAGAGGGGCTGATATCAGTCACATATGGTGTAATGTCTGGAGGTTATATCAGTACTGGAGCGTTATAAGAGGCTGATATCAGTCACATATGATGTAATGTCTGGAGGTTATATCAGTACTGGAGCGTTATAAGAGGCTGATATCAGTCACATATGATGTAATGTCTGGAGCTTATATCAGTACTGGAGCGTTATAAGAGGGGCTGATATCAGTCACATATGGTGTAATGTCTGGAGGTTATATCAGTACTGGAGCGTTATAAGAGGCTGATATCAGTCACATATGGTGTAATGTCTGGAGGTTATATCAGTGCTGGAGCGTTATAAGAGGGGCTAATATCAGTCACATATGATGTAATGTCTGGAGGTTATATCAGTACTGGAGCGTTATAAGAGGCTGATATCAGTCACATATGTTGTAATGTCTGGAGGATTATATCAGTACTGGAGCGTTATAAGAGGAGCTGATATCAGTCACATATGATGTAATGTCTGGAGGTTATATCAGTACTGGAGCGTTATAAGAGGAGCTGATATCAGTCACATATGGTGTAATGTCTGGAGGTTATATCAGTGCTGGAGCGTTATAAGAGGGGCTAATATCAGTCACATATGATGTAATGTCTGGAGGTTATATCAGTACTGGAGCATTATAAGAGGAGCTGATATCAGTCACATATGTAATGTCTGGAGGTTATATCAGTACTGGAGTGTTATAAGGGGCTGATATCAGTCACATATGATGTAATGTCTGGAGGTTATATCAGTACTGGAGCGTTATAAAAGGGGCTGATATCAGTCACATATGGTGTAATGTCTGGAGGTTATATCAGTACTGGAGCGTTATAAGAGGGGCTGATATCAGTCACATATGATGTAATGTCTGGAGGTTATATCAGTACTGGAGCGTTATAAGAGGAGCTGATATCAGTCACATATGGTGTAATGTCTGGAGGTTATATCAGTACTGGAGCGTTATAAGAGGGGCTGATATCAGTCACATATGATGTATTGTCTGGAGGTTATATCAGTACTGGAGCGTTATAAGAGGCTGATATCAGTCACATGGTGTAATGTCTGGAGGTTATATCAGTACTGGAGCGTTATAAGAGGGGCTGATATCAGTCACATATGGTGTAATGTCTGGAGGTTATATCAGTGCTGGAGCGTTATAAGAGGCTGATATCCGTCACATATGGTGTAATGTCTGGGGTTATATCAGTACTAGAGCGTTATAAGAGGCTGATATCAGTCACATATGATGTAATGTCTGGAGGTTATATCAGTACTGGAGCGTTATAAGAGGCTGATATCAGTCACATATGGTGTAATGTCTGGAGGTTATATCAGTACTGGAGCGTTATAAGAGGCTGATATCAGTCACATATGGTGTAATGTCTGGAGGTTATATCAGTACTGGAGCGTTATAAGAGGCTGATATCAGTCACATATGGTGTAATGTCTGGCGGTTATATCAGTACTGGAGCGTTATAAGGCTGATATCAGTCACATATGGTGTAATGTCTGGAGCTTATATCAGTACTGGAGCGTTATAAGAGGGGCTGATATCAGTCACATATTGTGTAATGTCTGGAGGTTATATCAGTACTAGAGCGTTATAAGAGGCTGATATCAGTCACATGGTGTAATGTCTGGAGGTTATATCAGTACTGGAGCGTTATAAGAGGCTGATATCAGTCACATGGTGTAATGTCTGGAGGTTATATCAGTACTGGAGCGTTATAAGAGAAGCTGATGTCAGTCACATATGATGTAATGTCTGGAGGTTATATCAGTACTGGAGCGTTATAAGAGGGGCTGATATCCGTCACATATGGTGTAATGTCTGGAGGTTATATCAGTACTGGAGCGTTATAAGAGGCTGATATCAGTCACATATGGTGTAATGTCTGGAGGTTATATCAGTACTGGAGCGTTATAAGAGGAGCTGATATCAGTCACATATGGTGTAATGTCTGAAGGTTATATCAGTACTGGAGCGTTATAAGAGGCTGATATCAGTCACATATGGTGTAATGTCTGGAGGTTATATCAGTACTGGAGCGTTATAAGAGGAGCTGATATCAGTCACATATGATGTAATGTCTGGAGGTTATATCAGTACTGGAGCGTTATAAGAGGAGCTGATATCAGTCACATATGATGTAATGTCTGGAGGTTATATCAGTACTGGAGCGTTATAAGAGGAGCTGATATCAGTCACATATGGTGTAATGTCTGGAGGTTATATCAGTATTTGAGCGTTATAAGAGGCTGATATCAGCCACATATGGTGTAATGTCTGGAGGTTATATCAGTACTGGAGCGTTATAAGAGGAGCTGATATCAGTCACATATGGTGTAATGTCTGGAGGTTATATCAGTACTGGAGCGTTATAAGAGGGGCTGATATCAGTCACATATGGTGTAATGTCTGGAGGTTATATCAGTACTGGAGCGTTATAAGAGGCTGATATCAGTCACATATGATGTAATGTCTGGAGGTTATATCAGTACTGGAGCGTTATAAGAGGCTGATATCAGTCACATATGATGTAATGTCTGGAGCTTATATCAGTACTGGAGCGTTATAAGAGGGGCTGATATCAGTCACATATGGTGTAATGTCTAGAGGTTATATCAGTACTGGAGCGTTATAAGAGGCTGATATCAGTCACATATGATGTAATGTCTGGAGGTTATATCAGTACTGGAGCGTTATAAGAGGCTGATATCAGTCACATATGATGTAATGTCTGAGAGGTTATATCAGTACTGGAGTGTTATAAGAGGGGCTGATATCAGTCACATATGGTGTAATGTCTGGAGGTTATATCAGTACTGGAGTGTTATAAGAGGGGCTGATGATATCAGTCACATATGGTGTAATGTCTGGAGGTTATATCAGTACTGGAGCGTTATAAGAGGCTGATATCAGTCACATATGGTGTAATGTCTGGAGGTTATATCAGTACTGGAGCGTTATAAGAGGCTGATATCAGTCACATATGGTGTAATGTCTGGAGGTTATATCAGTACTGGAGCGTTATAAGAGGGGCTGATATCAGTCACATATGGTGTAATGTCTGGAGGTTATATCAGTACTGGAGCGTTATAAGAGGGGCTGATATCAGTCACATATGGGGTAATGTCTGGAGGTTATATCAGTACTGGAGCGTTATAAGAGGGGCTGATTTCAGTCACATGGCGTAATGTCTGGAGGTTATATCAGTACTGGAGCGTTATAAGAGGAGCTGATATCAGTCACATATGATGTAATGTCTGGAGGTTATATCAGTACTGGAGCGTTATAAGAGGCTGATATCAGTCAAATATGATGTAATGTCTGGAGGTTATATCAGTACTGGAGCGTTATATGAGGCTGATATCAGTCACATATGATGTAATGTCTGGAGGTTATATCAGTACTGGAGCGTTATAAGAGGGGCTGATATCAGTCACATATGATGTAATGTCTGGAGGTTATATCAGTACTGGAGCGTTATAAGAGGCTGATATCAGTCACATATGATGTAATGTCTGGAGGTTATATCAGTACTGGAGCGTTATAAGAGGCTGATATCAGTCACATATGATGTAATGTCTGGAGGTTATATCAGCACTGGAGCGTTATAAGAGGCTGATATCAGTCACATATGATGTAATGTCTGGAGGTTATATCAGTACTGGAGCGTTATAAGAGGCTGATATCATTCACATATGATGTAATGTCTGGAGGTTATATCAGTACTGGAGCGTTATAAGAGAGGCTGATATCAGTCACATATGGTGTAAAGTCTGGAGGTTATATCAGTACTGGAGCGTTATAAGAGGGGCTGATATCAGTCACATATGGTGTAATGTCTGGAGGTTATATCAGTACTGGAGCGTTATAGGAGGAGCTGATATCAGTCACATATGATGTAATGTCTGGAGGTTATATCAGTACTGGAGCGTTATAAGAGGCTGATATCAGTCACATATGGTGTAATGTCTGGAGGTTATATCAGTACTGGAGCGTTATAAGAGGGGCTGATATCAGTCACATATGGTGTAATGTCTGGAGGTTATATCAGTACTGGAGCGTTATAAGAGGGGCTGATATCAGTCACATATGGGGTAATGTCTGGAGGTTATATCAGTACTGGAGCGTTATAAGAGGGGCTGATTTCAGTCACATGGCGTAATGTCTGGAGGTTATATCAGTACTGGAGCGTTATAAGAGGAGCTGATATCAGTCACATATGATGTAATGTCTGGAGGTTATATCAGTACTGGAGCGTTATAAGAGGCTGATATCAGTCAAATATGATGTAATGTCTGGAGGTTATATCAGTACTGGAGCGTTATAAGAGGCTGATATCAGTCACATATGATGTAATGTCTGGAGGTTATATCAGTACTGGAGCGTTATAAGAGGGGCTGATATCAGTCACATATGATGTAATGTCTGGAGGTTATATCAGTACTGGAGCGTTATAAGAGGCTGATATCAGTCACATATGATGTAATGTCTGGAGGTTATATCAGTACTGGAGCGTTATAAGAGGCTGATATCAGTCACATATGATGTAATGTCTGGAGGTTATATCAGCACTGGAGCGTTATAAGAGGCTGATATCAGTCACATATGATGTAATGTCTGGAGGTTATATCAGTACTGGAGCGTTATAAGAGGCTGATATCATTCACATATGATGTAATGTCTGGAGGTTATATCAGTACTGGAGCGTTATAAGAGAGGCTGATATCAGTCACATATGGTGTAAAGTCTGGAGGTTATATCAGTACTGGAGCGTTATAAGAGGCTGATATCAGTCACATATGGTGTAAAGTCTGGAGGTTATATCAGTACTGGAGCGTTATAAGAGGCTGATATCAGTCACATATGATGTAATGTCTGGAGGTTATATCAATTCTGGAGGGTTATAAGAGGGGCTGATATCAGTCACATATGATGTAATGTCTGGAGGTTATATCAGTACTGGAGCGTTATAAGAGGGGCTGATATCAGTCACATATGGTGTAATGTCTGGAGGTTATATCAGTACTGGAGCGTTATAAGAGGGGCTGATATCAGTCACATATGGTGTAATGTCTGGAGGTTATATCAGTACTGGAGCGTTATAAGAGGGGCTGATATCAGTCACATATGATGTATTGTCTGGAGGTTATATCAGTACTGGAGCGTTATAAGAGGCTGATATCAGTCACATGGTGTAATGTCTGGAGGTTATATCAGTACTGGAGCGTTATAAGAGGGGCTGATATCAGTCACATATGGTGTAATGTCTGGAGGTTATATCAGTGCTGGAGCGTTATAAGAGGCTGATATCAGTCACATATGATGTAATGTCTGGAGGTTATATCAGTACTGGAGCGTTATAAGAGGCTGATATCAGTCACATATGGTGTAATGTCTGGAGGTTATATCAGTACTGGAGCGTTATAAGAGGCTGATATCAGTCACATATGGTGTAATGTCTGGCGGTTATATCAGTACTGGAGCGTTATAAGGCAGATATCAGTCACATATGGTGTAATGTCTGGAGCTTATATCAGTACTGGAGCGTTATAAGAGGGGCTGATATCAGTCACATATTGTGTAATGTCTGGAGGTTATATCAGTACTAGAGCGTTATAAGAGGCTGATATCAGTCAAATATGGTGTAATGTCTGGAGGTTATATCACTACTGGAGCGTTATAAGAGGCTGATATCAGTCACATATGGTGTAATGTCTGGAGGTTATATCAGAACTGGAGCGTTATAAGAGAAGCTGATGTCAGTCACATATGATGTAATGTCTGGAGGTTATATCAGTACTGGAGCGTTATAAGAGGGGCTGATATCCGTCACATATGGTGTAATGTCTGGAGGTTATATCAGTACTGGAGCGTTATAAGAGGCTGATATCAGTCACATATGGTGTAATGTCTGGAGGTTATATCAGTACTGGAGCGTTATAAGAGGAGCTGATATCAGTCACATATGGTGTAATGTCTGGAGGTTATATCAGTACTGGAGCGTTATAAGAGGCTGATATCAGTCACATATGGTGTAATGTCTGGAGGTTATATCAGTACTGGAGCGTTATAAGAGAAGCTGATATCAGTCACGTATAATGTAATGTCTGGAGGTTATATCAGTACTGGAGCGTTATAAGAGGGGCTGATATCAGTCACATATGGTGTAATGTCTGGAGGTTATATCAGTACTGGAGCGTTATAAGAGGATGATATCAGTCACATATGGTGTAATGTCTGGGGGTTATATCAGTACTGGAGCGTTATAAGAGGCTGATATCAGTCACATATGGTGTAATGTCTGGAGGTTATATCAGTACTGGAGCGTTATAAGAGGAGCTGATATCAGTCACATATGGTGTAATGTCTGGAGGTTATATCAGTACTGGAGCGTTATAAGAGAAGCTGATATCAGTCAGATATGATGTAATGTCTGGAGGTTATATCAGTACTGGAGCGTTATAAGAGGGGCTGATATCAGTCACATATGGTGTAATGTCTGGAGGTTATATGAGTACTGGAGCATTATAAGAGGGGCTGATATCAGTCACATATGATGTAATGTCTGGAGGTTATATCAGTACTGGAGCGTTATAAGAGGAGCTGATATCAGTCACATATGATGTAATGTCTGGAGGTTATATCAGTACTGGAGCGTTATAAGAGGCTGATATCAGTCACATATGGTGTAATGTCTGGAGGTTATATCAGTACTGGAGCGTTATAAGAGAAGCTGATATCAGTCACATATGATGTAATGTCTGGAGGTTATATCAGTACTGGAGCGTTATAAGAGGGGCTGATATCAGTCACATATGGTGTAATGTCTGGAGGTTATATGAGTACTGGAGCATTATAAGAGGGGCTGATATCAGTCACATATGATGTAATGTCTGGAGGTTATATCAGTACTGGAGCGTTATAAGAGGAGCTGATATCAGTCACATATGGTGTAATGTCTGGAGGTTATATCAGTACTGGAGCGTTATAAGAGGCTGATATCAGTCACATATGGTGTAATGTCTGGGGGTTATATCAGTACTGGAGCGTTATAAGAGGCTGATATCAGTCACATATGGTGTAATGTCTGGAGGTTATATCAGTACTGGAGCGTTATAAGAGGAGCTGATATCAGTCACATATGGTGTAATGTCTGGAGGTTATATCAGTACTGGAGCGTTATAAGAGAAGCTGATATCAGTCACATATGATGTAATGTCTGGAGGTTATATCAGTACTGGAGCGTTATAAGAGGGGCTGATATCAGTCACATATGGTGTAATGTCTGGAGGTTATATGAGTACTGGAGCGTTATAAGAGAAGCTGATATCAGTCACATATGATGTAATGTCTGGAGGTTATATCAGTACTGGAGCGTTATAAGAGGAGCTGATATCAGTCACATATGATGTAATGTCTGGAGGTTATATCAGTACTGGAGCGTTATAAGAGGCTGATATCAGTCACATATGGTGTAATGTCTGGAGGTTATATCAGTACTGGAGAGTTATAAGAGGGGCTGATATCAGTCACATATGGTGTAATGTCTGGAGGTTATATCAGTACTGGAGCGTTATAAGAGGCTGATATCAGTCACATATGGTGTAATGTCTGGAGGTTATATCAGTACTGGAGCGTTATAAGGGGCAGATATCAGTCACATATGATGTAATGTCTGGAGGTTATATCAGTATTGGAGCGTTATAAGAGGCTGGTATCAGTCACATATGGTGTAATGTCTGGGGGTTATATCAGTACTGGAGCGTTATAAGAGGGGCTGATATCATTCACATATGGTGTAATCTCTGGAGGTTATATCAGTACTGGAGCGTTATAAGAGGGGCTGATATCAGTCACATATGGTGTAATGTCTGGAGGTTATATCAGTACTGGAGCGTTATAAGAGGCTGATATCAGTCACATATGATGTAATGTCTGGAGGTTATATCAGTACTGGAGCGTTATAAGGGGCAGATATCAGTCACATATGATGTAATGTCTGGAGGTTATATCAGTATTGGAGCGTTATAAGAGGCTGATATCAGTCACATATGGTGTAATGTCTGGAGGTTATATAAGTGCTGGAGCGTTATAAGAGGCTGATATCAGTCACATATGGTGTAATATCTGGAGGTTATATCAGTACTGGAGCGTTATAAGGGGCAGATATCAGTCACATATGATGTAATGTCTGGAGGTTATATCAGTACTGGAGCGTTATAAGAGGCTGATATCAGTCACATATGGTGTAATGTCTGGAGGTTATATCAGTACTGGAGCGTTATAAGAGGCTGATATCAGTCAGATATGATGTAATGTCTGGAAGTTATATCAGTACTGGAGCGTTATAAGAGGGGCTGATATCAGTCACATATGGTGTAATGTCTGGGGGTTATATCAGTACTGGAGCGTTATAAGAGGCTGATATCAGTCACATATGGTGTAATTTCTTGAGGTTATATCAGTACTGGAGCGTTATAAGAGAGCCTGATATCAGTCACATATGGTGTAATGTCTGGAGGTTATATCAGTACTGGAGCGTTATAAGAGAGGCTGATATCAGTCACATATGGTGTAATGTCTGTGGGTTATATCAGTACTGGAGCGTTATAAGAGGCTGATATCAGTCACATATGGTGTAATGTCTGGAGGTTATATCAGTACTGGAGCGTTATAAGAGGGGCTGATATCAGTCACATATGGTGTAATGTCTGGGGGTTATATCAGTACTGGAGCGTTATAAGAGGGGCTGATATCAGTCACATATGGTGTAATGTCTGGAGGTTATATCAGTACTGGAGCGTTATAAGAGGCTGATATCAGTCACATATGATGTAATGTCTGGAGGTTATATCAGTACTGGAGCGTTATAAGGGGCAGATATCAGTCACATATGATGTAATGTCTGGAGGTTATATCAGTATTGGAGCGTTATAAGAGGCTGATATCAGTCACATATGGTGTAATGTCTGGAGGTTATATCAGTACTGGAGCGTTATAAGGGGCAGATATCAGTCACATATGATGTAATGTCTGGAGGTTATATCAGTATTGGAGCGTTATAAGAGGCTGGTATCAGTCACATATGGTGTAATGTCTGGGGGTTATATCAGTACTGGAGCGTTATAAGAGGCTGATATCAGTCACATATGATGTAATGTCTGGAGGTTATATCAGTACTGGAGCGTTATAAGAGAGGCTGATATCAGTCACATATGGTGTAATGTCTGGGGGTTATATCAGTACTGGAGCGTTATAAGAGGCTGATATCAGTCACATATGGTGTAATGTCTGGAGGTTATATCAGTACTGGAGCGTTATAAGAGGCTGATATCAGTCACATATGATGTAATGTCTGGAGGTTATATCAGTACTGGAGCGTTATAAGGGGCAGATATCAGTCACATATGATGTAATGTCTGGAGGTTATATCAGTATTGGAGCGTTATAAGAGGCTGATATCAGTCACATATGGTGTAATGTCTGGAGGTTATATAAGTGCTGGAGCGTGATAAGAGGCTGATATCAGTCACATATGGTGTAATATCTGGAGGTTATATCAGTACTGGAGCGTTATAAGGGGCAGATATCAGTCACATATGATGTAATGTCTGGAGGTTATATCAGTACTGGAGCGTTATAAGAGGCTGATATCAGTCACATATGGTGTAATGTCTGGAGGTTATATCAGTACTGGAGCGTTATAAGAGGCTGATATCAGTCACATATGATGTAATGTCTGGAAGTTATATCAGTACTGGAGCGTTATAAGAGGGGCTGATATCAGTCACATATGGTGTAATGTCTGGGGGTTATATCAGTACTGGAGCGTTATAAGAGGCTGATATCAGTCACATATGGTGTAATGTCTTGAGGTTATATCAGTACTGGAGCGTTATAAGAGAGCCTGATATCAGTCACATATGGTGTAATGTCTGGAGGTTATATCAGTACTGGAGCGTTATAAGAGAGGCTGATATCAGTCACATATGGTGTAATGTCTGCGGATTATATCAGTACTGGAGCGTTATAAGAGGCTGATATCAGTCACATATGGTGTAATGTCTGGAGGTTATATCAGTACTGGAGCGTTATAAGCGGGGCTGATATCAGTCACATATGGTGTAATGTCTGGGGGTTATATCAGTACTGGAGCGTTATAAGAGAGGCTGATATCAGTCACATATGGTGTAATGTCTGCGGATTATATCAGTACTGGAGCGTTATAAGAGGCTGATATCAGTCACATATGGTGTAATGTCTGGAGGTTATATCAGTACTGGAGCGTTATAAGAGGGGCTGATATCAGTCACATATGGTGTAATGTCTGGGGGTTATATCAGTACTGGAGCGTTATAAGAGGGGCTGATATCAGTCACATATGGTGTAATGTCTGGAGGTTATATCAGTACTGGAGCGTTATAAGAGGCTGATATCCGTCACATATGGTGTAATGTCTGGGGTTATATCAGTACTAGAGCGTTATAAGAGGCTGATATCAGTCACATATGGTGTAATGTCTGGGGGTTATATCAGTACTGGAGCGTTATAAGAGGCTGATATCAGTCACATATGATGTAATGTCTGGAGGTTATATCAGTACTGGAGCGTTATAAGGTACAGATATCAGTCACATATGATGTAATGTCTGGAGGTTATATCAGTACTGGAGCGTTATAAGAGAGGTTGATATCAGTCACATATGGTGTAATGTCTGCAGGTTATATCAGTATTGGAGCGTTATAAGAGGCTGGTATCAGTCACATATGGTGTAATGTCTGGGGGTTATATCAGTACTGGAGCGTTATAAGAGGCTGATATCAGTCACATATGGTGTAATGTCTGGAGGTTATATCAGTACTGGAGCGTTATAAGAGGCTGATATCAGTCACATATGATGTAATGTCTGGAGGTTATATCAGTACTGGAGCGTTATAAGAGAGGCTGATATCAGTCACATATGGTGTAATGTCTGGGGGTTATATCAGTACTGGAGCGTTATAAGAGGCTGATATCAGTCACATATGGTGTAATGTCTGGAGGTTATATCAGTACTGGAGCGTTATAAGAGGCTGATATCAGTCACATATGATGTAATGTCTGGAGGTTATATCAGTACTGGAGCGTTATAAGGGGCAGATATCAGTCACATATAATGTAATGTCTGGAGGTTATATCAGTATTGGAGCGTTATAAGAGGCTGATATCAGTCACATATGGTGTAATGTCTGGAGGTTATATAAGTGCTGGAGCGTGATAAGAGGCTGATATCAGTCACATATGGTGTAATATCTGGAGGTTATATCAGTACTGTAGCGTTATAAGGGGCAGATATCAGTCACATATGATGTAATGTCTGGAGGTTATATCAGTACTGGAGCATTATAAGAGGCTGATATCAGTCACATATGGTGTAATGTCTGGAGGTTATATCAGTACTGGAGCGTTATAAGAGGCTGATATCAGTCACATATGATGTAATGTCTGGAGGTTATATCAGTACTGGAGCGTTATAAGAGGGGCTGATATCAGTCACATATGGTGTAATGTCTGGGGGTTATATCAGTACTGGAGCGTTATAAGAGGCTGATATCAGTCACATATGGTGTAATGTCTTGAGGTTATATCAGTACTGGAGCGTTATAAGAGAGGCTGATATCAGTCACATATGGTGTAATGTCTGGAGGTTATATCAGTACTGGAGCGTTATAAGAGAGGCTGATATCAGTCACATATGGTGTAATGTCTGGGGGTTATATCAGTACTGGAGCGTTATAAGAGGCTGATATCAGTCACATATGATGTAATGTCTGGAGGTTATATCAGTACTGGAGCGTTATAAGAGGCTGATATCAGTCACATATGATGTAATGTCTGGGGGTTATATCAGTACTGGAGCGTTATACAAGGGGCAGATATCAGTCACATATGATGTAATGTCTGGAGGTTATATCAGTACTGGAGCGTTATAAGAGAGGCTGATATCAGTCACATATGGTGTAATGTCTGAAGGTTATATCAGTGCTGGAGCGTTATAAGAGGGGCTGATATCAGTTACATATGATGTAATGTCTGGAGGTTATATCAGTACTGGAGCGTTATAAGAGAGGCTGATATCAGTCACATATGATGTAATGTCTGGAGGTTATATCAGTACTGGAGCATTATAAGAGAGGCTGATATCAGTCACATATGGTGTAATGTCTGGAGGTTATATCAGTACTGGAGCGTTATAAGAGGCTGATATCAGTCACATATGATGTAATGTCTGGGGGTTATATCAGTACTGGAGCTTTATACAAGGGGCAGATATAAGTCACATATGATGTAATGTCTGAAGGTTATATCAGTACTGGAGCGTTATAAGAGAGGCTGATATCAGTCACATATGGTGTAATGTCTGAAGGTTATATCAGTGCTGGAGCGTTATAAGAGGGGCTGATATCAGTCACATATGATGTAATGTCTGGAGGTTATATCAGTACTGGAGTGTTATAAGAGAGGCTGATATCAGTCACATATGGTGTAATGTCTGGAGGTTATATCAGTACTGGAGCATTATAAGAGAGGCTGATATCAGTCACATATGGTGTAATGTCTGGAGGTTATATCAGTACTGGAGCGTTATAAGAGGAGCTGATATCAGTCACATATGATGTAATGTCTGGAGGTTATATCAGTACTGGAGCGTTATAAGAGGGGCTGATATCAGTCACATATGATGTAATGTCTGGAGGTTATATCAGTACTGGAGCATTATAAGAGAGGCTGATATCAGTCACATATGGTGTAATGTCTGGAGGTTATATCAGTACTGGAGCGTTATAAGAGGAGCTGATATCAGTCACATATGATGTAATGTCTGGAGGTTATATCAGTACTGGAGCATTATAAGAGGCTGATATCAGTCACATATGATGTAATGTCTGGAGGTTATATCAGTACTGGAGCGTTATAAGAGGAGCTGATATCAGTCACATATGATGTAATGTCTGGAGGTTATATCAGTACTGGAGCATTATAAGAGGCTGATATCAGTCACATAAGATGTAATGTCTGGAGGTTATATCAGCACTGGAGCGTTATAAGAGAAGCTGATATCAGTCACATATGATGTAATGTCTGGAGGTTATATCAGTACTGGAGCGTTATAAGAGGAGCTGATATCAGTCACATATGATGTAATGTCTGGAGGTTATATCAGTACTGGAGCGTTATAAGAGGAGCTGATATCATTCACAAATGATGTAATGTCTGGAGGTTATATCAGTACTGGAGCGTTATAAGAGGAGCTGATATCAGTCACATATGGTGTAATGTCTGGAGGTTATATAAGTGCTGGAGCGTTATAAGAGGCTGATATCAGTCACATATGATGTAATGTCTGGAGGTTATATCAGTACTGGAGCGTTATAAGAGAGGCTGATATCAGTCACATATGGTGTAATGTCTGGGGGTTATATCAGTACTAGAGCGTTATAAGAGGCTGATATCAGTCACATATGGTGTAATGTCTGGAGGTTATATCAGTACTGGAGCGTTATAAGAGGCTGATATCAGTCACATATGGTGTAATGTCTGGAGGTTATATCAGTACTGGAGCGTTATAAGAGGCTGATATCAGTCACATATGGTGTAATGTCTGGAGGTTATATCAGTACTGGAGCGTTATAAGAGGCTGATATCAGTCACATATGGTGTAATGTCTGGAGGTTATATCAGTACTGGAGCGTTATAAGAGGCTGATATCAGTCACATATGGTGTAATATCTGGAGGTTATATCAGTACTGGAGCATTATAAGGGGCAGATATCAGTCACATATGATGTAATGTCTGGAGGTTATATCAGTACTGGAGCGTTATAAGAGGCTGATATCAGTCACATATGGTGTAATGTCTGGAGGTTATATCAGTACTGGAGCGTTATAAGAGGCTGATATCAGTCACATATGATGTAATGTCTGGAGGTTATATCAGTACTGGAGCGTTATAAGAGGGGCTGATATCAGTCACATATGGTGTAATGTCTGGGGGTTATATCAGTACTGGAGCGTTATAAGAGGCTGATATCAGTCACATATGGTGTAATGTCTGGAGGTTATATCAGTACTGGAGCGTTATAAGAGGGGCTGATATCAGTCACATATGGTGTAATGTTTGGGGGTTCTATGAGTACTGGAGCGTTATAAGAGGCTGATATCAGTCACATATGGTGTAATGTCTTGAGGTTATATCAGTACTGGAGCGTTATAAGAGAGGCTGATATCAGTCACATATGGTGTAATGTCTGGAGGTTATATCAGTACTGGAGCGTTATAAGAGAGGCTGATATCAGTCACATATGCTGTAATGTCTGGAGGTTATATCAGTACTGGAGCGTTATTAGAGGGGCTGATATCAGTCACATATGGTGTAATGTCTGGAGGTTATATCAGTACTGGAGCGTTATAAGAGGAGCTGATATCAGTCACATATGATGTAATGTCTGGAGGTTATATATCAGTACTGGAGCGTTATAAGAGGCAGATATCAGTCACATATGATGTAATGTCTGGAGGTTATATCAGTACTGGAGCGTTATAAGAGGCTGATATCAGTCACATATGGTGTAATGTCTGGAGGTTATATCAGTACTGGAGCGTTATAAGAGGCTGATATCAGTCACATATGGTGTAATGTCTGGAGGTTATATCAGTACTGGAGCGTTATAAGAGGCTGATATCAGTCACATATGGTGTAATGTCTGGAGGTTATATCAGTACTGGAGCGTTATAAGGCTGATATCAGTCACATATGGTGTAATGTCTGGAGCTTATATCAGTACTGGAGCGTTATAAGAGGGGCTGATATCAGTCACATATTGTGTAATGTCTGGAGGTTATATCAGTACTGGAGCGTTATAAGAGGCTGATATCAGTCACATATGGTGTAATGTCTGGAGGTTATATCAGTACTGGAGCGTTATAAGAGGCTGATATCAGTCACATATGGTGTAAAGTCTGGAGGTTATATCAGTACTGGAGCGTTATAAGAGGCTGATATCAGTCACATATGATGTAATGTCTGGAGGTTATATCAGTACTGGAGCGTTATAAGAGGCTGATATCAGTCACATATGGTGTAATGTCTGGAGGTTATTTCAGTACTGGAGCGTTATAAGAGGCTGATATCAGTCAGATATGGTGTAATGTCTGGAGGTTATATCAGTACTGGAGCGTTATAAGAGGGGCTGATATCAGTCACATATGGTGTAATGTCTGGAGGTTATATCAGTACTGGAGCGTTATAAGAGGCTGATATCAGTCACATATAGTGTAATGTCTGGAGTTTATATCAGTACTGGAGCGTTATAAGAGGAGCTGATATCAGTCACATATGGTGTAATGTCTGGAGGTTATATCAGTACTGGAGCGTTATAAGAGGAGCTGATATAAGTCACATATGGTGTAATGTCTGGAGGTTATATCAGTACTGGAGCGTTATAAGAGGGGCTGATATCAGTCACATATGATGTAATGTCTGGAGGTTATATCAGTACTGGAGCGTTATAAGAGGAGCTGATATCAGTCACATATGGTGTAATGTCTGGAGGTTATTTCAATACTGGAGCATTATAAGAGGCTGATATCAGTCACATATGGTGTAGTGTCTGGATGTTATATTAGTACTGGAGCGTTATAAGAGGGGCTGATATCAGTCACATATGATGTAATGTCTGGGGGTTATATCAGTACTGGAGCGTTATAAGAGGGGCTGATATCAGTCACATATGGTGTAATGTCTGGGGGTTATATCAGTACTGGAGCGTTATAAGAGGCTGATATCAGTCACATATGGTGTAATGTCTGGAGGTTATATCAGTACTGGAGCGTTATAAGAGGGGCTGATATCAGTCACATATGGTGTAATGTCTGGAGGTTATATCAGTACTGGAGCGTTATAAGAGGCTGATATCAGTCACATATGGTGTAATGTGTGGAGGTTATATCAGTACTGGAGCGTTATAAGAGGAGCTGATATCAGTCACATATGGTGTAATGTCTGGAAGTTATATCAGTACTGGAGCGTTATAAGAGGAGATGATATCAGTCACATATGGTGTAATGTCTGGAGCTTATATCAGTACTGGAGCGTTATAAGAGGGGCTGATATCAGTCACATATGGTGTAATGTCTGGAGGTTATATCAGTACTAGAACATTATAAGAGGCTGATATCAGTCACATATGATGTAATGTCTGGAGGTTATATCAGTACTGGAGCGTTATAAGAGGCTGATATCAGTCACATATGATGTAATGTCTGGAGCTTATATCAGTACTGGAGCGTTATAAGAGGGGCTAATATCAGTCACATATGGTGTAATGTCTGGAGGTTATATCAGTACTGGAGCGTTATAAGAGGCTGATATCAGTCACATATGATGTAATGTCTGGAGGTTATATCAGTACTGGAGCGTTATAAGAGGCTGATATCAGTCACATATGGTGTAATGTCTGGAGGTTATATCAGTACTGGAGTGTTATAAGAGGGGCTGATATCAATCACATATGGTGTAATGTCTGGAGGTTATATCAGTACTGGAGCGTTATAAGAGGTTGATATCAGTCACATATGGTGTAATGTCTGGAGGTTATATCAGTACTGGAGTGTTATAAGAGGGGCTGATATCAGTCACATATGGTGTAATGTCTGGAGGTTATATCAGTACTGGAGCGTTATAAGAGGCTGATATCAGTCACATATGGTGTAATGTCTGGAGGTTATATCAGTACTGGAGTGTTATAAGAGGGGCTGATGATATCAGTCACATATGGTGTAATGTCTGGAGGTTATATCAGTACTGGAGCGTTATAAGAGGCTGATATCAGTCACATATGGTGTAATGTCTGGAGGTTATATCAGTACTGGAGCGTTATAAGAGGCTGATTTCAGTCACATATGGTGTAATGTCTGGAGATTATATCAGTACTGGAGCGTTATAAGAGGGGCTGATATCAGTCACATATGATGTAATGTCTGGAGGTTATATCAGTACTGGAGCGTTATAAGAGGGGCTGAGATCAGTCACATATTGTGTAATGTCTGGAGATTATATCAGTACTGGAGCGTTATAAGAGGGGCTGATATCAGTCACATATGGTGTAATGTCTGGAGGTTATATCAGTACTGGAGCGTTATAAGAGGGGCTGATATCAGTCACATATGGGGTAATGTCTGGAGGTTATATCAGTACTGGAGCGTTATAAGAGGGGCTGATATCAGTCACATGGCGTAATGTCTGGAGGTTATATCAGTACTGGAGCGTTATAAGAGGGGCTGATATCAGTCACATATGATGTAATGTCTGGAGGTTATATCAGTACGGGAGCGTTATAAGAGGCTGATATCAGTCAAATATGATGTAATGTCTGGAGGTTATATCAGTACTGGAGCGTTATAAGAGGCTGATATCAGTCACATATGATGTAATGTCTGGAGGTTATATCAGTACTGGAGCGTTATAAGAGGCTGATATCAGTCACATATGATGTAATGTCTGGAGGTTATATCAGTACTGGAGCGTTATAAGAGGGGCTGATATCAGTCACATATGATGTAATGTCTGGAGGTTATATCAGTACTGGAGCGTTATAAGAGGCTGATATCAGTCACATATGATGTAATGTCTGGAGGTTATATCAGTACGGGAGCGTTATAAGAGGCTGATATCAGTCAAATATGATGTAATGTCTGGAGGTTATATCAGTACTGGAGCGTTATAAGAGGCTGATATCAGTCACATATGATGTAATGTCTGGAGGTTATATCAGTACTGGAGCATTATAAGAGGCTGATATCAGTCACATATGATGTAATGTCTGGAGGTTATATCAGTACTGGAGCGTTATAAGAGGGGCTGATATCAGTCACATATGATGTAATGTCTGGAGGTTATATCAGTACTGGAGCGTTATAAGAGGCTGATATCAGTCACATATGATGTAATGTCTGGAGGTTATATCAGTACTGGTGCGTTATAAGAGAGGCTGATATCAGTCACATATGGTGTAAAGTCTGGAGGTTATATCAGTACTGGAGTGTTATAAGAGGCTGATATCAGTCACATATGATGTAATGTCTGGAGGTTATATCAGTACTGGACCGTTATAAGAGGGGCTGATATCAGTCACATATGGTGTAATGTCTGGAGGTTATATCAGTATTGGAGCGTTATAAGAGGGGCTGATATCAGTCACATATGGTGTAATGTCTGGAGGTTATATCAGTACTGGAGCGTTATAAGAGGCTGATATCAGTCAAATATGATGTAATGTCTGGAGGTTATATCAGTACTGAAGCGTTATAAGAGGAGCTGATATCAGTCTCATATGGTGTAATGTGTGGAGGTTATATCAGTACTGGAGCGTTATAAGAGGGGCTGATATCAGTCACATATGGTGTAATGTCTGGAGGTTATATCAGTACTGGAGCTTTATAAGAGGCTGATATCAGTCACATATGGTGTAATGTCTGGAGGTTATATCAGTACTGGAGCGTTATAAGAGGGGCTGATAACAGTCACATATGATGTAATGTCTGGAGGTTATATCAGTGCTGGAGCGTTATAAGAGGCTGATATCAGTCACATATGATGTAATGTCTGGAGGTTATATGAATACTGGAGCGTTATAAGAGGGGCTGATATCAGTCACATATGGTGTAATGTCTGGAGGTTATATCAGTACTGGAGCGTTATAAGAGGAGCTGATATCAGTCTCATATGGTGTAATGTGTGGAGGTTATATCAGTACTGGAGCGTTATAAGAGGGGCTGATATCAGTCACATATTGTGTAATGTCTGGAGGTTATATGAATACTGGAGCGTTATAAGAGGGGCTGATATCAGTCACATATGATGTAATGTCTGGAGGTTATATGAATACTGGAGCGTTATAAGAGGGGCTGATATCAGTCACATATGGTGTAATGTCTGGAGGTTATATCAGTACTGGACCGTTATAAGAGGCTGATATCAGTCACATATGGTGTAATGACTGCAGGTTATATCAGTACTGGAGCGTTATAAGTGGGGCTGATATCAGTCACATATGATGTAATCTGTGGAGGTTATATCAGTACTGGAGCGTTATAAGAGGGGCTGATATCAGTCACATATGGTGTAATGTCTGGAGGTTATATCAGTACTGGAGCATTATAAGAGGCTGATATCAGTCACATATGATGTAATGTCTAGAGGCTATATCAGTACTGGAGCGTTATAAGAGGCTGATATCAGTCACATATGATGCAATGTCTTGAGGTTATATCAGTACTGGAGCGTTATAAGAGAGGCTGATATCAGTCACATATGATGTAATGTCTGGAGGTTATATCAGTACTGGAGCGTTATAAGAGGCTGATATCAGTCACATATGGTGTAATGTCTGGAGGTTATATCAGTACTGGAGCGTTATAAGAGGCTGATATCAGTCACATATGGTGTAATGTCTGGAGATTATATCAGTACTGGAGCATTATAAGAGGCTGATATCAGTCACATATGATGTAATGTCTAGAGGTTATATCAGTACTGGAGCGTTATAAGAGGGGCTGATATCAGTCACATATGATGTAATGTCTGGAGGTTATATCAGTACTGGAGTGTTATAAGAGGCTGATATCAGTCACATATGATGTAATGTCTGGAGGTTATATCAGTACTGGACCGTTATAAGAGGGGCTGATATCAGTCACATATGGTGTAATGTCTGGAGATTATATCAGTACTGGAGCGTTATAAGAGGCTGATATCAGTCATATATGATGCAATGTCTTGAGGTTATATCAGTACTGGAGCGTTATAAGATAGGCTGATATCAGTCACATATGATGTAATGTCTGGAGGTTATATCAGTACTGGAGCGTTATAAGAGGCTGATATCAGTCACATATGGTGTAATATCTGGAGGTTATATCAGTACTGGAGCGTTATAAGAGGCTGATATCAGTCACATATGGTGTAATGTCTGGAGATTATATCAGTACTGGAGCATTATAAGAGACTGATATCAGTCACATATGATGTAATGTCTAGAGGTTATATCAGTACTGGAGCGTTATAAGAGGGGCTGATATCAGTCACATATGATGTAATGTCTGGAGGTTATATCAGTACTGGAGCGTTATAAGAGGCTGATATCAGTCACATATGGTGTAATGTCTGGAGGTTATATCAGTACTGGAGCGTTATAAGAGGCTGATATCAGTCACATATGGTGTAATGTCTGGAGGTTATATCAGTACTGGAGCGTTATAAGAGGGGCTGATATCAGTCACATATGATGTAATGTCTGGAGGTTATATCAGTACTGGAGCGTTATAAGAGGGGCTGATATCAGTCACATATGATGTAATGTGTGGAGGTTATATCAGTACTGGAGCGTTATAAGAGAGGCTGATATCAGTCACATATGATGTAATGTCTGGAGGTTATATCAGTACTGGAGCGTTATAAGAGGGGCTGATATCAGTCACATATGGTGTAATGTCTGGAGATTATATCAGTACTGGAGCGTTATAAGAGGCTGATATCAGTCACATATGATGCAATGTCTAGAGGTTATATCAGTACTGGAGCGTTATAAGAGAGGCTGATATCAGTCACATATGATGTAATGTCTGGAGGTTATATCAGTACTGGAGCGTTATAAGAGGCTGATATCAGTCACATATGGTGTAATGTCTGGAGGTTATATCAGTACTGGAGCGTTATAAGAGGCTGATATCAGTCACATATGGTGTAATGTCTGGAGATTATATCAGTACTGGAGCATTATAAGAGGCTGATATCAGTCACATATGATGTAATGTCTAGAGGTTATATCAGTACTGGAGCGTTATAAGAGGGGCTGATTTCAGTCACATATGATGTAATGTCTGGAGGTTATATCAGTACTGGAGCGTTATAAGAGGCTGATATCAGTCACATATGGTGTAATGTCTGGAGGTTATATCAGTACTGGAGCGTTATAAGAGGCTGATATCAGTCACATATGGTGTAATGTCTGGAGATTATATCAGTACTGGAGCATTATAAGAGGCTGATATCAGTCACATATGATGTAAAGTCTGGAGGTTATATCAGTACTGGAGTGTTATAAGAGGCTGATATCAGTCACATATGATGTAATGTCTGGAGATTATATCAGTACTGGACCGTTATAAGAGGGGCTGATATCAGTCACATATGGTGTAATGTCTGGAGGTTATATCAGTATTGGAGCGTTATAAGAGGGGCTGATATCAGTCACATATGGTGTAATGTCTGGAGGTTATATCAGTACTGGAGCGTTATAAGAGGCTGATATCAGTCAAATATGATGTAATGTCTGGAGGTTATATCAGTACTGGAGCGTTATAAGAGGAGCTGATATCAGTCTCATATGGTGTAATGTGTGGAGGTTATATCAGTACTGGAGCGTTATAAGAGGGGCTGATATCAGTCACATATGGTGTAATGTCTGGAGGTTATATCAGTACTGGAGCTTTATAAGAGGCTGATATCAGTCACATATGGTGTAATGTCTGGAGGTTATATCAGTACTGGAGCGTTATAAGAGGGGCTGATAACAGTCACATATGATGTAATGTCTGGAGGTTATATCAGTGCTGGAGCGTTATAAGAGGCTGATATCAGTCACATATGATGTAATGTCTGGAGGTTATATGAATACTGGAGCGTTATAAGAGGGGCTGATATCAGTCACATATGGTGTAATGTCTGGAGGTTATATCAGTACTGGAGCGTTATAAGAGGAGCTGATATCAGTCTCATATGGTGTAATGTGTGGAGGTTATATCAGTACTGGAGCGTTATAAGAGGGGCTGATATCAGTCACATATTGTGTAATGTCTGGAGGTTATATGAATACTGGAGCGTTATAAGAGGGGCTGATATCAGTCACATATGATGTAATGTCTGGAGGTTATATGAATACTGGAGCGTTATAAGAGGGGCTGATATCAGTCACATATGGTGTAATGTCTGGAGGTTATATCAGTACTGGACCGTTATAAGAGGCTGATATCAGTCACATATGGTGTAATGTCTGCAGGTTATATCAGTACTGGAGCGTTATAAGAGGGGCTGATATCAGTCACATATGATGTAATCTGTGGAGGTTATATCAGTACTGGAGCGTTATAAGAGGGGCTGATATCAGTCACATATGGTGTAATGTCTGGAGGTTATATCAGTACTGGAGCATTATAAGAGGCTGATATCAGTCACATATGATGTAATGTCTAGAGGCTATATCAGTACTGGAGCGTTATAAGAGGCTGATATCAGTCACATATGATGCAATGTCTTGAGGTTATATCAGTACTGGAGCGTTATAAGAGAGACTGATATCAGTCACATATGATGTAATGTCTGGAGGTTATATCAGTACTGGAGCGTTATAAGAGGCTGATATCAGTCACATATGGTGTAATGTCTGGAGGTTATATCAGTACTGGAGCGTTATAAGAGGCGCTGATATCAGTCACATATGGTGTAATGTCTGGAGATTATATCAGTACTGGAGCGTTATAAGAGGGGCTGATATCAGTCACATATGATGCAATGTCTTGAGGTTATATCAGTACTGGAGCGTTATAAGATAGGCTGATATCAGTCACATATGATGTAATGTCTGGAGGTTATATCAGTACTGGAGCGTTATAAGAGGCTGATATCAGTCACATATGGTGTAATGTCTGGAGGTTATATCAGTACTGGAGCGTTATAAGAGGCTGATATCAGTCACATATGGTGTAATGTCTGGAGATTATATCAGTACTGGAGCGTTATAAGAGGGGCTGATATCAGTCACATATGATGTAATGTCTGGAGGTTATATCAGTACTGGAGCGTTATAAGAGGGGCTGATATCAGTCACATATGATGTAATGTCTGGAGGTTATATCAGTACTGGAGCGTTATAAGAGGCTGATATCAGTCACATATGGTGTAATGTCTGGAGGTTATATCAGTACTGGAGCGTTATAAGAGGCTGATATCAGTCACATATGGTGTAATGTCTGGAGGTTATATCAGTACTGGAGCGTTATAAGAGGGGCTGATATCAGTCACATATGATGTAATGTCTGGAGGTTATATCAGTACTGGAGCGTTATAAGAGGGGCTGATATCAGTCACATATGATGTAATGTGTGGAGGTTATATCAGTACTGGAGCGTTATAAGAGAGGCTGATATCAGTCACATATGATGTAATGTCTGGAGGTTATATCAGTACTGGAGCGTTATAAGAGGGGCTGATATCAGTCACATATGGTGTAATGTCTGGAGATTATATCAGTACTGGAGCGTTATAAGAGGCTGATATCAGTCACATATGATGCAATGTCTAGAGGTTATATCAGTACTGGAGCGTTATAAGAGAGGCTGATATCAGTCACATATGATGTAATGTCTGGAGGTTATATCAGTACTGGAGCGTTATAAGAGGCTGATATCAGTCACATATGGTGTAATGTCTGGAGGTTATATCAGTACTGGAGCGTTATAAGAGGCTGATATCAGTCACATATGGTGTAATGTCTGGAGATTATATCAGTACTGGAGCATTATAAGAGGCTGATATCAGTCACATATGATGTAATGTCTAGAGGTTATATCAGTACTGGAGCGTTATAAGAGGGGCTGATTTCAGTCACATATGATGTAATGTCTGGAGGTTATATCAGTACTGGAGCGTTATAAGAGGCTGATATCAGTCACATATGGTGTAATGTCTGGAGGTTATATCAGTACTGGAGCGTTATAAGAGGCTGATATCAGTCACATATGGTGTAATGTCTGGAGGTTATATCAGTACTGGAGCGTTATAAGAGGGGCTGATATCAGTCACATATGATGTAATGTCTGGAGGTTATATCAGTACTGGAGCGTTATAAGAGGGGCTGATATCAGTCACATATGATGTAATGTGTGGAGGTTATATCAGTACTGGAGCGTTATAAGAGGGGCTGATATCAGTCACATATGGTGTAATGTCTGGAGGTTATATCAGTACTGGAGCGTTATAAGAGGCTGATATCAGTCACATATGATGTAATGTCTGGAGGTTATATCAGTACTGGAGCGTTATAAGAGGCTGATATCAGTCACATATGATGTAATGTCTAGAGGTTATATCAGTACTGGAGCGTTATAAGAGGCTGATATCAGTCACATATGGTGTAATGTCTGGAGGTTATATCAGTACTGGAGCGTTATAAGAGGTTGATATCAGTCACATATGGTGTAATGTCTGGAGGTTATATCAGTACTGGAGCGTTATAAGAGAGGCTGATATCAGTCACATATGGTGTAATGTCTGGAGGTTATATCAGTACTGGAACGTTATAAGAGGCTGATATCAGTCACATATGATGTAATGTCTGGAGGTTATATCAGTACTGGAGCGTTATAAGAGAGGCTGATATCAGTCACATATGGTGTAATGTCTGGAGGTTATATCAGTACTGGAACGTTATAAGAGGCTGATATCAGTCACATATGATGTAATGTCTGGAGGTTATATCAGTACTGGAGCGTTATAAGAGGGGCTGATATCAATCACATATGGTGTAATGTCTGGAGGTTATATCAGTACTGTAGCGTTATAAGAGGCTGATATCAGTCACATATGATGTAATGTCTGGGGGTTATATCAGTACTGGAGCGTTATAAGAGAGGCTGATATCAGTCACATATGATGTAATGTCTGGAGGTTATATCAGTACTGGAGCGTTATAAGAGGGGCTGATATCAGTCACATATGATGTAATGTCTGGAGGTTATATCAGTACTGGAGCGTTATAAGAGGGGCTGATATCAGTCACATATGATGTAATGTCTGGAGGTTATATCAGTACTGGAGCGTTATAAGAGGCTGATATCAGTCACATATGGTGTAATGTCTTGAGGTTATATCAGTACTGGAGCGTTATAAGAGGAGCTGATATCAGTCACATATGGTGTAATGTCTGGAGGTTATATCACTACTGGAGCGTTATAAGAGGAGCTGATATCAGTCACATATGATGTAATGTCTGGAGGTTATATCAGTACTGGAGCATTATAAGAGAGGCTGATATCAGTCACATATGGTGTAATGTCTGGAGGTTATATCAGTACTGGAGCATTATAAGGGGCAGATATCAGTCACATATGATGTAATGTCTGGAGGTTATAACAGTACTGGAGCGTTATAAGAGAGGCTGATATCAGTCACATATGGTGTAATGTCTGAAGGTTATATCAGTACTGGAGCATTATAAGAGAGGCTGATATCAGTCACATATGGTGTAATGTCTGGAGGTTATATCAGTACTGGAGCGTTATAATAGGAGCTGATATCAGTCACATATGATGTAATGTCTGGAGGTTATATCAGTACTGGAGCGTTATAAGAGGCTGATATCAGTCACATATGATGTAATGTCTGGGGGTTATATCAGTACTGGAGCGTTATAAGAGGGGCTGATATCAGTCACACATGATGTAATGTCTGGAGGTTATATCAGTACTGGAGCGTTATAAGAGGGGCTGATATCAGTCACATATGATGTAATGTCTGGAGGTTATATCAGTACTGGAGCGTTATAAGAGGGGCTGATATCAGTCACATATGTTGTAATGTCTGGAGGTTATATCAGTACTGGAGCGTTATAAGAGTAGCTGATATCAGTCACATATGATGTAATGTCTGGAGGTTATATCAGTACTGGAGCGTTATAAGAGGAGCTGATATCATTCACATATGATGTAATGTCTGGAGGTTATATCAGTACTGGAGCGTTATAAGAGGGGCTGATATCAGTCACATATGGTGTAATGTCTGGAGGTTATATCAGTACTGGAGCGTTATAAGAGGCTGATATCAGTCACATATGGTGTAATGTCTGGAGGTTATATCAGTACTGGAGCGTTATAAGAGGAGCTGATATCAGTCACATATGATGTAATGTCTGGAGGTTATATCAGTACTGGAGCGTTATAAGAGGAGCTGATATCATTCACATATGATGTAATGTCTGGAGGTTATATCAGTACTGGAGTGTTATAAGAGGAGCTGATATCAGTCACATATTGTGTAATGTCTGGAGGTTATATCAGTGTTGGAGCGTTATAAGAGGCTGATATCAGTCACATATGGTGTAATGTCTGGGGTTATATCAGTACTGGAGCGTTATAAGAGGCTGATATCAGTCACATATGATGTAATGTCTGGAGGTTATATCAGTACTAGAGCGTTATAAGAGGCTGATATCAGTCACATATGGTGTAATGTCTGGAGGTTATATCAGTACTGGAGCGTTATAAGAGGCTGATATCCGTCACATATGGTGTAATGTCTGGGGTTATATCAGTACTAGAGCGTTATAAGAGGCTGATATCCGTCACATATGGTGTAATGTCTGGGGTTATATCAGTACTAGAGCGTTATAAGAGGCTGATATCAGTCACATATGTTGTAATGTCTTGAGGTTATGTCAGTACTGGAGCGTTATAAGAGGAGCTGATATCAGTCACATATGATGTAATGTCTGGAGGTTTTATCAGTACTCGAGCGTTATAAGAGGAGCTGATATCAGTCACATATGATGTAATGTCTGGAGGTTATATCAGTACTGGAGCGTTATAAGGGGCAGATATCAGTCACATATGATGTAATGTCTGGAGGTTATATCAGTACTGGAGCGTTATAAGAGGAGCTAATATCAGTCACATATGGTGTAATTTCTGGAGGTTATATCAGTACTGGAGCATTATAAGAGGCTGATATCAGTCACATATGGTGTAATGTCTGGGGTTTATATCAGTACTGGAGCGTTATAAGAGGCTGATATCAGTCACATATGATGTAATGTCTTGAGGTTATATCAGTACTTGAGCGTTATAAGAGGGGCTGATATCAGTCACATATGGTATAATGTCTGGAGGTTATATCAGTACTGGAGCGTTATAAGAGGGGCTGATATCAGTCACATATGGTGTAATGTCTGGAGCTTATATCAGTACTGGAGCATTATAAGAGGGGCTGATATCAGTCACATATGATGTAATGTCTGGAGGTTATATCAGTACTGGAGCGTTATAAGAGGCTGATATCAATCACATATGGTGTAATTTCTGGAGGTTATATCAGTACTGGAGCGTTATAAGAGGCTGATATCAGTCACATATGGTGTAATGTCTGGAGATTATATCAGTACTGGAGCATTATAAGAGGCTGATATCAGTCACATATGATGTAATGTCTAGAGGTTATATCAGTACTGGAGCGTTATAAGAGGGGCTGATATCAGTCACATATGATGTAATGTCTGGAGGTTATATCAGTACTGGAGTGTTATAAGAGGCTGATATCAGTCACATATGATGTAATGTCTGGAGGTTATATCAGTACTGGACCGTTATAAGAGGGGCTGATATCAGTCACATATGGTGTAATGTCTGGAGATTATATCAGTACTGGAGCGTTATAAGAGGCTGATATCAGTCATATATGATGCAATGTCTTGAGGTTATATCAGTACTGGAGCGTTATAAGATAGGCTGATATCAGTCACATATGATGTAATGTCTGGAGGTTATATCAGTACTGGAGCGTTATAAGAGGCTGATATCAGTCACATATGGTGTAATATCTGGAGGTTATATCAGTACTGGAGCGTTATAAGAGGCTGATATCAGTCACATATGGTGTAATGTCTGGAGATTATATCAGTACTGGAGCATTATAAGAGACTGATATCAGTCACATATGATGTAATGTCTAGAGGTTATATCAGTACTGGAGCGTTATAAGAGGGGCTGATATCAGTCACATATGATGTAATGTCTGGAGGTTATATCAGTACTGGAGCGTTATAAGAGGCTGATATCAGTCACATATGGTGTAATGTCTGGAGGTTATATCAGTACTGGAGCGTTATAAGAGGCTGATATCAGTCACATATGGTGTAATGTCTGGAGGTTATATCAGTACTGGAGCGTTATAAGAGGGGCTGATATCAGTCACATATGATGTAATGTCTGGAGGTTATATCAGTACTGGAGCGTTATAAGAGGGGCTGATATCAGTCACATATGATGTAATGTGTGGAGGTTATATCAGTACTGGAGCGTTATAAGAGAGGCTGATATCAGTCACATATGATGTAATGTCTGGAGGTTATATCAGTACTGGAGCGTTATAAGAGGGGCTGATATCAGTCACATATGGTGTAATGTCTGGAGATTATATCAGTACTGGAGCGTTATAAGAGGCTGATATCAGTCACATATGATGCAATGTCTAGAGGTTATATCAGTACTGGAGCGTTATAAGAGAGGCTGATATCAGTCACATATGATGTAATGTCTGGAGGTTATATCAGTACTGGAGCGTTATAAGAGGCTGATATCAGTCACATATGGTGTAATGTCTGGAGGTTATATCAGTACTGGAGCGTTATAAGAGGCTGATATCAGTCACATATGGTGTAATGTCTGGAGATTATATCAGTACTGGAGCATTATAAGAGGCTGATATCAGTCACATATGATGTAATGTCTAGAGGTTATATCAGTACTGGAGCGTTATAAGAGGGGCTGATTTCAGTCACATATGATGTAATGTCTGGAGGTTATATCAGTACTGGAGCGTTATAAGAGGCTGATATCAGTCACATATGGTGTAATGTCTGGAGGTTATATCAGTACTGGAGCGTTATAAGAGGCTGATATCAGTCACATATGGTGTAATGTCTGGAGATTATATCAGTACTGGAGCATTATAAGAGGCTGATATCAGTCACATATGATGTAAAGTCTGGAGGTTATATCAGTACTGGAGTGTTATAAGAGGCTGATATCAGTCACATATGATGTAATGTCTGGAGATTATATCAGTACTGGACCGTTATAAGAGGGGCTGATATCAGTCACATATGGTGTAATGTCTGGAGGTTATATCAGTATTGGAGCGTTATAAGAGGGGCTGATATCAGTCACATATGGTGTAATGTCTGGAGGTTATATCAGTACTGGAGCGTTATAAGAGGCTGATATCAGTCAAATATGATGTAATGTCTGGAGGTTATATCAGTACTGGAGCGTTATAAGAGGAGCTGATATCAGTCTCATATGGTGTAATGTGTGGAGGTTATATCAGTACTGGAGCGTTATAAGAGGGGCTGATATCAGTCACATATGGTGTAATGTCTGGAGGTTATATCAGTACTGGAGCTTTATAAGAGGCTGATATCAGTCACATATGGTGTAATGTCTGGAGGTTATATCAGTACTGGAGCGTTATAAGAGGGGCTGATAACAGTCACATATGATGTAATGTCTGGAGGTTATATCAGTGCTGGAGCGTTATAAGAGGCTGATATCAGTCACATATGATGTAATGTCTGGAGGTTATATGAATACTGGAGCGTTATAAGAGGGGCTGATATCAGTCACATATGGTGTAATGTCTGGAGGTTATATCAGTACTGGAGCGTTATAAGAGGAGCTGATATCAGTCTCATATGGTGTAATGTGTGGAGGTTATATCAGTACTGGAGCGTTATAAGAGGGGCTGATATCAGTCACATATTGTGTAATGTCTGGAGGTTATATGAATACTGGAGCGTTATAAGAGGGGCTGATATCAGTCACATATGATGTAATGTCTGGAGGTTATATGAATACTGGAGCGTTATAAGAGGGGCTGATATCAGTCACATATGGTGTAATGTCTGGAGGTTATATCAGTACTGGACCGTTATAAGAGGCTGATATCAGTCACATATGGTGTAATGTCTGCAGGTTATATCAGTACTGGAGCGTTATAAGAGGGGCTGATATCAGTCACATATGATGTAATCTGTGGAGGTTATATCAGTACTGGAGCGTTATAAGAGGGGCTGATATCAGTCACATATGGTGTAATGTCTGGAGGTTATATCAGTACTGGAGCATTATAAGAGGCTGATATCAGTCACATATGATGTAATGTCTAGAGGCTATATCAGTACTGGAGCGTTATAAGAGGCTGATATCAGTCACATATGATGCAATGTCTTGAGGTTATATCAGTACTGGAGCGTTATAAGAGAGACTGATATCAGTCACATATGATGTAATGTCTGGAGGTTATATCAGTACTGGAGCGTTATAAGAGGCTGATATCAGTCACATATGGTGTAATGTCTGGAGGTTATATCAGTACTGGAGCGTTATAAGAGGGGCTGATATCAGTCACATATGGTGTAATGTCTGGAGATTATATCAGTACTGGAGCGTTATAAGAGGCTGATATCAGTCACATATGATGCAATGTCTTGAGGTTATATCAGTACTGGAGCGTTATAAGATAGGCTGATATCAGTCACATATGATGTAATGTCTGGAGGTTATATCAGTACTGGAGCGTTATAAGAGGCTGATATCAGTCACATATGGTGTAATGTCTGGAGGTTATATCAGTACTGGAGCGTTATAAGAGGCTGATATCAGTCACATATGGTGTAATGTCTGGAGATTATATCAGTACTGGAGCGTTATAAGAGGGGCTGATATCAGTCACATATGATGTAATGTCTGGAGGTTATATCAGTACTGGAGCGTTATAAGAGGGGCTGATATCAGTCACATATGATGTAATGTCTGGAGGTTATATCAGTACTGGAGCGTTATAAGAGGCTGATATCAGTCACATATGGTGTAATGTCTGGAGGTTATATCAGTACTGGAGCGTTATAAGAGGCTGATATCAGTCACATATGGTGTAATGTCTGGAGGTTATATCAGTACTGGAGCGTTATAAGAGGGGCTGATATCAGTCACATATGATGTAATGTCTGGAGGTTATATCAGTACTGGAGCGTTATAAGAGGGGCTGATATCAGTCACATATGATGTAATGTGTGGAGGTTATATCAGTACTGGAGCGTTATAAGAGAGGCTGATATCAGTCACATATGATGTAATGTCTGGAGGTTATATCAGTACTGGAGCGTTATAAGAGGGGCTGATATCAGTCACATATGGTGTAATGTCTGGAGATTATATCAGTACTGGAGCGTTATAAGAGGCTGATATCAGTCACATATGATGCAATGTCTAGAGGTTATATCAGTACTGGAGCGTTATAAGAGAGGCTGATATCAGTCACATATGATGTAATGTCTGGAGGTTATATCAGTACTGGAGCGTTATAAGAGGCTGATATCAGTCACATATGGTGTAATGTCTGGAGGTTATATCAGTACTGGAGCGTTATAAGAGGCTGATATCAGTCACATATGGTGTAATGTCTGGAGATTATATCAGTACTGGAGCATTATAAGAGGCTGATATCAGTCACATATGATGTAATGTCTAGAGGTTATATCAGTACTGGAGCGTTATAAGAGGGGCTGATTTCAGTCACATATGATGTAATGTCTGGAGGTTATATCAGTACTGGAGCGTTATAAGAGGCTGATATCAGTCACATATGGTGTAATGTCTGGAGGTTATATCAGTACTGGAGCGTTATAAGAGGCTGATATCAGTCACATATGGTGTAATGTCTGGAGGTTATATCAGTACTGGAGCGTTATAAGAGGGGCTGATATCAGTCACATATGATGTAATGTGTGGAGGTTATATCAGTACTGGAGCGTTATAAGAGGGGCTGATATCAGTCACATATGATGTAATCTGTGGAGGTTATATCAGTACTGGAGCGTTATAAGAGGGGCTGATATCAGTCACATATGGTGTAATGTCTGGAGGTTATATCAGTACTGGAGCGTTATAAGAGGCTGATATCAGTCACATATGATGTAATGTCTGGAGGTTATATCAGTACTGGAGCGTTATAAGAGGCTGATATCAGTCACATATGATGTAATGTCTAGAGGTTATATCAGTACTGGAGCGTTATAAGAGGCTGATATCAGTCACATATGGTGTAATGTCTGGAGGTTATATCAGTACTGGAGCGTTATAAGAGGTTGATATCAGTCACATATGGTGTAATGTCTGGAGGTTATATCAGTACTGGAGCGTTATAAGAGAGGCTGATATCAGTCACATATGGTGTAATGTCTGGAGGTTATATCAGTACTGGAACGTTATAAGAGGCTGATATCAGTCACATATGATGTAATGTCTGGAGGTTATATCAGTACTGGAGCGTTATAAGAGAGGCTGATATCAGTCACATATGGTGTAATGTCTGGAGGTTATATCAGTACTGGAACGTTATAAGAGGCTGATATCAGTCACATATGATGTAATGTCTGGAGGTTATATCAGTACTGGAGCGTTATAAGAGGGGCTGATATCAATCACATATGGTGTAATGTCTGGAGGTTATATCAGTACTGTAGCGTTATAAGAGGCTGATATCAGTCACATATGATGTAATGTCTGGGGGTTATATCAGTACTGGAGCGTTATAAGAGAGGCTGATATCAGTCACATATGATGTAATGTCTGGAGGTTATATCAGTACTGGAGCGTTATAAGAGGGGCTGATATCAGTCACATATGATGTAATGTCTGGAGGTTATATCAGTACTGGAGCGTTATAAGAGGGGCTGATATCAGTCACATATGATGTAATGTCTGGAGGTTATATCAGTACTGGAGCGTTATAAGAGGCTGATATCAGTCACATATGGTGTAATGTCTTGAGGTTATATCAGTACTGGAGCGTTATAAGAGGAGCTGATATCAGTCACATATGGTGTAATGTCTGGAGGTTATATCACTACTGGAGCGTTATAAGAGGAGCTGATATCAGTCACATATGATGTAATGTCTGGAGGTTATATCAGTACTGGAGCATTATAAGAGAGGCTGATATCAGTCACATATGGTGTAATGTCTGGAGGTTATATCAGTACTGGAGCATTATAAGGGGCAGATATCAGTCACATATGATGTAATGTCTGGAGGTTATAACAGTACTGGAGCGTTATAAGAGAGGCTGATATCAGTCACATATGGTGTAATGTCTGAAGGTTATATCAGTACTGGAGCATTATAAGAGAGGCTGATATCAGTCACATATGGTGTAATGTCTGGAGGTTATATCAGTACTGGAGCGTTATAATAGGAGCTGATATCAGTCACATATGATGTAATGTCTGGAGGTTATATCAGTACTGGAGCGTTATAAGAGGCTGATATCAGTCACATATGATGTAATGTCTGGGGGTTATATCAGTACTGGAGCGTTATAAGAGGGGCTGATATCAGTCACACATGATGTAATGTCTGGAGGTTATATCAGTACTGGAGCGTTATAAGAGGGGCTGATATCAGTCACATATGATGTAATGTCTGGAGGTTATATCAGTACTGGAGCGTTATAAGAGGGGCTGATATCAGTCACATATGTTGTAATGTCTGGAGGTTATATCAGTACTGGAGCGTTATAAGAGTAGCTGATATCAGTCACATATGATGTAATGTCTGGAGGTTATATCAGTACTGGAGCGTTATAAGAGGAGCTGATATCATTCACATATGATGTAATGTCTGGAGGTTATATCAGTACTGGAGCGTTATAAGAGGGGCTGATATCAGTCACATATGGTGTAATGTCTGGAGGTTATATCAGTACTGGAGCGTTATAAGAGGCTGATATCAGTCACATATGGTGTAATGTCTGGAGGTTATATCAGTACTGGAGCGTTATAAGAGGAGCTGATATCAGTCACATATGATGTAATGTCTGGAGGTTATATCAGTACTGGAGCGTTATAAGAGGAGCTGATATCATTCACATATGATGTAATGTCTGGAGGTTATATCAGTACTGGAGTGTTATAAGAGGAGCTGATATCAGTCACATATTTTGTAATTTCTGGAGGTTATATCAGTGTTGGAGCGTTATAAGAGGCTGATATCAGTCACATATGGTGTAATGTCTGGGGTTATATCAGTACTGGAGCGTTATAAGAGGCTGATATCAGTCACATATGATGTAATGTCTGGAGGTTATATCAGTACTAGAGCGTTATAAGAGGCTGATATCAGTCACATATGGTGTAATGTCTGGAGGTTATATCAGTACTGGAGCGTTATAAGAGGGGCTGATATCAGTCACATATGATGTAATGTCTGGAGGTTATATCAGTACTGGAGCGTTATAAGAGGCTGATATCCGTCACATATGGTGTAATGTCTGGGGTTATATCAGTACTAGAGCGTTATAAGAGGCTGATATCAGTCACATATGTTGTAATGTCTTGAGGTTATGTCAGTACTGGAGCGTTATAAGAGGAGCTGATATCAGTCACATATGATGTAATGTCTGGAGGTTTTATCAGTACTCGAGCGTTATAAGAGGAGCTGATATCAGTCACATATGATGTAATGTCTGGAGGTTATATCAGTACTGGAGCGTTATAAGGGGCAGATATCAGTCACATATGATGTAATGTCTGGAGGTTATATCAGTACTGGAGCGTTATAAGAGGAACTAATATCAGTCACATATGGTGTAATTTCTGGAGGTTATATCAGTACTGGAGCATTATAAGAGGCTGATATCAGTCACATATGGTGTAATGTCTGGGGTTTATATCAGTACTGGAGCGTTATAAGAGGCTGATATCAGTCACATATGATGTAATGTCTTGAGGTTATATCAGTACTTGAGCGTTATAAGAGGGGCTGATATCAGTCACATATGGTATAATGTCTGGAGGTTATATCAGTACTGGAGCGTTATAAGAGGGGCTGATATCAGTCACATATGGTGTAATGTCTGGAGCTTATATCAGTACTGGAGCATTATAAGAGGGGCTGATATCAGTCACATATGATGTAATGTCTGGAGGTTATATCAGTACTGGAGCGTTATAAGAGGCTGATATCAATCACATATGGTGTAATTTCTGGAGGTTATATCAGTACTGGAGCGTTATAAGAGGCTGATATCAGTCACATATGATGTAATGTCTGGAGGTTATATCAGTACTGGAGCGTTATAAGAGGGGCTGATATCAGTCACATAGGATGTAATGTCTGGAGGTTATATCAGTACTGGAGCGTTATAAGGGGCAGATATCAGTCACATATGATGTAATGTCTGGAGGTTATATCAGTACTGGAACGTTATAAGAGGCTGATATCAGTCACATATGATGTAATGTCTGGAGGTTATATCAGTACTGGAGCGTTATAAGAGGAGCTGATATCAGTCACATATGATGTAATGTCTGGAGGTTATATCAGTACTGGAGCATTATAAGAGGGGCTGATATCCGTCACATATGGTGTAATGTCTGGGGGTTATATCAGTACTGGAGCGTTATAAGAGGGGCTGATATCAGTCACATATGATGTAATGTCTGGAGGTTATATCAGTACTGGAGCGTTATAAGAGCGGCTGATATCAGTCACATATGATGTAATGTCTGGAGGTTATATCAGTACTGGAGCGTTATAAGAGGAGCTGATATCAGTCACATATGATGTAATGTCTGGAGGTTATATCAGTACTGGAGCATTATAAGAGGGGCTGATATCCGTCACATATGGTGTAATGTCTGGAGGTTATATCAGTACTGGAGCGTTATAAGAGGGGCTGATATCAGTCACATATGGTGTAATATGTGGAGGTTATATCAGTACTGGAGCGTTATAAGAGGCTGATATCAGTCACATATGATGTAATGTCTGGAGGTTATATCAGTACTGGAGCGTTATAAGAGGCTGATATCAGTCACATATGATGTAATATCTGGAGGTTATATCAGTACTGGAGTGTTATAAGAGGTTGATATCAGTCACATGGCGTAATGTCTGGAGGTTATATCAGTACTGGAGCGTTATAAGAGGGGCTGATATCAGTCACATATGATGTAATGTCTGGAGGATATATCAGTACTGGAGCGTTATAAGAGGCTGATATCAGTCACATATGATGTGATATCTGGGAGGTTATATCAGTACTGGAGCGTTATAAGAGGGGCTGATATCCGTCACATATGGTGTAATGTCTGGAGGTTATATCAGTGCTGGAGCGTTATAAGAGGCTGATATCAGTCACATATGATGTAATGTCTGGAGGTTATATGAGTACTGGAGCGTTATAAGATGGGCTGATATCAGTCACATATGATGTAATGTCTGGAGGTTATATCAGTACTGGAGCGTTATAAGAGGGGCTGATATCAGTCACATATGATGTAATGTCTGGAGGTTATATCAGTACCGGAGCGTTATAAGAGGGGCTGATATCAGTCACATATGGTGTAATGTCTGGAGATTATATCAGTACTGGAGCGTTATAAGAGGGGCTGATAGCAGTCACATATGATGTAATGTCTGGAGGTTATATCAGTACTGGAGCGTTATAAGAGGCTGATATCAGTCACATATGGTGTAATGTCTGGAGGTTATATCAGTACTGGAGCGTTATAAGAGACTGATATCAGTCACATATGGTGTAATGTCTGGAGGTTATATCAGTACTGGAGCGTTATAAGAGGGGCTGATAGCAGTCACATATGATGTAATGTCTGGAGGTTATATCAGTACTGGAGCGTTATAAGAGGAGCTGATATCAGTCACATATGGTGTAATGTCTGCAGATTATATCAGTACTGGAGCGTTATAAGAGGGGCTTATATCAGTCACATATGGTGTAATGTCTGGAGGTTATATCAGTACTGGAGCGTTATAAGAGGGGCTGATATCAGTCACATATGGTGTAATGTCGGAAGGTTATATCAGTACTGGAGCGTTATAAGAGGGGCTGATATCAGTCACATATGATGTAATGTGTGGAGGTTATATCAGTACTGGAGCGTTATAAGAGGGGCTGATATCAGTCACATATGGTGTAATGTCTGGAGGTTATATCAGTACTGGAGCGTTATAAGAGGCTGATATCAGTCACATATGATGTAATGTCTAGAGGTTATATCAGTACTGGAGCGTTATAAGAGGCTGATATCAGTCACATATGGTGTAATGTCTGGAGGTTATATCAGTACTGGAGCGTTATAAGAGGGGCTGATAACAGTCACATATGGTGTAATGTCTGGAGGTTATATCAGTACTGGAGCGTTATAAGGGAGGCTGATATCAGTCACATATGGTGTAATGTCTGGAGTTTATATCAGTACTGGAGCGTTATAAGAGGCTGATATCAGTCACATATGATGTAATGTCTGGAGGTTATATCAGTACTGGAGCGTTATAAGAGGGGCTGATATCAGTCACATATGATGTAATGTCTGGAGGTTATATCAGTACTGGAGCGTTATAAGAGGAGCTGATATCAGTCACATATGATGTAATGTCTGGAGGTTATATCAGTACTGGAGCGTTATAAGAGAGGCTGATATCAGTCACATATGGTGTAATGTCTGGAGGTTATATCAGTATTGGAGCGTTATAAGAGGGGCTGATATCAGTCACATATGGTGTAATGTCTGGAGGTTATATCAGTACTGGAGCGTTATAAGAGGCTGATATCAGTCAAATATGATGTAATGTCTGGAGGTTATATCAGTACTGGAGCGTTATAAGAGGAGCTGATATCAGTCTCATATGGTGTAATGTGTGGAGGTTATATCAGTACTGGAGCGTTATAAGAGGGGCTGATATCAGTCACATATGGTGTAATGTCTGGAGGTTATATCAGTACTGGAGCTTTATAAGAGGCTGATATCAGTCACATATGGTGTAATGTCTGGAGGTTATATCAGTACTGGAGCGTTATAAGAGGGGCTGATAACAGTCACATATGATGTAATGTCTGGAGGTTATATCAGTGCTGAAGCGTTATAAGAGGCTGATATCAGTCACATATGATGTAATGTCTGGAGGTTATATGAATACTGGAGCGTTATAAGAGGGGCTGATATCAGTCACATATGGTGTAATGTCTGGAGGTTATATCAGTACTGGAGCGTTATAAGAGGAGCTGATATCAGTCTCATATGGTGTAATGTGTGGAGGTTATATCAGTACTGGAGCGTTATAAGAGGGGCTGATATCAGTCACATATTGTGTAATGTCTGGAGGTTATATGAATACTGGAGCGTTATAAGAGGGGCTGATATCAGTCACATATGGTGTAATGTCTGGAGGTTATATCAGTACTGGACCGTTATAAGAGGCTGATATCAGTCACATATGGTGTAATGTCTGCAGGTTATATCAGTACTGGAGCGTTATAAGAGGGGCTGATATCAGTCACATATGATGTAATCTGTGGAGGTTATATCAGTACTGGAGCGTTATAAGAGGGGCTGATATCAGTCACATATGGTGTAATGTCTGGAGGTTATATCAGTACTGGAGCGTTATAAGAGGCTGATATCAGTCACATATGATGCAATGTCTTGAGGTTATATCAGTACTGGAGCGTTATAAGAGAGACTGATATCAGTCACATATGATGTAATGTCTGGAGGTTATATCAGTACTGGAGCGTTATAAGAGGCTGATATCAGTCACATATGGTGTAATGTCTGGAGGTTATATCAGTACTGGAGCGTTATAAGAGGGGCTGATATCAGTCACATATGGTGTAATGTCTGGAGATTATATCAGTACTGGAGCGTTATAAGAGGCTGATATCAGTCACATATGATGCAATGTCTTGAGGTTATATCAGTACTGGAGCGTTATAAGATAGGCTGATATCAGTCACATATGATGTAATGTCTGGAGGTTATATCAGTACTGGAGCGTTATAAGAGGCTGATATCAGTCACATATGGTGTAATGTCTGGAGGTTATATCAGTACTGGAGCGTTATAAGAGGCTGATATCAGTCACATATGGTGTAATGTCTGGAGATTATATCAGTACTGGAGCGTTATAAGAGGGGCTGATATCAGTCACATATGATGTAATGTCTGGAGGTTATATCAGTACTGGAGCGTTATAAGAGGGGCTGATATCAGTCACATATGATGTAATGTCTGGAGGTTATATCAGTACTGGAGCGTTATAAGAGGCTGATATCAGTCACATATGGTGTAATGTCTGGAGGTTATATCAGTACTGGAGCGTTATAAGAGGCTGATATCAGTCACATATGGTGTAATGTCTGGAGGTTATATCAGTACTGGAGCGTTATAAGAGGGGCTGATATCAGTCACATATGATGTAATGTCTGGAGGTTATATCAGTACTGGAGCGTTATAAGAGGGGCTGATATCAGTCACATATGATGTAATGTGTGGAGGTTATATCAGTACTGGAGCGTTATAAGAGAGGCTGATATCAGTCACATATGATGTAATGTCTGGAGGTTATATCAGTACTGGAGCGTTATAAGAGGGGCTGATATCAGTCACATATGGTGTAATGTCTGGAGATTATATCAGTACTGGAGCGTTATAAGAGGCTGATATCAGTCACATATGATGCAATGTCTAGAGGTTATATCAGTACTGGAGCGTTATAAGAGAGGCTGATATCAGTCACATATGATGTAATGTCTGGAGGTTATATCAGTACTGGAGCGTTATAAGAGGCTGATATCAGTCACATATGGTGTAATGTCTGGAGGTTATATCAGTACTGGAGCGTTATAAGAGGCTGATATCAGTCACATATGGTGTAATGTCTGGAGATTATATCAGTACTGGAGCATTATAAGAGGCTGATATCAGTCACATATGATGTAATGTCTAGAGGTTATATCAGTACTGGAGCGTTATAAGAGGGGCTGATTTCAGTCACATATGATGTAATGTCTGGAGGTTATATCAGTACTGGAGCGTTATAAGAGGCTGATATCAGTCACATATGGTGTAATGTCTGGAGGTTATATCAGTACTGGAGCGTTATAAGAGGCTGATATCAGTCACATATGGTGTAATGTCTGGAGGTTATATCAGTACTGGAGCGTTATAAGAGGGGCTGATATCAGTCACATATGATGTAATGTCTGGAGGTTATATCAGTACTGGAGCGTTATAAGAGGGGCTGATATCAGTCACATATGATGTAATGTGTGGAGGTTATATCAGTACTGGAGCGTTATAAGAGGGGCTGATATCAGTCACATATGGTGTAATGTCTGGAGGTTATATCAGTACTGGAGCGTTATAAGAGGCTGATATCAGTCACATATGATGTAATGTCTGGAGGTTATATCAGTACTGGAGCGTTATAAGAGGCTGATATCAGTCACATATGATGTAATGTCTAGAGGTTATATCAGTACTGGAGCGTTATAAGAGGCTGATATCAGTCACATATGGTGTAATGTCTGGAGGTTATATCAGTACTGGAGCGTTATAAGAGAGGCTGATATCAGTCACATATGGTGTAATGTCTGGAGGTTATATCAGTACTGGAACGTTATAAGAGGTTGATATCAGTCACATATGGTGTAATGTCTGGAGGTTATATCAGTACTGGAGCGTTATAAGAGAGGCTGATATCAGTCACATATGGTGTAATGTCTGGAGGTTATATCAGTACTGGAACGTTATAAGAGGCTGATATCAGTCACATATGATGTAATGTCTGGAGGTTATATCAGTACTGGAGCGTTATAAGAGAGGCTGATATCAGTCACATATGGTGTAATGTCTGGAGGTTATATCAGTACTGGAACGTTATAAGAGGCTGATATCAGTCACATATGATGTAATGTCTGGAGGTTATATCAGTACTGGACCGTTATAAGAGGGGCTGATATCAATCACATATGGTGTAATGTCTGGAGGTTATATCAGTACTGTAGCGTTATAAGAGGCTGATATCAGTCACATATGATGTAATGTCTGGGGGTTATATCAGTACTGGAGCGTTATAAGAGAGGCTGATATCAGTCACATATGATGTAATGTCTGGAGGTTATATCAGTACTGGAGCGTTATAAGAGGGGCTGATATCAGTCACATATGATGTAATGTCTGGAGGTTATATCAGTACTGGAGCGTTATAAGAGGGGCTGATATCAGTCACATATGATGTAATGTCTGGAGGTTATATCAGTACTGGAGCGTTATAAGAGGCTGATATCAGTCACATATGGTGTAATGTCTTGAGGTTATATCAGTACTGGAGCGTTATAAGAGGAGCTGATATCAGTCACATATGGTGTAATGTCTGGAGGTTATATCACTACTGGAGCGTTATAAGAGGAGCTGATATCAGTCACATATGATGTAATGTCTGGAGGTTATATCAGTACTGGAGCATTATAAGAGAGGCTGATATCAGTCACATATGGTGTAATGTCTGGAGGTTATATCAGTACTGGAGCATTATAAGGGGCAGATATCAGTCACATATGATGTAATGTCTGGAGGTTATAACAGTACTGGAGCGTTATAAGAGAGGCTGATATCAGTCACATATGGTGTAATGTCTGAAGGTTATATCAGTACTGGAGCATTATAAGAGAGGCTGATATCAGTCACATATGGTGTAATGTCTGGAGGTTATATCAGTACTGGAGCGTTATAATAGGAGCTGATATCAGTCACATATGATGTAATGTCTGGAGGTTATATCAGTACTGGAGCGTTATAAGAGGCTGATATCAGTCACATATGATGTAATGTCTGGGGGTTATATCAGTACTGGAGCGTTATAAGAGGGGCTGATATCAGTCACACATGATGTAATGTCTGGAGGTTATATCAGTACTGGAGCGTTATAAGAGGGGCTGATATCAGTCACATATGATGTAATGTCTGGAGGTTATATCAGTACTGGAGCGTTATAAGAGGGGCTGATATCAGTCACATATGTTGTAATGTCTGGAGGTTATATCAGTACTGGAGCGTTATAAGAGTAGCTGATATCAGTCACATATGATGTAATGTCTGGAGGTTATATCAGTACTGGAGCGTTATAAGAGGAGCTGATATCATTCACATATGATGTAATGTCTGGAGGTTATATCAGTACTGGAGCGTTATAAGAGGGGCTGATATCAGTCACATATGGTGTAATGTCTGGAGGTTATATCAGTACTGGAGCGTTATAAGAGGCTGATATCAGTCACATATGGTGTAATGTCTGGAGGTTATATCAGTACTGGAGCGTTATAAGAGGAGCTGATATCAGTCACATATGATGTAATGTCTGGAGGTTATATCAGTACTGGAGCGTTATAAGAGGAGCTGATATCATTCACATATGATGTAATGTCTGGAGGTTATATCAGTACTGGAGTGTTATAAGAGGAGCTGATATCAGTCACATATTGTGTAATGTCTGGAGGTTATATCAGTGTTGGAGCGTTATAAGAGGCTGATATCAGTCACATATGGTGTAATGTCTGGGGTTATATCAGTACTGGAGCGTTATAAGAGGCTGATATCAGTCACATATGATGTAATGTCTGGAGGTTATATCAGTACTAGAGCGTTATAAGAGGCTGATATCAGTCACATATGGTGTAATGTCTGGAGGTTATATCAGTACTGGAGCGTTATAAGAGGGGCTGATATCAGTCACATATGATGTAATGTCTGGAGGTTATATCAGTACTGGAGCGTTATAAGAGGCTGATATCCGTCACATATGGTGTAATGTCTGGGGTTATATCAGTACTAGAGCGTTATAAGAGGCTGATATCAGTCACATATGTTGTAATGTCTTGAGGTTATGTCAGTACTGGAGCGTTATAAGAGGAGCTGATATCAGTCACATATGATGTAATGTCTGGAGGTTTTATCAGTACTCGAGCGTTATAAGAGGAGCTGATATCAGTCACATATGATGTAATGTCTGGAGGTTATATCAGTACTGGAGCGTTATAAGGGGCAGATATCAGTCACATATGATGTAATGTCTGGAGGTTATATCAGTACTGGAGCGTTATAAGAGGAGCTAATATCAGTCACATATGGTGTAATTTCTGGAGGTTATATCAGTACTGGAGCATTATAAGAGGCTGATATCAGTCACATATGGTGTAATGTCTGGGGTTTATATCAGTACTGGAGCGTTATAAGAGGCTGATATCAGTCACATATGATGTAATGTCTTGAGGTTATATCAGTACTTGAGCGTTATAAGAGGGGCTGATATCAGTCACATATGGTATAATGTCTGGAGGTTATATCAGTACTGGAGCGTTATAAGAGGGGCTGATATCAGTCACATATGGTGTAATGTCTGGAGCTTATATCAGTACTGGAGCATTATAAGAGGGGCTGATATCAGTCACATATGATGTAATGTCTGGAGGTTATATCAGTACTGGAGCGTTATAAGAGGCTGATATCAATCACATATGGTGTAATTTCTGGAGGTTATATCAGTACTGGAGCGTTATAAGAGGCTGATATCAGTCACATATGATGTAATGTCTGGAGGTTATATCAGTACTGGAGCGTTATAAGAGGGGCTGATATCAGTCACATAGGATGTAATGTCTGGAGGTTATATCAGTACTGGAGCGTTATAAGGGGCAGATATCAGTCACATATGATGTAATGTCTGGAGGTTATATCAGTACTGGAACGTTATAAGAGGCTGATATCAGTCACATATGATGTAATGTCTGGAGGTTATATCAGTACTGGAGCGTTATAAGAGGAGCTGATATCAGTCACATATGATGTAATGTCTGGAGGTTATATCAGTACTGGAGCATTATAAGAGGGGCTGATATCCGTCACATATGGTGTAATGTCTGGGGGTTATATCAGTACTGGAGCGTTATAAGAGGGGCTGATATCAGTCACATATGATGTAATGTCTGGAGGTTATATCAGTACTGGAGCGTTATAAGAGCGGCTGATATCAGTCACATATGATGTAATGTCTGGAGGTTATATTAGTACTGGAGCGTTATAAGAGGAGCTGATATCAGTCACATATGATGTAATGTCTGGAGGTTATATCAGTACTGGAGCATTATAAGAGGAGCTGATATCCGTCACATATGGTGTAATGTCTGGAGGTTATATCAGTACTGGAGCGTTATAAGAGGGGCTGATATCAGTCACATATGGTGTAATATGTGGAGGTTATATCAGTACTGGAGCGTTATAAGAGGCTGATATCAGTCACATATGATGTAATGTCTGGAGGTTATATCAGTACTGGAGCGTTATAAGAGGCTGATATCAGTCACATATGATGTAATATCTGGAGGTTATATCAGTACTGGAGTGTTATAAGAGGTTGATATCAGTCACATGGCGTAATGTCTGGAGGTTATATCAGTACTGGAGCGTTATAAGAGGGGCTGATATCAGTCACATATGATGTAATGTCTGGAGGATATATCAGTACTGGAGCGTTATAAGAGGCTGATATCAGTCACATATGATGTAATATCTGGGAGGTTATATCAGTACTGGAGCGTTATAAGAGGGGCTGATATCCGTCACATATGGTGTAATGTCTGGAGGTTATATCAGTGCTGGAGCGTTATAAGAGGCTGATATCAGTCACATATGATGTAATGTCTGGAGGTTATATGAGTACTGGAGCGTTATAAGATGGGCTGATATCAGTCACATATGGTGTAATGTCTGGAGGTTATATCAGTACTGGACCGTTATAAGAGGCTGATATCAGTCACATATGATGTAATGTCTGGAGGTTATATCAGTACTGGAGCGTTATAAGAGGGGCTGATATCAGTCACATATGATGTAATGTCTGGAGGTTATATCAGTACCGGAGCGTTATAAGAGGGGCTGATATCAGTCACATATGGTGTAATGTCTGGAGGTTATATCAGTACTGGAGCGTTATAAGAGGCTGATATCAGTCACATATGGTGTAATGTCTGGAGGTTATATCAGTACTGGAGCGTTATAAGAGACTGATATCAGTCACATATGGTGTAATGTCTGGAGGTTATATCAGTACTGGAGCGTTATAAGAGGGGCTGATAGCAGTCACATATAATGTAATGTCTGGAGGTTATATCAGTACTGGAGCGTTATAAGAGGAGCTGATATCAGTCACATATGGTGTAATGTCTGCAGATTATATCAGTACTGGAGCGTTATAAGAGGGGCTGATATCAGTCACATATGGTGTAATGTCTGGAGGTTATATCAGTACTGGAGCGTTATAAGAGGGGCTGATATCAGTCACATATGGTGTAATGTCGGAAGGTTATATCAGTACTGGAGCGTTATAAGAGGGGCTGATATCAGTCACATATGATGTAATGTGTGGAGGTTATATCAGTACTGGAGCGTTATAAGAGGGGCTGATATCAGTCACATATGGTGTAATGTCTGGAGGTTATATCAGTACTGGAGCGTTATAAGAGGCTGATATCAGTCACATATGATGTAATGTCTAGAGGTTATATCAGTACTGGAGCGTTATAAGAGGCTGATATCAGTCACATATGGTGTAATGTCTGGAGGTTATATCAGTACTGGAGCGTTATAAGAGGGGCTGATAACAGTCACATATGGTGTAATGTCTGGAGGTTATATAAGTACTGGAGCGTTATAAGGGAGGCTGATATCAGTCACATATGGTGTAATGTCTGGAGTTTATATCAGTACTGGAGCGTTATAAGAGGCTGATATCAGTCACATATGATGTAATGTCTGGAGGTTATATCAGTACTGGAGCGTTATAAGAGGGGCTGATATCAGTCACATATGGTGTAATGTCTGGAGGTTATATCACTACTAGAGCGCTATAAGAGGAGCTGATATCAGTCACATATGATGTAATGTCTGGAGGTTATATCAGTACTGGAGCGTTATAAGAGAGGCTGATATCAGTCACATATGGTGTAATGTCTGGAGGTTATATCAGTACTGGAGCGTTATAAGGGGCAGATGTCAGTCACATATGATGTAATGTCTGGAGGTTATATCAGTACTGGAGCGTTATAAGAGAGGCTGATATCAGTCACATATGGTGTAATGTCTGAAGGTTATATCAGTACTGGAGCATTATAAGAGAGGCTGATATCAGTCACATATGGTGTAATGTCTGGAGGTTATATCAGTACTGGAGCGTTATAAGAGGAGCTGATATCAGTCACATATGATGTAATGTCTGGAGGTTATATCAGTACTGGAGCGTTATAAGAGGCTGATATCAGTCACATATGATGTAATGTCTGGGGGTTATATCAGTACTGGAGCGTTATAAGAGGGGCTGATATCAGTCACATATGATGTAATGTCTGGAGGTTATATCAGTACTGGAGCGTTATAAGAGGGTCTGATATCAGTCACATATGATGTAATGTCTGGAGGTTATATCAGCACTGGAGCTTTATAAGAGGAGCTGATATCAGTCACATATGATGTAATGTCTGGAGGTTATATCAGTACTGGAGCGTTATAAGAGGAGCTGATATCAGTCACATATGATGTAATGTCTGGAGGTTATATCAGTACTGGAGCGTTATAAGAGGAGCTGATATCATTCACATATGATGTAATGTCTCGAGGTTATATCAGTACTGGAGCGTTATAAGAGGAGCTGATATCAGTCACATATGGTGTAATGTCTGGAGGTTATATCAGTATTGGAGCGTTATAAGAGGGGCTGATATCAGTCACATATGGTGTAATGTCTGGAGGTTATATCAGTACTGGAGCGTTATAAAAGGCTGATATCAGTCACATATGGTGTAATGACTGGAGGTTATATCAGTACTGGAGCGTTATAAGAGGAGCTGATATCAGTCACATATGATGTAATGTCTGGAGGTTATATCAGTACTGGAGCGTTATAAGAGGAGCTGATATCATTCACATATGATTTAATGTCTGGAGGTTATATCAGTACTGGAGCGTTATAAGAGGGGCTGATATCAGTCACATATGATGTAATGTCTGGAGGTTATATCACTACTGGAGCGTTATAAGAGGCTGATATCAGTCACATATGGTGTAATGTCTGGAGGTTATATCAGTACTAGTGCGTTATAAGAGGCTGATATCAGTCACATATGGTGTAATGTCTGGAGGTTATATCAGTACTGGAGCGTTATAAGAGGGGCTGATATCAGTCACATATGATGTAATGTCTGGAGGTTATATCAGTACTGGAGCGTTATAAGAGGCTGATATCCGTCACATATGGTGTAATGTCTGGGGTTATATCAGTACTGGAGCGTTATAAGAGGCTGATATCTGTCACATATGGTGTAATGTCTCGAGGTTATATCAGTACTGGAGCGTTATAAGAGGGGCTGATATCAGTCACATATGATGTAATGTCTGGATGTTATATCAGTGCTGGAGCGTTATAAGAGGGGCTGATATCAGTCACATATGGTGTAATGTCTGGAGGTTATATCAGTACTGGAGTGTTATAAGAGGGGCTGATATCAGTCACATATGATGTAATCTCTGGAGGTTATATCAGTACTGGAGCGTTATAAGAGGGGCTGATATCAGTCACATATGATGTAATGTCTGGAGGTTTTATCAGTACTCGAGCGTTATAAGAGGAGCTGATATCAGTCACATATGATGTAATGTCTGGAGGTTATATCAGTACTGGAGCGTTATAAGGGGCAGATATCAGTCACATATGATGTAATGTCTGGAGGTTATATCAGTACTGGAGAGTTATAAGAGGAGCTGATATCAGTCACATATGATGTAATGTCTGGAGGTTATATCAGTACTGGAGCGTTATAACAGGAGCTAATATCAGTCACATATGGTGTAATGTCTGGAGGTTATATCAGTACTGGATCATTATAAGAGGCTGATATCAGTCACATATGGTGTAATGTCTTGAGGTTATATCAGTACTGGAGCGTTATAAGAGGGGCTGATATCAGTCACATATGATGTAATGTCTGGAGGTTATATCAGTACTGGAGCGTTATATGAGGGGCTGATATCAGTCACATATGATGTAATGTCTGGAGGTTATATCAGCACTGGAGCGTTATAAGAGGAGCTGATATCAGTCACATATGATGTAATGTCTGGAGGTTATATCAGTACTGGAGCGTTATAAGAGGAGCTGATATCAGTCACATATGATGTAATGTCTGGAAGTTATATCAGTACTGGAGCGTTATAAGAGGAGCTGATATCATTCACATATGATGTAATGTCTGGAGGTTATATCAGTATTGGAGCGTTATAAGAGTTGCTGATATCAGTCACATATGGTGTAATGTCTGGAGGTTATATCAGTACTGGAGCGTTATAAGAGGCTGATATGAGTCACATATGGTGTAATGTCTGGAGGTTATATCAGTACTGGAGTGTTATAAGAGGGGCTGATATCAGTCACATATGATGTAATGTGTATAGGTTATATCAGTACTGGAGCGTTATAAGAGAGGCTGATATCAGTCACATATGGTGTAATGTCTGGAGGTTATATCAGTACTGGAGCGTTATAAGAGGCTGATATCAGTCACATATGATGTAATGTCTAGAGGTTTTATCAGTACTGGAGCGTTATAAGAGGCTGATATCAGTCACATATGATGTTATGTCTGGAGGTTATATCAGTACTGGAGCGTTATAAGAGGGGCTGATATCAGTCACATATGGTGTAATGTCTGGAGGTTATATCAGTACTGGAGCGTTATAAGAGGAGCTGATATCAGTCACATATGATGTAATGTCTGGAGGTTATATCAGTACTGGAGCGTTATAAGAGGAGCTGATAATAGTCACATATGGTGTAATGTCTGGAGGTTATATCAGTACTGGAGCGTTATAAGAGGCTGATATCAGTCACATATGATGTAATGTCTGGAGGTTATATCAGTACTGGAGCGTTATAAGAGGAGCTGATATCAGTCACATATGATGTAATGTCTGGAGGTTATATCAGTACTGGAGCGTTATAAGAGGAGCTGATATCATTCACATATGATGTAATGTCTGGAGGTTATATCAGTACTGGAGCGTTATAAGAGGCTGATATCAGTCACATATGGTGTAATGTCTGGAGGTTATATCAGTATTGGAGCGTTATAAGAGGAGCTCATATCAGTCACATATGGTGTAATGTCTGGAGGTTATATCAGTACTGGAGCGTTATAAGAGGAGCTCATATCAGTCACATATGGTGTAATGTCTGGAGGTTATATCAGTACTGGAGCGTTATAAGAGGAGCTGATATCATTCACATATGATGTAATGTCTGGAGGTTATATCAGTACTGGAGCGTTATAAGAGGCTGATATCAGTCACATATGGTGTAATGTCTGGAGGTTATATCAGTATTGGAGCGTTATAAGAGGAGCTCATATCAGTCACATATGGTGTAATGTCTGGAGGTTATATCAGTACTGGAGCGTTATAAGAGGAGCTCATATCAGTCACATATGGTGTAATGTCTGGAGGTTATATCAGTATTGGAGCGTTATAAGAGGCTGATATCAGTCACATATGGTGTAATGTCTGGGGTTATATCAGTACTGGAGCGTTATAAGAGGGGCTGATATCAGTCACATATAGTGTAATGTGTGGAGGTTATATCAGTACTGGAGCGTTATAAGAGGGGCTGATATCAGTCACATATGGTGTAATGTCTGGGGTTATATCAGTACTGGAGCGTTATAAGAGGGGCTGATATCAGTCGCATATAGTGTAATGTGTGGAGGTTATATCAGTACTGGAGCGTTATAAGAGGGGCTGATATCAGTCACATATGGTGTAATGTCTGGAGGTTATATCAGTACTGGAGCGTTATAAGAGGCTGATATCAGTCACATATGGTGTAATGTCTGGAGGTTATTTCAGTACTGGAGCGTTATAAGAGAGGCTGATATCAGTCACATATGGTGTAATGTCTGGGGTTATATCAGTACTGGAGCGTTATAAGAGGCTGATATCAGTCACATATGGTGTAATGTCTCGAGGTTATATCACTACTGGAGCGTTATAAGAGGGGCTGATATCAGTCACATATGATGTAATGTCTGGAGGTTATATCAGTGCTGGAGCGTTATAAGAGGGGCTGATATCAGTCACATATGATGTAATGTCTGGAGGTTATATCAGTACTGGAGCGTTATAAGAGGGGCTGATATCAGTCACATATGATGTAATGTCTGGAGGTTTTATCAGTACTCGAGCGTTATAAGAGGAGCTGATATCAGTCACATATGATGTAATGTCTGGAGGTTATATCAGTACTGGAGCGTTATAAGGGGCAGATATCAGTCACATATGATGTAATGTCTGGAGGTTATATCAGTACTGGAGCGTTATAAGAGGAGCTAATATCAGTCACATATGGTGTAATGTCTGGAGGTTATATCAGTACTGGAGCGTTATAAGAGGAGCTGATATCAGTCACATATGATGTAATGTCTGGAGGTTATATCAGTACTGGAGCGTTATAAGAGGAGCTGATAATAGTCAAATATGGTGTAATGTCTGGAGGTTATATCAGTACTGGATCATTATAAGAGGCTGATATCAGTCACATATGGTGTAATGTCTTGAGGTTATATCAGTACTGGAGCGTTATAAGAGGGGCTGATATCAGTCACATATGATGTAATGTCTGGAGGTTATATCAGCACTGGAGCGTTATAAGAGGAGCTGATATCGGTCACATATGGTGTAATGTCTGGAGGTTATATCAGTACTGGAGCGTTATAAGAGGAGCTGATATCAGTCACATATGATGTAATGTCTGGAGGTTATATCAGTACTGGAGCGTTATAAGAGGAGCTGATAATAGTCACATATGGTGTAATGTCTGGAGGTTATATCAGTACTGGAGCGTTATAAGAGGCTGATATCAGTCACATATGATGTAATGTCTGGAGGTTATATCAGTACTGGAGCGTTATAAGAGGAGCTGATATCAGTCACATATGATGTAATGTCTGGAGGTTATATCAGTACTGGAGCGTTATAAGAGGAGCTGATATCATTCACATATGATGTAATGTCTGGAGGTTATATCAGTACTGGAGCGTTATAAGAGGCTGATATCAGTCACATATGGTGTAATGTCTGGAGGTTATATCAGTATTGGAGCGTTATAAGAGGAGCTCATATCAGTCACATATGGTGTAATGTCTGGAGGTTATATCAGTACTGGAGCGTTATAAGAGGAGCTCATATCAGTCACATATGGTGTAATGTCTGGAGGTTATATCAGTACTGGAGCGTTATAAGAGGAGCTGATATCATTCACATATGATGTAATGTCTGGAGGTTATATCAGTACTGGAGCGTTATAAGAGGCTGATATCAGTCACATATGGTGTAATGTCTGGAGGTTATATCAGTATTGGAGCGTTATAAGAGGAGCTCATATCAGTCACATATGGTGTAATGTCTGGAGGTTATATCAGTACTGGAGCGTTTTAAGAGGAGCTCATATCAGTCACATATGGTGTAATGTCTGGAGGTTATATCAGTATTGGAGCGTTATAAGAGGCTGATATCAGTCACATATGGTGTAATGTCTGGGGTTATATCAGTACTGGAGCGTTATAAGAGGGGCTGATATCAGTCACATATAGTGTAATGTGTGGAGGTTATATCAGTACTGGAGCGTTATAAGAGGGGCTGATATCAGTCACATATGGTGTAATGTCTGGGGTTATATCAGTACTGGAGCGTTATAAGAGGGGCTGATATCAGTCACATATAGTGTAATGTGTGGAGGTTATATCAGTACTGGAGCGTTATAAGAGGGGCTGATATCAGTCACATATGGTGTAATGTCTGGAGGTTATATCAGTACTGGAGCGTTATAAGAGGCTGATATCAGTCACATATGGTGTAATGTCTGGAGGTTATTTCAGTACTGGAGCGTTATAAGAGAGGCTGATATCAGTCACATATGGTGTAATGTCTGGGGTTATATCAGTACTGGAGCGTTATAAGAGGCTGATATCAGTCACATATGGTGTAATGTCTCGAGGTTATATCAGTACTGGAGCGTTATAAGAGGAGCTGATATCAGTCACATATGATGTAATGTCTGGAGGTTATATCAGTGCTGGAGCGTTATAAGAGGGGCTGATATCAGTCACATATGGTGTAATGTCTGGAGGTTATATCAGTACTGGAGTGTTATAAGAGGGGCTGATATCAGTCACATATGATGTAATGTCTGGAGGTTATATCAGTACTGGAGCGTTATAAGAGGGGCTGATATCAGTCACATATGATGTAATGTCTGGAGGTTATATCAGTACTGGAGCGTTATAACAGGAGCTAATATCAGTCACATATGGTGTAATGTCTGGAGGTTATATCAGTACTGGATCATTATAAGAGGCTGATATCAGTCACATATGGTGTAATGTCTTGAGGTTATATCAGTACTGGAGCGTTATAAGAGGGGCTGATATCAGTCACATATGATGTAATGTCTGGAGGTTATATCAGTATTGGAGCGTTATAAGAGGGGCTGATATCAGTCACATATGATGTAATGTCTGGAGGTTATATCAGCACTGGAGCGTTATAAGAGGAGCTGATATCAGTCACATATGATGTAATGTCTGGAGGTTATATCAGTACTGGAGCGTTATAAGAGGAGCTGATATCAGTCACATATGGTGTAATGTCTGGAGGTTATATCAGTATTGGAGCGTTATAAGAGGGGCTGATATCAGTCACATATGGTGTAATGTCTGGAGGTTATATCAGTACTGGAGCGTTATAAGAGGCTGATATCAGTCACATATGGTGTAATGTCTGGAGGTTATATCAGTACTGGAGTGTTATAAGAGGGGCTGATATCAGTCACATATGATGTAATGTGTGGAGGTTATATCAGTACTGGAGCGTTATAAGAGAGGCTGATATCAGTCACATATGGTGTAATGTCTGGAGGTTATATCAGTACTGGAGCGATATAAGAGGCTGATATCAGTCACATATGATGTAATGTCTGGAGGTTATATCAGTACTGCAGCGTTATAAGAGGGGCTGATATCAGTCACATATGGTGTAATGTCTGGAGGTTATATCAGTACTGGAGCGTTATAAGAGGAGCTGATATCAGTCACATATGATGTAATGTCTGGAGGTTATATCAGTACAGGAGCGTTATAAGAGGAGCTGATATCATTCACATATGATGTAATGTCTGGAGGTTATATCAGTACTGGAGCGTTATAAGAGGAGCTGATATTATTCACATATGATGTAATGTCTGGAGGTTATATCAGTACTGGAGCGTTATAAGAGGAGCTGATATCAGTCACATATGGTGTAATGTCTGGAGGTTATATCAGTACTGGAGCGTTATAAGAGAGGCTGATATCAGTCACATATGGTGTAATGTCTGGAGGTTATATCAGTACTTCAGCGTTATAAGAGGCTGATATCAGTCACATATGATGTAATGTCTGGAGGTTATATCAGTACTGCAGCGTTATAAGAGGGGCTGATATCAGTCACATATGGTGTAATGTCTGGAGGTTATATCAGTATTGGAGCGTTATAAGAGGGGCTGATATCAGTCACATATGGTGTAATGTCTGGAGGTTATATCAGTACTGGAGCGTTATAAGAGAGGCTGATATCAGTCACATATGGTGTAATGTCTGGAGGTTATATCAGTACTTCAGCGTTATAAGAGGCTGATATCAGTCACATATGATGTAATGTCTGGAGGTTATATCAGTACTGCAGCGTTATAAGAGGGGCTGATATCAGTCACATATGGTGTAATGTCTGGAGGTTATATCAGTACTGGAGCGTTATAAGAGGAGCTGATATCAGTCACATATGATGTAATGTCTGGAGGTTATATCAGTACTGGAGCGTTATAAGAGGAGCTGATATCATTCACATATGATGTAATGTCTGGAGGTTATATCAGTACTGGAGCGTTATAAGAGGAGCTGATATCATTCACATATGATTTAATGTCTGGAGGTTATATCAGTACTGGAGCGTTATAAGAGGAGCTGATATCCGTCACATATTGTGTAATGTCTGGAGGTTATATCAGTATTGGAGCGTTAAAAGAGTCTGATATCAGTCACATATGGTGTAATGTCTGGGGTTATATCAGTACTGGAGCGTTATAAGAGGCTGATATCAGTCACATATGGTGTAATGTCTGGAGGTTATATCAGTACTAGAGCGTTATAAGAGGCTGATATCAGTCACATATGGTGTAATGTCTGGAGGTTATATCAGTACTGGAGCGTTATAAGAGGGGCTGATATCAGTCACATATGATGTAATGTCTGGAGGTTATATCAGTACTGGAGCGTTACAAGAGGCTGATATCCGTCACATATGTTGTAATGTCTGGGGTTATATCAGTACTGGAGCGTTATAAGAGGCTGATATCAGTCACATATGGTGTAATGTCTCGAGGTTATATCAGTACTGGAGCGTTATAAGAGGGGCTGATATCAGTCACATATGATGTAATGTCTGGAGGTTATATCAGTGCTGGAGCGTTATAAGAGGGGCTGATATCAGTCACATATGGTGTAATGTCTGGAGGTTATATCAGTACTGGAGTGTTATAAGAGGGGCTGATATCAGTCACATATGATGTAATGTCTGGAGGTTATATCAGTACTGGAGCGTTATAAGAGGGGCTGATATCAGTCACATATGATGTAATGTCTGGAGGTTATATCAGCACTGGAGCGTTATAAGAGGATCTGATATCAGTCACATATGATGTAATGTCTGGAGGTTATATCAGTACTGGAGCGTTATAAGAGGAGCTGATATCAGTCACATATGATGTAATGTCTGGAAGTTATATCAGTACTGGAGCGTTATAAGAGGAGCTGATATCATTCACATATGATGTAATGTCTGGAGGTTATATCAGTACTGGAGCGTTATAAGAGGAGCTGATATCAGTCACATATGATGTAATGTCTGGAGGTTATATCAGTATTGGAGCGTTATAAGAGGCTGATATCAGTCACATATGGTGTAATGTCTAGAGGTTATATCAGTACTGGAGCGTTATAAGAGGCTGATATCAGTCACATATGGTGTAATGTCTGGAGGTTATATCAGTACTGGAGTGTTATAAGAGGGGCTGATATCAGTCACATATGATGTAATTTGTGGAGGTTATATCAGTACTGGAGCGTTATAAGAGAGGCTGATATCAGTCACATATGGTGTAATGTCTGGAGGTTATATCAGTACTGGAGCGATATAAGAGGCTGATATCAGTCACATATGATGTAATGTCTGGAGGTTATATCAGTACTGGAGCGTTATAAGATGAGCTGATATCAGTCACATATGATGTAATGTCTGGAGGTTATATCAGTACAGGAGCGTTATAAGAGGAGCTGATATCATTCACATATGATGTAATGTCTGGAGGTTATATCAGTACTGGAGCGTTATAAGAGGAGCTGATATTATTCACATATGATGTAATGTCTGGAGGTTATATCAGTACTGGAGCGTTATAAGAGGAGCTGATATCAGTCACATATGGTGTAATGTCTGGAGGTTATATCAGTATTGGAGCGTTATAAGAGGGGCTGATATCAGTCACATATGGTGTAATGTCTGGAGGTTATATCAGTACTGGAGCGTTATAAGAGGCTGATATCAGTCACATATGGTGTAATGTCTGGAGGTTATATCAGTACTGGAGTGTTATAAGAGGGGCTGATATCAGTCACATATGATGTAATGTGTGGAGGTTATATCAGTACTGGAGCGTTATAAGAGGCTGATATCAGTCACATATGATGTAATGTCTGGAGGTTATATCAGTACTGGAGTGTTATAAGAGGAGCTGATATCAGTCACATATGGTGTAATGTCTGGAGGTTATATCAGTACTGGAGCGTTATAAGAGGGGCTGATATCAGTCACATATGGTGTAATGTCTGGAGGTTATATCAGTACTGGAGCGTTATAAGAGGCTGATATCAGTCACATATGGTGTAATGTCTCGAGGTTATATCAGTACTGGAGTGTTATAAGAGGGGCTGATATCAGTCACATATGATGTAATGTGTGGAGGTTATATCAGTACTGGAGCGTTATAAGAGGCTGATATCAGTCACATATGGTGTAATGTCTGGAGGTTATATCAGTACTGGAGTGTTATAAGAGGAGCTGATATCAGTCACATATGGTGTAATGTCTGGAGGTTATATCAGTACTGGAGCGTTATAAGAGAGGCTGATATCAGTCACATATGGTGTAATGTCTGGAGGTTATATCAGTACTGGAGCGTTATAAGAGGCTGATATCAGTCACATATGATGTAATGTCTGGAGGTTATATCAGTACTGCAGCGTTATAAGAGGGGCTGATATCAGTCACATATGGTGTAATGTCTGGAGGTTATATCAGTACTGGAGCGTTATAAGAGGAGCTGATATCAGTCACATATGATGTAATGTCTGGAGGTTATATCAGTACTGGAGCGTTATAAGAGGAGCTGATATCATTCACATATGATGTAATGTCTGGAGGTTATATCAGTACTGGAGCGTTATAAGAGGAGCTGATATCAGTCACATATGGTGTAATGTCTGGAGGTTATATCAGTACTGGAGCGTTATAAGAGGCTGATATCAGTCACATATGATGTAATATCTGGAGGTTATATCAGTACTGGAGCGTTATAAGAGCGGCTGCTATCAGTCACATATGGTGTAATGTCTTGAGGTTATATCAGTACTGGAGCGTTATAAGAGGCTGATATCAGTCAAATATGGTGTAATGTCTGGAGGTTATATCAGTACTGGAGCGTTATAAGAGCGGCTGCTATCAGTCACATATGGTGTAATGTCTTGAGGTTATATCAGTACTGGAGCGTTATAAGAGCGGCTGATATCAGTCACATATGGTGTAATGTCTTGAGGTTATATCAGTACTGGAGCGTTATAAGAGGGGCTGATATCAGTCACATATGGTGTAATGTCTGGAGGTTATATCAGTACTGGAGCGTTATAAGAGGGGCTGATATCAGTCACATATGATGTAATGTCTTGAGGTTATATCAGTACTGGAGCGTTATAAGAGCGGCTGATATCAGTCACATATGGTGTAATGTCTGGAGGTTATATCAGTACTGGAGAGTTATCAGAGGGGCTGATATCAGTCACATATGATGTAATGTCTGGAGGTTATATCAGTACTGGAGCGTTAGAAGAGGCTGATATCAGTCACATATGATGTAATGTCTGGAGGTTATATCAGTACTGGAGCGTTATAAGAGGGGCTGATATCAGTCACATATGATGTAATGTCTGGAGGTTATATCAGTACTGGAGCGTTATAAGAGGGGCTGATATCAGTCACATATGGTGTAATGTCTGGAGGTTATATCAGTACTGGAGGGTTATAAGAGGCTGATATCAGTCACATATGGTGTAATGTCTGGAGGTTATGTCAATACTGGAGCGTTATAAGAGGCTGATATCAGTCACATATGATGTAATGTCTGGAGGTTATATCAGTACTGGAGCGTTATAAGAGCGGCTGATATCAGTCACATATGATGTAATGTCTGGAGGTTATATCAGTACTGGAGCGTTATAAGAGAGGCTGATATCAGTCACATATGGTGTAATGTCTGGAGGTTATATCAGTACTGGAGCGTTATAAGAGGGTGATATCAGTCACATGTGATGTAATGTCTGGAGGTTATATCAGTACTGGAGCGTTATAAGAGGATGATATCAGTCACATATGGTGTAATGTCTGGAGGTTATATCAGTACTGGAGCGTTATAAGAGGGGCTGATATCAGTCACATATGGTGTAATGTCTGGAGGTTATATCAGTACTGGAGCGTTATAAGAGGCTGATATCAGTCACATATGATGTAATGTCTGGAGGTTATATCAGTACTGGAGCGTTATAAGAGCGGCTGCTATCAGTCACATATGGTGTAATGTCTTGAGGTTATATCAGTACTGGAGCGTTATAAGAGGCTGATATCAGTCACATATGGTGTAATGTCTGGAGGTTATTTCAGTACTGGAGCGTTATAAGAGCGGCTGATATCAGTCACATATGGTGTAATGTCTTGAGGTTATATCAGTACTGGAGCGTTATAAGAGGGGCTGATATCAGTCACATATGATGTAATGTCTGGAGGTTATATCAGTACTGGAGCGTTATAAGAGGGGCTGATATCAGTCACATATGATGTAATGTCTTGAGGTTATATCAGTACTGGAGCGTTATAAGAGTGGCTGATATCAGTCACATATGGTGTAATGTCTGGAGGTTATATCAGTACTGGAGCGTTATAAGAGCGGCTGATATCAGTCACATATGGTGTAATGTCTGGAGGTTATATCAGTACTGGAGCGTTATAAGAGGGGCTGATATCAGTCACATATGGTGTAATCTCTGGAGGTTATATCAGTACTGGAGCGTTATAAGAGGGGCTGATATCAGTCACATATGGTGTACTGTCTGGAGGTTATATCAGTACTGGAGCGTTATAAGAGGCTGATATCAGTCACATATGGTGTAATGTCTTGAGGTTATATCAGTACTGGAGCGTTATAAGAGGGGCTTATATCAGTCACATATGGTGTAATGTCTGGAGGTTATATCAGTACTGGAGCGTTATAAGAGGGGCTGATATCAGTCACATATGGTGTAATGTCTGGAGGTTATATCAGCACTGGAGCGTTATAAGAGGAGCTGATATCAGTCACATATGATGTAATGTCTGGAGGTTATATCAGTACTGGAGCGTTATAAGAGGAGCTGATATAAGTCACATATGATGTAATGTCTGGAAGTTATATCAGTACTGGAGCGTTATAAGAGGAGCTGATATCATTCACATATGATGTAATGTCTGGAGGTTATATCAGTACTGGAGCGTTATAAGAGGAGCTGATATCAGTCACATATGGTGTAATGTCTGGAGGTTATATCAGTATTGGAGCGTTATAAGAGGCTGATATCAGTCACATATGGTGTAATGTCTGGAGGTTATATCAGTACTGGAGCGTTATAAGAGGCTGATATCAGTCACATATGGTGTAATGTCTGGAGGTTATATCAGTACTGGAGTGTTATAAGAGGGGCTGATATCAGTCACATATGATGTAATGTGTGGAGGTTATATCAGTACTGGAGCGTTATAAGAGAGGCTGATATCAGTCACATATGATGTAATGTCTGGAGGTTATATCAGTACTGCAGCGTTATAAGAGGGGCTGATATCAGTCACATATGGTGTAATGTCTGGAGGTTATATCAGTACTGGAGCGTTATAAGAGGAGCTGATATCAGTCACATATGATGTAATGTCTGGAGGTTATATCAGTACAGGAGCGTTATAAGAGGAGCTGATATCATTCACATATGATGTAATGTCTGGAGGTTATATCAGTACTGGAGCGTTATAAGAGGAGCTGATATTATTCACATATGATGTAATGTCTGGAGGTTATATCAGTACTGGAGCGTTATAAGAGGAGCTGATATCAGTCACATATGGTGTAATGTCTGGAGGTTATATCAGTATTGGAGCGTTATAAGAGGGGCTGATATCAGTCACATATGATGTAATGTGTGGAGGTTATATCAGTACTGGAGCGTTATAAGAGAGGCTGATATCAGTCACATATGGTGTAATGTCTGGAGGTTATATCAGTACTTCAGCGTTATAAGAGGCTGATATCAGTCACATATGATGTAATGTCTGGAGGTTATATCAGTACTGCAGCGTTATAAGAGGGGCTGATATCAGTCACATATGGTGTAATGTCTGGAGGTTATATCAGTACTGGAGCGTTATAAGAGGAGCTGATATCAGTCACATATGATGTAATGTCTGGAGGTTATATCAGTACTGGAGCGTTATAAGAGGAGCTGATATCATTCACATATGATGTAATGTCTGGAGGTTATATCAGTACTGGAGCGTTATAAGAGGAGCTGATATCATTCACATATGATTTAATGTCTGGAGGTTATATCAGTACTGGAGCGTTATAAGAGGAGCTGATATCCGTCACATATTGTGTAATGTCTGGAGGTTATATCAGTATTGGAGCGTTAAAAGAGTCTGATATCAGTCACATATGGTGTAATGTCTGGGGTTATATCAGTACTGGAGCGTTATAAGAGGCTGATATCAGTCACATATGGTGTAATGTCTGGAGGTTATATCAGTACTAGAGCGTTATAAGAGGCTGATATCAGTCACATATGGTGTAATGTCTGGAGGTTATATCAGTACTGGAGCGTTATAAGAGGGGCTGATATCAGTCACATATGATGTAATGTCTGGAGGTTATATCAGTACTGGAGCGTTACAAGAGGCTGATATCCGTCACATATGTTGTAATGTCTGGGGTTATATCAGTACTGGAGCGTTATAAGAGGCTGATATCAGTCACATATGGTGTAATGTCTCGAGGTTATATCAGTACTGGAGCGTTATAAGAGGGGCTGATATCAGTCACATATGATGTAATGTCTGGAGGTTATATCAGTGCTGGAGCGTTATAAGAGGGGCTGATATCAGTCACATATGGTGTAATGTCTGGAGGTTATATCAGTACTGGAGTGTTATAAGAGGGGCTGATATCAGTCACATATGATGTAATGTCTGGAGGTTATATCAGTACTGGAGCGTTATAAGAGGGGCTGATATCAGTCACATATGATGTAATGTCTGGAGGTTATATCAGCACTGGAGCGTTATAAGAGGAGCTGATATCAGTCACATATGATGTAATGTCTGGAGGTTATATCAGTACTGGAGCGTTATAAGAGGAGCTGATATCAGTCACATATGATGTAATGTCTGGAAGTTATATCAGTACTGGAGCGTTATAAGAGGAGCTGATATCATTCACATATGATGTAATGTCTGGAGGTTATATCAGTACTGGAGCGTTATAAGAGGAGCTGATATCAGTCACATATGATGTAATGTCTGGAGGTTATATCAGTATTGGAGCGTTATAAGAGGGGCTGATATCAGTCACATATGGTGTAATGTCTAGAGGTTATATCAGTACTGGAGCGTTATAAGAGGCTGATATCAGTCACATATGGTGTAATGTCTGGAGGTTATATCAGTACTGGAGTGTTATAAGAGGGGCTGATATCAGTCACATATGATGTAATTTGTGGAGGTTATATCAGTACTGGAGCGTTATAAGAGAGGCTGATATCAGTCACATATGGTGTAATGTCTGGAGGTTATATCAGTACTGGAGCGATATAAGAGGCTGATATCAGTCACATATGATGTAATGTCTGGAGGTTATATCAGTACTGCAGCGTTTTAAGAGGGGCTGATATCAGTCACATATGGTGTAATGTCTGGAGGTTATATCAGTACTGGAGCGTTATAAGAGGAGCTGATATCAGTCACATATGATGTAATGTCTGGAGGTTATATCAGTACTGCAGCGTTTTAAGAGGGGCTGATATCAGTCACATATGGTGTAATGTCTGGAGGTTATATCAGTACTGGAGCGTTATAAGAGGAGCTGATATCAGTCACATATGATGTAATGTCTGGAGGTTATATCAGTACAGGAGCGTTATAAGAGGAGCTGATATCATTCACATATGATGTAATGTCTGGAGGTTATATCAGTACTGGAGCGTTATAAGAGGAGCTGATATTATTCACATATGATGTAATGTCTGGAGGTTATATCAGTACTGGAGCGTTATAAGAGGAGCTGATATCAGTCACATATGGTGTAATGTCTGGAGGTTATATCAGTATTGGAGCGTTATAAGAGGGGCTGATATCAGTCACATATGGTGTAATGTCTGGAGGTTATATCAGTACTGGAGCGTTATAAGAGGCTGATATCAGTCACATATGGTGTAATGTCTGGAGGTTATATCAGTACTGGAGTGTTATAAGAGGGGCTGATATCAGTCACATATGATGTAATGTGTGGAGGTTATATCAGTACTGGAGCGTTATAAGAGGCTGATATCAGTCACATATGATGTAATGTCTGGAGGTTATATCAGTACTGGAGTGTTATAAGAGGAGCTGATATCAGTCACATATGGTGTAATGTCTGGAGGTTATATCAGTACTGGAGCGTTATAAGAGGGGCTGATATCAGTCACATATGGTGTAATGTCTGGAGGTTATATCAGTACTGGAGCGTTATAAGAGGCTGATATCAGTCACATATGGTGTAATGTCTGGAGGTTATATCAGTACTGGAGTGTTATAAGAGGGGCTGATATCAGTCACATATGATGTAATGTGTGGAGGTTATATCAGTACTGGAGCGTTATAAGAGGCTGATATCAGTCACATATGGTGTAATGTCTGGAGGTTATATCAGTACTGGAGTGTTATAAGAGGAGCTGATATCAGTCACATATGGTGTAATGTCTGGAGGTTATATCAGTACTGGAGCGTTATAAGAGAGGCTGATATCAGTCACATATGGTGTAATGTCTGGAGGTTATATCAGTACTGGAGCGTTATAAGAGGCTGATATCAGTCACATATGATGTAATGTCTGGAGGTTATATCAGTACTGCAGCGTTATAAGAGGGGCTGATATCAGTCACATATGGTGTAATGTCTGGAGGTTATATCAGTACTGGAGCGTTATAAGAGGAGCTGATATCAGTCACATATGATGTAATGTCTGGAGGTTATATCAGTACTGGAGCGTTATAAGAGGAGCTGATATCATTCACATATGATGTAATGTCTGGAGGTTATATCAGTACTGGAGCGTTATAAGAGGAGCTGATATCAGTCACATATGGTGTAATGTCTGGAGGTTATATCAGTACTGGAGCGTTATAAGAGGCTGATATCAGTCACATATGATGTAATGTCTGGAGGTTATATCAGTACTGGAGCGTTATAAGAGCGGCTGCTATCAGTCACATATGGTGTAATGTCTTGAGGTTATATCAGTACTGGAGCGTTATAAGAGGCTGATATCAGTCAAATATGGTGTAATGTCTGGAGGTTATATCAGTACTGGAGCGTTATAAGAGCGGCTGCTATCAGTCACATATGGTGTAATGTCTTGAGGTTATATCAGTACTGGAGCGTTATAAGAGCGGCTGATATCAGTCACATATGGTGTAATGTCTTGAGGTTATATCAGTACTGGAGCGTTATAAGAGGGGCTGATATCAGTCACATATGATGTAATGTCTGGAGGTTATATCAGTACTGGAGCGTTATAAGAGGGGCTGATATCAGTCACATATGATGTAATGTCTTGAGGTTATATCAGTACTGGAGCGTTATAAGAGCGGCTGATATCAGTCACATATGGTGTAATGTCTGGAGGTTATATCAGTACTGGAGAGTTATCAGAGGGGCTGATATCAGTCACATATGATGTAATGTCTGGAGGTTATATCAGTACTGGAGCGTTAGAAGAGGCTGATATCAGTCACATATGATGTAATGTCTGGAGGTTATATCAGTACTGGAGCGTTATAAGAGGGGCTGATATCAGTCACATATGATGTAATGTCTGGAGGTTATATCAGTACTGGAGCGTTATAAGAGGGGCTGATATCAGTCACATATGGTGTAATGTCTGGAGGTTATATCAGTACTGGAGCGTTATAAGAGGGGCTGATATCAGTCACATATGATGTAATGTCTGGAGGTTATATCAGTACTGGAGCGTTATAAGAGAGGCTGATATCAGTCACATATGGTGTAATGTCTGGAGGTTATATCAGTACTGGAGGGTTATAAGAGGCTGATATCAGTCACATATGGTGTAATGTCTGGAGGTTATGTCAATACTGGAGCGTTATAAGAGGCTGATATCAGTCACATATGATGTAATGTCTGGAGGTTATATCAGTACTGGAGCGTTATAAGAGCGGCTGATATCAGTCACATATGATGTAATGTCTGGAGGTTATATCAGTACTGGAGCGTTATAAGAGAGGCTGATATCAGTCACATATGGTGTAATGTCTGGAGGTTATATCAGTACTGGAGCGTTATAAGAGGGTGATATCAGTCACATGTGATGTAATGTCTGGAGGTTATATCAGTACTGGAGCGTTATAAGAGGATGATATCAGTCACATATGGTGTAATGTCTGGAGGTTATATCAGTACTGGAGCGTTATAAGAGGGGCTGATATCAGTCACATATGGTGTAATGTCTGGAGGTTATATCAGTACTGGAGCGTTATAAGAGGCTGATATCAGTCACATATGATGTAATGTCTGGAGGTTATATCAGTACTGGAGCGTTATAAGAGCGGCTGCTATCAGTCACATATGGTGTAATGTCTTGAGGTTATATCAGTACTGGAGCGTTATAAGAGGCTGATATCAGTCACATATGGTGTAATGTCTGGAGGTTATTTCAGTACTGGAGCGTTATAAGAGCGGCTGATATCAGTCACATATGGTGTAATGTCTTGAGGTTATATCAGTACTGGAGCGTTATAAGAGGGGCTGATATCAGTCACATATGATGTAATGTCTGGAGGTTATATCAGTACTGGAGCGTTATAAGAGGGGCTGATATCAGTCACATATGGTGTAATGTCTGGAGGTTATATCAGTACTGGAGCGTTATAAGAGCGGCTGATATCAGTCACATATGGTGTAATGTCTGGAGGTTATATCAGTACTGGAGCGTTATAAGAGGCTGATATCAGTCACATATGGTGTAATGTCTTGAGGTTATATCAGTACTGGAGCGTTATAAGAGGGGCTGATATCAGTCACATATGGTGTAATGTCTGGAGGTTATATCAGTACTGGAGCGTTATAAGAGCGGCTGATATCAGTCACATATGGTGTAATGTCTTGAGGTTATATCAGTACTGGAGCGTTATAAGAGGCTGATATCAGTCACATATGGTGTAATGTCTGGAGGTTATTTCAGTACTGGAGCGTTATAAGAGCGGCTGATATCAGTCACATATGGTGTAATGTCTTGAGGTTATATCAGTACTGGAGCGTTATAAGAGGGGCTGATATCAGTCACATATGATGTAATGTCTGGAGGTTATATAAGTACTGGAGCGTTATAAGAGGGGCTGATATCAGTCACATATGGTGTAATGTCTGGAGGTTATATCAGTACTGGAGCGTTATAAGAGCGGCTGATATCAGTCACATATGGTGTAATGTCTGGAGGTTATATCAGTACTGGAGCGTTATAAGAGGGGCTGATATCAGTCACATATGGTGTAATCTCTGGAGGTTATATCAGTACTGGAGCGTTATAAGAGGGGCTGATATCAGTCACATATGGTGTACTGTCTGGAGGTTATATCAGTACTGGAGCGTTATAAGAGGCTGATATCAGTCACATATGGTGTAATGTCTTGAGGTTATATCAGTACTGGAGCGTTATAAGAGGGGCTGATATCAGTCACATATGGTGTAATGTCTGGAGGTTATATCAGTACTGGAGCGTTATAAGAGGGGCTGATATCAGTCACATATGGTGTAATGTCTGGAGGTTATATCAGCACTGGAGCGTTATAAGAGGAGCTGATATCAGTCACATGATGTAATGTCTGGAGGTTATATCAGTACTGGAGCGTTATAAGAGGAGCTGATATCAGTCACATATGATGTAATGTCTGGAAGTTATATCAGTACTGGAGCGTTATAAGAGGAGCTGATATCATTCACATATGATGTAATGTCTGGAGGTTATATCAGTACTGGAGCGTTATAAGAGGAGCTGATATCAGTCACATATGGTGTAATGTCTGGAGGTTATATCAGTATTGGAGCGTTATAAGAGGCTGATATCAGTCACATATGGTGTAATGTCTGGAGGTTATATCAGTACTGGAGCGTTATAAGAGGCTGATATCAGTCACATATGGTGTAATGTCTGGAGGTTATATCAGTACTGGAGTGTTATAAGAGGGGCTGATATCAGTCACATATGATGTAATGTGTGGAGGTTATATCAGTACTGGAGCGTTATAAGAGAGGCTGATATCAGTCACATATGGTGTAATGTCTGGAGGTTATATCAGTACTGGAGCGTTATAAGAGGCTGATATCAGTCACATATGATGTAATGTCTGGAGGTTATATCAGTACTGCAGCGTTATAAGAGGGGCTGATATCAGTCACATATGGTGTAATGTCTGGAGGTTATATCAGTACTGGAGCGTTATAAGAGGAGCTGATATCAGTCACATATGATGTAATGTCTGGAGGTTATATCAGTACAGGAGCGTTATAAGAGGAGCTGATATCATTCACATATGATGTAATGTCTGGAGGTTATATCAGTACTGGAGCGTTATAAGAGGAGCTGATATCATTCACATATGATGTAATGTCTGGAGGTTATATCAGTACTGGAGCGTTATAAGAGGAGCTGATATCAGTCACATATGGTGTAATGTCTGGAGGTTATATCAGTATTGGAGCGTTATAAGAGGGGCTGATATCAGTCACATATGGTGTAATGTCTGGAGGTTATATCAGTACTGGAGCGTTATAAGAGGCTGATATCAGTCACATATGGTGTAATGTCTGGAGGTTATATCAGTACTGGAGTGTTATAAGAGGGGCTGATATCAGTCACATATGATGTAATGTGTGGAGGTTATATCAGTACTGGAGCGTTATAAGAGAGGCTGATATCAGTCACATATGGTGTAATGTCTGGAGGTTATATCAGTACTGGAGCGTTATAAGAGGCTGATATCAGTCACATATGATGTAATGTCTGGAGGTTATATCAGTACTGCAGCGTTATAAGAGGGGCTGATATCAGTCACATATGGTGTAATGTCTCGAGGTTATATCAGTACTGGAGCGTTATAAGAGGAGCTGATATCATTCACATATGATGTAATGTCTGGAGGTTATATCAGTACTGGAGCGTTATAAGAGGAGCTGATATCAGTCACATATGGTGTAATGTCTGGAGGTTATATCAGTACTGGAGCGTTATAAGAGGCTGATATCAGTCACATATGATGTAATGTCTGGAGGTTATATCAGTACTGGAGCGTTATAAGAGCGGCTGCTATCAGTCACATATGGTGTAATGTCTTGAGGTTATATCAGTACTGGAGCGTTATAAGAGGCTGATATCAGTCACATATGGTGTAATGTCTGGAGGTTATATCAGTACTGGAGCGTTATAAGAGCGGCTGCTATCAGTCACATATGGTGTAATGTCTTGAGGTTATATCAGTACTGGAGCTTTATAAGAGCGGCTGATATCAGTCACATATGGTGTAATGTCTTGAGGTTATATCAGTACTGGAGCGTTATAAGAGGGGCTGATATCAGTCACATATGATGTAATGTCTGGAGGTTATATCAGTACTGGAGCGTTATAAGAGGGGCTGATATCAGTCACATATGATGTAATGTCTTGAGGTTATATCAGTACTGGAGCGTTATAAGAGCGGCTGATATCAGTCACATATGGTGTAATGTCTGGAGGTTATATCAGTACTGGAGAGTTATCAGAGGGGCTGATATCAGTCACATATGATGTAATGTCTGGAGGTTATATCAGTACTGGAGCGTTATAAGAGGGGCTGATATCATTCACATATGATGTAATGTCTGGAGGTTATATCAGTACTGGAGCGTTATAAGAGGGTCTGATATCAGTCACATATGATGTAATGTCTGGAGGTTATATCAGTACTGGAGCGTTATAAGAGGGGCTGATATCAGTCACATATGGTGTAATGTCTGGAGGTTATATCAGTACTGGAGGGTTATAAGAGGCTGATATCAGTCACATATGGTGTAATGTCTGGAGGTTATGTCAATACTGGAGCGTTATAAGAGGCTGATATCAGTCACATATGATGTAATGTCTGGAGGTTATATCAGTACTGGAGCGTTATAAGAGCGGCTGATATCAGTCACATATGATGTAATGTCTGGAGGTTATATCAGTACTGGAGCGTTATAAGAGAGGCTGATATCAGTCACATATGGTGTAATGTCTGGAGGTTATATCAGTACTGGAACGTTATAAGAGGGTGATATCAGTCACATATGATGTAATGTCTGGAGGTTATATCAGTACTGGAGCGTTATAAGAGGATGATATCAGTCACATATGGTGTAATGTCTGGAGGTTATATCAGTACTGGAGCGTTATAAGAGGGGCTGATATCAGTCACATATGGTGTAATGTCTGGAGGTTATATCAGTACTGGAGCGTTATAAGAGGCTGATATCAGTCACATATGATGTAATGTCTGGAGGTTATATCAGTACTGGAGCGTTATAAGAGCGGCTGCTATCAGTCACATATGGTGTAATGTCTTGAGGTTATATCAGTACTGGAGCGTTATAAGAGGCTGATATCAGTCACATATGGTGTAATGTCTGGAGGTTATATCAGTACTGGAGCGTTATAAGAGCGGCTGCTATCAGTCACATATGGTGTAATGTCTTGAGGTTATATCAGTACTGGAGCGTTATAAGAGCGGCTGATATCAGTCACATATGGTGTAATGTCTTGAGGTTATATCAGTACTGGAGCGTTATAAGAGGGGCTGATATCAGTCACATATGATGTAATGTCTGGAGGTTATATCAGTACTGGAGCGTTATAAGAGGGGCTGATATCAGTCACATATGATGTAATGTCTTGAGGTTATATCAGTACTGGAGCGTTATAAGAGCGGCTGATATCAGTCACATATGGTGTAATGTCTGGAGGTTATATCAGTACTGGAGCGTTATAAGAGCGGCTGATATCAGTCACATATGGTGTAATGTCTGGAGGTTATATCAGTACTGGAGCGTTATAAGAGGGGCTGATATCAGTCACATATGGTGTAATGTCTTGAGGTTATATCAGTACTGAAGCGTTATAAGAGCGGCTGATATCAGTCACATATGGTGTAATGTCTTGAGGTTATATCAGTACTGGAGCGTTATAAGAGGGGCTGATATCAGTCACATATGATGTAATGTCTTGAGGTTATATCAGTACTGGAGCGTTATAAGAGGGGCTGATATCAGTCACATATGATGTAATGTCTTGAGGTTATATCAGTACTGGAGCGTTATAAGAGCGGCTGATATCAGTCACATATGGTGTAATGTCTTGAGGTTATATCAGTACTGGAGCGTTATAAGAGGGGCTATCAGTCACATATGATGTCATGTCTGGAGGTTATATCAGTACTGGAGCGTTATAAGAGGGGCTGATATCAGTCACATATGATGTCATGTCTGGAGGTTATATCAGTACTGGAGCGTTATAAGAGGGGCTGATATCAGTCATATATGATGTATTGTCTGGAGGTTATATCACTACTGGAGCGTTATAAGAGGGGCTGATATCAGTCACATATGATGTAATGTCTGGAGGTTATATCAGTACTGGAGCGTTATAAGAGGCTGATATCAGTCACATATGATGAAATGTCTGGAGATTATATCAGTACTGGAGCGTTATAAGAGGCTGATATCAGTCACATATGATGTAATGTCTGGAGGTTATATCAGTACTGGAGCGTTATAAGAGGCTGATATCAGTCACATATGATGTAATGTCTGGAGGTTATATCAGTACTGGAGCGTTATAAGAGGCTGATATCAGTCACATATGGTGTAATGTCTGGAGGTTATATCACTACTGGAGCGTTATAAGAGGGGCTGATATCAGTCACATATGATGTAATGTCTGGAGGTTATATCACTACTGGAGCGTTATAAGAGGGGCTGATATCAGTCACATATGATGTAATGTCTGGAGGTTTTATCAGTACTGGAGCGTTATAAGAGGCTGATATCAGTCACATATGGTGTAATGTCTGGAGGTTATATCAGTACTGGAGCGTTATAAGAGGGGCTGATATCAGTCACATATGATGTATTGTCTGGAGGTTATATCAGTACTGGAGCGTTATAAGAGGGGCTGATATCAGTCACATATGGTGTAATGTCTGGAGGTTATATCAGTACTGGAGCGTTATAAGAGGGGCTGATATCAGTCACATATGGTGTAATGTCTGGAGGTTATATCAGTACTGGAGCGTTATAAGAGGCTGATATCAGTCACATATGATGTAATGTCTGGAGGTTATATCAGTACTGGAGCGTTATAAGAGGGGCTGATATCAGTCACATATGGTGTAATGTCTGGAGGTTATATCAGTACTGGAGCGTTATAAGAGGCTGATATCAGTCACATATGATGTAATGTCTGGAGGTTATATCAGTACTGGAGCGTTATAAGAGGGGCTGATATCAGTCACATATGGTGTAATGTCTGGAGGTTATATCAGTACTGGAGCGTTATAAGAGGGGCTGATATCAGTCACATATGGTGTAATGTCTGGAGGTTATATCAGTACTGGAGCGTTATAAGAGAGGCTGATATCAGTCACATATGGTGTAATGTCTGGAGGTTATATCAGTACTGGAGCGTTATAAGAGGGGCTGATATCAGTCACATATGATGTATTGTCTGGAGGTTATATCAGTACTGGAGCGTTATAAGAGGAGCTGATATCAGTCACATATGATGTAATGTCTTGAGGTTATATCAGTACTGGAGCGTTATAAGAGGGGCTGATATCAGTCACATATGGTGTAATGTCTGGAGGTTATATCAGTACTGGAGCGTTAGAAGAGGCTGATATCAGTCACATATGGTGTAATATCTGGGGGTTATATCAGTACTGGAGCGTTATAAGAGGAGCTGATATCAGTCACATATGATGTAATGTCTTGAGGTTATATCAGTACTGGAGCGTTATAAGAGCGGCTGATATCAGTCACATATGATGTAATGTCTGGAGGTTATATCAGTACTGGAGCGTTAGAAGAGGCTGATATCAGTCACATATGGTGTAATGTCTGGAGGTTATATCAGTACTGGAGCGTTATAAGAGGCTGATATCATTCACATATGATATAATGTCTGGAGGTTATATCAGTACTGGAGCGTTATAAGAGGGGCTGATATCAGTCACATATGATGTAATGTCTGGAGGTTATATCAGTACTGGAGCGTTATAAGAGGGGCTGATATCAGTCACATATGATGTAATGTCTGGAGGTTATATCAGTACTGGAGCGTTATAAGAGGGGCTGATATCAGTCACATATGGTGTAATGTCTGGAGGTTATATCAGTACTGGAGCGTTATAAGAGGGGCTGATATCAGTCACATATGATGTAATGTCTGGAGGTTATATCAGTACTGGAGCGTTATAAGAGGGGCTGATATCAGTCACATATGATGTAATGTCTGGAGGTTATATCAGTACTGGAGCGTTATAAGAGAGGCTGATACCAGTCACATATGGTGTAATGTCTGGAGGTTATATCAGTACTGGAGCGTTATAAGAGGCTGATTTCAGTCACATATGGTGTAATGTCTGGAGGTTATATCAGTACTGGAGCGTTATAAGAGGCTGATATCAGTCACATATGGTGTAATGTCTGGAGGTTATATCAGTACTGGAGCGTTATAAGAGGCTGATTTCAGTCACATATGGTGTAATGTCTGGAGGTTATATCAGTACTGGAGCGTTATAAGAGCAGCTGATATCAGTCACATATGATGTAATGTCTGGAGGTTATATCAGTACTGGAGCGTTATAAGAGAGGCTGATATCAGTCACATATGGTGTAATGTCTGGAGGTTATATCAGTACTGGAGCGTTATAAGAGGGTGATATCAGTAACATATGATGTAATGTCTGGAGGTTATATCAGTACTGGAGCGTTATAAGAGGCTGATATCAGTCACATATGGTGTAATGTCTGGAGGTTATATCAGTACTGGAGCGTTATAAGAGGGGCTGATATCAGTCACATATGGTGTAATGTCTGGAGGTTATATCAGTACTGGAGCGTTATAAGAGGCTGATATCAGTCACATATGATGTAATGTCTGGAGGTTATATCAGTACTGGAGCGTTATAAGAGCGGCTGCTATCAGTCACATATGGTGTAATGTCTTGAGGTTATATCAGTACTGGAGCGTTATAAGAGGCTGATATCAGTCACATATGGTGTAATGTCTGGAGGTTATATCAGTACTGGAGCGTTATAAGAGCGGCTGCTATCAGTCACATATGGTGTAATGTCTTGAGGTTATATCAGTACTGGAGCGTTATAAGAGCGGCTGATATCAGTCACATATGGTGTAATGTCTTGAGGTTATATCAGTACTGGATCGTTATAAGAGGGGCTGATATCAGTCACATATGATGTAATGTCTTGAGGTTATATCAGTACTGGAGCGTTATAAGAGCGGCTGATATCAGTCACATATGGTGTAATGTCTGGAGGTTATATCAGTACTGGAGGGTTATCAGAGGGGCTGATATCAGTCACATATGATGTAATGTCTGGAGGTTATATCAGTACTGGAGGGTTATAAGAAGGGCTGATATCAGTCGCATATGGTGTAATGTCTGGAGGTTATATCAGTACTGGAGCGTTATAAGAGGAGCTGATATCAGTCACATATGATGTAATGTCTGGAGGTTATATCAGTACTGGAGCGTTAGAAGAGGCTGATATCAGTCACATATGGTGTAATGTCTGGAGGTTATATCAGTACTGGAGCGTTATAAGAGGCTGATATCAGTCACATATGATGTAATGTCTGGAGGTTATATCAGTACTGGAGCGTTAGAAGAGGCTGATATCCGTCACATATGGTGTAATGTCTGGAGGTTATATCAGTACTGGAGGGTTATAAGAGGCTGATATCAGTCACATATGGTGTAATGTCTGGAGGTTATATCAGTACTGGAGCGTTATAAGAGGCTGATATCAGTCACATATGATGTAATGTCTGGAGGTTATATCAGTACTGAAGGGTTATAAGGGGCTGATATCAGTCACATATGGTGTAATGTCTGGAGGTTATATCAGTACTGGAGCGTTATAAGAGGCTGATATCAGTCACATATGATGTAATGTCTGGAGGTTATATCAGTACTGGAGCGTTATAAGAGGGGCTGATATCAGTCACATATGGTGTAATGTCTGGAGGTTATGTCAGTACTGGAGCGTTATAAGAGGCTGATATCAGTCACATATGATGTAATGTCTGGAGGTTATATCAGTACTGGAGCATTATAAGAGGCTGATATCAGTCACATATGGTGTAATGTCTGGAGGTTATATCAGTACTGGAGCGTTATAAGAGGCTGATATCAGTCACATATGGTGTAATGTCTGGAGGTTATATCAGTACTGGAGCATTATAAGAGGAGCTGATATCAGTCACATATGGTGTAATGTCTGGAGGTTATATCAGTACTGGAGCGTTATAAGAGGCTGATATCAGTCACATATGATGTAATGTCTGGAGGTTATATCAGTACTGGAGCGTTATAAGAGGCTGATATCAGTCACATATGGTGTAATGTCTGGAGGTTATATCAGTACTGGAGCGTTATAAGAGGGGCTGATATCAGTCACATTTGATGTAATGTCTGGAGGTTATATCAGTACTGGAGCGTTATAAGAGCGGGCTGATATCAGTCACATATGATGTAATGTCTGGAGGTTATATCAGTACTGGAGCGTTATAAGAGGGGCTGATATCAGTCACATATGGTGTAATGTCTGGAGGTTATATCAGTACTGGAGCGTTATAACAGGCTGATATCAGTCACATATGATGTAATGTCTTGAGGTTATATCAGTACTGGAGCTTTATAAGAGGCTGATATCAGTCACATATGGTGTAATGTCTTGAGGTTATATCAGTACTGGAGCGTTATAAGAGGGGCTGATATCAGTCACATATGATGTCATGTCTGGAGGTTATATCAGTACTGGAGCGTTATAAGAGGGGCTGATATCAGTCACATATGATGTCATGTCTGGAGGTTATATCAGTACTGGAGCGTTATAAGAGGGGCTGATATCAGTCACATATGGTGTAATGTCTGGAGGTTATATCAGTGCTGGAGCGTTATAAGAGAGGCTGATATCAGTCACATATGATGTAATGTCTGGAGGTTATATCAGTACTGTAGCGTTATAAGAGGCTGATATCAGTCACATATGATATAATGTCTGGAGGTTATATCAGTACTGGAGCGTTATAAGAGGCTGATATCAGTCACATATGGTGTAATGTCTGGAGGTTATTTCACTACTGGAGCGTTATAAGAGGAGCTGATATCAGTCACATATGATGTTTTGTCTGGAGGTTTTATCAGTACTGGAGCGTTATAAGAGGGGCTGATATCAGTCACATATGGTGTAATGTCTGGAGGTTATATCAGTACTGGAGCGTTATAAGAGGTGCTGATATCAGTCACATATGATGTATTGTCTGGAGGTTATATCAGTACTGGAGCGTTATAAGAGGCTGATATCAGTCACATATGGTGTAATGTCTGGAGGTTATATCAGTACTGGAGCGTTATAAGAGGGGCTGATATCAGTCACATATGGTGTAATGTCTGGAGGTTATATCAGTACTGGAGCGTTATAAGAGGCTGATATCAGTCACATATGATGCAATGTCTGGAGGTTATATCAGTACTGGAGCGTTATAAGAGGGGCTGATATCAGTCACATATGATGTAATGTTTGGAGGTTATATCAGTACTGGAGCGTTATAAGAGGCTGATATCAGTCACATATGGTGTAATGTCTGGAGGTTATATCAGTACTGGAGCGTTATAAGAGGCTGATATCAGTCACATATGGTGTAATGTCTGGAGGTTATATCAGTACTGGAGCGTTATAAGAGGCTGATATCAGTCACATATGGTGTAATGTCTGGAGGTTATATCAGTACTGGAGCGTTATAAGAGGCTGATATCAGTCACATATGGTGTAATGTCTGGAGGTTATATCAGTACTGGAGCGTTATAAGAGGCTGATATCAGTCACATATGATGTAATGTCTGGAGGTTATATCAGTACTGGAGCGTTATAAGAGGCTGATATCAGTCACATATGGTGTAATGTCTGGAGGTTATATCAGTACTGGAGCGTTATAAGAGGGGCTGATATCAGTCACATATGGTGTAATGTCTGGAGGTTATATCAGTAGTGGAGCGTTATAAGAGGCTGATATCAGTCACATATGGTGTAATGTCTGGAGGTTATATCAGTACTGGAGCGTTATAAGAGCGGCTGATATCAGTCACATATGGTGTAATGTCTGGAGGTTATATCAGTACTGGAGCGTTATAAGAGGCTGATATCAGTCACATATGATGTAATGTCTGGAGGTTATATCAGTACTGGAGTGTTATAAGAGGCTGATATCAGTCACATATGATGTAATGTCTGGAGGTTATATCAGTACTGGAGCGTTATAAGAGGCTGATATCAGTCACATATGGTGTAATGTCTGGAGGTTATATCAGTACTGGAGCGTTATAAGAGGATGATATCAGTCACATATGGTGTAATGTCTGGGGGTTATATCAGTACTGGAGCGTTATAAGAGAGGCTGATATCAGTCACATATGGTGTAATGTCTGGAGGTTATATCAGTACTGGAGCGTTATAAGAGGGGCTGATATCAGTCACATATGGTGTAATGTCTGGAGGTTATATCAGTACTGGAGCGTTATAAGAGGGGCTGATATCAGTCACATATGGTGTAATGTCTGGAGGTTATATCAGTACTGGAGCGTTATAAGAGGGGCTGATATCAGTCACATATGGTGTAATGTCTGGAGGTTATATCAGTACTGGAGCGTTATAAGAGGGGCTGATATCAGTCACATATGGTGTAATGTCTGGAGGTTATATCAGTACTGGAGCGTTATAAGAGGCTGATATCAGTCACATATGGTGTAATGTCTGGAGGTTATATCAGTACTGGAGCGTTATAAGAGGGGCTGATATCAGTCACATATGGTGTAATGTCTGGGGGTTATATCAGTACTGGAGCGTTATAAGAGGCTGATATCAGTCACATATGATGTAATGTCTGGAGGTTATATCAGTACTGGAGCTTTATAAGAGGCTGATATCAGTCACATATGGTGTAATGTCTGGAGGTTATATCAGTACTGGAGCGTTATAAGAGGCTGATATCAGTCACATATGATGTAATGTCTAGAGGTTATATCAGTACTGGAGCGTTATAAGAGGAGCTGATATCAGTCACATATGGTGTAATGTCTGGAGGTTATATCAGTACTGGAGCGTTATAAGAGGCTGATATCAGTCACATATGATGTAATGTCTGGAGGTTATATCAGTACTGGAGCGTTATAAGAGGAGCTGATATCAGTCACATATGGTGTAATGTCTTGAGGTTATATCAGTACTGGAGCGTTATAAGAGCTGCTGATATCAGTCACATATGGTGTAATGTCTGGAGGTTATATCAGTACTGGAGCATTATAAGAGGAGCTGATATCAGTCACATATGGTGTAATGTCTTGAGGTTATATCAGTACTGGAGCGTTATAAGAGCGGCTGATATCAGTCACATATGGTGTAATGTCTTGAGGTTATATCAATACTGGAGCGTTATAAGAGGGGCTGATATCACTCACATATGATGTAATGTCTTGAGATTATATCAGTACTGGAGCGTTATAAGAGGGGCTGATATCAGTCACATATGATGTAATGTCTTGAGGTTATATCAGTACTGGAGCGTTATAAGAGCGGCTGATATCAGTCACATATGGTGTAATGTCTTGAGGTTATATCAGTACTGGAGCGTTATAAGAGGGGCTGATATCAGTCACATATGATGTCATGTCTGGAGGTTATATCAGTACTGGAGCGTTATAAGAGGGGCTGATATCAGTCACATATGATGTATTGTCTGGAGGTTATATCACTACTGGAGCGTTATAAGAGGGGCTGATATCAGTCACATATGATGTAATGTCTGGAGGTTATATCAGTACTGGAGCGTTATAAGAGGCTGATATCAGTCACATATGATGAAATGTCTGGAGGTTATATCAGTACTGGAGCGTTATAAGAGGGGCTGATATCAGTCACATATGATGTCATGTCTGGAGGTTATATCAGTACTGGAGCGTTATAAGAGGGGCTGATATCAGTCACATATGATGTCATGTCTGGAGGTTATATCAGTACTGGAGCGTTATAAGAGGGGCTGATATCAGTCACATATGATGTCATGTCTGGAGGTTATATCAGTACTGGAGCGTTATAAGAGGGGCTGATATCAGTCACATATGATGTATTGTCTGGAGGTAATATCACTACTGGAGCGTTATAAGAGGGGCTGATATCAGTCACATATGATGTAATGTCTGGAGGTTATATCAGTACTGGAGCGTTATAAGAGGCTGATATCAGTCACATATGATGAAATGTCTGGAGGTTATATCAGTACTGGAGCGTTATAAGAGGGGCTGATATCAGTCACATATGATGTCATGTCTGGAGGTTATATCAGTACTGGAGCGTTATAAGAGGGGCTGATATCAGTCACATATGATGTCATGTCTGGAGGTTATATCAGTACTGGAGCGTTATAAGAGGGGCTGATGTCAGTCACATATGATGTAATGTCTGGAGGTTATATCACTACTGGAGCGTTATAAGAGGGGCTGATATCAGTCACATATGATGTAATGTCTGGAGGTTTTATCAGTACTGGAGCGTTATAAGAGGGGCTGATATCAGTCACATATGGTGTAATGTCTGGAGGTTATATCAGTACTGGAGCGTTATAAGAGGGGCTGATATCAGTCACATATGATGTATTGTCTGGAGGTTATATCAGTACTGGAGCGTTATAAGAGGGGCTGATATCAGTCACATATGGTGTAATGTCTGGAGGTTATATCAGTACTGGAGCGTTATAAGAGGGGCTGATATCAGTCACATATGGTGTAATGTCTGGAGGTTATATCAGTACTGGAGCGTTATAAGAGGCTGATATCAGTCACATATGATGTAATGTCTGGAGGTTATATCAGTACTGGAGCGTTATAAGAGGGGCTGATATCAGTCACATATGGTGTAATGTCTGGAGGTTATATCAGTACTGGAGCGTTATAAGAGGGGCTGATATCAGTCACATATGGTGTAATGTCTGGAGGTTATATCAGTACTGGAGCGTTATAAGAGAGGCTGATATCAGTCACATATGGTGTAATGTCTGGAGGTTATATCAGTACTGGAGCGTTATAAGAGGGGCTGATATCAGTCACATATGATGTATTGTCTGGAGGTTATATCAGTACTGGAGCGTTATAAGAGGAGCTGATATCAGTCACATATGATGTAATGTCTGGAGGTTATATCAGTACTGGAGCGTTATAAGAGGAGCTGATATCAGTCACATATGGTGTAATGTCTGGAGGTTATATCAGTACTGGAGCGTTATAAGAGAGGCTGATATCAGTCACATATGGTGTAATGTCTGGAGGTTATATCAGTACTGGAGCGTTATAAGAGGGGCTGATATCAGTCACATATGGTGTAATGTCTGGAGGTTATATCAGTACTGGAGCGTTATAAGAGGCTGATATCAGTCACATATGGTGTAATGTCTGGAGGTTATATCAGTAGTGGAGCGTTATAAGAGGCTGATATCAGTCACATATGGTGTAATGTCTGGAGGTTATATCAGTACTGGAGCGTTATAAGAGGGGCTGATATCAGTCACATATGGTGTAATGTCTGGAGGTTATATCAGTACTGGAGCGTTATAAGAGGCTGATATCAGTCACATATGATGTAATGTCTGGAGGTTATATCAGTAATGGAGCGTTATAAGAGGCTGATATCAGTCACATATGATGTAATGTCTGGAGGTTATATCAGTACTGGAGCGTTCTAAGAGGCTGATATCAGTCACATATGGTGTAATGTCTGGAGGTTATATCAGCACTGGAGCGTTATAAGAGGGGCTGATATCAGTCACATATGGTGTAATGTCTGGCGGTTATATCAGTACTGGAGCGTTATAAGAGGGGCTGATATCAGTCACATATGATGTAATGTCTGGAGCTTATATCAGTACTGGAGCGTTATAAGAGGGGCTGATATCAGTCACATATGATGTAATGTCTGGAGGTTATATCAGTACTGGAGCGTTATAAGAGGGGCTGATATCAGTCACATATGATGTAATGTCTGGAGTTTATATCAGTACTGGAGCATTATAAGAGGCTGATATCAGTCACATATGATGTAATGCCTGGGGGTTATATCAGTACTGGAGCGTTATAAGAGGGACTGATATCAGTCACATATGATGTAATGTCTGGAGGTTATATCAGTACTGGAGCGTTATAAGAGGGGCTGATATCAGTCACATATGATGTAATGTCTGGAGGTTTTATCAGTACTGGAGCGTTATAAGATGCTGATATCAGTCACATATGGTGTAATGTCTGGAGGTTATATCAGTACTGGAGCGTTATAAGAGGAGCTGATAGCAGTCAAATATGGTGTAATGTCTGGGGGTTATATCAGTACTGGAGCGTTATAAGAGGGGCTGATATCAGTCACATATGGTGTAATGTCTCGAGGTTTTATCAGTACTGGAGCGTTATAAGAGGGTCTGATATCAGTCACATATGGTGTAATGTCTGGAGGTTCTATCAGTACTGGAGCGTTATAAGAGGGTCTGATATCAGTCACATATGGTGTAATGTCTGGAGGTTATATCAGTACTGGAGCGTTATAAGAGGGGCTGATATCAGTCACATATGGTGTAATGTCTGGAGGTTATATCAGTACTGGAGCGTTATAAGAGGGGCTGATATCAGTCACATATGGTGTAATGTCTGGAGGTTATATCAGTACTGGAGCGTTATAAGAGGCTGATATCAGTCACATATGATGTAATGTCTGGAGGTTATATCAGTACTGGAGCATTATAAGAGGCTGATATCAGTCACATATGGTGTAATGTCTGGAGGTTATATCAGTACTGGAGCGTTAGAAGAGGCTGATATCAGTCACATATGGTGTAATGTCTGGAGGTTATATCAGTACTGAAGGGTTATAAGGGGCTGATATCAGTCACATATGGTGTAATGTCTGGAGGTTATATCAGTACTGGAGCGTTATAAGAGGCTGATATCAGTCACATATGATGTAATGTCTGGAGGTTATATCAGTACTGAAGGGTTATAAGGGGCTGATATCAGTCACATATGGTGTAATGTCTGGAGGTTATATCAGTACTGGAGCGTTATAAGAGGCTGATATCAGTCACATATGATGTAATGTCTGGAGGTTATATCAGTACTGGAGCGTTATAAGAGGGGCTGATATCAGTCACATATGGTGTAATGTCTGGAGGTTATGTCAGTACTGGAGCGTTATAAGAGGCTGATATCAGTCACATATGATGTAATGTCTGGAGGTTATATCAGTACTGGAGCATTATAAGAGGCTGATATCAGTCACATATGGTGTAATGTCTGGAGGTTATATCAGTACTGGAGCGTTATAAGAGGCTGATATCAGTCACATATGGTGTAATGTCTGGAGGTTATATCAGTACTGGAGCGTTATAAGAGGCTGATATCAGTCACATATGGTGTAATGTCTGGAGGTTATATCAGTACTGGAGCGTTATAAGAGGGGCTGATATCAGTCACATTTGATGTAATGTCTGGAGGTTATATCAGTACTGGAGCGTTATAAGAGCGGGCTGATATCAGTCACATATGATGTAATGTCTGGAGGTTATATCAGTACTGGAGCGTTATAAGAGGGGCTGATATCAGTCACATATGGTGTAATGTCTGGAGGTTATATCAGTACTGGAGCGTTATAACAGGCTGATATCAGTCACATATGATGTAATGTCTTGAGGTTATATCAGTACTGGAGCTTTATAAGAGGCTGATATCAGTCACATATGGTGTAATGTCTTGAGGTTATATCAGTACTGGAGCGTTATAAGAGGGGCTGATATCAGTCACATATGATGTCATGTCTGGAGGTTATATCAGTACTGGAGCGTTATAAGAGGGGCTGATATCAGTCACATATGATGTCATGTCTGGAGGTTATATCAGTACTGGAGCGTTATAAGAGGGGCTGATATCAGTCACATATGGTGTAATGTCTGGAGGTTATATCAGTGCTGGAGCGTTATAAGAGAGGCTGATATCAGTCACATATGATGTAATGTCTGGAGGTTATATCAGTACTGTAGCATTATAAGAGGCTGATATCAGTCACATATGATATAATGTCTGGAGGTTATATCAGTACTGGAGCGTTATAAGAGGCTGATATCAGTCACATATGGTGTAATGTCTGGAGGTTATTTCACTACTGGAGCGTTATAAGAGGAGCTGATATCAGTCACATATGATGTTTTGTCTGGAGGTTTTATCAGTACTGGAGCGTTATAAGAGGGGCTGATATCAGTCACATATGGTGTAATGTCTGGAGGTTATATCAGTACTGGAGCGTTATAAGAGGGGCTGATATCAGTCACATATGGTGTAATGTCTGGAGGTTATATCAGTACTGGAGCGTTATAAGAGGCTGATATCAGTCACATATGATGCAATGTCTGGAGGTTATATCAGTACTGGAGCGTTATAAGAGGGGCTGATATCAGTCACATATGATGTAATGTTTGGAGGTTATATCAGTACTGGAGCGTTATAAGAGGCTGATATCAGTCACATATGGTGTAATGTCTGGAGGTTATATCAGTACTGGAGCGTTATAAGAGGCTGATATCAGTCACATATGGTGTAATGTCTGGAGGTTATATCAGTACTGGAGCGTTATAAGAGGCTGATATCAGTCACATATGGTGTAATGTCTGGAGGTTATATCAGTACTGGAGCGTTATAAGAGGCTGATATCAGTCACATATGGTGTAATGTCTGGAGGTTATATCAGTACTGGAGCGTTATAAGAGGCTGATATCAGTCACATATGATGTAATGTCTGGAGGTTATATCAGTACTGGAGCGTTATAAGAGGCTGATATCAGTCACATATGGTGTAATGTCTGGAGGTTATATCAGTACTGGAGCGTTATAAGAGGGGCTGATATCAGCCACATATGGTGTAATGTCTGGAGGTTATATCAGTAGTGGAGCGTTATAAGAGGCTGATATCAGTCACATATGGTGTAATGTCTGGAGGTTATATCAGTACTGGAGCGTTATAAGAGCGGCTGATATCAGTCACATATGGTGTAATGTCTGGAGGTTATATCAGTACTGGAGCGTTATAAGAGGCTGATATCAGTCACATATGATGTAATGTCTGGAGGTTATATCAGTACTGGAGTGTTATAAGAGGCTGATATCAGTCACATATGATGTAATGTCTGGAGGTTATATCAGTACTGGAGCGTTATAAGAGGCTGATATCAGTCACATATGGTGTAATGTCTGGAGGTTATATCAGTACTGGAGCGTTATAAGAGGATGATATCAGTCACATATGGTGTAATGTCTGGGGGTTATATCAGTACTGGAGCGTTATAAGAGAGGCTGATATCAGTCACATATGGTGTAATGTCTGGAGGTTATATCAGTACTGGAGCGTTATAAGAGGGGCTGATATCAGTCACATATGGTGTAATGTCTGGAGGTTATATCAGTACTGGAGCGTTATAAGAGGGGCTGATATCAGTCACATATGGTGTAATGTCTGGAGGTTATATCAGTACTGGAGCGTTATAAGAGGGGCTGATATCAGTCACATATGGTGTAATGTCTGGAGGTTATATCAGTACTGGAGCGTTATAAGAGGGGCTGATATCAGTCACATATGGTGTAATGTCTGGAGGTTATATCAGTACTGGAGCGTTATAAGAGGCTGATATCAGTCACATATGGTGTAATGTCTGGAGGTTATATCAGTACTGGAGCGTTATAAGAGGGGCTGATATCAGTCACATATGGTGTAATGTCTGGGGGTTATATCAGTACTGGAGCGTTATAAGAGGCTGATATCAGTCACATATGATGTAATGTCTGGAGGTTATATCAGTACTGGAGCTTTATAAGAGGCTGATATCAGTCACATATGGTGTAATGTCTGGAGGTTATATCAGTACTGGAGCGTTATAAGAGGCTGATATCAGTCACATATGATGTAATGTCTAGAGGTTATATCAGTACTGGAGCGTTATAAGAGGAGCTGATATCAGTCACATATGGTGTAATGTCTGGAGGTTATATCAGTACTGGAGCGTTATAAGAGGCTGATATCAGTCACATATGATGTAATGTCTGGAGGTTATATCAGTACTGGAGCGTTATAAGAGGAGCTGATATCAGTCACATATGGTGTAATGTCTTGAGGTTATATCAGTACTGGAGCGTTATAAGAGCTGCTGATATCAGTCACATATGGTGTAATGTCTGGAGGTTATATCAGTACTGGAGCATTATAAGAGGAGCTGATATCAGTCACATATGGTGTAATGTCTTGAGGTTATATCAGTACTGGAGCGTTATAAGAGCGGCTGATATCAGTCACATATGGTGTAATGTCTTGAGGTTATATCAATACTGGAGCGTTATAAGAGGGGCTGATATCACTCACATATGATGTAATGTCTTGAGATTATATCAGTACTGGAGCGTTATAAGAGGGGCTGATATCAGTCACATATGATGTAATGTCTTGAGGTTATATCAGTACTGGAGCGTTATAAGAGCGGCTGATATCAGTCACATATGGTGTAATGTCTTGAGGTTATATCAGTACTGGAGCGTTATAAGAGGGGCTGATATCAGTCACATATGATGTCATGTCTGGAGGTTATATCAGTACTGGAGCGTTATAAGAGGGGCTGATATCAGTCACATATGATGTATTGTCTGGAGGTTATATCACTACTGGAGCGTTATAAGAGGGGCTGATATCAGTCACATATGATGTAATGTCTGGAGGTTATATCAGTACTGGAGCGTTATAAGAGGCTGATATCAGTCACATATGATGAAATGTCTGGAGGTTATATCAGTACTGGAGCGTTATAAGAGGGGCTGATATCAGTCACATATAATGTCATGTCTGGAGGTTATATCAGTACTGGAGCGTTATAAGAGGGGCTGATATCAGTCACATATGATGTCATGTCTGGAGGTTATATCAGTACTGGAGCGTTATAAGAGGGGCTGATATCAGTCACATATGATGTCATGTCTGGAGGTTATATCAGTACTGGAGCGTTATAAGAGGGGCTGATATCAGTCACATATGATGTATTGTCTGGAGGTAATATCACTACTGGAGCGTTATAAGAGGGGCTGATATCAGTCACATATGATGTAATGTCTGGAGGTTATATCAGTACTGGAGCGTTATAAGAGGCTGATATCAGTCACATATGATGAAATGTCTGGAGGTTATATCAGTACTGGAGCGTTATAAGAGGGGCTGATATCAGTCACATATGATGTCATGTCTGGAGGTTATATCAGTACTGGAGCGTTATAAGAGGGGCTGATATCAGTCACATATGATGTCATGTCTGGAGGTTATATCAGTACTGGAGCGTTATAAGAGGGGCTGATGTCAGTCACATATGATGTAATGTCTGGAGGTTATATCACTACTGGAGCGTTATAAGAGGGGCTGATATCAGTCACATATGATGTAATGTCTGGAGGTTTTATCAGTACTGGAGCGTTATAAGAGGGGCTGATATCAGTCACATATGGTGTAATGTCTGGAGGTTATATCAGTACTGGAGCGTTATAAGAGGGGCTGATATCAGTCACATATGATGTATTGTCTGGAGGTTATATCAGTACTGGAGCGTTATAAGAGGGGCTGATATCAGTCACATATGGTGTAATGTCTGGAGGTTATATCAGTACTGGAGCGTTATAAGAGGGGCTGATATCAGTCACATATGGTGTAATGTCTGGAGGTTATATCAGTACTGGAGCGTTATAAGAGGCTGATATCAGTCACATATGATGTAATGTCTGGAGGTTATATCAGTACTGGAGCGTTATAAGAGGGGCTGATATCAGTCACATATGGTGTAATGTCTGGAGGTTATATCAGTACTGGAGCGTTATAAGAGGGGCTGATATCAGTCACATATGGTGTAATGTCTGGAGGTTATATCAGTACTGGAGCGTTATAAGAGAGGCTGATATCAGTCACATATGGTGTAATGTCTGGAGGTTATATCAGTACTGGAGCGTTATAAGAGGGGCTGATATCAGTCACATATGATGTATTGTCTGGAGGTTATATCAGTACTGGAGCGTTATAAGAGGAGCTGATATCAGTCACATATGATGTAATGTCTGGAGGTTATATCAGTACTGGAGCGTTATAAGAGGAGCTGATATCAGTCACATATGGTGTAATGTCTGGAGGTTATATCAGTACTGGAGCGTTATAAGAGAGGCTGATATCAGTCACATATGGTGTAATGTCTGGAGGTTATATCAGTACTGGAGCGTTATAAGAGGGGCTGATATCAGTCACATATGGTGTAATGTCTGGAGGTTATATCAGTACTGGAGCGTTATAAGAGGCTGATATCAGTCACATATGGTGTAATGTCTGGAGGTTATATCAGTAGTGGAGCGTTATAAGAGGCTGATATCAGTCACATATGGTGTAATGTCTGGAGGTTATATCAGTACTGGAGCGTTATAAGAGGGGCTGATATCAGTCACATATGGTGTAATGTCTGGAGGTTATATCAGTACTGGAGCGTTATAAGAGGCTGATATCAGTCACATATGATGTAATGTCTGGAGGTTATATCAGTAATGGAGCGTTATAAGAGGCTGATATCAGTCACATATGATGTAATGTCTGGAGGTTATATCAGTACTGGAGCGTTCTAAGAGGCTGATATCAGTCACATATGGTGTAATGTCTGGAGGTTATATCAGCACTGGAGCGTTATAAGAGGGGCTGATATCAGTCACATATGGTGTAATGTCTGGCGGTTATATCAGTACTGGAGCGTTATAAGAGGGGCTGATATCAGTCACATATGATGTAATGTCTGGAGCTTATATCAGTACTGGAGCGTTATAAGAGGGGCTGATATCAGTCACATATGATGTAATGTCTGGAGGTTATATCAGTACTGGAGCGTTATAAGAGGGGCTGATATCAGTCACATATGATGTAATGTCTGGAGTTTATATCAGTACTGGAGCATTATAAGAGGCTGATATCAGTCACATATGATGTAATGCCTGGGGGTTATATCAGTACTGGAGCGTTATAAGAGGGACTGATATCAGTCACATATGATGTAATGTCTGGAGGTTATATCAGTACTGGAGCGTTATAAGAGGGGCTGATATCAGTCACATATGATGTAATGTCTGGAGGTTATATCAGTACTGGAGCGTTATAAGATGCTGATATCAGTCACATATGGTGTAATGTCTGGAGGTTATATCAGTACTGGAGCGTTATAAGAGGAGCTGATAGCAGTCACATATGGTGTAATGTCTGGGGGTTATATCAGTACTGGAGCGTTATAAGAGGGGCTGATATCAGTCACATATGGTGTAATGTCTCGAGGTTTTATCAGTACTGGAGCGTTATAAGAGGGTCTGATATCAGTCACATATGGTGTAATGTCTGGAGGTTATATCAGTACTGGAGCGTTATAAGAGGGTCTGATATCAGTCACATATGGTGTAATGTCTGGAGGTTATATCAGTACTGGAGCGTTATAAGAGGGGCTGATATCAGTCACATATGGTGTAATGTCTGGAGGTTATATCAGTACTGGAGCGTTATAAGAGGGGCTGATATCAGTCACATATGGTGTAATGTCTGGAGGTTATATCAGTACTGGAGCGTTATAAGAGGCTGATATCAGTCACATATGATGTAATGTCTGGAGGTTATATCAGTACTGGAGCGTTATAAGAGGCTGATATCAGTCACATATGGTGTAATGTCTGGAGGTTATATCAGTACTGGAGCGTTATAAGAGGCTGATATCAGTCACATATGGTGTAATGTCTGGAGGTTATATCAGTACTGGAGCGTTATAAGAGAGGCTGATATCAGTCACATATGATGTAATGTCTGGAGGTTATATCAGTACTGGAGCTTTATAAGAGGGGCTGATATCAGTCGCATATGGTGTAATGTCTGGAGGTTATATCAGTACTGGAGCGTTAGAAGAGGCTGATATCAGTCACATATGATGTAATGTTTGGAGGTTACATCAGTATTGGAGCGTTATAAGAGGCTGATATCAGTCACATATGGTGTAATGTCTGGAGGTTATATCAGTACTGGAGCGTTATAAGAGGCTGATATCAGTCACATATGGTGTAATGTCTGGAGGTTATATCAGTACTGGAGCGTTATAAGAGGGGCTGATATCAGTCACATATGATGTAATGTCTGGAGGTTATATCAGTACTGGAGCGTTATAAGAGGCTGATATCAGTCACATATGGTGTAATGTCTGGAGGTTATATCAGTACTGGAGCGTTATAAGAGGGGCTGATATCAGTCACATATGGTGTAATGTCTGGAGGTTATATCAGTACTGGAGCGTTATAAGAGGGGCTGATATCAGTCACATATGATGTAATGTCTGGAGGTTATATCAGTACTGGAGCGTTATAAGAGGCTGATATCAGTCACATATGGTGTAATGTCTGGAGGTTATATCAGTACTGGAGCGTTATAAGACGGGCTGATATCAGTCACATATAGTGTAATGTCTGGAGGTTATATCAGTACTGGAGCGTTATATGAGGCTGATATCAGTTACATATGATGTAATGTCTGGAGGCTATATCAGTACTGGAGCGTTATAAGAGGCTGATATCAGTCTCATATGGTGTAATGTCTGGAGGTTATATCAGTAGTGGAGCGTTATAAGAGGCTGATATCAGTCACATATGGTGTAATGTCTGGAGGTTATATCAGTACTGGAGCGTTATAAGAGGAGCTGATATCAGTCACATATGATGTAATGTCTGGAGGTTATTTCAGTACTGGAGCGTTATAAGAGGAGCTGATATCAGTCACATATGGTGTAATGTCTGGAGATTATATCAGTACTGGAGCGTTATAAGAGAGGCTGATATCAGTCACATATGGTGTAATGTCTGGAGGTTATATCAGTACTGGAGCGTTATAAGAGGGGCTGATATCAGTCACATATGGTGTAATGTCTGGAGGTTATTTCAGTACTGGAGCGTTATAAGAGGAGCTGATATCAGTCACATATGGTGTAATGTCTGGAGATTATATCAGTACTGGAGCGTTATAAGAGAGGCTGATATCAGTCACATATGGTGTAATGTCTGGAGGTTATATCAGTACTGGAGCCTTATAAGAGGGGCTGATATCAGTCACATATGGTGTAATGTCTGGAGGTTATTTCAGTACTGGAGCGTTATAAGAGGAGCTGATATCAGTCACATATGGTGTAATGTCTGGAGATTATATCAGTACTGAGCGTTATAAGAGAGGCTGATATCAGTCACATATGGTGTAATGTCTGGAGGTTATATCAGTACTGGAGCGTTATGAGAGGGGCTGATATCAGTCACATATGGTGTAATGTCTGGAGGTTATATCAGTAATGGAGCGTTATAAGAGGCTGATATCAGTCACATATGATGTAATGTCTGGAGGTTATATCAGTACTGGAGCGTTCTAAGAGGCTGATATCAGTCACATATGATGTAATGTCTGGAGGTTATATCAGTACTGGAGCGTTATAAGAGGGGCTGATATCAGTCACATATGATGTAATGTCTGGAGGTTATATCAGCACTGGAGTGTTATAAGAGGCTGGTATCAGTCACATATGGTGTAATGTCTGGAGGTTATATCAGTACTGGAGCGTTATAAGAGGGGCTGATATCAGTCACATATGATGTAATGTCTGGAGGTTTTATCAGTACTGGAGCGTTATAAGAGGGGCTGATATCAGTCACATATGGTGTAATGTCTGGAGGTTATATCAGTACTGGAGCGTTATAAGAGGCTGATATCAGTCACATATGGTGTAATGTCTGGAGGTTATATCAGCACTGGAGTGTTATAAGAGGCTGGTATCAGTCACATATGGTGTAATGTCTGGAGGTTATATCAGTACTGGAGCGTTATAAGAGGGGCTGATATCAGTCACATATGATGTAATGTCTGGGGGTTATATCAGTACTGGAGCGTTATAAGAGGGGCTGATATCAGTCACATATGATGTAATGTCTGGAGGTTATATCAGTACTGGAGCGTTAGAAGAGGGGCTGATATCAGTCACATATTGTGTAATGTCTGGCGGTTATATCAGTACTGGAGCGTTATAAGAGGGGCTGATATCAGTCACATATGATGTAATGTCTGGGGGTTATATCAGTACTGGAGCGTTATAAGAGAGGCTGATATCAGTCACATATGATGTAATGTCTGGAGGTTATATCAGTACTGGAGCGTTATAAGAGGGGCTGATATCAGTCACATATGATGTAATGTCTGGAGGTTATATCAGTACTGGAGCGTTATAAGATGCTGATATCAGTCACATATGGTGTAATGTCTGGAGGTTATATCAGTACCGGAGCGTTATAATAGGGGCTGATATCAGTCACATATGGTGTAATGTCTGGGGGTTATATCAGTACTGGAGCGTTATAAGAGGGTCTGATATCAGTCACATATGGTGTAATGTCTGGAGGTTATATCAGTACTGGAGCGTTATAAGAGGGTCTGATATCAGTCACATATGGTGTAATGTCTGGAGGTTATATCAGTACTGGAGCGTTATAAAAGGGGCTGATATCAGTCACATATGGTGTAATGTCTGGAGGTTATATCAGTACTGGAGCGTTATAAGAGGGGCTGATATCAGTCACATATGGTGTAATGTCTGGAGGTTATATCAGTACTGGAGCGTTATAAGAGGCTGATATCAGTCATATATGATGTAATGTCTGGAGGTTATATCAGTACTGGAGCGTTGTAAGAGGCTGATATCAGTCACATATGGTGTAATGTCTGAAGGTTATATCAGTACTGGAGCGTTATAAGAGGCTGATATCAGTCACATATGGTGTAATGTCTGGAGGTTATATCAGTACTGGAGCGTTATAAGAGGCTGATATCAGTCACATATGATGTAATGTTTGGAGGTTACATCAGTATTGGAGCGTTATAAGAGGCTGATATCAGTCACATATGGTGTAATGTCTGGAGGTTATATCAGTACTGGAGCGTTATAAGAGGCTGATATCAGTCACATATGGTGTAATGTCTGGAGGTTATATCAGTACTGGAGCGTTATAAGAGGCTGATATCAGTCACATATGGTGTAATGTCTGGAGGTTATATCAGTACTGGAGCGTTATAAGAGGGGCTGATATCAGTCACATATAGTGTAATGTCTGGTGGTTATATCAGTACCGGAGCGTTATATGAGGCTGATATCAGTTACATATGATGTAATGTCTGGAGGTTATATCAGTAGTGGAGCGTTATAAGAGGCTGATATCAGTCACATATGGTGTAATGTCTGGAGGTTATATCAGTACTGGAGCGTTATAAGAGGGGCTGATATCAGTCACATATGGTGTAATGTCTGGAGGTTATATCAGTACTGGAGCGTTATAAGAGGGGCTGATATCAGTCACATATAGTGTAATGTCTGGTGGTTATATCAGTACTGGAGCGTTATATGAGGCTGATATCAGTTACATATGATGTAATGTCTGGAGGTTATATCAGTAGTGGAGCGTTATAAGAGGCTGATATCAGTCACATATGGTGTAATGTCTGGAGGTTATATCAGTAGTGGAGCGTTATAAGAGGCTGATATCAGTCACATATGGTGTAATGTCTGGAGGTTATATCAGTACTGGAGCGTTATAAGAGGGGCTGATATCAGTCACATATGGTGTAATGTCTGGAGGTTATATCAGTACTGGAGCGTTATAAGAGGCTGATATCAGTCACATATGATGTAATGTCTGGAAGTTATATCAGTACTGGAGCGTTATAAGAGGCTGATATCAGTCACATATGATGTAATGTCTGGAGGTTATATCAGTACTGGACCGTTATAAGAGGCTAATATCAGTCACATATGGTGTAATGTCTGGAAGTTATATCAGTACTGGAGCGTTATAAGAGGGGCTGATATCAGTCACATATGGTGTAATGTCTGGAGGTTATATCAGTACTGGAGCGTTATAAGAGGCTGATATCAGTCACATATGATGTAATGTCTGGGGGTTATATCAGTACTGGAGCGTTATAAGAGGGGCTGATATCAGTCACATATGATGTAATGTCTGGAGGTTATATCAGTACTGGAGCTTTATAAGAGGGGCTGATATCAGTCACATATGATGTAATGTCTGGAGGTTATATCAATACTGGAGCGTTATAAGATGCTGATATCAGTCACATATGGTGTATTGTCTGGAGGTTATATCAGTACTGGAGCGTTATAAGAGGAGCTGATATCAGTCACATATGGTGTAATGTCTGGGGGTTATATCAGTACTGGAGCGTTATAAGAGGGGCTGATATCAGTCACATATGGTGTAATGTCTGGAGGTAATATCAGTACTGGAGCGTTATAAGAGGGTCTGATATCAGTCACATATGGTGTAATGTCTGGAGGTTATATCAGTACTGGAGCGTTATAAGAGGGGCTGATATCAGTCACATATGGTGTAATGTCTGGAGGTTATATCAGTACTGGAGCGTTATAAGAGGCTGATATCAGTCACATATGATGTAATGTCTGGAGGTTATATCAGTACTGGAGCGTTATAAGAGGCTGATATCAGTCACATATGGTGTATGTCTGAAGGTTATATCAGTACTGGAGCGTTATAAGAGGAGCTGATATCAGTCACATATGGTGTAATGTCTGGAGGTTATATCAGTACTGGAGCGTTATAAGAGGCTGATATCAGTCACATATGATGTAATGTCTGGAGATTATATCAGTACTGGAGCGTTATAAGAGGCTGATATCAGTCACATATGGTGTAATGTCTGGAGGTTATATCAGTACTGGAGCATTATAAGAGGCTGATATCAGTCACATATGGTGTAATGTCTGGAGGTTATATCAGTGCTGGAGCGTTATAATAGGGTCTGATATCAGTCACATATGATGTAATGTCTGGAGGTTATATCAGTACTGGAGCGTTATAAGAGGCTGATATCAGTCACATGTGGTGTAATGTCTGGAGGTTATATCAGTACTGGAGCGTTATAAGAGGAGCTGATATCAGTCACATATGGTGTAATGTCTGGAGGTTATATCAGTACTGGAGTGTTATAAGAGGGGCTGATATCAGTCACATAAGATGTAATGTCTGGAGGTTATATCAGTACTGGAGCGTTATAAGAGGGGCTGATATCAGTCACATATGATGTAATGTCTGGAGGTTATATCAGTACTGGAGCGTTATAAGAGGCTGATATCAGTCACATATGGTGTAATGTCTGTAGGTTATATCAGTACTGGAGCGTTATAAGAGGGGCTGATATCAGTCACATAAGATGTAATGTCTGGAGGTTATATCAGTACTGGAGCGTTATAAGAGGGGCTGATATCAGTCACATATGATGTAATGTCTGGAGGTTATATCAGTACTGGAGCGTTATAAGAGGCTGATATCAGTCACATATGGTGTAATGTCTGGAGGTTATATCAGTGCTGGAGCGTTATAAGAGGGGCTGATATCAGTCACATATGATGTAATGTCTGGGGGTTATATCAGTACTGGAGCGTTATAAGAGGAGCTGATATCAGTCACATATGATGTAATGTCTGGAGGTTATATCAGTACTGGAGCGTTATAAGAGGCTGATATCAGCCACATATGATGTAATGTCTGGAGGTTATATCAGTACAGGAGCGTTATAAGAGGGGCTGATATCAGTCACATATGGTGTAATGTCTGGAGGTTATATCAGTACTGGAGCGTTATAAGAGCGGCTGATATCAGTCACATATGATGTAATGTCTGGAGGTTATATCAGTACTGGAGCGTTATAAGAGGGGCTGATATCAGTCACATATGGTGTAATGTCTGGAGGTTATATCAGTACTGGAGCGTTATAAGAGGCTGATATCAGTCACATATGGTGTAATGTCTGGAGGTTATATCAGTACTGGAGCGTTATAAAAGGGGCTGATATCAGTCACATATGATGTAATGTCTGGAGGTTATATCAGTACTGGAGCATTATAACAGGCTGATATCAGTGACATATGATGTAATGTCTGGAGGTTATATCAGTACTGGAGCGTTATAAGAGGGGCTGATATCAGTCACATATGGTGTAATGTCTGGAGGTTATATCAGTACTGGAGCGTTATAAGAGGGGCTGATATCAGTCACATATGGTGTAATGTCTGGAGGTTATATCAGTACTGGAGCGTTATAAGAGGCTGATATCAGTCACATATGATGTAATGTCTGGAGGTTATATCAGTACTGGAGCGTTATAAGAGGGGCTGATATCAGTCACATATGGTGTAATGTCTGGAGGTTATATCAGTACTGGAGCGTTATAAGAGAGGCTGATATCAGTCACATATGGTGTAATGTCTTAAGGTTATATCAGTACTGGAGCGTTATAAGTGGGGCTTATATCAGTCACATATGATGTAATGTCTGGAGGTTATATCAGTACTGGAGCTTTATAAGAGGCTGATATCAGTCACATATGGTGTAATGTCTGGAGGTTATATCAGTACTGGAGCGTTATAAGAGGCTGATATCAGTCACATATGATGTAATGTTTGGAGGTTACATCAGTATTGGAGCGTTATAAGAGGCTGATATCAGTCACATATGGTGTAATGTCTGGAGGTTATATCAGTACTGGAGCGTTATAAGAGGCTGATATCAGTCACATATGGTGTAATGTCTGGAGGTTATATCAGTACTGGAGCGTTATAAGAGGCTGATATCAGTCACATATGGTGTAATGTCTGGAGGTTATATCAGTACTGGAGCGTTATAAGAGGGGCTGATATCAGTCACATATAGTGTAATGTCTGGTGGTTATATCAGTACTGGAGCGTTATATGAGGCTGATATCAGTTACATATGATGTAATGTCTGGAGGTTATATCAGTAGTGGAGCGTTATAAGAGGCTGATATCAGTCACATATGGTGTAATGTCTGGAGGTTATATCAGTACTGGAGCGTTATAAGAGGGGCTGATATCAGTCACATATGGTGTAATGTCTGGAGGTTATATCAGTACTGGAGCGTTATAAGAGGGGCTGATATCAGTCACATATAGTGTAATGTCTGGTGGTTATATCAGTACTGGAGCGTTATATGAGGCTGATATCAGTTACATATGATGTAATGTCTGGAGGTTATATCAGTAGTGGAGCGTTATAAGAGGCTGATATCAGTCACATATGGTGTAATGTCTGGAGGTTATATCAGTAGTGGAGTGTTATAAGAGGCTGATATCAGTCACATATGGTGTAATGTCTGGAGGTTATATCAGTACTGGAGCGTTATAAGAGGGGCTGATATCAGTCACATATGGTGTAATGTCTGGAGGTTATATCAGTACTGGAGCGTTATAAGAGGCTGATATCAGTCACATATGATGTAATGTCTGGAAGTTATATCAGTACTGGAGCGTTATAAGAGGCTGATATCAGTCACATATGATGTAATGTCTGGAGGTTATATCAGTACTGGAGCGTTATAAGAGGCTAATATCAGTCACATATGGTGTAATGTCTGGCGGTTATATCAGTACTGGAGCGTTATAAGAGGGGCTGATATCAGTCACATATGGTGTAATGTCTGGAGGTTATATCAGTACTGGAGCGTTATAAGAGGCTGATATCAGTCACATATGATGTAATGTCTGGGGGTTATATCAGTACTGGAGCGTTATAAGAGGGGCTGATATCAGTCACATATGATGTAATGTCTGGAGGTTATATCAGTACCGGAGCGTTATAAGAGGGGCTGATATCAGTCACATATGATGTAATGTCTGGAGGTTATATCAATACTGGAGCGTTATAAGATGCTGATATCAGTCACATATGGTGTAATGTCTGGAGGTTATATCAGTACTGGAGCGTTATAAGAGGAGCTGATATCAGTCACATATGGTGTAATGTCTGGGGGTTATATCAGTACTGGAGCGTTATAAGAGGGTCTGATATCAGTCACATATGGTGTAATGTCTGGAGGTTATATCAGTACTGGAGCGTTATAAGAGGGGCTGATATCAGTCACATATGGTGTAATGTCTGGAGGTTATATCAGTACTGGAGCGTTATAAGAGGCTGATATCAGTCACATATGATGTAATGTCTGGAGGTTATATCAGTACTGGAGCGTTATAAGAGGCTGATATCAGTCACATATGGTGTATATCTGAAGGTTATATCAGTACTGGAGCGTTATAAGAGGAGCTGATATCAGTCACATATGGTGTAATGTCTGGAGGTTATATCAGTACTGGAGCGTTATAAGAGGCTGATATCAGTCACATATGGTGTAATGTCTGGAGGTTATATCAGTACTGGAGCATTATAAGAGGCTGATATCAGTCACATATGGTGTAATATCTGGAGGTTATATCAGTACTGGAGCGTTATAAAAGGGGCTGATATCAGTCACATATGATGTAATGTCTGGAGGTTATATCAGTACTGGAGCATTATAACAGGCTGATATCAGTCACATATGATGTAATGTCTGGAGGTTATATCAGTACTGGAGCGTTATAAGAGGGGCTGATATCAGTCACATATGGTGTAATGTCTGGAGGTTATATCAGTACTGGAGCGTTATAAGAAGCTGATATCAGTCACATATGATGTAATGTCTGGAGGTTATATCAGTACTGGAGCGTTATAAGAGGGGCTGATATCAGTCACATATGGTGTAATGTCTGGAGGTTATATCAGTACTGGAGCGTTATAAGAGGCTGATATCAGTCATATATGATGTAATGTCTGGAGGTTATATCAGTACTGGAGCGTTATAAGAGGGGCTGATATCAGTCACATATGGTGTAATGTCTGGAGGTTATATCAGTACTGGAGCGTTATAAGAGGGGCTGATATCAGTCACATATGATGTAATGTCTGGAGGTTATATCAGTACTGGAGCTTTATAAGAGGCTGATATCAGTCACATATGGTGTAATGTCTTAAGGTTATATCAGTACTGGAGCGTTATAAGAGGGGCTGATATCAGTCACATATGATGTAATGTCTGGAGGTTATATCAGTACTGGAGCTTTATAAGAGGCTGATATCAGTCACATATGGTGTAATGTCTGGAGGTTATATCAGTACTGGAGCGTTATAAGAGGCTGATATCAGTCACATATGATGTAATGTCTGGAGGTTATATCAGTACTGGAGCGTTATAAGAGGGACTGATATCAGTCACATATGATGTAATGTTTGGAGGTTACATCAGTACTGGAGCGTTATAAGAGGGGCTGATATCAGTCACATATGGTGTAATGTCTGGAGGTTATATCAGTACTGGAGCGTTATAAGAGGCTGATATCAGTCACATATGGTTTAATGTCTGGAGGTTATATCAGTACTGGAGCTTTATAAGAGGCTGATATCAGTCACATATGGTGTAATGTCTGGAGGTTATATCAGTACTGGAGCGTTATAAGAGGCTGATATCAGTCACATATGATGTAATGTCTGGAGGTTATATCAGTACTGGAGCGTTATAAGAGGCTGATATCAGTCACATATGGTGTAATGTCTGGAGGTTATATCAGTAGTGGAGCGTTATAAGAGGCTGATATCAGTCACATATGGTGTAATGTCTGGAGGTTATATCAGTACTGGAGCGTTATAAGAGGGGCTGGTATCAGTCACATATGGTGTAATGTCTGGAGGTTATATCAGTACTGGAGCGTTATAAGATGGGCTGATATCAGTCACATATGGTGTAATGTCTGGAGGTTATATCAGTACTAGAGCGTTATAAGAGGCTGATATCAGTCACATATGGTGTAATGTCTGGAGGTTATATCAGTACTGGAGCTTTATAAGAGGCTGATATCAGTCACATATGGTGTAATGTCTGGAGGTTATATCAGTACTGGAGCGTTATAAGAGGCTGATATCAGTCACATATGGTGTAATGTCTGGAGGTTATATCAGTACTGGAGCGTTATAAGATGGGCTGATATCAGTCACATATGGTGTAATGTCTGGAGGTTATATCAGTGCTGGAGCGTTATAAGAGGCTGATATCAGTCACATATGATGTAATGTCTGGAGGTTATATCAGTACTGGAGTGTTATAAGAGGCTGATATCAGTCACATATGATGTAATATCTGGAGGTTATATCAGTACTAGAGCGTTATAAGAGGCTGATATCAGTCACATATGATGTAATGTCTGGAGGTTATATCAGTACTGGAGCGTTATAAGAGGGACTGATATCAGTCACATATGGTGTAATGTCTGGAGGTTATATCAGTACTGGAGCGTTATAAGAGGCTGATATCAGTCACATATGATGTAATGTCTGGAGGTTATATCAGTACTGGCGCGTTATAAGAGGGGCTGATATCAGTCACATATGGTGTAATGTCTGGAGGTTATATCAGTACTGGAGCGTTATAAGAGAGGCTGATATCAGTCACATATGGTGTAATGTCTGGAGGTTATATCAGTACTGGAGCCTTATAAGAGGGGCTGATATCAGTCACATATGATGTAATGTTTGGAGGTTACATCAGTACTGGAGCGTTATAAGAGGCTGATATCAGTCACATATGGTGTAATGTCTGGAGGTTATATCAGTCCTGGAGCATTATAAGAGGCTGATATCAGTCACATATGGTGTAATGTCTGGAGGTTATATCAGTACTGGAGCGTTATAAGAGGCTGATATCAGTCACATATGGTGTAATGTCTGGAGGTTATATCAGTAGTGGAGCGTTATAAGAGGCTGATATCAGTCACATATGATGTAATGTCTGGAGGTTATATCAGTACTGGAGTGTTATAAGAGGGGCTGATATCAGTCACATATGGTGTAATGTCTGGAGGTTATATCAGTACTGGAGCATTATAAGATGGGCTGATATCAGTCACATATGGTGTAATGTCTGGAGGTTATATCAGTAGTGGAGCGTTATAAGAGGCTGATATCAGTCACATATGGTGTAATGTCTGGAGGTTATATCAGTACTGGAGCGTTATAAGAGGGGCTGATATCAGTCACATATGGTGTAATGTCTGGAGGTTATATCAGTACTGGAGCGTTATAAGATGGGCTGATATCAGTCACATATGGTGTAATGTCTGGAGGTTATATCAGTACTGGAGCGTTATAAGAGGCTGATATCAGTCACATATGGTGTAATGTCTGGAGGCTATATCAGTACTGGAGCGTTATAAGAGGCTGATATCAGTCACATATGATGTAATGTCTGGAGGTTATATCAGTACTGGAGCGTTATAAGAGGCTGATATCAGTCACATATGGTATAATGTCTGGAGGTTATATCAGTAGTGGAGCGTTATAAGAGGCTGATATCAGTCACATATGGTGTAATGTCTGGAGGTTATATCAGTACTGGAGCGTTATAAGATGGGCTGATATCAGTCACATATGATGTAATGTCTGGAGGTTATATCAGTACTGGAGCGTTAAAAGAGGCTGATATCAGTCACATATGGTGTAATGTCTGGAGGTTATATCAGTACTGGAGCGTTATAAGAGGCTGATATCAGTCACATATGGTGTAATGTCTGGAGGTTATATCAGTACTGGAGCGTTATAAGATGGGTTGATATCAGTCACATATGGTGTAATGTCTGGAGGTTATATCAGTGCTGGAGCGTTATAAGAGGCTGATATCAGTCACATATGATGTAATGTCTGGAGGTTATATCAGTACTGGAGTGTTATAAGAGGCTGATATCAGTCACATATGATGTAATATCTGGAGGTTATATCAGTACTGGAGCGTTATAAGAGGCTGATATCAGTCACATATGATGTAATGTCTGGAGGTTATATCAGTACTGGAGCGTTATAAGAGGGACTGATATCAGTCACATATGGTGTAATGTCTGGAGGTTATATCAGTACTGGAGCGTTATAAGAGGCTGATATCAGTCACATATGATGTAATGTCTGGAGGTTATATCAGTACTGGCGCGTTATAAGAGGGGCTGATATCAGTCACATATGGTGTAATGTCTGGAGGTTATATCAGTACTGGAGCGTTATAAGAGAGGCTGATATCAGTCACATATGGTGTAATGTCTGGAGGTTATATCAGTACTGGAGCCTTATAAGAGGGGCTGATATCAGTCACATATGATGTAATGTTTGGAGGTTACATCAGTACTGGAGCGTTATAAGAGGCTGATATCAGTCACATATGGTGTAATGTCTGGAGGTTATATCAGTCCTGGAGCATTATAAGAGGCTGATATCAGTCACATATGGTGTAATGTCTGGAGGTTATATCAGTACTGGAGCGTTATAAGAGGCTGATATCAGTCACATATGATGTAATGTCTGGAGGTTATATCAGTAGTGGAGCGTTATAAGAGGCTGATATCAGTCACATATGATGTAATGTCTGGAGGTTATATCAGTACTGGAGTGTTATAAGAGGGGCTGATATCAGTCACATATGGTGTAATGTCTGGAGGTTATATCAGTACTGGAGCGTTATAAGAGAGGCTCATATCAGTCACATATGATGTAATGTCTGGAGGTTTTATCAGTACTGGAGCGTTATAAGAGGGGCTGATATCAGTCACATATGATGTAATGTCTGGAGGTTATATCAGTACTGGAGCGTTATAAGAGGGGCTGATATCAGTCACATATGATGTATTGTCTGGAGGTTATATCAGTACTGGAGCGTTATAAGAGGGGCTGATATCAGTCACATATGGTGTAATGTCTGGAGGTTATATCAGTACTGGAGCGTTATAAGAGGGGCTGATATCAGTCACATATGGTGTAATGTCTGGAGGTTATATCAGTACTGGAGCGTTATAAGAGGGGATGATATCAGTGACATATGATGTAATGTCTGGAGGTTATATCTGTACTGGAGCGTTATAAGATGGGCTGATATCAGTCACATATGGTGTAATGTCTGGAGGTTATATTAGTACTGGAGCGTTATAAGAGGCTGATATCAGTCATATATGGTGTAATGTCTGGAGGTTATATCAGTACTGGAGCGTTATAAGAGGGGCTGATATCAGTCACATATGGTGTAATGTCTGGAGGTTTTATCAGTACTGGAGCGTTATAAGAGGGGCTGATATCAGTCACATATGATGTAATGTCTGGAGGTTATATCAGTACTGGAGCGTTATAAGAGGGGCTGATATCAGTCACATATGATGTAATGTCTGGAGGTTTTATCAGTACTGGAGCGTTATAAGAGGGGCTGATATCAGTCACATATGATGTAATGTCTGGAGGTTATATTAGTACTGGAGCGTTATAAGAGGGGCTGATATCAGTCACATATGGTGTAATGTCTGGAGGTTATATCAGTACTGGAGCGTTATAAGAGGCTGATATCAGTCACATATGGTGTAATGTCTGGAGGTTATATCAGTACTGGAGCGTTATAAAAGGGGCTGATATCAGTCACATATGATGTAATGTCTGGAGGTTATATCAGTACTGGAGCATTATAACAGGCTGATATCAGTGACATATGATGTAATGTCTGGAGGTTATATCAGTACTGGAGCGTTATAAGAGGGGCTGATATCAGTCACATATGGTGTAATGTCTGGAGGTTATATCAGTACTGGAGCGTTATAAGAGGGGCTGATATCAGTCACATATGGTGTAATGTCTGGAGGTTATATCAGTACTGGAGCGTTATAAGAGGCTGATATCAGTCACATATGATGTAATGTCTGGAGGTTATATCAGTACTGGAGCGTTATAAGAGGGGCTGATATCAGTCACATATGGTGTAATGTCTGGAGGTTATATCAGTACTGGAGCGTTATAAGAGAGGCTGATATCAGTCACATATGGTGTAATGTCTTAAGGTTATATCAGTACTGGAGCGTTATAAGAGGGGCTTATATCAGTCACATATGATGTAATGTCTGGAGGTTATATCAGTACTGGAGCTTTATAAGAGGCTGATATCAGTCACATATGGTGTAATGTCTGGAGGTTATATCAGTACTGGAGCGTTATAAGAGGCTGATATCAGTCACATATGATGTAATGTTTGGAGGTTACATCAGTATTGGAGCGTTATAAGAGGCTGATATCAGTCACATATGGTGTAATGTCTGGAGGTTATATCAGTACTGGAGCGTTATAAGAGGCTGATATCAGTCACATATGGTGTAATGTCTGGAGGTTATATCAGTACTGGAGCGTTATAAGAGGCTGATATCAGTCACATATGGTGTAATGTCTGGAGGTTATATCAGTACTGGAGCGTTATAAGAGGGGCTGATATCAGTCACATATAGTGTAATGTCTGGTGGTTATATCAGTACTGGAGCGTTATATGAGGCTGATATCAGTTACATATGATGTAATGTCTGGAGGTTATATCAGTAGTGGAGCGTTATAAGAGGCTGATATCAGTCACATATGGTGTAATGTCTGGAGGTTATATCAGTACTGGAGCGTTATAAGAGGGGCTGATATCAGTCACATATGGTGTAATGTCTGGAGGTTATATCAGTACTGGAGCGTTATAAGAGGGGCTGATATCAGTCACATATAGTGTAATGTCTGGTGGTTATATCAGTACTGGAGCGTTATATGAGGCTGATATCAGTTACATATGATGTAATGTCTGGAGGTTATATCAGTAGTGGAGCGTTATAAGAGGCTGATATCAGTCACATATGGTGTAATGTCTGGAGGTTATATCAGTAGTGGAGTGTTATAAGAGGCTGATATCAGTCACATATGGTGTAATGTCTGTAGGTTATATCAGTACTGGAGCGTTATAAGAGGGGCTGATATCAGTCACATATGGTGTAATGTCTGGAGGTTATATCAGTACTGGAGCGTTATAAGAGGCTGATATCAGTCACATATGATGTAATGTCTGGAAGTTATATCAGTACTGGAGCGTTATAAGAGGCTGATATCAGTCACATATGATGTAATGTCTGGAGGTTATATCAGTACTGGAGCGTTATAAGAGGCTAATATCAGTCACATATGGTGTAATGTCTGGCGGTTATATCAGTACTGGAGCGTTATAAGAGGGGCTGATATCAGTCACATATGGTGTAATGTCTGGAGGTTATATCAGTACTGGAGCGTTATAAGAGGCTGATATCAGTCACATATGATGTAATGTCTGGGGGTTATATCAGTACTGGAGCGTTATAAGAGGGGCTGATATCAGTCACATATGATGTAATGTCTGGAGGTTATATCAGTACCGGAGCGTTATAAGAGGGGCTGATATCAGTCACATATGATGTAATGTCTGGAGGTTATATCAATACTGGAGCGTTATAAGATGCTGATATCAGTCACATATGGTGTAATGTCTGGAGGTTATATCAGTACTGGAGCGTTATAAGAGGAGCTGATATCAGTCACATATGGTGTAATGTCTGGGGGTTATATCAGTACTGGAGCGTTATAAGAGGGTCTGATATCAGTCACATATGGTGTAATGTCTGGAGGTTATATCAGTACTGGAGCGTTATAAGAGGGGCTGATATCAGTCACATATGGTGTAATGTCTGGAGGTTATATCAGTACTGGAGCGTTATAAGAGGCTGATATCAGTCACATATGATGTAATGTCTGGAGGTTATATCAGTACTGGAGCGTTATAAGAGGCTGATATCAGTCACATATGGTGTATGTCTGAAGGTTATATCAGTACTGGAGCGTTATAAGAGGAGCTGATATCAGTCACATATGGTGTAATGTCTGGAGGTTATATCAGTACTGGAGCGTTATAAGAGGCTGATATCAGTCACATATGGTGTAATGTCTGGAGGTTATATCAGTACTGGAGCATTATAAGAGGCTGATATCAGTCACATATGGTGTAATATCTGGAGGTTATATCAGTACTGGAGCGTTATAAAAGGGGCTGATATCAGTCACATATGATGTAATGTCTGGAGGTTATATCAGTACTGGAGCATTATAACAGGCTGATATCAGTCACATATGATGTAATGTCTGGAGGTTATATCAGTACTGGAGCGTTATAAGAGGGGCTGATATCAGTCACATATGGTGTAATGTCTGGAGGTTATATCAGTACTGGAGCGTTATAAGAAGCTGATATCAGTCACATATGATGTAATGTCTGGAGGTTATATCAGTACTGGAGCGTTATAAGAGGGGCTGATATCAGTCACATATGGTGTAATGTCTGGAGGTTATATCAGTACTGGAGCGTTATAAGAGGCTGATATCAGTCATATATGATGTAATGTCTGGAGGTTATATCAGTACTGGAGCGTTATAAGAGGGGCTGATATCAGTCACATATGGTGTAATGTCTGGAGGTTATATCAGTACTGGAGCGTTATAAGAGAGGCTGATATCAGTCACATATGGTGTAATGTCTTAAGGTTATATCAGTACTGGAGCGTTATAAGAGGGGCTGATATCAGTCACATATGATGTAATGTCTGGAGGTTATATCAGTACTGGAGCTTTATAAGAGGCTGATATCAGTCACATATGGTGTAATGTCTGGAGGTTATATCAGTACTGGAGCGTTATAAGAGGCTGATATCAGTCACATATGATGTAATGTCTGGAGGTTATATCAGTACTGGAGCGTTATAAGAGGGACTGATATCAGTCACATATGATGTAATGTTTGGAGGTTACATCAGTACTGGAGCGTTATAAGAGGGGCTGATATCAGTCACATATGGTGTAATGTCTGGAGGTTATATCAGTACTGGAGCGTTATAAGAGGCTGATATCAGTCACATATGGTTTAATGTCTGGAGGTTATATCAGTACTGGAGCTTTATAAGAGGCTGATATCAGTCACATATGGTGTAATGTCTGGAGGTTATATCAGTACTGGAGCGTTATAAGAGGCTGATATCAGTCACATATGATGTAATGTCTGGAGGTTATATCAGTACTGGAGCGTTATAAGAGGCTGATATCAGTCACATATGGTGTAATGTCTGGAGGTTATATCAGTAGTGGAGCGTTATAAGAGGCTGATATCAGTCACATATGGTGTAATGTCTGGAGGTTATATCAGTACTGGAGCGTTATAAGAGGGGCTGGTATCAGTCACATATGGTGTAATGTCTGGAGGTTATATCAGTACTGGAGCGTTATAAGATGGGCTGATATCAGTCACATATGGTGTAATGTCTGGAGGTTATATCAGTACTAGAGCGTTATAAGAGGCTGATATCAGTCACATATGGTGTAATGTCTGGAGGTTATATCAGTACTGGAGCTTTATAAGAGGCTGATATCAGTCACATATGGTGTAATGTCTGGAGGTTATATCAGTACTGGAGCGTTATAAGAGGCTGATATCAGTCACATATGGTGTAATGTCTGGAGGTTATATCAGTACTGGAGCGTTATAAGATGGGCTGATATCAGTCACATATGGTGTAATGTCTGGAGGTTATATCAGTGCTGGAGCGTTATAAGAGGCTGATATCAGTCACATATGATGTAATGTCTGGAGGTTATATCAGTACTGGAGTGTTATAAGAGGCTGATATCAGTCACATATGATGTAATATCTGGAGGTTATATCAGTACTAGAGCGTTATAAGAGGCTGATATCAGTCACATATGATGTAATGTCTGGAGGTTATATCAGTACTGGAGCGTTATAAGAGGGACTGATATCAGTCACATATGGTGTAATGTCTGGAGGTTATATCAGTACTGGAGCGTTATAAGAGGCTGATATCAGTCACATATGATGTAATGTCTGGAGGTTATATCAGTACTGGCGCGTTATAAGAGGGGCTGATATCAGTCACATATGGTGTAATGTCTGGAGGTTATATCAGTACTGGAGCGTTATAAGAGAGGCTGATATCAGTCACATATGGTGTAATGTCTGGAGGTTATATCAGTACTGGAGCCTTATAAGAGGGGCTGATATCAGTCACATATGATGTAATGTTTGGAGGTTACATCAGTACTGGAGCGTTATAAGAGGCTGATATCAGTCACATATGGTGTAATGTCTGGAGGTTATATCAGTCCTGGAGCATTATAAGAGGCTGATATCAGTCACATATGGTGTAATGTCTGGAGGTTATATCAGTACTGGAGCGTTATAAGAGGCTGATATCAGTCACATATGGTGTAATGTCTGGAGGTTATATCAGTAGTGGAGCGTTATAAGAGGCTGATATCAGTCACATATGATGTAATGTCTGGAGGTTATATCAGTACTGGAGTGTTATAAGAGGGGCTGATATCAGTCACATATGGTGTAATGTCTGGAGGTTATATCAGTACTGGAGCATTATAAGATGGGCTGATATCAGTCACATATGGTGTAATGTCTGGAGGTTATATCAGTACTGGAGCGTTATAAGAGGCTGATATCAGTCACATATGATGTAATGTCTGGAGGTTATATCAGTACTGGAGCGTTATAAGAGGCTGATATCAGTCACATATGGTGTAATGTCTGGAGGTTATATCAGTAGTGGAGCGTTATAAGAGGCTGATATCAGTCACATATGGTGTAATGTCTGGAGGTTATATCAGTACTGGAGCGTTATAAGAGGGGCTGATATCAGTCACATATGGTGTAATGTCTGGAGGTTATATCAGTACTGGAGCGTTATAAGATGGGCTGATATCAGTCACATATGGTGTAATGTCTGGAGGTTATATCAGTACTGGAGCGTTATAAGAGGCTGATATCAGTCACATATGGTGTAATGTCTGGAGGCTATATCAGTACTGGAGCGTTATAAGAGGCTGATATCAGTCACATATGATGTAATGTCTGGAGGTTATATCAGTACTGGAGCGTTATAAGAGGCTGATATCAGTCACATATGGTATAATGTCTGGAGGTTATATCAGTAGTGGAGCGTTATAAGAGGCTGATATCAGTCACATATGGTGTAATGTCTGGAGGTTATATCAGTACTGGAGCGTTATAAGATGGGCTGATATCAGTCACATATGATGTAATGTCTGGAGGTTATATCAGTACTGGAGCGTTAAAAGAGGCTGATATCAGTCACATATGGTGTAATGTCTGGAGGTTATATCAGTACTGGAGCGTTATAAGAGGCTGATATCAGTCACATATGGTGTAATGTCTGGAGGTTATATCAGTACTGGAGCGTTATAAGATGGGTTGATATCAGTCACATATGGTGTAATGTCTGGAGGTTATATCAGTGCTGGAGCGTTATAAGAGGCTGATATCAGTCACATATGATGTAATGTCTGGAGGTTATATCAGTACTGGAGTGTTATAAGAGGCTGATATCAGTCACATATGATGTAATATCTGGAGGTTATATCAGTACTGGAGCGTTATAAGAGGCTGATATCAGTCACATATGATGTAATGTCTGGAGGTTATATCAGTACTGGAGCGTTATAAGAGGGACTGATATCAGTCACATATGGTGTAATGTCTGGAGGTTATATCAGTACTGGAGCGTTATAAGAGGCTGATATCAGTCACATATGATGTAATGTCTGGAGGTTATATCAGTACTGGCGCGTTATAAGAGGGGCTGATATCAGTCACATATGGTGTAATGTCTGGAGGTTATATCAGTACTGGAGCGTTATAAGAGAGGCTGATATCAGTCACATATGGTGTAATGTCTGGAGGTTATATCAGTACTGGAGCCTTATAAGAGGGGCTGATATCAGTCACATATGATGTAATGTTTGGAGGTTACATCAGTACTGGAGCGTTATAAGAGGCTGATATCAGTCACATATGGTGTAATGTCTGGAGGTTATATCAGTCCTGGAGCATTATAAGAGGCTGATATCAGTCACATATGGTGTAATGTCTGGAGGTTATATCAGTACTGGAGCGTTATAAGAGGCTGATATCAGTCACATATGGTGTAATGTCTGGAGGTTATATCAGTAGTGGAGCGTTATAAGAGGCTGATATCAGTCACATATGATGTAATGTCTGGAGGTTATATCAGTACTGGAGTGTTATAAGAGGGGCTGATATCAGTCACATATGGTGTAATGTCTGGAGGTTATATCAGTACTGGAGCGTTATAAGAGAGGCTCATATCAGTCACATATGATGTAATGTCTGGAGGTTTTATCAGTACTGGAGCGTTATAAGAGGGGCTGATATCAGTCACATATGATGTAATGTCTGGAGGTTATATCAGTACTGGAGCGTTATAAGAGGGGCTGATATCAGTCACATATGATGTATTGTCTGGAGGTTATATCAGTACTGGAGCGTTATAAGAGGGGCTGATATCAGTCACATATGGTGTAATGTCTGGAGGTTATATCAGTACTGGAGCGTTATAAGAGGGGCTGATATCAGTCACATATGGTGTAATGTCTGGAGGTTATATCAGTACTGGAGCGTTATAAGAGGGGATGATATCAGTGACATATGATGTAATGTCTGGAGGTTATATCTGTACTGGAGCGTTATAAGATGGGCTGATATCAGTCACATATGGTGTAATGTCTGGAGGTTATATCAGTACTGGAGCGTTATAAGAGGCTGATATCAGTCATATATGGTGTAATGTCTGGAGGTTATATCAGTACTGGAGCGTTATAAGAGGGGCTGATATCAGTCACATATGGTGTAATGTCTGGAGGTTTTATCAGTACTGGAGCGTTATAAGAGGGGCTGATATCAGTCACATATGATGTAATGTCTGGAGGTTATATCAGTACTGGAGCGTTATAAGAGGGGCTGATATCAGTCACATATGATGTAATGTCTGGAGGTTTTATCAGTACTGGAGCGTTATAAGAGGGGCTGATATCAGTCACATATGATGTAATGTCTGGAGGTTATATTAGTACTGGAGCGTTATAAGAGGGGCTGATATCAGTCACATATGATGTATTGTCTGGAGGTTATATCAGTACTGGAGCGTTATAAGAGGCTGATATCAGTCACATATGATGTAATGTCTGGAGGTTATATCAGTACTGGAGCGTTATAAGAGGCTGATATCAGTCACATATGATGTAATGTCTGGAGCTTATATCAGTACTGGAGCGTTATAAGAGGCTGATATCAGTCACATATGATGTAATGTCTGGAGGTTATATCAGTACTGGAGCGTTATAAGAGGGGCTGATATCAGTCACAAATGGTGTAATGTCTGGAGGTTATATCAGTACTGGAGCATTATAAGAGGCTGATATCAGTCACATATGATGTAATGTCTGGAGGTTATATCAGTACTGGAGCGTTATAAGAGGCTGATATCAGTCACATATGATGTAATGTCTGGAGGTTATATCAGTACTGCAGCGTTATAAGAGGGGCTGATATCAGTCACATATGATGTAATGTCTGGAGGTTATATCAGTACTGGAGCGTTATAAGAGAGGCTGATATCAGTCACATATGGTGTAATGTCTGAAGGTTATATCAGTACTGGAGCGTTATAAGAGGGGCTGATATCAGTCACATATGATGTAATGTCTGGAGGTTATATCAGTACTGGAGCGTTATAAGAGGGGCTGATATCAGTCACATATGGTGTAATGTCTGGAGGTTATATCAGTACTGGAGCGTTATAAGAGGGGCTGATATCAGTCACATATGATGTAATGTCTGGAGGTTATATCAGTACTGGAGCGTTATAAGAGGCTGATATCACTCACATATGATGTAATGTCTGGAGGTTATATCAGTACTGGAGCGTTATAGGAGGCTGATATCAGTCACATATGATGTAATGTCTGGAGGTTATATCAGTACTGGAGCATTATAAGAGGCTGATATCAGTCACATATGGTGTAATGTCTGGAGGTTATATCAGTACTGGAGCGTTATAAGAGAGGCTGATACCAGTCACATATGGTGTAATGTCTGAAGGTTATATCAGTACTGGAGCGTTATAAGAGGGGCTGATATCAGTCACATGTGATGTAATGTCTGGAGGTTATATCAGTACTGGAGCGTGATAAGAGGGGCTGATATCAGTCACATATGGTGTAATGTCTGGAGGTTATATCAGTACTGGAGCGTTATAAGTGGGGCTGATATCAGTCACATATGATGTAATGTCTGGAGGTTATATCAGTACTGGAGCGTTATAAGAGGCTGATATCAGTCACATATGATGTAATGTCTGGAGGTTATATCAGTACTGGAGCGTTATAAGAGAGGCTGATATCAGTCACATATGGTGTAATGTCTGAAGGTTATATCAGTACTGGAGCGTTATAAGAGGGGCTGATATCAGTCACATATGATGTAATGTCTGGAGGTTATATCAGTACTGGAGCGTTATAAGAGGGGCTGATATCAGTCACATATGGTGTAATGTCTGGAGGTTATATCAGTACTGGAGCGTTATAAGAGGGGCTGATATCAGTCACATATGATGTAATGTCTGGAGGTTATATCAGTACTGGAGCGTTATAAGAGGCTGATATCAGTCACATATGATGTAATGTCTGGAGGTTATATCAGTAGTGGAGCGTTATAAGAGAGGCTGATACCAGTCACATATGGTGTAATGTCTGAAGGTTATATCAGTACTGGAGCGTTATAAGAGGGGCTGATATCAGTCACATATGATGTAATGTCTGGAGGTTATATCAGTACTGGAGCGTTATAAGAGGGGCTGATATCAGTCACATATGGTGTAATGTCTGGAGGTTATATCAGTACTGGAGCGTTATAAGAGGGGCTGATATCAGTCACATATGGTGTAATGTCTGGAGGTTATATCAGTACTGGAGCGTTATAAGAGGCTGATATCAGTCACATAGGATGTAATGTCTGGATGTTATATCAGTACTGGAGCGTTATAAGAGGCTGATATCAGTCACATATGATGTAATGTCTGGAGGTTATATCAGTATTGGAGCGTTATAAGAGGGGCTGATATCAGTCACATATTATGTAATGTTTGGAGGTTATATCAGTACTGGAGCGTTATAAGAGGGGCTGATATCAGTCACATATGATGTAATGTCTGGAGGTTATATCAGTACTGGAATGTTATAAGAGGCTGATATCAGTCACATATGGTGTAATGTCTGGAGGTTATATCAGTACTGGAGCGTTATAAGAGGAGCTGATATCAGTCACATATGGTGTAATGTCTGGAGGTTATATCAGTACTGGAGCGTTATAAGAGGCTGATATCAGTCACATATGATGTAATGTCTGGAGGTTATATCAGTACTGGAGCGTTATAAGAGGGGCTGATATCAGTCACATATGATGTAATGTCTGGAGGTTATATCAGTACTGGAGCGTTATAAGAGGCTGATATCAGTCACATATGATGTAATGTCTGGAGGTTATATCAGTACTTGAGCGTTATAAGAGGCTGATATCAGTCACATATGGTGTAATGTCTGGAAGTTATATCAGTACTGGAGCGTTATAAGAGGCTGATATCTGTCACATATGGTGTAATGTCTGGGGGTTATATCAGTACTGGAGCGTTATAAGAGCGGCTGATATCAGTCACCTATGGTGTAATGTCTGGAGGTTATATCAGTACTGGAGCATTATAAGAGGCTGATATCTGTCACATATGGTGTAATGTCTTGGGGTTATATCAGTACTGGAGCGTTATAAGAGCGGCTGATATCAGTCACATATGGTGTAATATCTGGAGGTTATATCAGTACTGGAGCATTATAAGAGGCTGATATCAGTCACATATGGTGTAATGTCTGGGGGTTATATCAGTACTGGAGCGTTATAAGAGGGGCTGATATCAGTCACATATGGTGTAATGTCTGGAGGTTATATCAGTACTGGAGCGTTATAAGAGGGGCTGATATCAGTCACATATGATGTAATGTCTGGAGGTTATATCAGTACTGGAGCGTTATAAGAGGAGCTGATATCAGTCACATATGGTGTAATGTCTGGAGGTTATATCAGTACTGGAGCGTTATAAGAGGCTGATATCAGTCACATATGATGTAATGTCTGGAGGTTATATCAGTACTGGAGCATTATAAGAGGCTGATATCAGTCACATATGATGTAATGTCTGGAAGTTATATCAGTACTGGAGCGTTATAAGAGGGGCTGATATCAGTCACATATGATGTAATGTGTGGAGGTTATATCAGTACTGGAGCGTTATAAGAGGCTGATATCAGTCACATATGATGTTATGTCTGGAGGTTATATCAGTACTGGAGCGTTATAAGAGGGGCTGATATCAGTCACATATGGTGTAATGTCTGGAGGTTATATCAGTACTGGAGCGTTATAAGAGGGGCTGATATCAGTCACATATGATGTAATGTCTGGAGGTTATATCAGTACTGGAGCGTTATAAGAGGCTGATATCAGTCACATATGGTGTAATGTCTGGAGGTTATATCAGTATTGGAGCGTTATAAGAGGAGCTCATATCAGTCACATATGGTGTAATGTCTGGAGGTTATATCAGTACTGGAGCGTTATAAGAGGAGCTCATATCAGTCACATCTGGTGTAATGTCTGGAGGTTATATCAGTATTGGAGCGTTATAAGAGGCTGATATCAGTCACATATGGTGTAATGTCTGGGGTTATATCAGTACTGGAGCGTTATAAGAGGGGCTGATATCAGTCACATATAGTGTAATGTGTGGAGGTTATATCAGTCCTGGAGCGTTATAAGAGGGGCTGATATCAGTCACATATGGTGTAATGTCTGGAGGTTATATCAGTACTGGAGCGTTATAAGAGGCTGATATCAGTCACATATGATGTAATGTCTAGAGGTTATATCAGTACTGGAGCGTTATAAGAGGCTGATATCAGTCACATATGGTGTAATGTCTGGAGGTTATTTCAGTACTGGAGCGTTATAAGAGAGGCTGATATCAGTCACATATGGTGTAATGTCTGGAGGTTATATCAGTACTGGAGCGTTATAAGAGGCTGATATCAGTCACATATGATGTAATGTCTGGAGGTTATATCACTACTGGAGCGTTATAAGAGAGGCTGATATCAGTCACATATGATGTAATGTCTGGAGGTTATATCAGTACTGGAGCGTTATAAGAGGGGCTGATATCAGTCACATATGGTGTAATGTCTGGAGGTTATATCACTACTGGAGCGTTATAAGAGGAGCTGATATCAGTCACATATGATGTAATGTCTGGAGGTTATATCAGTACTGGAGCGTTATAAGAGAGGCTGATATCAGTCACATATGGTGTAATGTCTGGAGGTTATATCAGTACTGGAGCGTTATAAGGGGCAGATATCAGTCACATATGATGTAATGTCTGGAGGTTATATCAGTACTGGAGCGTTATAAGGGAGGCTGATATCAGTCACATATGGTGTAATGTCTGAAGGTTATATCAGTACTGGAGCATTATAAGAGAGGCTGATATCAGTCACATATGGTGTAATGTCTGGAGGTTATATCAGTACTGGAGCGTTATAAGAGGAGCTGATATCAGTCACATATGATGTAATGTCTGGAGGTTATATCAGTACTGGAGCGTTATAAGAGGCTGATATCAGTCACATATGATGTAATGTCTGGGGGTTATATCAGTACTGGAGCGTTATAAGAGGGGCTGATATCAGTCACATATGATGTAATGTCTGGAGGTTATATCAGTACTGGAGCGTTATAAGAGGAGCTGATATCAGTCACATATGATGTAATGTCTGGAGGTTATATCAGTACTGGAGTGTTATAAGAGGAGCTGATATCAGTCACATATGATGTAATGTCTGGAGGTTATATCAGTACTGGAGCGTTATAAGAGGCTGATATCAGTCACATATGATGTAATGTCTGGGGGTTATATCAGTACTGGAGCGTTATAAGAGACTAATATCAGTCACATATGGTGTAATGTCTGGAGGTTATATCAGCACTGGAGCGTTATAAGAGGAGCTGATATCAGACACATATGATGTAATGTCTGGAGGTTATATCAGTACTGGAGCGTTATAAGAGGAGCTGATATCAGTCACATATGATGTAATGTCTGGAGGTTATATCAGTACTGGAGCGTTATAAGAGGAGCTGATATCATTCACATATGATGTAATGTCTGGAGGTTATATCAGTACTGAAGCGTTATAAGAGGAGCTGATATCAGTCACATATGGTGTAATGTCTGGAGGTTATATCAGTATTGGAGCGTTATAAGAGGGGCTGATATCAGTCACATATGGTGTAATGTCTGGAGGTTATATCAGTACTGGAGCGTTATAAAAGGCTGATATCAGTCACATATGGTGTAATGTCTGGAGGTTATATCAGTACTGGAGCGTTATAAGAGGAGCTGATATCAGTCACATATGATGTAATGTCTGGAGGTTATATCAGTACTGGAGCGTTATAAGAGGAGCTGATATCATTCACATATGATGTAATGTCTGGAGGTTATATCAGTACTGAAGCGTTATAAGAGGAGCTGATATCAGTCACATATGGTGTAATGTCTGGAGGTTATATCAGTATTGGAGCGTTATAAGAGGGGCTGATATCAGTCACATATGGTGTAATGTCTGGAGGTTATATCAGTACTGGAGCGTTATAAAAGGCTGATATCAGTCACATATGGTGTAATGTCTGGAGGTTATATCAGTACTGGAGCGTTATAAGAGGAGCTGATATCAGTCACATATGATGTAATGTCTGGAGGTTATATCAGTACTGGAGCGTTATAAGAGGAGCTGATATCATTCACATATGATTTAATGTCTGGAGGTTATATCAGTACTGGAGCGTTATAAGAGGAGCTGATATCCGTCACATATTGTGTAATGTCTGGAGGTTATATCAGTACTGGAGCATTATAAGAGTCTGATATCAGTCACATATGGTGTAATGTCTGGGGTTATATCAGTACTGGAGCGTTATAAGAGGCTGATATCAGTCACATATGGTGTAATGTCTGGAGGTTATATCAGTACTGGAGCGTTATAAGAGGCTGATATCAGTCACATATGATGTAATGTCTGGAGGTTATATCAGTACTGGAGCGTTATAAGAGAGGCTGATATCAGTCACATATGGTGTAATGTCTGAAGGTTATATCAGTACTGTACCGTTATAAGAGGGGCTGATATCAGTCACATATGATGTAATGTCTGGAGGTTATATCAGTACTGGAGCGTTATAAGAGGGGCTGATATCAGTCACATATGGTGTAATGTCTGGAGGTTATATCAGTACTGGAGCGTTATAAGAGGCTGATATCAGTCACATATGGTGTAATGTCTGGAGGTTATATCAGTACTGGAGCGTTATAAGAGGCTGATATCAGTCACATATGGTGTAATGTCTGGAGGTTATATCAGTACTGGAGCGTTATAAGAGGGGCAGATATCAGTCACATATGATGTAATGTCTGGAGGTTATATCAGTACTGGAGCGTTACAAGAGGCTGATATCAGTCACATATGATGTAATGTCTGGAGGTTATATCAGTACTGGAGCGTTATAAGAGGGGCTGATATCAGTCACATATGATGTAATGTCTGGAGGTTATATCAGTACTGGAGCGTTATAAGAGGGGCTGATATCAGTCACATATGGTGTAATGTCTGGAGGTTATATCAGTACTGGAGCGTTATACGAGGGGCTGATATCAGTCACATATGGTGTAATGTCTGGAGGTTATATCAGTACTGGAGCGTTATAAGAGGCTGATATCAGTCACATATGGTGTAATGTCTGGAGGTTATATCAGTACTGGAGCGTTATAAGAGGAGCTGATATCAGTCACATATGGTGTAATGTCTGGAGGTTATATCAGTACTGGAGCGTTATAAGAGGCTGATATCAGTCACATATGATGTAATGTCTGGAGGTTATATCAGTACTGGAGCGTTATAAGAGGGGCTGATATCAGTCACATATGATGTAATGTCTGGAGGTTATATCAGTACTGGAGCGTTATAAGAGGCTGATATCAGTCACATATGATGTAATGTCTGGAGGTTATATCAGTACTGGAGCGTTATAAGAGAGGCTGATATCAGTCACATATGGAGTAATGTCTGGAGGTTATATCAGTACTTGAGCGTTATAAGAGGCTGATATCAGTCACATATGGTGTAATGTCTGGAAGTTATATCAGTACTGGAGCGTTATAAGAGCGGCTGATATCAGTCACTTATGGTGTAATGTCTGTAGGTTATATCAGTACTGGAGCGTTATAAGAGGCTGATATCTGTCACATATGGTGTAATGTCTGGGGGTTATATCAGTACTGGAGCGTTATAAGAGCGGCTGATATCAGTCACATATGGTGTAATGTCTGGGGGTTATATCAGTACTGGAGCGTTATAAGAGGGGCTGATATCAGTCACATATGGTGTAATCTCTGGAGGTTATATCAGTACTGGAGCGTTATAAGAGGCTGATATCAGTCACATATGGTGTAATGTCTGGAGGTTATATCAGTACTGGAGCGTTATAACAGGCTGATATCAGTCACATATGATGTAATGTCTGGAGGTTATATCAGTACTGGAGCGTTATAAGAGGAGCTGATATCAGTCACATATGATGTAATGTCTGGAGGTTATATCCGTACTGGAGCGTTATAAGAGGCTGATATCAGTCACATATGATGTAATGTCTGGAGGTTATATCAGTACTGGAGCGTTATAAGAGAAGCTGATATCAGTCACATATGGTGTAATGTCTGGAGGTTATATCAGTACTGGAGCGTTATAAGAGGGGCTGATATCAGTCACATATGATGTAATGTCTGGAGGTTATATCAGTACTGGAGCGTTATAAGAGGCTGATTTCAGTCACATATGATGTAATGTCTGGAGGTTATATCTGTACTGGAGCGTTATAAGAGAGGCTGATATCAGTCACATATGGTGTAATGTCTGAAGGTTATATCAGTACTGGAGCGTTATAAGAGGGGCTGATATCAGTCACATATGATGTAATGTCTGGAGGTTATATCAGTACTGGAGCGTTATAAGAGGCTGATATCAGTCACATATGATGTAATGTCTGGAGGTTATATCAGTACTGGAGCGTTATAAGAGGGGCTGATATCAGTCACATATGATGTAATGTGTGGAGGTTATATCAGTACTGGAGCGTTATAAGAGGCTGATATCAGTCACATATGATGTAATGTCTGGAGGTTATATCAGTACTGGAGCGTTATAAGAGGGGCTGATATCAGTCACATATGGTGTAATGTCTGGAGGTTATATCAGTACTGGAGCGTTATAAGAGGGGCTGATATCAGTCACATATGATGTAATGTCTGGAGGTTATATCAGTACTGGAGCGTTATAAGAGGCTGATATCAGTCACATATGATGTAATGTCTGGAGGTTATATCAGTACTGGAGCGTTATAAGAGAGGCTGATATCAGTCACATATGGTGTAATGTCTGAAGGTTATATCAGTACTGGACCGTTATAAGAGGGGCTGATATCAGTCACATAAGATGTAATGTCTGGAGGTTATATCAGTACTGGAGCGTTATAAGAGGGGCTGATATCAGTCACATATGGTGTAATGTCTGGAGGTTATATCAGTACTGGAGCGTTATAAGAGGGGCTGATATCAGTCACATATGATGTAATGTCTGGAGGTTATATCAGTACTGGAGCGTTATAAGAGGCTGATATCAGTCACATATGATGTAATGTCTGGAGGTTATATCAGTACTGGAGCGTTATAAGAGGGGCTGATATCAGTCACATATGATGTAATGTCTGGAGGTTATATCAGTACTGGAGCGTTATAAGAGGCTGATATCAGTCACATATGGTGTAATGTCTGGAGGTTATATCAGTACTGGAGCGTTATAAGAGGAGCTGATATCAGTCACATATGGTGTAATGTCTGGAGGTTATATCAGTACTGGAGCGTTATAAGAGGCTGATATCAGTCACATATGATGTAATGTCTGGAGGTTATATCAGTACTGGAGCGTTATAAGAGGGGCTGATATCAGTCACATATGATGTAATGTCTGGAGGTTATATCAGTACTGGAGCGTTATAAGAGGCTGATATCAGTCACATATGATGTAATGTCTGGAGGTTATATCAGTACTGGAGCGTTATAAGAGCGGCTGATATCAGTCACATATGGTGTAATGTCTGTAGGTTATATCAGTACTGGAGCGTTATAAGAGGCTGATATCTGTCACATATGGTGTAATGTCTGGGGGTTATATCAGTACTGGAGCGTTATAAGAGCGGCTGATATCAGTCACATATGGTGTAATCTCTGGAGGTTATATCAGTACTGGAGCGTTATAAGAGGCTGATATCAGTCACATATGGTGTAATGTCTGGAGGTTATATCAGTACTGGAGCGTTATAACAGGCTGATATCAGTCACATATGATGTAATGTCTGGAGGTTATATCAGTACTGGAGCGTTATAAGAGGAGCTGATATCAGTCACATATGATGTAATGTCTGGAGGTTATATCAGTACTGGAGCGTTATAAGAGGGGCTGATATCAGTCACATATGGTGTAATGTCTGTAGGTTATATCAGTACTGGAGCGTTATAAGAGGGGCTGATATCAGTCACATATGGTGTAATGTCTGTAGGTTATATCAGTACTGGAGCGTTATAAGAGGGGCTGATATCAGTCACATATGGTGTAATGTCTGTAGGTTATATCAGTACTGGAGCGTTATAAGAGGCTGATATCAGTCACATATGGTGTAATGTCTGGAGGTTATATCAGTACTGGAGCGTTATAAGAGGGGCTGATATCAGTCACATATGGTGTAATCTCTGGAGGTTATATCAGTACTGGAGCGTTATAAGAGGCTGATATCAGTCACATATGGTGTAATGTCTGGAGGTTATATCAGTACTGGAGCGTTATAACAGGCTGATATCAGTCACATATGATGTAATGTCTGGAGGTTATATCAGTACTGGAGCGTTATAAGAGGAGCTGATATCAGTCACTTATGATGTAATGTCTGGAGGTTATATCCGTACTGGAGCGTTATGAGAGGCTGATATCAGTCACATATGATGTAATGTCTGGAGTTTATATCCGTACTGGAGCGTTATAAGAGGCTGATATCAGTCACTTATGATGTAATGTCTGGAGGTTATATCCGTACTGGAGCGTTATAAGAGGCTGATATCAGTCACATATGATGTAATGTCTGGAGGTTATATCAGTACTGGAGCGTTATAAGAGGAGCTGATATCAGTCACATATGGTGTAATGTCTGGAGGTTATATCAGTACTGGAGCGTTATAAGAGGCTGATATCAGTCACATATGATGTAATGTCTGGAGGTTATATCAGTACTGGAGCGTTATAAGAGAGGCTTATATCAGTCACATATGGTGTAATGTCTGAAGGTTATATCAGTACTGGAGCGTTATAAGAGGGGCTGATATCAGTCACATATGATGTAATGTCTGGAGGTTATATCAGTACTGGAGCGTTATAAGAGGCTGATATCAGTCACATATGATGTAATGTCTGGAGGTTATATCAGTACTGGAGCGTTATAAGAGGGGCTGATATCAGTCACATATGATGTAATGTGTGGAGGTTATATCAGTACTGGAGCGTTATAAGAGGGGCTGATATCAGTCACATATGATGTAATGTCTAGAGGTTATATCAGCACTGGAGCGTTATAAGAGGCTGATATCAGTCACATATGATGTAATGTCTGGAGGTTATATCAGTACTGGAGCGTTATAAGAGGGGCTGATATCAGTCACATATGATGTAATGTGTGGAGGTTATATCAGTACTGGAGCGTTATAAGAGGCTGATATCAGTCACATATGATGTAATGTCTGGAGGTTATATCAGTACTGGAGCGTTATAAGAGGGGCTGATATCAGTCACATATGGTGTAATGTCTGGAGGTTATATAAGCACTGGAGCATTATAAGAGGCTGATATCAGTCACATATGGTGTAATGTCTGGAGGTTACATCAGTACTGGAGCGTTATAAGAGGGGCTGATATCAGTCACATATGATGTAATGTCTGGAGGTTATATCAGTACTGGAGCGTTATAAGAGGGGCTGATATCAGTCACATATGGTGTAATGTCTGGAGGTTATATCAGTACTGGAGCGTTATAAGAGGCTGATATCAGTCACATATGATGTAATGTCTGGAGGTTATATCAGTACTGGAGCGTTATAAGAGGGGCTGATATCAGTCACATATGATGTAATGTCTGGAGGTTATATCAGTACTGGAGCGTTATAAGAGGCTGATATCAGTCACATATGATGTAATGTCTGGAGGTTATATCAGTACTGGAGCGTTATAAGAGAGGCTGATATCAGTCACATATGGTGTAATGTCTGAAGGTTATATCAGTACTGGAGCGTTATAAGAGGGGCTGATATCAGTCACATATGATGTAATGTCTGGAGGTTATATCAGTACTGGAGCGTTATAAGAGGCTGATATCAGTCACATATGATGTAATGTCTGGAGGTTATATCAGTACTGGAGCGTTATAAGAGGGGCTGATATCAGTCACATATGATGTAATGTGTGGAGGTTATATCAATACTGGAGCGTTAAAAGAGGCTGATATCAGTCACATATGGTGTAATGTCTGGAGGTTATATCAGTACTGGACCGTTATAAGAGGGGCTGATATCAGTCACATATGGTGTAATGTCTGGAGGTTATATCAGTACTGGACCGTTATAAGAGGGGCTGATATCAGTCACATATGGTGTAATGTCTGGAGGTTATATCAGTACTGGAGCGTTATAAGAGGGGCTGATATCAGTCACATATGATGTAATGTCTGGAGGTTATATCAGTACTGGAGCGTTATAAGAGGCTGATATCAGTCACATATGATGTAATGTCTGGAGGTTATATCAGTACTGGAGCGTTATAAGAGAGGCTGATATCAGTCACATATGGTGTAATGTCTGAAGGTTATATCAGTACTGGAGCGTTATAAGAGGGGCTGATATCAGTCACATAAGATGTAATGTCTGGAGGTTATATCAGTACTGGAGCGTTATAAGAGGGGCTGATATCAGTCACATATGGTGTAATGTCTGGAGGTTATATCAGTACTGGAGCGTTATAAGAGGGGCTGATATCAGTCACATATGATGTAATGTCTGGAGGTTATATCAGTACTGGAGCGTTATAAGAGGCTGATATCAGTCACATATGATGTAATGTCTGGAGGTTATATTAGTACTGGAGCGTTATAAGAGGGGCTGAAATCAGTCACATATGATGTAATGTCTGTAGGTTATATCAGTACGGGAGCGTTATAAGAGGCTGATATCAGTCACATATGGTGTAATGTCTGGAGCTTATATCAGTTCTGGAGCGTTATAAGAGGAGCTGATATCAGTCACATATGGTGTAATGTCTGGAGGTTATATCAGTACTGGAGCGTTATAAGAGGCTGATATCAGTCACATATGATGTAATGTCTGGAGGTTATATCAGTACTGGAGCGTTATAATAGGGGCTGATATCAGTCACATATGATGTAATGTCTGGAGGTTATATCAGTACTGGAGCGTTATAAGAGGCTGATATCAGTCACATATGGTGTAATGTCTGGAGGTTATATCAGTACTGGAGCGTTATAAGAGGAGCTGATATCAGTCACATATGATGTAATGTCTGGAGGTTATATCAGTACTGGAGCGTTATAAGAGGAGCTGATATCAGTCACATATGATGTAATGTCTGGAGGTTATATCAGTACTGGAGCGTTATAAGAGGGGCTGATATCAGTCACATATGATGTAATGTCTGGAGGTTATATCAGTACTGGAGCGTTATAAGAGGCTGATATCAGTCACATATGGTGTAATGTCTGGAGGTTATATCAGTACTGGAGCGTTATAAGAGGAGCTGATATCAGTCACATATGATGTAATGTCTGGAGGTTATATCAGTACTGGAGCGTTATAAGAGGAGCTGATATCAGTCACATATGATGTAATGTCTGGAGGTTATATCAGTACTGGAGCGTTATAAGAGAGGCTGATATCAGTCACATATGGTGTAATGTCTGGAGGTTATATCAGTACTTGAGCGTTATAAGAGGCTGATATCAGTCACATATGGTATAATGTCTGGAAGTTATATCAGTACTGGAGCGTTATAAGAGGCTGATATCTGTCACATATGGTGTAATGTCTGGGGGTTATATCAGTACTGGAGCGTTATAAGAGCGGCTGATATCAGTCACATATGGTGTAATGTCTGGAGGTTATATCAGTACTGGAGCGTTATAAGAGGCTGATATCAGTCACATATGATGTAATGTCTGGAGGTTATATCAGTACTGGAGCGTTATAAGAGGCTGATATCAGTCACATATGATGTAATGTCTGGAGGTTATATCAGTACTGGAGCGTTATAAGAGAGGCTGATATCAGTCACATATGGTGTAATGTCTGAAGGTTATATCAGTACTGGAGCGTTATAAGAGGGGCTGATATCAGTCACATATGATGTAATGTCTGGAGGTTATATCAGTACTGGAGCGTTATAAGAGGCTGATATCAGTCACATATGATGTAATGTCTGGAGGTTATATCAGTACTGGAGCGTTATAAGAGGGGCTGATATCAGTCACATATGATGTAATGTGTGGAGGTTATATCAGTACTGGAGCGTTAAAAGAGGCTGATATCAGTCACATATGATGTAATGTCTGGAGGTTATATCAGTACTGGACCGTTATAAGAGGGGCTGATATCAGTCACATATGGTGTAATGTCTGGAGGTTATATCAGTACTGGAGCGTTATAAGAGGGGCTGATATCAGTCACATATGATGTAATGTCTGGAGGTTATATCAGTACTGGAGCGTTATAAGAGGGGCTGATATCAGTCACATATGGTGTAATGTCTGGAGGTTATATCAGTACTGGAGAGTTATAAGAGGCTGATATCAGTCACATATGATGTAATGTCTGGAGGTTATATCAGTACTGGAGCGTTATAAGAGAGGCTGATATCAGTCACATATGGTGTAATGTCTGAAGGTTATATCAGTACTGGAGCGTTATAAGAGGGGCTGATATCAGTCACATAAGATGTAATGTCTGGAGGTTATATCAGTACTGGAGCGTTATAAGAGGGGCTGATATCAGTCACATATGATGTAATGTCTGGAGGTTATATCAGTACTGGAGCGTTATAAGAGGCTGATATCAGTCACATATGATGTAATGTCTGGAGGTTATATCAGTACTGGAGCGTTATAAGAGAGGCTGATATCAGTCACATATGGTGTAATGTCTGAAGGTTATATCAGTACTGGAGCGTTATAAGAGGGGCTGATATCAGTCACATATGATGTAATGTCTGGAGGTTATATCAGTACTGGAGCGTTATAAGAGGCTGATATCAGTCACATATGATGTAATGTCTGGAGGTTATATCAGTACTGGAGCGTTATAAGAGGGGCTGATATCAGTCACATATGATGTAATGTGTGGAGGTTATATCAATACTGGAGCGTTAAAAGAGGCTGATATCAGTCACATATGATGTAATGTCTGGAGGTTATATCAGTACTGGACCGTTATAAGAGGGGCTGATATCAGTCACATATGGTGTAATGTCTGGAGGTTATATCAGTACTGGAGCGTTATAAGAGGGGCTGATATCAGTCACATATGATGTAATGTCTGGAGGTTATATCAGTACTGGAGCGTTATAAGAGGCTGATATCAGTCACATATGATGTAATGTCTGGAGGTTATATCAGTACTGGAGCGTTATAAGAGAGGCTGATATCAGTCACATATGGTGTAATGTCTGAAGGTTATATCAGTACTGGAGCGTTATAAGAGGGGCTGATATCAGTCACATAAGATGTAATGTCTGGAGGTTATATCAGTACTGGAGCGTTATAAGAGGGGCTGATATCAGTCACATATGGTGTAATGTCTGGAGGTTATATCAGTACTGGAGCGTTATAAGAGGGGCTGATATCAGTCACATATGATGTAATGTCTGGAGGTTATATCAGTACTGGAGCGTTATAAGAGGCTGATATCAGTCACATATGATGTAATGTCTGGAGGTTATATTAGTACTGGAGCGTTATAAGAGGGGCTGAAATCAGTCACATATGATGTAATGTCTGTAGGTTATATCAGTACGGGAGCGTTATAAGAGGCTGATATCAGTCACATATGGTGTAATGTCTGGAGGTTATGTCAGTTCTGGAGCGTTATAAGAGGAGCTGATATCAGTCACATATGGTGTAATGTCTGGAGGTTATATCAGTACTGGAGCGTTATAAGAGGCTGATATCAGTCACATATGATGTAATGTCTGGAGGTTATATCAGTACTGGAGCGTTATAATAGGGGCTGATATCAGTCACATATGATGTAATGTCTGGAGGTTATATCAGTACTGGAGCGTTATAAGAGGCTGATATCAGTCACATATGGTGTAATGTCTGGAGGTTATATCAGTACTGGAGCGTTATAAGAGGAGCTGATATCAGTCACATATGATGTAATGTCTGGAGGTTATATCAGTACTGGAGCGTTATAAGAGGAGCTGATATCAGTCACATATGATGTAATGTCTGGAGGTTATATCAGTACTGGAGCGTTATAAGAGGGGCTGATATCAGTCACATATGATGTAATGTCTGGAGGTTATATCAGTACTGGAGCGTTATAAGAGGCTGATATCAGTCATATATGATGTAATGTCTGGAGGTTATATCAGTACTGGAGCGTTATAAGAGAGGCTGATATCAGTCACATATGGTGTAATGTCTGGAGGTTATATCAGTACTTGAGCGTTATAAGAGGCTGATATCAGTCACATATGGTATAATGTCTGGAAGTTATATCAGTACTGGAGCGTTATAAGAGGCTGATATCTGTCACATATGGTGTAATGTCTGGGGGTTATATCAGTACTGGAGCGTTATAAGAGCGGCTGATATCAGTCACATATGGTGTAATGTCTGGAGGTTATATCAGTACTGGAGCGTTATAAGAGGCTGATATCAGTCACATATGATGTAATGTCTGGAGGTTATATCAGTACTGGAGCGTTATAAGAGAGGCTGATATCAGTCACATATGGTGTAATGTCTGAAGGTTATATCAGTACTGGAGCGTTATAAGAGGGGCTGATATCAGTCACATATGATGTAATGTCTGGAGGTTATATCAGTACTGGAGCGTTATAAGAGGCTGATATCAGTCACATATGATGTAATGTCTGGAGGTTATATCAGTACTGGAGCGTTATAAGAGGGGCTGATATCAGTCACATATGATGTAATGTGTGGAGGTTATATCAGTACTGGAGCGTTAAAAGAGGCTGATATCAGTCACATATGATGTAATGTCTGGAGGTTATATCAGTACTGGACCGTTATAAGAGGGGCTGATATCAGTCACATATGGTGTAATGTCTGGAGGTTATATCAGTACTGGAGCGTTATAAGAGGGGCTGATATCAGTCACATATGATGTAATGTCTGGAGGTTATATCAGTACTGGAGCGTTATAAGAGGGGCTGATATCAGTCACATATGGTGTAATGTCTGGAGGTTATATCAGTACTGGAGAGTTATAAGAGGCTGATATCAGTCACATATGATGTAATGTCTGGAGGTTATATCAGTACTGGAGCGTTATAAGAGAGGCTGATATCAGTCACATATGGTGTAATGTCTGAAGGTTATATCAGTACTGGAGCGTTATAAGAGGGGCTGATATCAGTCACATAAGATGTAATGTCTGGAGGTTATATCAGTACTGGAGCGTTATAAGAGGGGCTGATATCAGTCACATATGATGTAATGTCTGGAGGTTATATCAGTACTGGAGCGTTATAAGAGGCTGATATCAGTCACATATGATGTAATGTCTGGAGGTTATATTAGTACTGGAGCGTTATAAGAGGGGCTGAAATCAGTCACATATGATGTAATGTCTGGAGGTTATATCAGTACTGGAGCGTTATAAGATGCTGATATCAGTCACATATGGTGTAATGTCTGGAGGTTATATCAGTACTGGAGCGTTATAAGAGAGGCTGATATCAGTCACATATGGTGTAATGTCTGAAGGTTATATCAGTACTGGAGCGTTATAAGAGGGGCTGATATCAGTCACATAAGATGTAATGTCTGGAGGTTATATCAGTACTGGAGCGTTATAAGAGGGGCTGATATCAGTCACATATGATGTAATGTCTGGAGGTTATATCAGTACTGGAGCGTTATAAGAGGCTGATATCAGTCACATATGATGTAATGTCTGGAGGTTATATTAGAACTGGAGCGTTATAAGAGGGGCTGAAATCAGTCACATATGATGTAATGTCTGTAGGTTATATCAGTACGGGAGCGTTATAAGAGGCTGATATCAGTCACATATGGTGTAATGTCTGGAGGTTATATCAGTTCTGGAGCGTTATAAGAGGAGCTGATATCAGTCACATATGGTGTAATGTCTGGAGGTTATATCAGTACTGGAGCGTTATAAGAGGCTGATATCAGTCACATATGATGTAATGTCTGGAGGTTATATCAGTACTGGAGCGTTATAATAGGGGCTGATATCAGTCACATATGATGTAATGTCTGGAGGTTATATCAGTACTGGAGCGTTATAAGAGGCTGACATCAGTCACATATGGTGTAATGTCTGGAGGTTATATCAGTACTGGAGCGTTATAAGAGGAGCTGATATCAGTCACATATGGTGTAATGTCTGGAGGTTATATCAGTACTGGAGCGTTATAAGAGGCTGATATCAGTCACATATGATGTAATGTCTGGAGGTTAAATCAGTACTGGAGCGTTATAAGAGGGGTTGATATCAGTCACATATGATGTAATGTCTGGAGGTTATATCAGTACTGGAGCGTTATAAGAGGCTGATATCAGTCATATATGATGTAGCGTCTGGAGGTTATATCAGTACTGGAGCGTTATAAGAGAGGCTGATATCAGTCACATATGGTGTAATGTCTGGAGGTTATATCAGTACTTGAGCGTTATAAGAGGCTGATATCAGTCACATATGGTATAATGTCTGGAAGTTATATCAGTACTGGAGCGTTATAAGAGGCTGATATCAGTCACATATGATGTAATGTCTGGAGGTTATATCAGTACTGGAGCGTTATAAGAGGGGCTGATATCAGTCACATATGATGTAATGTCTGGAGGTTATATCAGTACTGGAGCGTTATAAGAAGCTGATATCAGTCACATATGGTGTAATGTCTGGAGGTTATATCAGTACTGGAGCGTTATAAGAGGAGCTGATATCAGTCACATATGGTGTAATGTCTGGAGGTTATATCAGTACTGGAGCGTTATAAGAGGCTGATATCAGTCACATATGATGTAATGTCTGGAGGTTATATCAGTACTGGAGCGTTATAAGAGGGGCTGATATCAGTCACATATGATGTAATGTCTGGAGGTTATATCAGTACTGGAGCGTTATAAGAGGCTGATATCAGTCATATATGATGTAATGTCTGGAGGTTATATCAGTACTGGAGCGTTATAAGAGAGGTTGATATCAGTCACATATGGTGTAATGTCTGGAGGTTATATTAGTACTTGAGCATTATAAGAGGCTGATATCAGTCACATATGATGTAATGTCTGGAAGTTATATCAGTACTGGAGCGTTATAAGAGGCTGATATCTGTCACATATGGTGTAATGTCTGGGGGTTATATCAGTACAGGAGCGTTATAAGAGCGGCTGATATCAGTCACATATGGTGTAATGTCTGTAGGTTATATCAGTACTGGAGCGTTATAAGAGGCTGATATCTGTCACATATGGTGTAATGTCTGGGGGTTATATCAGTACTGGAGCGTTATAAGAGCGGCTGATATCAGTCACATATGGTGTAATGTCTGGGGGTTATATCAGTACTGGAGCGTTATAAGAGGGGCTGATATCAGTCACATATGGTGTAATCTCTGGAGGTTATATCAGTACTGGAGCGTTATAAGAGGCTGATATCAGTCACATATGGTGTAATGTCTGGAGGTTATATCAGTACTGGAGCGTTATAACAGGCTGATATCAGTCACATATGATGTAATGTCTGGAGGTTATATCAGTACTGGAGCGTTATAAGAGAAGCTGATATCAGTCACATATGATGTAATGTCTGGAGGTTATATCCGTACTGGAGCATTATAAGAGGCTGATATCAGTCACATATGATGTAATGTCTGGAGGTTATATCAGTACTGGAGCGTTATAAGAGGAGCTGATATCAGTCTCATATGGTGTAATGTCTGGAGGTTATATCAGTACTGGAGCGTTATAAGAGGGGCTGATATCAGTCACATATGATGTAATGTCTGGAGGTTATATCAGTACTGGAGCGTTATAAGAGGCTGATATCAGTCACATATGATGTAATGTCTGGAGGTTATATCAGTACTGGAGCGTTATAAGAGAGGCTGATATCAGTCACATATGGTGTAATGTCTGGAGGTTATATCAGTACTGGAGCGTTATAGGAGGAGCTGATATCAGTCACATATGGTGTAATGTCTGGAAGTTATATCAGTACTGGAGCGTTATAAGAGGCTGATATCTGTCACATATGGTGTAATGTCTGGGGGTTATATCAGTACTGGAGCGTTATAAGAGCGGCTGATATCAGTCACCTATGGTGTAATGTCTGGAGGTTATATCAGTACTGGAGCGTTATAAGAGGCTGATATCTGTCACTTATGGTGTAATGTCTGGGGGTTATATCAGTACTGGAGCATTATAAGAGGCTGATATCAGTCACATATGGTGTAATGTCTGGGGGTTATATCAGTACTGGAGCGTTATAAGAGGGCCTGATATCAGTCACATATGGTGTAATGTCTGGAGGTTACATCAGTACTGGAGCGTTATAAGAGGGGCTGATATCAGTCACATATGATGTAATGTCTGGAGGTTATATCAGTACTGGAGCGTTATAAGAGGACCTGATATCAGTCACATATGGTGTAATGTCTGGAGGTTATATCAGTACTGGAGTGTTATAAGAGGCTGATATCAGTCACATATGGTGTAATGTCTGTAGGTTATATCAGTACTGGAGCGTTATAAGAGGCTGATATCTGTCACATATGGTGTAATGTCTGGGGGTTTTATCAGTACTGGAGCGTTATAAGAGCGGCTGATATCAGTCACATATGGTGTAATGTCTGGGGGTTATATCAGTACTGGAGCGTTATAAGAGGGGCTGACATCAGTCACATATGGTGTAATCTCTGGAGGTTATATCAGTACTGGAGCGTTATAAGAGGCTGATATCAGTCACATATGGTGTAATGTCTGGAAGTTATATCAGTACTGGAGCGTTATAAGAGGCTGATATCTGTCACATATGGTGTAATGTCTGGGGGTTATATCAGTACTGGAGCGTTATAAGTGCGGCTGATATCAGTCACCTATGGTGTAATGTCTGTAGGTTATATCAGTACTGGAGCATTATAAGAGGCTGATATCAGTCACATATGGTGTAATGTCTGGAGGTTATATCAGTACTGGAGCGTTATAAGAGGCTGATATCTGTCACATATGGTGTAATGTCTGGGGGTTATATCAGTACTGGAGCGTTATAAGAGCGGCTGATATCAGTCACATATGGTGTAATGTCTGTAGGTTATATCAGTACTGGAGCATTATAAGAGGCTGATATCAGTCACATATGGTGTAATGTCTGGGAGTTATATCAGTACTGGAGCGTTATAAGAGCGGCTGATATCAGTCACATATGGTGTAATGTCTGGAGGTTATATCAGTACTGGAGCGTTATAAGAGGCTGATATCTGTCACATATGGTGTAATGTCTGGGGGTTATATCAGTACTGGAGCGTTATAAGAGCGGCTGATATCAGTCACCTATGGTGTAATGTCTGGAGGTTATATCAGTACTGGAGCGTTATAAGAGGCTGATATCTGTCACATATGGTGTAATGTCTGGAGGTTATATCAGTACTGGAGCGTTATAAGAGGCTGATATCTGTCACATATGGTGTAATGTCTGGGGGTTATATCAGTACTGGAGCGTTATAAGAGGGGCTGATATCAGTCACATATGGTGTAATGTCTGGAGGTTATATCAGTACTGGAGCGTTATAAGAGGCTGATATCTGTCACATATGGTGTAATGTCTGGGGGTTATATCAGTACTGGAGCGTTATAAGAGCGGCTGATATCAGTCACATATGGTGTAATGTCTGGAGGTTATATCAGTACTGGAGCATTATAAGAGGCTGATATCAGTCACATATGGTGTAATGTCTGGGGGTTATATCAGTACTGGAGCGTTATAAGAGGGCCTGATATCAGTCACATATGGTGTAATGTCTGGAGGTTACATCAGTACCGGAGCGTTATAAGAGGGGCTGATATCAGTCACATATGATGTAATGTCTGGAGGTTATATCAGTACTGGAGCGTTATAAGAGGAGCTGATATCAGTCACATATGGTGTAATGTCTGGAGGTTATATCAGTACTGGAGTGTTATAAGAGGAGCTGATATCAGTCACATATGGTGTAATGTCTGGAGGTTATATCAGTACTGGAGTGTTATAAGAGGAGCTGATATCAGTCACATATGGTGTAATGTCTGGAGGTTATATCAGTACTGGAGCGTTATAAGAGCGGCTGATATCAGTCACATATGGTGTAATGTCTGGAGGTTATATCAGTAGTGGAGCGTTATAAGAGGCTGATATCTGTCACATATGGTGTAATGTCTGGGGGTTATATCAGTACTGGAGCGTTATAAGAGCGGCTGATATCAGTCACATATGGTGTAATGTCTGTAGGTTATATCAGTACTGGAGCGTTATAAGAGGCTGATATCTGTCACATATGGTGTAATGTCTGGGGGTTATATCAGTACTGGAGCGTTATAAGAGCGGCTGATATCAGTCACATATGGTGTAATGTCTGGGGGTTATATCAGTACTGGAGTGTTATAAGAGGAGCTGATATCAGTCACATATGGTGTAATGTCTGGAGGTTATATCAGTACTGGAGCGTTATAAGAGCGGCTGATATCAGTCACATATGGTGTAATGTCTGTAGGTTATATCAGTACTGGAGCGTTATAAGAGGCTGATATCTGTCACATATGGTGTAATGTCTGGGGGTTATATCAGTACTGGAGCGTTATAAGAGCGGCTGATATCAGTCACATATGGTGTAATGTCTGGAGGTTATATCAGTACTGGAGTGTTATAAGAGGAGCTGATATCAGTCACATATGGTGTAATGTCTGGAGGTTATATCAGTACTTGAGCGTTATAAGAGGCTGATATCAGTCACATATGATGTAATGTCTGGAGGTTATATCAGTACTGGAGCGTTATACAAGGGGCAGATATCAGTCACATATGGTGTAATGTCTGGAGGTTATATCAGTACTGGAGCGTTATAAGAGGCTGATATCAGTCAGATATGGTGTAATGTCTGGAGGTTATATCAGTGCTGGAGCGTTATAAGAGGAGCTGATATCAGTCACATATGGTGTAATGTCTGGAGGTTATATCAGTACTGGAGCGTTATAAGAGCGGCTGATATCAGTCACATATGGTGTAATGTCTGGAGGTTATATCAGTACTGGAGCATTATAAGAGGCTGATATCTGTCACATATGGTGTAATGTCTGGGGGTTATATCAGTACTGGAGCGTTATAAGAGCGGCTGATATCAGTCACATATGGTGTAATGTCTGGGGGTTATATCAGTACTGGAGCGTTATAAGAGGGGCTGATATCAGTCACATATGGTGTAATCTCTGGAGGTTATATCAGTACTGGAGCGTTATAAGAGGCTGATATCAGTCACATATGGTGTAATGTCTGGAGGTTATGTCAGTACTGGAGCGTTATAACAGGCTGATATCAGTCACATATGATGTAATGTCTGGAGGTTATATCAGTACTGGAGCGTTATAAGAGGAGCTGATATCAGTCACATATGATGTAATTTCTGGAGGTTATATCCGTACTGGAGCGTTATAAGAGGCTGATATCAGTCACATATGATGTAATGTCTGGAGGTTATATCAGTACTGGAGCGTTATAAGAGGAGCTGATATCAGTCACATATGGTGTAATGTCTAGAGGTTATATCAGTACTGGAGCGTTATAAGAGGGGCTGATATCAGTCACATATGATGTAATGTCTGGAGGTTATATCAGTACTGGAGCGTTATAAGAGGCTGATATCAGTCACATATGATGTAATGTCTGGAGGTTATATCAGTACTGGAGCGTTATAAGAGAGGCTGATATCAGTCACATATGGTGTAATGTCTGGAGGTTATATCAGTACTTGAGCGTTATAAGAGGCTGATATCAGTCACATATGGTGTAATGTCTGGAAGTTATATCAGTACTGGAGCGTTATAAGAGGCTGATATCTGTCACATATGGTGTAATGTCTGGGGGTTATATCAGTACTGGAGCGTTATAAGAGCGGCTGATATCAGTCACCTATGGTGTAATGTCTGGAGGTTATATCAGTACTGGAGCGTTATAAGAGGCTGATATCTGTCACATATGGTGTAATGTCTGGGGGTTATATCAGTACTGGAGCGTTATCAGAGCGGCTGATATCAGTCACATATGGTGTAATGTCTGGAGGTTATATCAGTACTGGAGCATTATAAGAGGCTGATATCAGTCACATATGGTGTAATGTCTGGGGGTTATATCAGTACTGGAGCGTTATAAGAGGGCCTGATATCAGTCACATATGGTGTAATGTCTGGAGGTTAAATCAGTACTGGAGCGTTATAAGAGGGGCTGATATCAGTCACATATGATGTAATGTCTGGAGGTTATATCAGTACTGGAGCGTTATAAGAGGCTGATATCAGTCACATATGATGTCATGTCTGGAGGTTATATCAGTACTGGAGCGTTATAAGAGGGGCTGATATCAGTCACATATGATGTAATGTCTGGAGGTTATATCAGTACTGGAGCGTTATAAGAGGAGCTGATATCAGTCACATATGGTGTAATGTCTGGAGGTTATATCAGTACTGGAGCGTTATAAGAGGCTGATATCAGTCACATATTATGTAATGTCTGGAGGTTATATCAGTACTGGAGCGTTATAAGAGGGGCTGATATCAGTCACATATGATGTAATGTCTGGAGGTTATATCAGTACTGGAGCGTTATAAGAGGCTGATATCAGTCACATATGATGTAATGTCTGGAGGTTATATCAGTACTGGAGCGTTATAAGAGAGGCTGATATCAGTCACATATGGTGTAATGTCTGAAGGTTATATGAGTACTGGAGCGTTATAAGAGGGGCTGATATCAGTCACATATGATGTAATGTCTGGAGGTTATATCAGTACTGGAGCGTTATAAGAGGCTGATATCAGTCACATATGATGTAATGTCTGGAGGTTATATCAGTACTGGAGCGTTATAAGAGGGGCTGATATCAGTCACATATGATGTAATGTCTGGAGGTTATATCAGTACTGGAGCGTTATAAGAGGCTGATATCAGTCACATATGATGTCATGTCTGGAGGTTATATCAGTACTGGAGCGTTATAAGAGGGGCTGATATCAGTCACATATGGTGTAATGTCTGGAGGTTATATCAGTACTGGAGCGTTATAAGAGGGGCTGATATCAGTCACATATGATGTAATGTCTGGAGGTTATATCAGTACTGGAGGGTTATAAGAGGCTGATATCAGTCACATATGATGTAATGTCTGGAGGTTATATCAGTACTAGAGCGTTATAAGAGAGGCTGATATCAGTCACATATGGTGTAATGTCTGAAGGTTATATCAGTACTGGAGCGTTATAAGAGGGGCTGATATCAGTCACATAAGATGTAATGTCTGGAGGTTATATCAGTACTGGAGCGTTATAAGAGGGGCTGATATCAGTCACATATGGTGTAATGTCTGGAGGTTATATCAGTACTGGAGCGTTATAAGAGGGGCTGATATCAGTCACATATGATGTAATGTCTGGAGGTTATATCAGTACTGGAGCGTTATAAGAGGCTGATATCAGTCACATATGATGTAATGTCTGGAGGTTATATCAGTACTGGAGCGTTATAAGAGGGGCTGATATCAGTCACATATGATGTAATGTCTGGAGGTTATATCAGTACTGGAGCGTTATAAGAGGCTGATATCAGTCACATATGGTGTAATGTCTGGAGGTTATATCAGTACTGGAGCGTTATATGAGGAGCTGATATCAGTCACATATGGTGTAATGTCTGGAGGTTATATCAGTACTGGATCGTTATAAGAGGGGCTGATATCAGTCACATATGATGTAATGTCTGGAGGTTATATCAGTACTGGAGCGTTATAAGAGGCTGATATCAGACATATATGATGTAATGTCTGGAGGTTATATCAGTACTGGAGCGTTATAAGAGAGGCTGATATCAGTCACATATGGTGTAATGTCTGGAGGTTATATCAGTACTTGAGCGTTATAAGAGGCTGATATCAGTCACATATGGTGTAATGTCTGGAAGTTATATCAGTATTGGAGCGTTATAAGAGGCTGATATCTGTCACATATGGTGTAATGTCTGGGGGTTATATCAGTACTGGAGCGTTATAAGAGCGGCTGATATCAGTCACATATGGTGTAATGTCTGGGGGTTATATCAGTACTGGAGCGTTATAAGAGGGGCTGATATCAGTCACATATGGTGTAATCTCTGGAGGTTATATCAGTACTGGAGCGTTATAAGAGGCTGATATCAGTCACATATGGTGTAATGTCTGGAGGTTATATCAGTACTGGAGGGTTATAACAGGCTGATATCAGTCACATATGATGTAATGTCTGGAGGTTATATCAGTACTGGAGCGTTATAAGAGGAGCTTATATCAGTCACATATGATGTAATGTCTGGAGGTTATATCCGTACTGGAGCGTTATAAGAGGCTGATATCAGTCACATATGATGTAATGTCTGGAGGTTATATCAGTACTGGAGCGTTATAAGAGGAGCTGATATCAGTCACATATGGTGTAATGTCTAGAGGTTATATCAGTACTGGACCGTTATAAGAGGAGCTGATATCAGTCACACATGGTGTAATGTCTGGAGGTTATATCAGCACTGGAGAGTTATAAGAGGGGCTGATATCAGTCACATATGGTGTAATGTCTGGAGGTTATATCAGTACTGGAGCGTTATAAGAGGGGCTGATATCAGTCACATATGATGTAATGTCTGGAGGTTATATCAGTACTGGAGCGTTATAAGAGGGGCTGATATCAGTCACATATGGTGTAATGTCTGGAGGTTATATCAGTACTGGAGTGTTATGAGAGGAGCTGATATCAGTCACATATGGTGTAATGTCTGGAGGTTATATCAGTACTGGAGCGTTATAAGAGGAGCTGATATCAGTCACATATGATGTAATGTCTGGAGGTTATATCAGTACTGGAGCGTTATAAGAGGGGCTGATATCAGTCACATATGATGTAATGTCTGGAGGTTATATCAGTACTGGAGCGTTATAAGAGGGGCTGATATCAGTCACATATGGTGTAATGTCTGGAGGTTATATCAGTACTGGAGTGTTATGAGAGGAGCTGATATCAGTCACATATGATGTAATGTCTGGAGGTTATATCACTGCTGGAGCGTTATGAGAGGCTGATATCAGTCACATATGATGTAATGTCTGGAGGTTATATCAGGACTGGAGCGTTATAACAGGCTGATATGTCACATATGGTGTAATGTCTGGGGGTTATATCAGTACTGGAGCGTTATAAGAGGAGCTGATATCAGTCACATGTGGTGTAATGTCTGGAGGTTATATCAGTACTGGAGCGTTATAAGAGGCTGATATCAGTCACATATGATGTAATGTCTGGAGGTTATATCAGTACTGGAGCGTTATAAGAGGGGCGGATATCAGTCACATATGATGTAATGTCTGGAGGTTATATCAGTACTGGAGCGTAATAAGAGGCTGATATCAGTCACATATGGTGTAATGTCTGGAGGTTATATCAGTACTGGAGCGTTATAACAGGCTGATATCCGTCACATATGATGTAATGTCTGGAGGTTATATCAGTACTGGAGCGTTATAAGAGGGGCTGATATCAGTCACATACGGTGTAATGTCTGGAGGTTATATCAGTACTGGAGCATTATAAGGGGCTGATATCAGTCACATATGGTCTAATGTCTGGAGGTTATATCAGTACTGGAGCGTTATAACAGGCTGATATCAGTCACATATGATGTAATGTCTGGAGGTTATATCAGTACTGGAGCGTTATAAGAGGGGCTGATATTAGTCACATATGGTGTAATGTCTGGAGGTTATATCAGTACTGGAGCTTTATAAGAGGGGCTGATATCAGTCACATATGGTGTAATGTCTGGAGGTTATATCAGTACTGGAGCGTTATAAGAGGCTGATATCAGTCACATATGGTGTAATGTCTGGAGGTTATATCAGTACTGGAGCGTTATAAGAGAAGCTGATATCAGTCACATATGGTGTAATATCTGGAGGTTATATCAGTACTGGAGCGTTATAAGAGAGGCTGATATCAGTCACATATGATGTAATGTCTGGAGGTTATATCAGTACTGGAGCGTTATAAGAGGCTGATATCAGTCACATATGGTGTAATGTCTGGAGGTTATATCAGTACTGGAGCGTTATGAGAGGGGCAGATATCAGTCACATATGATGTAATGTCTGGAGGTTATATTAGTACTGGAGCGTTATAACAGGCTGATATCAGTCACATATGATGTAATGTCTGGAGGTTATATCAGTACTGGAGTGTTATAATAGGGGCTGATATCAGTCACATATGATGTAATGTCTGGAGGTTATATCAGTACTGGAGCGTTATAACAGGCTGATATCCGTCACATATGATGTCATGTCTGGAGGTTATATCAGTACTGGAGCGTTATAAGAGGGGCTGATATCAGTCACATACGGTGTAATGTCTGGAGGTTATATCAGTACTGGAGCGTTATAAGGGGCTGATATCAGTCACATATGGTGTAATGTCTGGAGGTTATATCAGTACTGGAGCGTTATAACAGGCTGATATCAGTCACATATGATGTAATGTCTGGAGGTTATATCAGTACTGGAGCGTTATAAGAGGGGCTGATATCAGTCACATATGGTGTAATGTCTGGAGGTTATATCAGTACTGGAGCGTTATAAGAGGGGCTGATATCAGTCACATATGATGTAATGTTTGGAGGTTACATCAGTACTGGAGCGTTATAAGAGGGGCTGATATCAGTCACATATGGTGTAATGTCTGGAGGTTATATCAGTCCTGGAGCATTATAAAAGGCTGATATCAGTCACATATGGTGTAATGTCTGGAGGTTATATCAGTCCTGGAGCGTTATAAGAGGCTGATATCAGTCACATATGATGTAATGTCTGGAGGTTATATCAGTACTGGAGCGTTATAAGAGGCTGATATCAGTCACATATGGTGTAATGTCTGGAGGTTATATCAGTAGTGGAGCGTTATAAGAGGAGCTGATATCAGTCACTTATGGTGTAATGTCTGGAGGTTATATCAGTACTGGAGCGTTATAAGAGGGGCTGATATCAGTCACATATGATGTAATGTCTGGAGGTTTTATCAGTACTGGAGCGTTATAAGAGGGGCTGATATCAGTCACATATGATGTAATGTCTGGAGGTTATATGAGTACTGGAGCGTTATAAGAGGGGCTGATATCAGTCACATATGATGTATTGTCTGGAGGTTATATCAGTACTGGAGCGTTATAAGAGCGGCTGATATCAGTCACATATGGTGTAATGTCTGGGGGTTATATCACTACTGGAGCGTTATAAGAGGGGCTGATATCAGTCACATATGGTGTAATCTCTGGAGGTTATATCAGTACTGGAGCGTTATAAGAGGCTGATATCAGTCACATATGGTGTAATGTCTGGAGGTTATATCAGTACTGGAGGGTTATAACAGGCTGATATCAGTCACATATGATGTAATGTCTGGAGGTTATATCAGTACTGCAGCGTTATAAGAGAAGCTGATATCAGTCACATATGGTGTAATATCTGGAGGTTATATCAGTACTGGAGCGTTATAAGAGAGGCTGATATCAGTCACATATGATGTAATGTCTGGAGGTTATATCAGTACTGGAGCGTTATAAGAGGCTGATATCAGTCACATATGGTGTAATGTCTGGAGGTTATATCAGTACTGGAGCGTTATGAGAGGGGCAGATATCAGTCACATATGATGTAATGTCTGGAGGTTATATTAGTACTGGAGCGTTATAACAGGCTGATATCAGTCACATATGATGTAATGTCTGGAGGTTATATCAGTACTGGAGTGTTATAATAGGGGCTGATATCAGTCACATATGATGTAATGTCTGGAGGTTATATCAGTACTGGAGCGTTATAACAGGCTGATATCCGTCACATATGATGTCATGTCTGGAGGTTATATCAGTACTGGAGCGTTATAAGAGGGGCTGATATCAGTCACATACGGTGTAATGTCTGGAGGTTATATCAGTACTGGAGCGTTATAAGGGGCTGATATCAGTCACATATGGTGTAATGTCTGGAGGTTATATCAGTACTGGAGCGTTATAACAGGCTGATATCAGTCACATATGATGTAATGTCTGGAGGTTATATCAGTACTGGAGCGTTATAAGAGGGGCTGATATCAGTCACATATGGTGTAATGTCTGGAGGTTATATCAGTACTGGAGCGTTATAAGAGGGGCTGATATCAGTCACATATGATGTAATGTTTGGAGGTTACATCAGTACTGGAGCGTTATAAGAGGGGCTGATATCAGTCACATATGGTGTAATGTCTGGAGGTTATATCAGTCCTGGAGCATTATAAAAGGCTGATATCAGTCACATATGGTGTAATGTCTGGAGGTTATATCAGTCCTGGAGCGTTATAAGAGGCTGATATCAGTCACATATGATGTAATGTCTGGAGGTTATATCAGTACTGGAGCGTTATAAGAGGCTGATATCAGTCACATATGGTGTAATGTCTGGAGGTTATATCAGTAGTGGAGCGTTATAAGAGGAGCTGATATCAGTCACATATGGTGTAATGTCTGGAGGTTATATCAGTACTGGAGCGTTATAAGAGGGGCTGATATCAGTCACATATGATGTAATGTCTGGAGGTTTTATCAGTACTGGAGCGTTATAAGAGGGGCTGATATCAGTCACATATGATGTAATGTCTGGAGGTTATATCAGTACTGGAGCGTTATAAGAGGGGCTGATATCAGTCACATATGATGTATTGTCTGGAGGTTATATCAGTACTGGAGCGTTATAAGAGCGGCTGATATCAGTCACATATGGTGTAATGTCTGGGGGTTATATCAGTACTGGAGCGTTATAAGAGGGGCTGATATCAGTCACATATGGTGTAATCTCTGGAGGTTATATCAGTACTGGAGCGTTATAAGAGGCTGATATCAGTCACATATGGTGTAATGTCTGGAGGTTATATCAGTACTGGAGGGTTATAACAGGCTGATATCAGTCACATATGATGTAATGTCTGGAGGTTATATCAGTACTGGAGCGTTATAAGAGGAGCTTATATCAGTCACATATGATGTAATGTCTGGAGGTTATATCCGTACTGGAGCGTTATAAGAGGCTGATATCAGTCACATATGATGTAATGTCTGGAGGTTATATCAGTACTGGAGCGTTATAAGAGGAGCTGATATCAGTCACATATGGTGTAATGTCTAGAGGTTATATCAGTACTGGACCGTTATAAGAGGAGCTGATATCAGTCACATATGGTGTAATGTCTGGAGGTTATATCAGCACTGGAGAGTTATAAGAGGGGCTGATATCAGTCACATATGGTGTAATGTCTGGAGGTTATATCAGTACTGGAGCGTTATAAGAGGGGCTGATATCAGTCACATATGATGTAATGTCTGGAGGTTATATCAGTACTGGAGCGTTATAAGAGGGGCTGATATCAGTCACATATGGTGTAATGTCTGGAGGTTATATCAGTACTGGAGTGTTATGAGAGGAGCTGATATCAGTCACATATGGTGTAATGTCTGGAGGTTATATCAGTACTGGAGCGTTATAAGAGGAGCTGATATCAGTCACATATGATGTAATGTCTGGAGGTTATATCAGTACTGGAGCGTTATAAGAGGGGCTGATATCAGTCACATATGATGTAATGTCTGGAGGTTATATCAGTACTGGAGCGTTATAAGAGGGGCTGATATCAGTCACATATGGTGTAATGTCTGGAGGTTATATCAGTACTGGAGTGTTATGAGAGGAGCTGATATCAGTCACATATGATGTAATGTCTGGAGGTTATATCACTGCTGGAGCGTTATAACAGGCTGATATGTCACATATGGTGTAATGTCTGGGGGTTATATCAGTACTGGAGCGTTATAAGAGGGGCTGATATCAGTCACATATGGTGTAATGTCTGGAGGTTATATCAGTACTGGAGTGTTATGAGAGGCTGATATCAGTCACATATGATGTAATGTCTGGAGGTTATATCAGGACTGGAGCGTTATAACAGGCTGATATGTCACATATGGTGTAATGTCTGGGGGTTATATCAGTACTGGAGCGTTATAAGAGGAGCTGATATCAGTCACATGTGGTGTAATGTCTGGAGGTTATATCAGTACTGGAGCGTTATAAGAGGCTGATATCAGTCACATATGATGTAATGTCTGGAGGTTATATCAGTACTGGAGCGTTATAAGAGGGGCGGATATCAGTCACATATGATGTAATGTCTGGAGGTTATATCAGTACTGGAGCGTTATAAGAGGCTGATATCAGTCACATATGGTGTAATGTCTGGAGGTTATATCAGTACTGGAGCGTTATAACAGGCTGATATCCGTCACATATGATGTAATGTCTGGAGGTTATATCAGTACTGGAGCGTTATAAGAGGGGCTGATATCAGTCACATACGGTGTAATGTCTGGAGGTTATATCAGTACTGGAGCGTTATAAGGGGCTGATATCAGTCACATATGGTCTAATGTCTGGAGGTTATATCAGTACTGGAGCGTTATAACAGGCTGATATCAGTCACATATGATGTAATGTCTGGAGGTTATATCAGTACTGGAGCGTTATAAGAGAAGCTGATATCAGACACATATGGTGTAATATCTGGAGGTTATATCAGTACTGGAGCGTTATAAGAGAGACTGATATCAGTCACATATGATGTAATGTCTGGAGGTTATATCAGTACTGGAGCGTTATAAGAGGCTGATATCAGTCACATATGGTGTAATGTCTGGAGGTTATATCAGTACTGGAGCGTTATGAGAGGGGCAGATATCAGTCACATATGATGTAATGTCTGGAGGTTATATTAGTACTGGAGCGTTATAACAGGCTGATATCAGTCACATATGATGTAATGTCTGGAGGTTATATCAGTACTGGAGTGTTATAATAGGGGCTGATATCAGTCACATATGATGTAATGTCTGGAGGTTATATCAGTACTGGAGCGTTATAACAGGCTGATATCCGTCACATATAATGTCATGTCTGGAGGTTATATCAGTACTGGAGCGTTATAAGAGGGGCTGATATCAGTCACATACGGTGTAATGTCTGGAGGTTATATCAGTACTGGAGCGTTATAAGGGGCTGATATCAGTCACATATGGTGTAATGTCTGGAGGTTATATCAGTACTGGAGCGTTATAACAGGCTGATATCAGTCACATATGATGTAATGTCTGGAGGTTATATCAGTACTGGAGCGTTATAAGAGGGGCTGATATCAGTCACATATGGTGTAATGTCTGGAGGTTATATCAGTACTGGAGCGTTATAAGAGGGGCTGATATCAGTCACATATGATGTAATGTTTGGAGGTTACATCAGTACTGGAGCGTTATAAGAGGGGCTGATATCAGTCACATATGGTGTAATGTCTGGAGGTTATATCAGTCCTGGAGCATTATAAAAGGCTGATATCAGTCACATATGGTGTAATGTCTGGAGGTTATATCAGTCCTGGAGCGTTATAAGAGGCTGATATCAGTCACATATGATGTAATGTCTGGAGGTTATATCAGTACTGGAGCGTTATAAGAGGCTGATATCAGTCACATATGGTGTAATGTCTGGAGGTTATATCAGTAGTGGAGCGTTATAAGAGGAGCTGATATCAGTCACATATGGTGTAATGTCTGGAGGTTATATCAGTACTGGAGCGTTATAAGAGGGGCTGATATCAGTCACATATGATGTAATGTCTGGAGGTTTTATCAGTACTGGAGCGTTATAAGAGGGGCTGATATCAGTCACATATGATGTAATGTCTGGAGGTTATATCAGTACTGGAGCGTTATAAGAGGGGCTGATATCAGTCACATATGATGTATTGTCTGGAGGTTATATCAGTACTGGAGCGTTATAAGAGGGGCTGATATCAGTCACATATGGTGTAATGTCTGGAGGTTATATCAGTACTGGAGCGTTATAAGAGCGGCTGATATCAGTCACATATGGTGTAATGTCTGGAGGTTATATCAGTACTGGAGCGTTATAAGAGGCTGATATCTGTCACATATGGTGTAATGTCTGGGGGTTATATCAGTACTGGAGCGTTATAAGAGCGGCTGATATCAGTCACATATGGTGTAATGTCTGGAGGTTATATCAGTACTGGAGCTTTATAAGAGGGGCTGATATCAGTCACATATGGTGTAATGTCTGGGGGTTATATCAGTACTGGAGCATTATAAGAGGCTGATATCAGTCACATATGGTGTAATGTCTGGGGGTTATATCAGTACTGGAGCGTTATAAGAGGCTGATATCAGTCACATATGATGTAATGTCTGGAGGTTATATCAGTACTGGAGCGTTATAACAGGCTGATATGTCACATATGGTGTAATGTCTGGGGGTTATATCAGTACTGGAGCGTTATAAGAGGAGCTGATATCAGTCACATGTGGTGTAATGTCTGGAGGTTATATTAGTACTGGAGCGTTATAAGAGGCTATCAGTCACATGTGATGTAATGTCTGGAGGTTATATCAGTACTGCAGCGTTATAAGAGGCTGATATCAGTCACATATGATGTAATGTCTGGAGGTTATATCAGTACTGGAGCGTTATAACAGGCTGATATGTCACATATGGTGTAATGTCTGGGGGTTATATCAGTACTGGAGCGTTATAACAGGCTGATATGTCACATATGGTGTAATGTCTGGGGGTTATATCAGTACTGGAGCGTTATAAGAGGAGCTGATATCAGTCACATGTGGTGTAATGTCTGGAGGTTATATCAGTACTGGAGCGTTATAAGAGGCTGATATCAGTCACATATGATGTAATGTCTGGAGGTTATATCAGTACTGGAGCGTTATAAGAGGCTGATATCAGTCACATATGATGTAATGTCTGGAGGTTATATCAGTACTGGAGCGTTATAAGAGGGGCGGATATCAGTCACATATGATGTAATGTCTGGAGGTTATATCAGTACTGGAGCTTTATAAGAGGCTGATATCAGTCACATATGGTGTAATGTCTGGAGGTTATATCAGTACTGGAGCGTTATAACAGGCTGACATCCGTCACATATGATGTAATGTCTGGAGGTTATATCAGTACTGGAGCGTTATAAGAGGTGCTGATATCAGTCACATACGGTGTAATGTCTGGAGGTTATATCAGTACTGGAGCGTTATAAGGGGCTGATATCAGTCACATATGGTGTAATGTCTGGAGGTTATATCAGTACTGGAGCCTTATAACAGGCTGATATCAGTCACATATGATGTAATGTCTGGAGGTTATATCAGTACTGGAGCGTTATAAGAGGGGCTGATATCAGTCACATATGGTGTAATGTCTGGAGGTTATATCAGTACTGGAGCGTTATAAGAGGGGCTGATATCAGTCACATATGGTGTAATGTCTGGAGGTTATATCAGTACTGGAGCGTTATAAGAGGGGCTGATATCAGTCACATATGATGTAATGTCTGGAGGTTTTATCAGTACTGGAGCGTTATAAGAGGGGCTGATATCAGTCACATATGATGTAATGTCTGGAGGTTATATCAGTACTGGAGCGTTATAAGAGGGGCTGATATCAGTCACATATGATGTATTGTCTGGAGGTTATATCAGTACTGGAGCGTTATAAGAGGGGCTGATATCAGTCACATATGGTGTAATGTCTGGAGGTTATATCAGTACTGGAGCGTTATAAGAGCGGCTGATATCAGTCACATATGGTGTAATGTCTGGAGGTTATATCAGTACTGGAGCATTATAAGAGGCTGATATCTGTCACATATGGTGTAATGTCTGGGGGTTATATCAGTACTGGAGCGTTATAAGAGCGGGTGATATCAGTCACATACGGTGTAATGTCTGGAGGTTATATCAGTACTGGAGCTTTATAAGAGGGGCTGATATCAGTCACATATGGTGTAATGTCTGGGGGTTATATCAGTACTGGAGCATTATAAGAGGCTGATATCAGTCACATATGGTGTAATGTCTGGGGGTTATATCAGTACTGGAGCGTTATAAGAGGGGCTGATATCAGTCACATATGGTGTAATCTCTGGAGGTTATATCAGTACTGGAGCGTTATAAGAGGCTGATATCAGTCACATATGGTGTAATGTCTGGAGGTTATATCAGTACTGGAGCGTTATAACAGGCTGATATCAGTCACATATGATGTAATGTCTGGAGGTTATATCAGTACTGGAGCGTTATAAGAGGCTGATATCTGTCACATATGGTGTAATGTCTGGGGGTTATATCAGTACTGGAGCGTTATAAGAGCGGCTGATATCAGTCACATATGGTGTAATGTCTGGAGGTTATATCAGTACTGGAGCTTTATAAGAGGGGCTGATATCAGTCACATATGGTGTAATGTCTGGGGGTTATATCAGTACTGGAGCATTATAAGAGGCTGATATCAGTCACATATGGTGTAATGTCTGGGGGTTATATCAGTACTGGAGCGTTATAAGAGGGGCTGATATCAGTCACATATGGTGTAATCTCTGGAGGTTATATCAGTACTGGAGCGTTATAAGAGGCTGATATCAGTCACATATGGTGTAATGTCTGGAGGTTATATCAGTACTGGAGCGTTATAACAGGCTGATATCAGTCACATATGATGTAATGTCTGGAGGTTATATCAGTACTGGAGCGTTATAAGAGGAGCTGATATCAGTCACATATGATGTAATGTCTGGAGGTTATATCCGTACTGGAGCGTTATAAGAGGCTGATATCAGTCACATATGATGTAATGTCTGGAGGTTATATCAGTACTGGAGCGTTATAAGAGGAGCTGATATCAGTCACATATGGTGTAATGTCTAGAGGTTATATCAGTACTGGAGCGTTATAAGAGGGGCTGATATCAGTCACATATGGTGTAATGTCTGGAGGTTATATCAGCACTGGAGAGTTATAAGAGGCTGATATCAGTCACATATGGTGTAATGTCTGGAGGTTATATCAGTACTGGAGCGTTATAAGAGGGGCTGATATCAGTCACATATGATGTAATGTCTGGAGGTTATATCATTACTGGAGCGTTATAAGAGGGGCTGATATCAGTCACATATGGTGTAATGTCTGGAGGTTATATCAGTACTGGAGTGTTATAAGAGGCTGATATCAGTCACATATGGTGTAATGTCTGGAGGTTATATCAGTACTGGAGCGTTATAAGAGGAGCTGATATCAGTCACACATGGTGTAATATCTGGAGGTTATATCAGTACTGGAGCGTTATAAGAGGCTGATATCAGTCACATATGATGTAATGTCTGGAGGTTATATCAGTACTGGAGCGTTATAAGAGGCTGATATCAGTCACATATGGTGTAATGTCTGGAGGTTATATCAGTACTGGAGTGTTATAAGAGGCTGATATCAGTCACATATGGTGTAATGTCTGGAGGTTATATCAGCACTGGAGTGTTATAAGAGGCTGATATCAGTCACATATGGTGTAATGTCTGGAGGTTATATCAGTACTGGAGCGTTATAAGTGGGGCTGATATCAGTCACATATGATGTAATATCTGGAGGTTATATCAGTACTGGAGCGTTATAAGAGGAGCTGATATCAGTCACATATGGTGTAATATCTGGAGGTTATATCAGTACTGGAGCGTTATAAGAGGCTGATATCAGTCACATATGATGTAATGTCTGGAGGTTATATCAGTACTGGAGCATTATAAGAGGCTGATATCAGTCACATATGGTGTAATGTCTGGAGGTTATATCAGTACTGGAGCGTTATAAGAGGGGCAGATATCAGTCACATATGATGTAATGTCTGGAGGTTATATTAGTACTGGAGCGTTATAACAGGCTGATATCAGTCACATATTATGTAATGTCTGGAGGTTATATCAGTACTGGAGCGTTATAAGAGGCTGATATCAGTCACATATGATGTAATGTCTGGAGGTTATATCAGTACTGGAGCGTTATAAGAGGGGCTGATATCAGTCACATATGGTGTAATGTCTGGAGGTTATATCAGTACTGGAGCGTTATAAGAGGCTGATATCAGTCACATATGATGTAATGTCTGGAGGTTATATCAGTACTGGAGCGTTATAAGAGGCTGATATCAGTCACATATGGTGTAATGTCTGGAGGTTATATCAGTACTGGAGTGTTATAAGAGGCTGATATCAGTCACATATGGTGTAATGTCTGGAGGTTATATCAGCACTGGAGTGTTATAAGAGGCTGATATCAGTCACATATGGTGTAATGTCTGGAGGTTATATCAGTACTGGAGCGTTATAAGAGGGGCTGATATCAGTCACATATGATGTAATGTCTGGAGGTTATATCAGTACTGGAGCGTTATAAGAGGGGCTGATATCAGTCACATATGGTGTAATGTCTGGAGGTTATATCAGTACTGGAGCGTTATAAGAGGAGCTGATATCAGTCACATATGGTGTAATATCTGGAGGTTATATCAGTACTGGAGCGTTATAAGAGGCTGATATCAGTCACATATGGTGTAATGTCTGGAGGTTATATCAGTACTGGAGCGTTATAAGAGGAGCTGATATCAGTCACATATAATGTAATGTCTGGAGGTTATATCAGTACTGGAGCGTTATAAGAGGCTGATATCAGTCACATATGGTGTAATGTCTGGAGGTTATATCAGTACTGGAGCGTTATAAGAGGAGCTGATATCAGTCACATATGGTGTAATATCTGGAGGTTATATCAGTACTGGAGGGTTATAAGAGGCTGATATCAGTCAGATATGATGTAATGTCTGGAGGTTATATCAGTACTGGAGCGTTATAAGAGGCTGATATCAGTCACATATGGTGTAATGTCTGGAGGTTATATCAGTACTGGAGCGTTATAAGAGGGGCAGATATCAGTCACATATGATGTAATGTCTGGAGGTTATATTAATACTAGAGCGTTATAACAGGCTGATATCAGTCACATATTATGTAATGTCTGGAGGTTATATCAGTACTGGAGCGTTATAAGAGGCTGATATCAGTCATTTACGGTGTAATGTCTGGAGGTTATATCAGTACTGGAGCGTTATAAGGGGCTGATATCAGTCACATATGGTGTAATGTCTGGAGGTTATATCAGTACTGGAGCGTTATAACAGGCTGATATCAGTCACATATGATGTAATGTCTGGAGGTTATATCAGTACTGGAGCGTTTTAAGAGGGGCTGATATCAGTCACATATGATGTAATGTTTGGAGGTTACATCAGTACTGGAGCGTTATAAGAGGCTGATATCAGTCACATATGGTGTAATGTCTGGAGGTTATATCAGTCCTGGAGCATTATAAGAGGCTGATATCAGTCACATATGGTGTAATGTCTGGAGGTTATATCAGTCCTGGAGCGTTATAAGAGGCTGATATCAGTCACATATGATGTAATGTCTGGAGGTTATATCAGTACTGGAGCGTTATAAAAGGTTGATATCAGTCACATATGGTGTAATGTCTGGAGGTTATATCAGTAGTGGAGCGTTATAAGAGGCTGATATCAGTCACATATGGTGTAATGTCTGGAGGTTATATCAGTACTGGAGCGTTATAAGAGGGGCTGATATCAGTCACATATGGTGTAATGTCTGGAGGTTATATCAGTACTGGAGCGTTATAAGAGGCTGATATCAGTCACATATGGTGTAATGTCTGGAGGTTATATCAGTACTGGAGCGTTATAAGAGGCTGATATCAGTCACATATGATGTAATGTCTGGAGGTTATATCAGTACTGGAGCGTTATAAGAGGCTGATATCAGTCACATATGGTGTAATGTTTGGAGGTTATATCAGTAGTGGAGCGTTATAAGAGGCTGATATAAGTCACATATGGTGTAATGTCTGGAGGTTATATCAGTACTGGAGTGTTATAAGAGGCTGATATCAGTCACATATGGTGTAATGTCTGGAGGTTATATCAGTACTGGAGCGTTATAAGAGGGGCTCATATCAGTCACATATGATGTAATGTCTGGAGGTTATATCAGTACTGGAGCGTTATACGAGGCTGATATCAGTCACATATGATGTAATGTCTGGAGGTTATATCAGTACTGGAGCGTTATAAGAGGGGCTGATATCAGTCACATATGATGTAATGTCTGGAGGTTATATCAGTACTGGAGCGTTATAAGAGGGGCTGATATCAGTCACATATGGTGTAATGTCTGGAGGTTATATCAGTACTGGAGCGTTATAAGAGGAGCTGATATCAGTCACATATGGTGTAATGTCTGGAGGTTATATCAGTACTGGAGCTTTATAAGAGGCTGATATCAGTCACATATGATGTAATGTCTGGAGATTATATCAGTACTGGAGCGTTATAAGAGGCTGATATCAGTCACATATGATGTAATGTCTGGAGGTTATATCAGTACTGGAGCGTTATAAGAGGAGCTGATATCAGTCACATATGGTGTAATGTCTGGAGGTTATATCAGTACTGGAGCGTTATAAGAGGGGCTGATATCAGTCACATATAATGTAATGTCTGGAGGTTATATCAGTACTGGAGCTTTATAAGAGGAGCTGATATCAGTCACATATGATGTAATGTCTGGAGATTATATCAGTACTGGAGCGTTATAAGAGGCTGATATCAGTCACATATGATGTAATGTCTGGAGGTTATATCAGTACTGGAGCGTTATAAGAGGGGCTGATATCAGTCACATATGATGTAATGTCTGGAGGTTATATCAGTACTGGAGCTTTATAAGAGGCTGATATCAGTCACATATGATGTAATGTCTGGAGGTTATATCAGTACTGGAGCGTTATAAGAGGCTGATATCAGTCACATATGATGTAATGTCTGGAGGTTATATCAGTACTGGAGCGTTATAAGAGGGGCTGATATCAGTCACATATGATGTAATGTCTGGAGGTTTTATCAGTACTGGAGCGTTATAAGAGGGGCTAATATCAGTCACATATGATGTAATGTCTGGAGGTTATATCAGTACTGGAGCGTTATAAGAGGGGCTGATATCAGTCACATATGGTGTAATGTCTGGAGGTTATATCAGTACTGGAGCGTTATAAGAGCGGCTGATATCAGTCACATATGGTGTAATGTCTGGAGGTTATATCAGTACTGGAGCGTTATAAGAGGCTGATATCTGTCACATATGGTGTAATGTCTGGGGGTTATATCAGTACTGGAGCGTTATAAGAGCGGCTGATATCAGTCACATATGGTGTAATGTCTGGAGGTTATATCAGTACTGGAGCTTTATAAGAGGGGCTGATATCAGTCACATATGGTGTAATGTCTGGGGGTTATATCAGTACTGGAGCATTATAAGAGGCTGATATCAGTCACATATGGTGTAATCTCTGGAGGTTATATCAGTACTGGAGCGTTATAAGAGGCTGATATCAGTCACATATGGTGTAATGTCTGGAGGTTATATCAGTACTGGAGCGTTATAACAGGCTGATATCAGTCACATATGATGTAATGTCTGGAGGTTATATCAGTACTGGAGCGTTATAAGAGGAGCTGATATCAGTCACATATGATGTAATGTCTGGAGGTTATATCCGTACTGGAGCGTTATAAGAGGCTGATATCAGTCACATATGATGTAATGTCTGGAGGTTATATCAGTATGGAGCGTTATAAGAGGAGCTGATATCAGTCACAGTTGTTGTAATGTCTAGAGGTTATATCAGTACTGGAGCGTTATAAGAGGGGCTGATATCAGTCACATATGGTGTAATGTCTGGAGGTTATATCAGTACTGGAGCGTTATAAGAGGGGCTGATATCAGTCACATATGATGTAATGTCTGGAGGTTATATCAGTACTGGAGCGTTATAAGAGGGGCTGATATCAGTCACATATGGTGTAATGTCTGAAGGTTATATCAGTACTGGAGTGTTATAAGAGGAGCTGATATCAGTCACATATGGTGTAATGTCTGGAGGTTATATCAGTACTGGAGCGTTATAAGAGGAGCTGATATCAGTCACATATGATGTAATGTCTGCAGGTTATATCAGTACTGGAGCGTTATAAGAGGCTGATATCAGTCACATATGATGTAATGTCTGGAGGTTATATCAGTACTGGAGCGTTATAACAGGCTGATATGTCACATATGGTGTAATGTTTGGGGGTTATATCAGTACTGGAGCGTTATAAGAGGAGCTGATATCAGTCACATGTGGTGTAATGTCTGGAGGTTATATCAGTACTGGAGCGTTATAAGAGGCTGATATCAGTCACATATGATGTAATGTCTGGAGGTTATATCAGTACTGGAGCGTTATAAGAGGGCCGGATATCAGTCACATATGATGTAATGTCTGGAGGTTATATCAGTACTGGAGCTTTATAAGAGGCTGACATCCGTCACATATGATGTAATGTCTGGAGGTTATATCAGTACTGGAGCGTTATAAGAGGGGCTGATATCAGTCACATACGGTGTAATGTCTGGAGGTTATATCAGTACTGGAGCGTTATAAGGGGCTGATATCAGTCACATATGGTGTAATGTCTGGAGGTTATATCAGTACTGGAGCCTTATAACAGGCTGATATCAGTCACATATGATGTAATGTCTGGAGGTTATATCAGTACTGCAGCGTTATAAGAGGGGCTGATATCAGTCACATATGGTGTAATGTCTGGAGGTTATATCAGTACTGGAGCGTTATAAGAGGGGCTGATATCAGTCACATATGGTGTAATGTCTGGAGGTTATATCAGTACTGGAGCGTTATAAGAGGGGCTGATATCAGTCACATATGATGTAATGTCTGGAGGTTTTATCAGTACTGGAGCGTTATAAGAGGGGCTGATATCAGTCACATATGATGTAATGTCTGGAGGTTATATCAGTACTGGAGCGTTATAAGAGGGGCTGATATCAGTCACATATGATGTATTGTCTGGAGGTTATATCAGTACTGGAGCGTTATAAGAGGGGCTGATATCAGTCACATATGGTGTAATGTCTGGAGGTTATATCAGTACTGGAGCGTTATAAGAGCGGCTGATATCAGTCACATATGGTGTAATGTCTGGAGGTTATATCAGTACTGGAGCGTTATAAGAGGCTGATATCTGTCACATATGGTGTAATGTCTGGGGGTTATATCAGTACTGGAGCGTTATAAGAGCGGCTGATATCAGTCACATACGGTGTAATGTCTGGAGGTTATATCAGTACTGGAGCATTATAAGAGGCTGATATCAGTCACATATGGTGTAATGTGTGGAGGTTATATCAGTACTGGAGCGTTATAAGAGGGGCTGATATCAGTCACATATGGTGTAATCTCTGGAGGTTATATCAGTACTGGAGCGTTATAAGAGGCTGATATCAGTCACATATGGTGTAATGTCTGGAGGTTATATCAGTACTGGAGCGTTATAACAGGCTGATATCAGTCACATATGATGTAATGTCTGGAGGTTATATCAGTACTGGAGCGTTATAAGAGGCTGATATCTGTCACATATGGTGTAATGTCTGGGGGTTATATCAGTACTGGAGCGTTATAAGAGGCTGATATCTGTCACATATGGTGTAATGTCTGGGGGTTATATCAGTACTGGAGCGTTATAAGAGCGGCTAATATCAGTCACATATGGTGTAATGTCTGGAGGTTATATCAGTACTGGAGCTTTATAAGAGGGGCTGATATCAGTCACATATGGTGTAATGTCTGGGGGTTATATCAGTACTGGAGCATTATAAGAGGCTGATATCAGTCACATATGGTGTAATGTCTGGGGGTTATATCAGTACTGGAGCGTTATAAGAAGGGCTGATATCAGTCACATATGGTGTAATCTCTAGAGGTTATATCAGTACTGGAGCGTTATAACAGGCTGATATCAGTCACATATGATGTAATGTCTGGAGGTTATATCAGTACTGGAGCGTTATAACAGGCTGATATCAGTCACATATGATGTAATGTCTGGAGGTTATATCAGTACTGGAGCGTTATAAGAGGAGCTGATATCAGTCACATATGATGTAATGTCTGGAGGTTATATCCGTACTGGAGCGTTATAAGAGGCTGATATCAGTCACATATGATGTAATGTCTGGAGGTTATATCAGTACTGGAGCGTTATAAGAGGAGCTGATATCAGTCACATATGGTGTAATGTCTAGAGGTTATATCAGTACTGGAGCGTTATAAGAGGGGCTGATATCAGTCACATATGGTGTAATGTCTGGAGGTTATATCAGTACTGGAGCGTTATAAGAGGGGCTGATATCAGTCACATATGATGTAATGTCTGGAGGTTATATCAGTACTGGAGCGTTATAAGAGGGGCTGATATCAGTCACATATGGTGTAATGTCTGGAGGTTATATCAGTACTGGAGTGTTATAAGAGGCTGATATCAGTCACATATGGTGTAATGTCTGGAGGTTATATCAGTACTGGAGCGTTATAAGAGGAGCTGATATCAGTCACATATGGTGTAATATCTGGAGGTTATATCAGTACTGGAGCGTTATAAGAGGCTGATATCAGTCACATATGATGTAATGTCTGGAGGTTATATCAGTACTGGAGCGTTATAAGAGGCTGATATCAGTCACATATGGTGTAATGTCTGGAGGTTATATCAGTACTGGAGCGTTATAAGAGGGGCAGATATCAGTTACATATGATGTAATGTCTGGAGGTTATATCAGTACTGGAGCGTTATAAGAGGGGCAGATATCAGTCACATATGATGTAATGTCTGGAGGTTATATTAGTACTGGAGCGTTATAACAGGCTGATATCAGTCACATATTATGTAATGTCTGGAGGTTATATCAGTACTGGAGCGTTATAAGAGGCTGATATCAGTCACATACGGTGTAATGTCTGGAGGTTATATCAGTACTGGAGCGTTATAACAGGCTGATATCAGTCACATATGATGTAATGTCTGGAGGTTATATCAGTACTGGAGCGTTATAAGAGGCTGATATCAGTCACATATGGTGTAATGTCTGGAGGTTATATCAGTACTGGAGCGTTATAACAGGCTGATATCAGTCACATATGATGTAATGTCTGGAGGTTATATCAGTACTGGAGCGTTATAAGACTGGCTGATATCAGTCACATATGATGTAATGTCTGGAGGTTATATCCGTACTGGAGCGTTATAAGAGGGGCTGATATCAGTCACATATGATGTAATGTTTGGAGGTTACATCAGTACTGGAGCGTTATAAGAGGCTGATATCAGTCACATATGGTGTAATGTCTGGAGGTTATATCAGTCCTGGAGCATTATAAGAGGCTGATATCAGTCACATATGGTGTAATGTCTGGAGGTTATATCAGTCCTGGAGCGTTATAAGAGGCTGATATCAGTCACATATGATGTAATGTCTGGAGGTTATATCAGTCCTGGAGAGTTATAAGAGGCTGATATCAGTCACATATGGTGTAATGTCTGGAGCTTATATCAGTACTGGAGCGTTATAAGAGGCTGATATCAGTCACATATGGTGTAATGTCTGGAGGTTATATCAGTACTGGAGCGTTATAAAAGGCTGATATCAGTCACATATGGTGTAATGTCTGGGGGTTATATCAGTACTGGAGCGTTATAAAAGGCTGATATCAGTCACATATGGTGTAATGTCTGGAGGTTATATCAGTACTGGAGCGTTATAAGAGGCTGATATCAGTCACATATGATGTAATGTCTGGGGGTTATATCAGTACTGGAGCATTATAAAAGGCTGATATCAGTCACATATGGTGTAATGTCTGGAGGTTATATCAGTAGTGGAGCGTTATAAGAGGCTGATATCAGTCACATATGGTGTAATGTCTGGAGGTTATATCAGTACTGGAGCGTTATAAGAGGCTGATATCAGTCACATATGGTGTAATGTCTGGAGGTTATATAAGTACTGGAGCGTTATAAGAGGCTGATATCAGTCACATATGGTGTAATGTCTGGAGGTTATATAAGTACTGGAGCGTTATAAGAGGCTGATATCAGTCACATATGATGTAATGTCTGGGGGTTATATCAGTACTGGAGCGTTATAAGAGGCTGATATCAGTCACATATGATGTAATGTCTGGAGGTTATATCAGTACTGGAGCGTTATAAGAGGCTGATATCAGTCACATATGGTGTAATGTCTGGAGGTTATATAAGTACTGGAGCGTTATAAGAGGGGCTGATATCAGTCACATATGGTGTAATGTCTGGAGGTTATATCAGTACTGGAGCGTTATAAGATGGGCTGATATCAGTCACATATGGTGTAATGTCTGGAGGTTATATCAGTACTGGAGCGTTATAAGAGGCTGATATCAGTCACATATGATGTAATGTCTGGAGGTTATATCAGTACTGGAGCGTTATAAGAGGCTGATATCAGTCACATATGGTGTAATGTCTGGAGGTTATATCAGTACTGGAGCGTTATAAGAGGCTGATATCAGTCACATATGATGTAATGTCTGGAGGTTATATCAGTACTGGAGCGTTATAAGAGGCTGATATCAGTCACATATGATGTAATGTCTGGAGGTTATATCAGTACTGGAGCGTTATAAGAGGCTGATATCAGTCACATATGGTGTAATGTCTGGAGGTTATATCAGTAGTGGAGCGTTATAAGAGGCTGATATCAGTCACATATGGTGTAATGTCTGGAGGTTATATCAGTACTGGAGCGTTATAAGAGGGGCTCATATCAGTCACATATGATGTAATGTCTGGAGGTTATATCAGTACTGGAGCGTTATAAGAGGCTGATATCAGTCACATATGATGTAATGTCTGGAGGTTATATCAGTACTGGAGCGTTATAAGAGGCTGATATCAGTCACATATGATGTAATGTCTGGAGGTTATATCAGTACTGGAGCGTTATAAGAGGGGCTGATATCAGTCACATATGATGTAATGTCTGGAGGTTTTATCAGTACTGGAGCGTTATAAGAGGGGCTGATATCAGTCACATATGATGTAATGTCTGGAGGTTATATCAGTACTGGAGCGTTATAAGAGGGGCTGATATCAGTCACATATGATGTATTGTCTGGAGGTTATATCAGTACTGGAGCGTTATAAGAGGCTGATATCAGTCACATATGATGTATTGTCTGGAGGTTATATCAGTACTGGAGCGTTATAAGAGGGGCTGATATCAGTCACATATGATGTATTGTCTGGAGTTTTTATCAGTACTGGAGCGTTATAAGAGGGGCTGATATCAGTCACATATGATGTATTGTCTGGAGGTTATATCAGTACTGGAGCGTTATAAGAGGGGCTGATATCAGTCACATATGGTGTAATGTCTGGAGGTTATATCAGTACTGGAGCGTTATAAGAGGGGCTGATATCAGTCACATATGGTGTAATGTCTGGAGGTTATATCAGTACTGGAGCGTTATAAGAGGGGCTGATATCATTGACATATGATGTAATGTCTGGAGGTTATATCAGTACTGGAGCGTTATAAGATGGGCTGATATCAGTCACATATGGTGTAATGTCTGGAGGTTATATCAGTACTGGAGCGTTATAAGAGGCTGATATCAGTCACATATGGTGTAATGTCTGGAGGTTATATCAGTACTGGAGCTTTATAAGAGGCTGATATCAGTCACATATGATGTAATGTCTGGAGATTATATCAGTACTGGAGCGTTATAAGAGGCTGATATCAGTCACATATGATGTAATGTCTGGAGGTTATATCAGTACTGGAGCGTTATAAGAGGCTGATATCAGTCACATATGGTGTAATGTCTGGAGCTTATATCAGTACTGGAGCGTTATAAGAGCGGCTGATATCTGTCACATATGGTGTAATGTCTGGAGGTTATATCAGTACTGGAGCGTTATAAAAGGCTGATATCTGTCACATATGATGTAATGTCTGGAGGTTATATCAGTACTGGAGCGTTATAAGAGCGGCTGATATCAGTCACATATGGTGTAATGTCTGGAGGTTATATCAGTACTGGAGCGTTATAAGAGGGACTGAAATCAGTCACATATGATGTAATGTCTGGAGGTTATATCAGTACTGGAGCGTTATAAGATGGGCTGATATCAGTCACATATGGTGTAATGTCTGGAGGTTATATCAGTACTGGAGCGTTATAAGAGGCTGATATCAGTCACATATGATGTAATGTCTGGAGGTTATATCAGTACTGGAGCGTTATAAGAGGAGCTGATATCAGTCACATATGGTGTAATGTCTGGAGGTTATATCAGTACTGGAGCGTTATAAGAGGGGCTGATATCAGTCACATATGATGTAATGTCTGGAGGTTATATCAGTACTGGAGCTTTATAAGAGGAGCTGATATCAGTCACATATGATGTAATGTCTGGAGATTATATCAGTACTGGAGCGTTATAAGAGGCTGATATCAGTCACATATGATGTAATGTCTGGAGGTTATATCAGTACTGGAGCGTTATAAGAGGCTGATATCAGTCACATATGATGTAATGTCTGGAGGTTATATCAGTACTGGAGCGTTATAAGAGGCTGATATCAGTCACATATGATGTAATGTCTGGAGGTTATATCAGTACTGGAGCGTTATAAGAGGGGCTGATATCAGTCACATATGATGTAATGTCTGGAGGTTATATCAGTACTGGAGCGTTATAAGAGGCTGATATCAGTCACATATGATGTATTGTCTGGAGGTTATATCAGTACTGGAGCGTTATAAGAGGGGCTGATATCAGTCACATATGATGTATTGTCTGGAGGTTTTATCAGTACTGGAGCGTTATAAGAGAGGCTGATATCAGTCACATATGGTGTAATGTCTGGAGGTTATATCAGTACTGGAGCGTTATAAGAGGGGCTGATATCAGTCACATATGGTGTAATGTCTGGAGGTTATATCAGTACTGGAGCGTTATAAGAGGGGCTGATATCAGTCACATATGGTGTAATGTCTGGAGGTTATATCAGTACTGGAGCGTTATAAGAGGGGCTGATATCAGTGACATATGATGTAATGTCTGGAGGTTATATCAGTACTGGAGCGTTATAAGATGGGCTGATATCAGTCACATATGGTGTAATGTCTGGAGGTTATATCAGTACTGGAGCGTTATAAGAGGCTGATATCAGTCACATATGGTGTAATGTCTGGAGGTTATATCAGTACTGGAGCTTTATAAGAGGCTGATATCAGTCACATATGATGTAATGTCTGGAGATTATATCAGTACTGGAGCGTTATAAGAGGCTGATATCAGTCACATATGATGTAATGTCTGGAGGTTATATCAGTACTGGAGCGTTATAAGAGGCTGATATCAGTCACATATGGTGTAATGTCTGGAGCTTATATCAGTACTGGAGCGTTATAAGAGCGGCTGATATCTGTCACATATGGTGTAATGTCTGGAGGTTATATCAGTACTGGAGCGTTATAAGAGGCTGATATCTGTCACATATGATGTAATGTCTGGAGGTTATATCAGTACTGGAGCGTTATAAGAGCGGCTGATATCAGTCACATATGGTGTAATCTCTGGAGGTTATATCAGTACTGGAGCGTTATAAGAGGGACTGAAATCAGTCACATATGATGTAATGTCTGGAGGTTATATCAGTACTGGAGCGTTATAAGAGGAGCTGATATCAGTCACATATGGTGTAATGTCTGGAGGTTATATCAGTACTGGAGCGTTATAAGAGGCTGATATCAGTTACATATGATGTAATGTCTGGAGGTTATATCAGTACTGGAGCGTTATAAGAGGGGCTGATATCAGTCACATGATGTAATGTCTGGAGGTTATATCAGTACTGGAGCGTTATAAGAGGCTGATATCAGTCACATATGATGTAATGTCTGGAGGTTATATCAGTAGTGGAGCGTTATAAGAGAGGCTGATATCAGTCACATATGGTGTAATGTCTGAAGGTTATATCAGTACTGGAGCGTTATAAGAGGGGATGATATCAGTCACATATGATGTAATGTCTGGAGGTTATATCAGTACTGGAGCGTTATAAGAGGGGCTGATATCAGTCACATATGATGTAATGTCTGGAGGTTATATCAGTACTGGAGCGTTATAAGAGGCTGATATCAGTCACATATGATGTAATGTCTGGAGGTTATATCAGTACTGGAGCGTTATAAGAGAGGCTGATACCAGTCACATATGGTGTAATGTCTGAAGGTTATATCAGTACTGGAGCGTTATAAGAGGGGCTGATATCAGTCACATATGATGTAATGTCTGGAGGTTATATCAGTACTGGAGCGTTATAAGAGGGGCTGATATCAGTCACATATGGTGTAATGTCTGGAGGTTATATCAGTACTGGAGCGTTATAAGAGGGGCTGATATCAGTCACATATGATGTAATGTCTGGAGGTTATATCAGTACTGGAGCGTTATAAGAGGCTGATATCAGTCACATATGATGTAATGTCTGGAGGTTATATCAGTACTGGAGCGTTATAAGAGAGGCTGATATCAGTCACATATGATGTAATGTCTGGAGGTTATATCAGTACTGGAGCGTTATAAGAGGCTGATATCAGTCACATATGATGTAATGTCTGGAGGTTATATCAGTACTGGAGCGTTATAAGAGGGGCTGATATCAGTCACATATGGTGTAATGTCTGAAGGTTATATCAGTACTGGAGCGTTATAAGAGGGGCTGATATCAGTCACATATGATGTAATGTCTGGAGGTTATATCAGTACTGGAGCGTTATAAGAGGGGCTGATATCAGTCACATATGGTGTAATGTCTGGAGGTTATATCAGTACAGGAGCGTTATAAGAGGGGCTGATATCAGTCACATATGATGTAATGTCTGGAGGTTATATCAGTACTGGAGCGTTATAAGAGGCTGATATCAGTCACATATGGTGTAATGTCTGGAGGTTATATCAGTACTGGAGCGTTATAAGAGGAGCTGATATCAGTCACATATGGTGTAATGTCTGGAGGTTATATCAGTACTGGAGCGTTATAAGAGGCTGATATCAGTCACATATGATGTAATGTCTAGAGGTTATATCAGTACTGGAGCGTTATAAGGGGCTGATATCAGTCACATATGATGTAATGTCTGGAGGTTATATCAGTACTGGAGCGTTATAAGAGGCTGATATCAGTCACATATGGTGTAATGTCTGGAGGTTATATCAGTACTGGAGCGTTATAAGAGGCTGATATCAGTCACATATGATGTAATGTCTAGAGGTTATATCAGTACTGGAGCGTTATAAGGGGCTGATATCAGTCACATATGATGTAATGTCTGGAGGTTATATCAGTACTGGAGCGTTATAAGAGGCTGATATCAGTCACATATGATGTAATGTCTGGAGGTTATATTAGTACTGGAGCGTTATAAGAGGCTGATATCAGTCACATATGATGTAATGTCTAGAGGTTATATCAGTACTGGAGCGTTATAAGGGGCTGATATCAGTCACATATGATGTAATGTCTGGAGGTTATATCAGTACTTGAGCGTTATAAGAGGCTGATATCTGTCACATATGGTGTAATGTCTGGGGGTTATATCAGTACTGGAGCGTTATAAGAGCGGCTGATATCAGTCACACATGGTTTAATGTCTGGAGGTTATATCAGTACTGGAGCTTTATAAGAGGGGCTGATATCAGTCACATATGGTGTAATGTCTGGGGTTTATATCAGTACTGGAGCATTATAAGAGGCTGATATCAGTCACATATGTTGTAATGTCTGGGGGTTATATCAGTACTGGAGCGTTATAAGAGGGGCTGATATCAGTCACATATGGTGTAATGTCTGGAGGTTATATCAGTACTGGAGCGTTATAAGAGGCTGATATCAGTCACATACGGTGTAATGTCTGGAGGTTATATCAGTACTGGAGCGTTATAAGAGGCTGATATCAGTCACATATGGTGTAATGTCTGGAGGTTATATCAGTACTGGAGCGTTATAACAGGCTGATATCAGTCACATATGATGTAATGTCTGGAGGTTATATCAGTACTGGAGCGTTATAAGAGGAGCTGATATCAGTCACATATGATGTAATGTCTGGAGGTTATATCCGTACTGGAGCGTTATAAGAGGCTGATATCAGTCACATATGATGTAATGTCTGGAGGTTATATCAGTACTGGAGCGTTATAAGAGGAGCTGATATCAGTCACATATGGTGTAATGTCTGGAGGTTATATCAGTACTTGAGCGTTATAAGAGGAGCTGATATCAGTCACATATGATGTAATGTCTGGAGGTTATATCAGTACTGGAGCGTTATAAGAGGGGCTGATATCAGTCACATATGGTGTAATGTCTGGAGGTTATATCAGTACTGGAGCGTTATAAGAGAGGCTGATATCAGTCACATATGGTGTAATGTCTGAAGGTTATATCAGTACTGGAGCGTTATAAGAGGGGCTGATATCAGTCACATAAGATGTAATGTCTGGAGGTTATATCAGTACTGGAGCGTTATAAGAGGGGCTGATATCAGTCACATATGGTGTAATGTCTGGAGGTTATATCAGTACTGGAGCGTTATAAGAGGGGCTGATATCAGTCACATATGATGTAATGTCTGGAGGTTATATCAGTACTGGAGCGTTATAAGAGGGGCTGATATCAGTCACATATGGTGTAATGTCTGGAGGTTATATCAGTACTGGAGCGTTATAAGAGGGGCTGATATCAGTCACATATGGTGTAATGTCTGGAGGTTATATCAGTACTGGAGCGTTATAAGAGGGGCTGATATCAGTCACATATGATGTAATGTCTGGAGGTTATATCAGTACTGGAGCGTTATAAGAGGAGCTGATATCAGTCACATATGGTGTAATGTCTGGAGGTTATATCAGTACTGGAGCGTTATAAGAGGCTGATATCAGTCACATATGGTGTAATGTCTGGAGGTTATATCAGTACTGGAGCGTTATAACAGGCTGATATCAGTCACATATGATGTAATGTCTGGAGGTTATATCAGTACTGGAGCGTTATAAGAGGAGCTGATATCAGTCACATATGATGTAATGTCTGGAGGTTATATCCGTACTGGAGCGTTATAAGAGGCTGATATCAGTCACATATGATGTAATGTCTGGAGGTTATATCAGTACTGGAGCGTTATAAGAGGAGCTGATATCAGTCACATATGGTGTAATGTCTGGAGGTTATATCAGTACTTGAGCGTTATAAGAGGAGCTGATATCAGTCACATATGATGTAATGTCTGGAGGTTATATCAGTACTGGAGCGTTATAAGAGGGGCTGATATCAGTCACATATGGTGTAATGTCTGGAGGTTATATCAGTACTGGAGCGTTATAAGAGAGGCTGATATCAGTCACATATGGTGTAATGTCTGAAGGTTATATCAGTACTGGAGCGTTATAAGAGGCTGATATCAGTCACATATGGTGTAATGTCTGGAGGTTATATCAGTACTGGAGCGTTATAAGAGGCTGATATCAGTCACATATGGTGTAATGTCTGGAGGTTATATCAGTACTGGAGCGTTATAAGAGGCTGATATCAGTCACATATGGTGTAATGTCTGGAGGTTATATCAGTACTGGAGCGTTATAAGAGAGGCTGATATCAGTCACATAAGATGTAATGTCTGGAGGTTATATCAGTACTGGAGCGTTATAAGAGGGGCTGATATCAGTCACATATGGTGTAATGTCTGGAGGTTATATCAGTACTGGAGCGTTATAAGAGGGGCTGATATCAGTCACATATGATGTAATGTCTGGAGGTTATATCAGTACTGGAGCGTTATAAGAGGGGCTGATATCAGTCACATATGATGTAATGCCTGGGGGTTATATCAGTACTGGAGCGTTATAAGAGGCTGATATCAGTCACATATGGTGTAATGTCTGGAGGTTATATCAGTACTGGAGCGTTATAAGAGAGGCTGATATCAGTCACATAAGATGTAATGTCTGGAGGTTATATCAGTACTGGAGCGTTATAAGAGGGGCTGATATCAGTCACATATGGTGTAATGTCTGGAGGTTATATCAGTACTGGAGCGTTATAAGAGGGGCTGATATCAGTCACATATGATGTAATGTCTGGAGGTTATATCAGTACTGGAGCGTTATAAGAGGGGCTGATATCAGTCACATATGGTGTAATGTCTGGAGGTTATATCAGTACTGGAGCGTTATAAGAGGGGCTGATATCAGTCACATATGGTGTAATGTCTGGAGGTTATATCAGTACTGGAGCGTTATAAGAGGGGCTGATATCAGTCACATATGATGTAATGTCTGGAGGTTATATCAGTACTGGAGCGTTATAAGAGGAGCTGATATCAGTCACATATGGTGTAATGTCTGGAGGTTATATCAGTACTGGAGCGTTATAAGAGGCTGATATCAGTCACATATGGTGTAATGTCTGGAGGTTATATCAGTACTGGAGCGTTATAAGAGGAGCTGATATCAGTCACATATGGTGTAATGTCTGGAGGTTATATCAGTACTGGAGCGTTATAAGAGGCTGATATCAGTCACATATGATGTAATGTCTAGAGGTTATATCAGTACTGGAGCGTTATAAGAGGGGCTGATATCAGTCACATATGATGTAATGTCTGGAGGTTATATCAGTACTGGAGCGTTATAAGAGGCTATCAGTCACATATGATGTAATGTCTGGAGGTTATATTAGTACTGGAGCGTTATAAGAGAGGCTGATATCAGTCACATATGGTGTAATGTCTGGAGGTTATATCAGTACTTGAGCGTTATAAGAGGCTGATATCAGTCACATATGGTGTAATGTCTGGAAGTTATATCAGTACTGGAGCGTTATAAGAGGCTGATATCTGTCACATATGGTGTAATGTCTGGGGGTTATATCAGTACTGGAGCGTTATAAGAGCGGCTGATATCAGTCACATATGGTGTAATGTCTGGAGGTTATATCAGTACTGGAGCTTTATAAGAGGGGCTGATATCAGTCACATATGGTGTAATGTCTGGGGTTTATATCAGTACTGGAGCATTATAAGAGGCTGATATCAGTCACAAATGGTGTAATGTCTGGGGGTTATATCAGTACTGGAGCGTTATAAGAGGGGCTGATATCAGTCACATATGATGTAATGTCTGGAGGTTATATCAGTACTGGAGCATTATAAGAGGCTGATATCAGTCACATATGATGTAATGTCTGGAGGTTATATCAGTACTGGAGCGTTATAAGAGGGGCTGATATCAGTCACATACGGTGTAATGTCTGGAGGTTATATCAGTACTGGAGCGTTATAAGAGGCTGATATCAGTCACATATGGTGTAATGTCTGGAGGTTATATCAGTACTAGAGCGTTATAACAGGCTGATATCAGTCACATATGATGTAATGTCTGGAGGTTATATCAGTACTGGAGCGTTATAAGAGGAGCTGATATCAGTCACATATGATGTAATGTCTGGAGGTTATATCCATACTGGAGCGTTATAAGAGGCTGATATCAGTCACATATGATGTAATGTCTGGAGGTTATATCAGTACTGGAGCGTTATAAGAGGAGCTGATATCAGTCACATATGGTGTAATGTCTAGAGGTTATATCAGTACTGGAGCGTTATAAGAGGGGCTGATATCAGTCACATATGGTGTAATGTCTGGAGGTTATATCAGTACTGGAGAGTTATAAGAGGGGCTGATATCAGTCACATATGGTGTAATGTCTGGAGGTTATATCAGTACTGGAGCGTTATAAGAGGAGCTGATATCAGTCACATATGATGTAATGTCTGGAGGTTATATCAGTACTGGAGCGTTATAAGAGGGGCTGATATCAGTCACATATGATGTAATGTCTGGAGGTTATATCAGTACTGGAGCGTTATAAGAGGGGCTGATATCAGTCACATATGGTGTAATGTCTGGAGGTTATATCAGTACTGGAGTGTTATAAGAGGCTGACATGTCACATATGGTGTAATGTCTGGGGGTTATATCAGTACTGGAGCGTTATAAGAGGAGCTGATATCAGTCACATGTGGTGTAATGTCTGGAGGTTATATCAGTACTGGAGCGTTATAAGAGGCTGATATCAGTCACATATGATGTAATGTCTGGAGGTTATATCAGTACTGGAGCGTTATAAGAGGCTGATATCAGTCACATATGGTGTAATGTCTGGAGGTTATATCAGTACTGGAGAGTTATAAGAGGGGCTGATATCAGTCACATATGGTGTAATGTCTGGAGGTTATATCAGTACTGGAGCGTTATAAGAGGCTGATATCAGTCACATATGGTGTAATGTCTGGAGGTTATATCAGTACTGGAGAGTTATAAGAGGGGCTGATATCAGTCACATATGGTGTAATGTCTGGAGGTTATATCAGTACTGGAGCGTTATAAGACGCTGATATCAGTCACATACGGTGTAATGTCTGGAGGTTATATCAGTACTGGAGCGTTATAAGGGGCTGATATCAGTCACATATGGTGTAATGTCTGGAGGTTATATCAGTACTGGAGCGTTATAAGGGGCTGATATCAGTCACATATGGTGTAATGTCTGGAGGTTATATCAGTACTGGAGCGTTATAACAGGCTGATATCAGTCACATATGGTGTAATGTCTGGAGGTTATATCAGTACTGGAGCGTTATAAGAGGGGCTGATATTAGTCACATATGGTGTAATGTCTGGAGGTTATATCAGTACTGGAGCTTTATAAGAGGGGCTGATATCAGTCACATATGGTGTAATGTCTGGAGGTTATATCAGTAATGGAGCGTTATAAGAGGAGCTGATATCAGTCACATATGGTGTAATGTCTAGAGGTTATATCAGTACTGGAGCGTTATAAGAGGGGCTGATATCAGTCACATATGGTGTAATGTCTGGAGGTTATATCAGTACTGGAGAGTTATAAGAGGAGCTGATATCAGTCACATATGATGTAATGTCTGGAGGTTATATCAGTACTGGAGAGTTATAAGAGGAGCTGATATCAGTCACATATGGTGTAATGTCTGGAGGTTATATCAGTACTGGAGAGTTATAAGAGGGGCTGATATCAGTCACATATGGTGTAATGTCTGGAGGTTATATCAGTACTGGAGAGTTATAAGAGGAGCTGATATCAGTCACATATGGTGTAATGTCTGGAGGTTATATCAGTACTGGAGCGTTATAAGAGGAGCTGATATCAGTCACATATGATGTAATGTCTGGAGGTTATATCAGTACTGGAGCGTTATAAGAGGCTGATATCAGTCACATATGGTGTAATGTCTGGAGGTTATATCAGTACTGGAGGTTTATAAGAGGGGCAGATATCAGTCACATATGATGTAATGTCTGGAGGTTATATCAGTACTGGAGCGTTATAAGAGGCTGATATCAGTTACATATGGTGTAATATCTGGAGGTTATATCAGTACTGGAGCATTATAAGAGAGGCTGATATCAGTCACATATGATGTAATGTCTGGAGGTTATATCAGTACTGGAGCGTTATAAGAGGCTAAGATCAGTCACATATGGTGTAATGTCTGGAGGTTATATCAGTACTGGAGCGTTATAAGAGGGGCAGATATCAGTCACATATGGTGTAATGTCTGGAGGTTATATTAGTACTGGAGCGTTATAACAGGCTGATATCAGTCACATATGATGTAATGTCTGGAGGTTATATCAGTACTGGAGCGTTATAACAGGCTGATATCAGTCACATATGATGTAATGTCTGGAGGTTATATCAGTACTGGAGCGTTATAAGAGGGGCTGATATCAGTCACATATGGTGTAATGTCTGGAGGTTATATTAGTACTGGAGCGTTATAACAGGCTGATATCAGTCGCATATGATGTAATGTCTGGAGGTTATATCAGTACTGGAGCGTTATAAGAGGGGCTGATATCAGTCACATATGGTGTAATGTCTGGAGGTTATATCAGTACTGGAGCGTTATAAGAGGAGCTGATATCAGTCACATATGATGTAATGTCTGGAGGTTATATCAGTACTGGAGCGTTATAAGTGGGGCTGATATCAGTCACATATGGTGTAATGTCTGGAGGTTATATCAGTACTGGAGCGTTATAACAGGCTGATATCAGTCACATATGATGTAATGTCTGGAGGTTATATCAGTACTGGAGCGTTATAAGGGGCTGATATCAGTCACATATGGTGTAATGTCTGGAGGTTATATTAGTACTGGAGCATTATAACAGGCTGATATCAGTCACATATGATGTAATGTCTGGAGGTTATATCAGTACTGGAGCGTTATAAGAGACTGATATCAGTCACATATGATGTAATGTCTGGAGGTTATATCAGTACTGGAGCGTTATAAGAGGAGCTGATATCAGTCACATATGATGTAATGTCTGGAGGTTATATCCGTACTGGAGCGTTATAAGAGGCTGATATCAGTCACATATGATGTAATGTCTGGAGGTTATATCAGTACTGGAGCGTTATAAGAGGAGCTGATATCAGTCACATATGGTGTAATGTCTGGAGGTTATATCAGTACTTGAGCATTATAAGAGGAGCTGATATCAGTCACATATGATGTAATGTCTGGAGGTTATATCAGTACTGGAGCGTTATAAGAGGGGCTGATATCAGTCACATATGGTGTAATGTCTGAAGGTTATATCAGTACTGGAGCGTTATAAGAGGGGCTGATATCAGTCACATAAGATGTAATGTCTGGAGGTTATATCAGTACTGGAGCGTTATAAGAGGGGCTGATATCAGTCACATATGGTGTAATGTCTGGAGGTTATATCAGTACTGGAGCGTTATAAGAGAGGCTGATATCAGTCACATATGGTGTAATGTCTGAAGGTTATATCAGTACTGGAGCGTTATAAGACGGGCTGATATCAGTCACATAAGATGTAATGTCTGGAGGTTATATCAGTACTGGAGCGTTATAAGAGGGGCTGATATCAGTCACATATGGTGTAATGTCTGGAGGTTATATCAGTACTGGAGCGTTATAAGAGGGGCTGATATCAGTCACATAAGATGTAATGTCTGGAGGTTATATCAGTACTGGAGCGTTATAAGAGGAGCTGATATCAGTCACATATGGTGTAATGTCTGGAGGTTATATCAGTACTGGAGCGTTATAAGAGGGGCTGATATCAGTCACATATGATGTAATGTCTGGAGGTTATATCAGTACTGGAGCGTTATAAGAGGGGCTGATATCAGTCACATATGGTGTAATGTCTGGAGGTTATATCAGTACTGGAGCGTTATAAGAGGGGCTGATATCAGTCACATATGGTGTAATGTCTGGAGGTTGTATCAGTACTGGAGCGTTATAAGAGGGGCTGATATCAGTCACATATGATGTAATGTCTGGAGGTTATATCAGTACTGGAGCGTTATAAGAGGTGCTGATATCAGTCACATATGGTGTAATGTCTGGAGGTTATATCAGTACTGGAGCGTTATAAGAGGAGCTGATATCAGTCACATATGGTGTAATGTCTGGAGGTTATATCAGTACTGGAGCGTTATAAGAGGCTGATATCAGTCACATATGATGTAATGTCTAGAGGTTATATCAGTACTGGAGCGTTATAAGAGCGGCTGATATCAGTCACATATGGTGTAATGTCTGGAGGTTATATCAGTACTGGAGCGTTATAAGAGGGGCTGATATCAGTCACATATGATGTAATGTCTGGAGGTTATATCAGTACTGGAGCGTTATAAGAGGCTATCAGTCACATGATGTAATGTCTGGAGGTTATATTAGTACTGGAGCGTTATAAGAGAGGCTGATATCAGTCACATATGGTGTAATGTCTGGAGGTTATATCAGTACTTGAGCGTTATAAGAGGAGCTGATATCAGTCACATATGATGTAATGTCTGGAGGTTATATCAGTACTGGAGCGTTATAAGAGGCTGATATCAGTTACATATGGTGTAATATCTGGAGGTTATATCAGTACTGGAGCATTATAAGAGAGGCTGATATCAGTCACATATGATGTAATGTCTGGAGGTTATATCAGTACTGGAGCGTTATAAGAGGCTAAGATCAGTCACATATGGTGTAATGTCTGGAGGTTATATCAGTACTGGAGCGTTATAAGAGGGGCAGATATCAGTCACATATGGTGTAATGTCTGGAGGTTATATTAGTACTGGAGCGTTATAACAGGCTGATATCAGTCACATAAGATGTAATGTCTGGAGGTTATATCAGTACTGGAGCGTTATAACAGGCTGATATCAGTCACATATGATGTAATGTCTGGAGGTTATATCAGTACTGGAGCGTTATAAGAGGGGCTGATATCAGTCACATATGGTGTAATGTCTGGAGGTTATATTAGTACTGGAGCGTTATAAGAGGCTGATATCAGTCACATATGATGTAATGTCTGGAGGTTATATCAGTACTGGAGCGTTATAAGAGACTGATATCAGTCACATATTATGTAATGTCTGGAGGTTATATCAGTACTGGAGCGTTATAAGAGGGGCTGATATCAGTCACATATGGTGTAATGTCTGGAGGTTATATTAGTACTGGAGCATTATAACAGGCTGATATCAGTCACATATGATGTAATGTCTGGAGGTTATATCAGTACTGGAGCGTTATAAGAGACTGATATCAGTCACATATGATGTAATGTCTGGAGGTTATATCAGTACTGGAGCGTTATAAGAGGAGCTGATGTCAGTCACATATGGTGTAATGTCTGGAGGTTATATTAGTACTGGAGCGTTATAAGAGGCTGATATCAGTCACATATGATGTAATGTCTGGAGGTTATATCAGTACTGGAGCGTTATAAGAGGGGCTGATATCAGTCACATATGGTGTAATGTCTGGAGGTTATATTAGTACTGGAGCGTTATAAGAGGCTGATATCAGTCACATATGATGTAATGTCTGGAGGTTATATCAGTACTGGAGCGTTATAAGAGACTGATATCAGTCACATATTATGTAATGTCTGGAGGTTATATCAGTACTGGAGCGTTATAAGAGGGGCTGATATCAGTCACATATGGTGTAATGTCTGGAGGTTATATTAGTACTGGAGCATTATAACAGGCTGATATCAGTCACATATGATGTAATGTCTGGAGGTTATATCAGTACTGGAGCGTTATAAGAGACTGATATCAGTCACATATGATGTAATGTCTGGAGGTTATATCCGTACTGGAGCGTTATAAGAGGCTGATATCAGTCACATATGATGTAATGTCTGGAGGTTATATCAGTACTGGAGCGTTATAAGAGGAGCTGATATCAGTCACATATGGTGTAATGTCTGGAGGTTATATCAGTACTGGAGCGTTATAAGAGGGGCTGATATCAGTCACATATGGTGTAATGTCTGGAGGTTATATCAGTACTGGAGCGTTATAAGAGAGGCTGATATCAGTCACATATGGTGTAATGTCTGAAGGTTATATCAGTACTGGAGCGTTATAAGAGACTGATATCAGTCACATATGATGTAATGTCTGGAGGTTATATCAGTACTGGAGCGTTATAAGAGGGGCTGATATCAGTCACATATGGTGTAATGTCTGGAGGTTATATTAGTACTGGAGCATTATAACAGGCTGATATCAGTCACATATGATGTAATGTCTGGAGGTTATATCAGTACTGGAGCGTTATAAGAGACTGATATCAGTCACATATGATGTAATGTCTGGAGGTTATATCAGTACTGGAGCGTTATAAGAGGAGCTGATGTCAGTCACATATGGTGTAATGTCTGGAGGTTATATTAGTACTGGAGCGTTATAAGAGGCTGATATCAGTCACATATGATGTAATGTCTGGAGGTTATATCAGTACTGGAGCGTTATAAGAGGGGCTGATATCAGTCACATATGGTGTAATGTCTGGAGGTTATATTAGTACTGGAGCGTTATAAGAGGCTGATATCAGTCACATATGATGTAATGTCTGGAGGTTATATCAGTACTGGAGCGTTATAAGAGACTGATATCAGTCACATATTATGTAATGTCTGGAGGTTATATCAGTACTGGAGCGTTATAAGAGGGGCTGATATCAGTCACATATGGTGTAATGTCTGGAGGTTATATTAGTACTGGAGCATTATAACAGGCTGATATCAGTCACATATGATGTAATGTCTGGAGGTTATATCAGTACTGGAGCGTTATAAGAGACTGATATCAGTCACATATGATGTAATGTCTGGAGGTTATATCCGTACTGGAGCGTTATAAGAGGCTGATATCAGTCACATATGATGTAATGTCTGGAGGTTATATCAGTACTGGAGCGTTATAAGAGGAGCTGATATCAGTCACATATGGTGTAATGTCTGGAGGTTATATCAGTACTGGAGCGTTATAAGAGGGGCTGATATCAGTCACATATGGTGTAATGTCTGAAGGTTATATCAGTACTGGAGCGTTATAAGAGGGGCTGATATCAGTCACATAAGATGTAATGTCTGGAGGTTATATCAGTACTGGAGCGTTATAAGAGGAGCTGATATCAGTCACATATGGTGTAATGTCTGGAGGTTATATCAGTACTGGAGCGTTATAAGAGAGGCTGATATCAGTCACATATGGTGTAATGTCTGAAGGTTATATCAGTACTGGAGCGTTATAAGAGGGGCTGATATCAGTCACATAAGATGTAATGTCTGGAGGTTATATAAGTACTGGAGCGTTATAAGAGGGGCTGATATCAGTCACATATGATGTAATGTCTGGAGGTTATATCAGTACTGGAGCGTTATAAGAGGGGCTGATATCAGTCACATATGATGTAATGTCTGGAGGTTATATCAGTACTGGAGCGTTATAAGAGGGGCTGATATCAGTCACATATGGTGTAATGTCTGGAGGTTATATCAGTACTGGAGCGTTATAAGAGGGGCTGATATCAGTCACATATGGTGTAATGTCTGGAGGTTATATCAGTACTGGAGCGTTATAAGAGGGGCTGATATCAGTCACATATGGTGTAATGTCTGGAGGTTATATCAGTACTGGAGCGTTATAAGAGGGGCTGATATCAGTCACATATGGTGTAATGTCTGGAGGTTATATCAGTACTGGAGCGTTATAAGAGGCTGATATCAGTCACATATGATGTAATGTCTAGAGGTTATATCAGTACTGGAGCGTTATAAGAGCGGCTGATATCAGTCACATATGGTGTAATGTCTGGAGGTTATATCAGTACTGGAGCGTTATAAGAGGGGCTGATATCAGTCACATATGATGTAATGTCTGGAGGTTATATCAGTACTGGAGCGTTATAAGAGGCTATCAGTCACATGATGTAATGTCTGGAGGTTATATTAGTACTGGAGCGTTATAAGAGAGGCTGATATCAGTCACATATGGTGTAATGTCTGGAGGTTATATCAGTACTTGAGCGTTATAAGAGGAGCTGATATCAGTCACATATGATGTAATGTCTGGAGGTTATATCAGTACTGGAGCGTTATAAGAGGCTGATATCAGTTACATATGGTGTAATATCTGGAGGTTATATCAGTACTGGAGCATTATAAGAGAGGCTGATATCAGTCACATATGATGTAATGTCTGGAGGTTATATCAGTACTGGAGCGTTATAAGAGGGGCAGATATCAGTCACATATGGTGTAATGTCTGGAGGTTATATTAGTACTGGAGCGTTATAACAGGCTGATATCAGTCACATAAGATGTAATGTCTGGAGGTTATATCAGTACTGGAGCGTTATAACAGGCTGATATCAGTCACATATGATGTAATGTCTGGAGGTTATATCAGTACTGGAGCGTTATAAGAGGGGCTGATATCAGTCACATATGGTGTAATGTCTGGAGGTTATATTAGTACTGGAGCGTTATAAGAGGCTGATATCAGTCACATATGATGTAATGTCTGGAGGTTATATCAGTACTGGAGCGTTATAAGAGACTGATATCAGTCACATATTATGTAATGTCTGGAGGTTATATCAGTACTGGAGCGTTATAAGAGGGGCTGATATCAGTCACATATGGTGTAATGTCTGGAGGTTATATTAGTACTGGAGCATTATAACAGGCTGATATCAGTCACATATGATGTAATGTCTGGAGGTTATATCAGTACTGGAGCGTTATAAGAGACTGATATCAGTCACATATGATGTAATGTCTGGAGGTTATATCAGTACTGGAGCGTTATAAGAGGAGCTGATATCAGTCACATATGGTGTAATGTCTGGAGGTTATATTAGTACTGGAGCGTTATAAGAGGCTGATATCAGTCACATATGATGTAATGTCTGGAGGTTATATCAGTACTGGAGCGTTATAAGAGGGGCTGATATCAGTCACATATGGTGTAATGTCTGGAGGTTATATTAGTACTGGAGCGTTATAAGAGGCTGATATCAGTCACATGATGTAATGTCTGGAGGTTATATCAGTACTGGAGCGTTATAACAGGCTGATATCAGTCACATATGATGTAATGTCTGGAGGTTATATCAGTACTGGAGCGTTATAAGAGGGGCTGATATCAGTCACATATGGTGTAATGTCTGGAGGTTATATCAGTACTGGAGCGTTATAAGAGGGGCTGATATCAGTCACATATGGTGTAATGTCTGGAGGTTATATCAGTACTGGAGCGTTATAAGAGAGGCTGATATCAGTCACATATGGTGTAATGTCTGAAGGTTATATCAGTACTGGAGCGTTATAAGAGGGGCTGATATCAGTCACATAAGATGTAATGTCTGGAGGTTATATCAGTACTGGAGCGTTATAAGAGGGGCTGATATCAGTCACATATGATGTAATGTCTGGAGGTTATATCAGTACTGGAGCGTTATAAGAGGGGCTGATATCAGTCACATATGATGTAATGTCTGGAGGTTATATCAGTACTGGAGCGTTATAAGAGGCTGATATCAGTTACATATGGTGTAATATCTGGAGGTTATATCAGTACTGGAGCATTATAAGAGAGGCTGATATCAGTCACATATGATGTAATGTCTGGAGGTTATATCAGTACTGGAGCGTTATAAGAGGGGCAGATATCAGTCACATATGGTGTAATGTCTGGAGGTTATATTAGTACTGGAGCGTTATAACAGGCTGATATCAGTCACATAAGATGTAATGTCTGGAGGTTATATCAGTACTGGAGCGTTATAACAGGCTGATATCAGTCACATATGATGTAATGTCTGGAGGTTATATCAGTACTGGAGCGTTATAAGAGGGGCTGATATCAGTCACATATGGTGTAATGTCTGGAGGTTATATTAGTACTGGAGCGTTATAAGAGGCTGATATCAGTCACATATGATGTAATGTCTGGAGGTTATATCAGTACTGGAGCGTTATAAGAGACTGATATCAGTCACATATTATGTAATGTCTGGAGGTTATATCAGTACTGGAGCGTTATAAGAGGGGCTGATATCAGTCACATATGGTGTAATGTCTGGAGGTTATATTAGTACTGGAGCATTATAACAGGCTGATATCAGTCACATATGATGTAATGTCTGGAGGTTATATCAGTACTGGAGCGTTATAAGAGACTGATATCAGTCACATATGATGTAATGTCTGGAGGTTATATCAGTACTGGAGCGTTATAAGAGGAGCTGATATCAGTCACATATGGTGTAATGTCTGGAGGTTATATTAGTACTGGAGCGTTATAAGAGGCTGATATCAGTCACATATGATGTAATGTCTGGAGGTTATATCAGTACTGGAGCGTTATAAGAGGGGCTGATATCAGTCACATATGGTGTAATGTCTGGAGGTTATATTAGTACTGGAGCGTTATAAGAGGCTGATATCAGTCACATGATGTAATGTCTGGAGGTTATATCAGTACTGGAGCGTTATAACAGGCTGATATCAGTCACATATGATGTAATGTCTGGAGGTTATATCAGTACTGGAGCGTTATAAGAGGGGCTGATATCAGTCACATATGGTGTAATGTCTGGAGGTTATATCAGTACTGGAGCGTTATAAGAGGGGCTGATATCAGTCACATATGGTGTAATGTCTGGAGGTTATATCAGTACTGGAGCGTTATAAGAGAGGCTGATATCAGTCACATATGGTGTAATGTCTGAAGGTTATATCAGTACTGGAGCGTTATAAGAGGGGCTGATATCAGTCACATAAGATGTAATGTCTGGAGGTTATATCAGTACTGGAGCGTTATAAGAGGGGCTGATATCAGTCACATATGATGTAATGTCTGGAGGTTATATCAGTACTGGAGCGTTATAAGAGGGGCTGATATCAGTCACATATGATGTAATGTCTGGAGGTTATATCAGTACTGGAGCGTTATAAGAGGGGCTGATATCAGTCACATATGGTGTAATGTCTGGAGGTTATATCAGTACTGGAGCGTTATAAGAGGGGCTGATATCAGTCACATATGGTGTAATGTCTGGAGGTTATATCAGTACTGGAGCGTTATAAGAGGGGCTGATATCCGTCACATATGATGTAATGTCTGGAGGTTATATCAGTACTGGAGCGTTATAAGAGGCTGATATCAGTCACATATGGTGTAATGTCTGGAGGTTATATCAGTACTGGAGCGTTATAAGAGCGGCTGATATCAGTCACATATGGTGTAATGTCTGGAGGTTATATCAGTACTGGAGCGTTATAAGAGGAGCTGATATCAGTCACATATGGTGTAATGTCTGGAGGTTATATCAGTACTGGAGCGTTATAAGAGGCTGATATCAGTCACATATGATGTAATGTCTAGAGGTTATATCAGTACTGGAGCGTTATAAGAGGGGCTGATATCAGTCACATATGGTGTAATGTCTGGAGGTTATATCAGTACTGGAGCGTTATAAGAGGCTGATATCAGTCACATATGATGTAATGTCTAGAGGTTATATCAGTACTGGAGCGTTATAAGAGAGGCTGATATCAGTCACATATGGTGTAATGTCTGGAGGTTATATCAGTACTTGAGCGTTATAAGAGGCTGATATCAGTCACATATGGTGTAATGTCTGGAAGTTATATCAGTACTGGAGCGTTATAAGAGGCTGATATCAGTCACATATGGTGTAATGTCTGGAGGTTATATCAGTACTGGAGCGTTATAAGAGCGGCTGATATCAGTCACATATGGTGTAATGTCTGGAGGTTATATCAGTACTGGAGCTTTATAAGAGGGGCTGATATCAGTCACATATGGTGTAATGTCTGGGGTTTATATCAGTACTGGAGCATTATAAGAGGCTGATATCAGTCACATATGGTGTAATGTCTGGGGGTTATATCAGTACTGGAGCGTTATAAGAGGGGCTGATATCAGTCACATATGATGTAATGTCTGGAGGTTATATCAGTACTGGAGCGTTATAAGAGGCTGATATCAGTCACATACGGTGTAATGTCTGGAGGTTATATCAGTACTGGAGCGTTATAAGAGGGGCTGATATCAGTCACATATGGTGTAATGTCTGGAGGTTATATCAGTACTGGAGCGTTATAAGAGGCTGATATCAGTCACATATGGTGTAATGTCTGGAGGTTATATCAGTACTGGAGCGTTATAAAGGGCTGATATCAGTCACATATGGTGTAATGTCTGGAGGTTATATCAGTACTGGAGCGTTATAAGAGGCTGATATCAGTCACATATGGTGTAATGTCTGGCTGTCGTTCGGTCTGGTGCAGACACTGCAGGCTGTTTGGTCTTTACCCGCGGTTTCGGTGCCAGTTTTTACCTCTTCGGGTCGGTCTCGGCAGCCATTGCTCAGTTGCGTCACTATCGGGGGCCAGTGACCGCTGCAGCTGATCAGGTACAGAACCTGTTAATGCACATTAGGCATCTTAAAGGCACAGTGCGGAGGTTTGCGGGTCTTGAGCAGTCGGCGCTTTCTTCTTCCGTTTTACACAACAGCTACGTATTGCGTTATTGAATTTTTATTGAGACAAATGGGTGGAGCCAGAAGAGGCCGCAATCACCAGTGTATTACCTTTGCCTGTAATGTGCCATATTCAGCGCCTCCTGCAGGGGGCACAGCGCAGACTTACAGCTCGTACTGCAGAGAACCAGGAGTGCTGAGGCCGGTGCCGCCTGCTGTGGAGATGGAGGGGCCTTTACATTGCACCGGGTGGTAGGGTCCTATCACACCATTACCTTCCTCCCCCCAGAGGGCGCTGTGCTTACTGCTCCGGGGTCATTGTCTGGCCCTGCACGTATCACTAGTTATTACCATGAAGACGGGCACAGCAGCGACAGAGCGCAAGGCTGTGCTTTGCGGCCCCTCTGAGCCTGGGGGGCTTCACAGTTAGTTCCAGACCTACAGAAGCCATTTACTGCCTCCCCTCCCCCGCCAGTTCCTTTATTGGAGACTGATAGTAATGCACTGAGCGGTGCTGCCACCTAGTGGTCGCTCCGAGCACTTTCAGGACCAGACAGAATAATGAAGTCACAGGAGTTTGCTCCGAAATTTATTCCTCTGAGAAAAGAAAAATGTACAAATGTAGAAAGGTGGGGTGCCGCGTCTCTATTACTGAGGGGGCACGGTTACGCACCCCCCACATACAAACATCGCACGAAACAGGTATTTACACTGTACAGGGGTATAATACATATCTACACAGCGTCGGGGACCGCCCTGCTCCCTCCGCGGACCACCTCTGCCCCCCAGAGGGGAAAGTTCATACTGATTCATCCATCCGGCCGCTGCTCCCTTCACTCCATCTCTGTGAAGCGCGCGAACATGGCTTTCCTGACGGCGTCCTTGTAAGAGTCCGACGTGTTCACACCGTACGAGCTTCCCTTAGCTCCGAGCCCCGCGCCCCTCATCCTGACCTGCGCCTGCAAACACACGGGACCGTGACCGGCCAGAAACCAGCCCGAGGCGACCTCCGGGGAGGGAGGCGACGACCGCAACGCAGAGAGGGAGGGAGAGAGGAAACAGCAGCAACGCAGAGAGGGGAGGGAGGGAGGGAGGCGACGCAGCAGCGCAGAGAGGGAGGGAGGGAGGCGACGCAGCAGCGCAGAGAGGGAGGGAGGCGACGCAGCAGCGCAGAGAGGGAGGGAGGGAGGCGACGACAGCAACGCAGAGAGAGAGGAAACAGCAGCACAGAGAGGGAGGGAGAGGGAGAGGCGACGACAGCAACGCAGAGAGGGAGGGAGAGAGGAAACAGCAGCACAGAGAGGGAGGGAGAGGGAGAGGCGACGACAGCAACGCAGAGAGGGAGGGAGGGAAAGAGGCGACGCAGCAGCGCAGAGAGGGAGGGAGAGAGGAAACAGCAGCACAGAGAGGGAGGGAGAGAAGCGACGACAGCAACGCAGAGAGAGAGGAAACAGCAGCACAGAGAGGGGAGGGAGGGAGAGGCGACGACCGCAACGCAGAGAGGGAGGGAGAGAGGAAACGGCAGCAACACAGAGAGGGGAGGGAGAGAGGGAGGCGACGCAGCAGCGCAGAGAGGGAGGGAGGGAGGCGACGCAGCAGCGCAGAGAGGGAGGGAGAGAAGCGACGACAGCAACGCAGAGAGAGAGGAAACAGCAGCACAGAGAGGGGAGGGAGAGGGAGAGGCGACGACAGCAACGCAGAGAGGGAGGGAGAGAGGAAACAGCAGCAAGGAGAGGGAGGGAGAGGGAGAGGCGACGACAGCAACGCAGAGAGGGAGGGAGGGAAAGAGGCGACGCAGCAGCGCAGAGAGGGAGGGAGAGGAAACAGCAGCACAGAGAGGGGAGGGAGAGGCGACGACCGCAACGCAGAGAGGGAGGGAGAGAGGAAACAGCAGCACAGAGAGGGAGGGAGAGAGGGAGGGAGAGAGGGAGAGGCGACGACAGCAACGCAGAGAGGGAGGGGAGGGAAGAGGCGACGCAGCAGCGCAGAGAGGGAGGGAGGAAACAGCAGCACAGAGAGGGAGGGAGAGAGGGAGGCGACGACAGCAACGCAGAGAGGGAGGCGACGCAGCAACGCAGAGAGGGGAGGGAGGGAGGGAGGGAGGCGACGCAGCAGCGCAGAGAGGGCGGGAGGGAGGGAGGCGACGCAGCAGCGCAGAGAGGGAGGGAGGGAGAGAAGCGACGACAGCAACGCAGAGAGAGGAAACCGCAGCACAGAGAGGGGAGGGAGAGGCGACGACCGCAACGCAGAGAGGGAGGGAGAGAGGAAACAGCAGCACAGAGAGGGAGGGAGAGGGAGAGGCGACGACAGCAACGCAGAGAGGGAGAGAGGAAACAGCAGCACAGAGAGGGAGGGAGAGAGGGAGGCGACGACAGCAACGCAGAGAGGGAGGCGACGCAGCAACGCAGAGAGGGGAGGGAGAGAGGGAGGCGACGCAGCAGCGCAGAGAGGGAGGGAGGGAACAGCAGCGCAGAGAGGGAGGGAGAGAGGGAGGCGACGACAGCAACGCAGAGAGGGGAGGGAGAGAGGGAGGCGACGACAGCAACGCAGAGAGGGGAGGGAGAGAGGGAGGCGACGACAGCAACGCAGAGAGGGAGGCGACGCAGCAACGCAGAGAGGGGAGGGAGGGAGGGAGGGAGGCGACGCAGCAGCGCAGAGAGGGCGGGAGGGAGGGAGGCGACGCAGCAGCGCAGAGAGGAGGGAGGGAGGGAAGCGACGACAGCAACGCAGAGAGAGGAAACCGCAGCACAGAGAGGGGAGGGAGAGGCGACGACCGCAACGCAGAGAGGGAGGGAGAGAGGAAACAGCAGCACAGAGAGGGAGGGAGAGGGAGAGGGCGACGACAGCAACGCAGAGAGGGAGAGAGGAAACAGCAGCACAGAGAGGGAGGGAGAGAGGGAGGCGACGACAGCAACGCAGAGAGGGAGGCGACGCAGCAACGCAGAGAGGGGAGGGAGAGAGGGAGGCGACGCAGCAGCGCAGAGAGGGAGGGAGGGAACAGCAGCGCAGAGAGGGGAGGGAGAGAGGGAGGCGACGACAGCAACGCAGAGAGGGGAGGGAGAGAGGAGGCGACGACAGCAACGCAGAGAGGGGAGGGGAGAGAGGGAGGCGACGACAGCAACGCAGAGAGGGGAGGGAGAGAGGGAGAGGCGACGACAGCAACGCAGAGAGGGGAGGGAGAGAGGGAGAGGCGACGCAGCAACGCAGAGAGGGGAGGGAGGGAGGTGACGGCAGCAACACAGAGGGAGGGAGAGAGGGAGGTGACGGCAGCAACACAGAGGAGGGAGAGAGGAGGCGACGGCAGCAACACAGAGGGAGGGAGAGAGGGAGGCGACGGCAGCAACACAGAGGGAGGGAGAGAGGGAGGCGACGACAGCGCAGAGAGGGAGGGAGAGAGGGAGGCGACGACAGCGCAGAGAGGGAGGGAGAGAGGGAGGCGACGACAGCGCAGAGAGGGAGGGAGAGAGGGAGGCGACGACAGCGCAGAGAGGGAGGGAGAGAGGGAGGCGACGACAGCGCAGAGAGGGAGGGAGAGAGGGAGGCGACGACAGCGCAGAGAGGGAGGGAGAGAGGGAGGCGACGACAGCGCAGAGAGGGAGGGAGAGAGGGAGGCGACGACAGCGCAGAGAGGGAGGGAGAGAGGGAGGCGACGACAGCGCAGAGAGGGAGGGAGAGAGGGAGGCGACGACAGCGCAGAGAGGGAGGGAGAGAGGGAGGCGACGACAGCGCAGAGAGGGAGGGAGAGAGGGAGGCGACGACAGCGCAGAGAGGGAGGGAGAGAGGGAGGCGACGACAGCGCAGAGAGGGAGGGAGAGAGGGAGGCGACGACAGCGCAGAGAGGGAGGGAGAGAGGGAGGCGACGACAGCGCAGAGAGGGAGGGAGAGAGGGAGGCGACGACAGCGCAGAGAGGGAGGGAGAGAGGGAGGCGACGACAGCGCAGAGAGGGAGGGAGAGAGGGAGGCGACGACAGCGCAGAGAGGGAGGGAGAGAGGGAGGCGACGACAGCGCAGAGAGGGAGGGAGAGAGGGAGGCGACGACAGCGCAGAGAGGGAGGGAGAGAGGGAGGCGACGACAGCGCAGAGAGGGAGGGAGAGAGGGAGGCGACGACAGCGCAGAGAGGGAGGGAGAGAGGGAGGCGACGACAGCGCAGAGAGGGAGGGAGAGAGGGAGGCGACGACAGCGCAGAGAGGGAGGGAGAGAGGGAGGCGACGACAGCGCAGAGAGGGAGGGAGAGAGGGAGGCGACGACAGCGCAGAGAGGGAGGGAGAGAGGGAGGCGACGACAGCGCAGAGAGGGAGGGAGAGAGGGAGGCGACGACAGCGCAGAGAGGGAGGGAGAGAGGGAGGCGACGACAGCGCAGAGAGGGAGGGAGAGAGGGAGGCGACGACAGCGCAGAGAGGGAGGGAGAGAGGGAGGCGACGACAGCGCAGAGAGGGAGGGAGAGAGGGAGGCGACGACAGCGCAGAGAGGGAGGGAGAGAGGGAGGCGACGACAGCGCAGAGAGGGAGGGAGAGAGGGAGGCGACGACAGCGCAGAGAGGGAGGGAGAGAGGGAGGCGACGACAGCGCAGAGAGGGAGGGAGAGAGGGAGGCGACGACAGCGCAGAGAGGGAGGGAGAGAGGGAGGCGACGACAGCGCAGAGAGGGAGGGAGAGAGGGAGGCGACGACAGCGCAGAGAGGGAGGGAGAGAGGGAGGCGACGACAGCGCAGAGAGGGAGGGAGAGAGGGAGGCGACGACAGCGCAGAGAGGGAGGGAGAGAGGGAGGCGACGACAGCGCAGAGAGGGAGGGAGAGAGGGAGGCGACGACAGCGCAGAGAGGGAGGGAGAGAGGGAGGCGACGACAGCGCAGAGAGGGAGGGAGAGAGGGAGGCGACGACAGCGCAGAGAGGGAGGGAGAGAGGGAGGCGACGACAGCGCAGAGAGGGAGGGAGAGAGGGAGGCGACGACAGCGCAGAGAGGGAGGGAGAGAGGGAGGCGACGACAGCGCAGAGAGGGAGGGAGAGAGGGAGGCGACGACAGCGCAGAGAGGGAGGGAGGAGAGAGGGAGGCGACGACAGCGCAGAGAGGGAGGAGAGAGAGGGAGGCGACGACAGCGCAGAGAGGGAGGGAGAGAGAGGGAGGGAGGCGACGACAGCGCAGAGAGGGAGGGAGAGAGAGGGAGGCGACGACAGCGCAGAGAGGGAGGGAGAGGGAGGGAGGCGACGACAGCGCAGAGAGGGAGGGAGAGAGAGGGAGGCGACGACAGCGCAGAGAGGGAGGGAGAGAGAGGGAGGCGACGACAGCGCAGAGAGGGAGGGAGAGAGAGGGAGGCGACGACAGCGCAGAGAGGGAGGGAGAGAGAGGGAGGCGGCGACAGCGCAGAGAGGGAGGGAGAGAGGGAGGAGGCGACAGCGCAGAGAGGGAGGAGGCGACAGCGCAGAGAGGGAGGGAGAGAGGGAGGAGGCGACAGCGCAGAGAGGGAGGGAGGGAGGCGGCGACAGCGCAGAGAGGGAGGGAGAGAGGGAGGCGGCGACAGCGCAGAGAGGGAGGGAGAGAGGGAGGCGGCGACAGCGCAGAGAGGGAGGGAGAGAGGGAGGCGGCGACAGCGCAGAGGGAGAGAGGGAGGCGACAGCAGCGCAGAGAGAGAGGGAGGGAGAAAGAGGGAGGCGGCAGCAGCGCAGAGAGGGAGGGAGGGAGGCCGGCGACAGCGCAGAGAGGGAGGGAGAGAGGGAGGCCGGCGACAGCGCAGAGAGGGAGGGAGAGAGGGAGGCGGCGACAGCGCAGAGAGGGAGGGAGAGAGGGAGGCGGCGACAGCGCAGAGAGGGAGGGAGAGAGGGAGGAGACAGCAGCGCAGAGAGGGAGGGAGGGAGAAAGAGGGAGGCGGCAGCAGCGCAGAGAGGGAGGGAGGGAGGCCGGCGACAGCGCAGAGGGTTAGCCAGGACGTGCATGGCAGTGTATGGGCTTGTAAACCTCAACCCGCAGACCCCTCACCTGGATTGGGGCAGTGATTCCCTGACTCTTCCGGCCCAGCCCGGAGCCCTCCTTCCAGCCCATGGCCTGCAGCATCTTGTTGCCGATGTTGCTAGTATCGATGCCATCTTTAGTCGGCTGCTCGTAGTTCCTGTGAAATAGAGACATGTGGAGTGAGAGCGGGGCGGCGCACCCTGGCGCGGTCTCTGGAGCGGGGCGGCGCACCCTGGCACTCACACTACACCGGCGTCATACTGCTTCTTGCGCTTGGGCTCTGGCGGCTCCGGGATGCCGTACTTCTCCCTCCTCTCCGCTGCTCGGTCCCGGTATTTCGCCTGTGCGACAAGAAGCCCCAGTTACCGGCTGGTCTTCACCCCGGCCCCATCGCCCTGGCAGAGGAGGGCGCTCACCTCTCGCTCCTGCTGCTCCAGGGCTTCCAGGTCTTGATCGGACAGTCGGGATCGTCTGTACACGTCCAGGTTTTGCTGTTTGGTAATGGAGACGTTATTTGATATTTGCTCGGCAGTTCGGGCCGGTGACATTGGGACACTGAGGGTCCGGCACTCACCTTGTGGAGGTCCGACAGTTGCTGATGTCTGGTCAGGGCGTCTTTGTTTGGAAACTGCCTGCGGCACAGTAAGCACGCCAGCTTCCTCCAGTCCGTCAGCTTTTCCTCATCCAGAATTCCCTGCAGCCGATCCGTCTCCTCTTCATTATCACTGTCACCGCTGTAAGCGGCAACCAGAGCCCGCTGTGCCAACATCACAGGCGGTCAGAGCGGGGCACGTGCACACAGGGGCCACACACACACACACGGGGCCACCCACACACACAGACGGGGGGGGCCACCCACACACACACAGACGGGGGCCACCCACCCACACACACACAGACGGGGGCCACATGGCCTGCACCAGGCAGCAGACTCGGGCGCTCACCTTGGGGGGCTTCTCCTCCTCCGCGGCCACCATCATCATCATGTCCGGCAGCAGCTGCCTCTCCAGCAGAGCTCCTTGCTGAGGAGAGAAGAAGCCGCTTAGATTCAGACGCTGATGGAGAATCACCTGCAGGGGAAAGATGGAACCGCACCTTCTTCTCAAACAAGGCAAAGCCGGCGTCCGCGGCTGCAGACTCCTTCCGCTCCTCGTCCCGGGCGCTCAGCGGCTGGAAGCTGTTCTTGAAGTTTTCTTTCTGCTTATTAAGGCTCTTTGCCCAGCGCTCCATATCCTTCGCAATCTGAGGGAAGCCAAACCAGGAGTCACATACGGGCATCAGGCCACAGGACGGGAGGCAGAGCCCCCGGGGTGGGTGGCCACAGGACGGGAGGCAGAGCCCCCGGGGTGGGTGGCCACAGGACGGGAGGCAGAGCCCCCGGGGTGGGTGGCCACAGGACGGGAGGCAGAGCCCCCGGGGTGGGTGGCCACAGGACGGGAGGCAGAGCCCCCGGGGTGGGTGGCCACAGGACGGGAGGCAGAGCCCCCGGGGTGGGTGGCCACAGGACGGGAGGCAGAGCCCCCGGGGTGGGTGGCCACAGGACGGGAGGGAGAGCCCCCGGGGTGGGTGGCCACAGGACGGGAGGGAGAGCCCCCGGGGTGGGTGGCCACAGGACGGGAGGGAGAGCCCCCGGGGTGGGTGGCCACAGGACGGGAGGGAGAGCCCCCGGGGTGGGTGGCCACAGGACGGGAGGGAGAGCCCCCGGGGTGGGTGGCCACAGGACGGGAGGGAGAGCCCCCGGGGTGGGTGGCCACAGGACGGGAGGGAGAGCCCCCGGGGTGGGTGGCCACAGGACGGGAGGGAGAGCCCCCGGGGTGGGAGGCCACAGGACGGGAGGGAGAGCCCCCGGGGTGGGAGGCCACAGGACGGGAGGGAGAGCCCCCGGGGTGGGAGGCCACAGGACGGGAGGGAGAGCCCCCGGGGTGGGAGGCCACAGGACGGGAGGGAGAGCCCCCGGGGTGGGAGGCCACAGGACGGGAGGGCCCCCCTGGGGGTGGGAGGCCACAGGACGGGAGGGCCCCTGGGGTGATGAGGAGGCGCGCTGCAGATACCTGCTGGGCAGTTTTGCTCTTCGGCTTCTCCTTCTTCTCCTTGCCTTCCTTGTTTGCGGTGGTGGCCGCGGCCCCGTTGGCCGGTGCGGTGCCCTGGCCGGTGCCGTCCGCGGCTGGCAGGTACGTCTGCTTCTCCCCGTCCCAGTACAGGTATTGCTGGGATGCAGAGCTGTAGTAATACTGAGAAGAGGCGACTCGTCAGCGGTCCGCACGTTTTATGCATCTAATAGGATGAAACCTTTAGCAGAACGTTACCTGAGAGTTGGGGTCGTAGTACAGACCAGTCTGAGGGTCGTAGTAGTATCCGGAGGACTCGTCATACTGGTACGTGGACGTGTCTGGAACAGCTGCCGAACACACGATGACAATCATTACACCCGGCTCTGGTGGGCACGGCCGGGACAGGCAGCCCACAGGGTCACATACCGTATTTCACCCCCGGGATGATAGTGTTTGATGCCGCAGGCGTTTCTTCTGTGGTGGGGGTTGTGGGGGCTGCGCTGGTGGTCGCACTGGTGCTTGGCTGTGTCTACAATGGAGGAGACATCACTCAGTGACCATGTCCGACCGCTGCTCCCATATCCGGCAGAAGCCGTGGGTCACTCACCGGAGAGCCAGGCTGCTGGTAAAGCTGTGGACTCTGGCACACCACGGCCGCCGTTGTGGTGGTGGCCGCCTGCACGCCGCCTTCTGCCGATGCCGCCGCTCCCTGTTCTCCGCCCTGAGACTGGTACAACTGCTGGTATTCCTGGGGAGGACCAGCATCATTAGTGCCATCATTAGGCTCACAGACCCCTGGCGGCCGGAGCTGTGCCCACCTGTCCTCCGTACTGTGCGTACCCCTCCTGCCCCGGGTAGCCATATTCGGCGCTGTCCCCGCTCTGCTGAGCCTAAAATAAAAGTGTAAAGTAACAATGAGTGATCAGGAGCAGCGCTGACACCACGTCTGATCCGCCGATCCCTACCCCGGATTACCTGTGTGGACGACCACTGAGCCGCCGCTATGGCTGTGCTCGCCATCGAGAACGCACTGAGCCGGTTCCCATCCGCCAGCACAAGATCCCTGCAAAGCAGACCAGACATTATCCTCCAGTGGCGCGGCTCCGGCCGGGCACCGGCCCCTCCGGACGTTCCCTTTAATACCCCACAACTCACTTTCTTGCACTCTTGGCAAAATCAATTCCAATTATTTTCCCATCAATTTTGAGGGGAGGCTGAAGAGTCTGGAGGATCTGCAGCAGCTGCGAGGCTTCCTGTGGGGGATGAAGGAAGCGTTACCTCCGCAGCCGCCATTGTTCTGGTGGGAGGACACGAGGGGGGCGCCACTTACCAGCGCGGAGGGCAGCTGTATGAAGGCAAAGCCGCGGTTCAGGTGGGTGTGCTTGTCTTTGATCAGGCGGATGTTGCTCAACACCAGCGACACATAAGGAGCCAGGGCCGACAGGATGGAGTCCAGAGCGGTGTGCGAGCCGATGTTACGCAGGATGATGGCTGAGGATACATAGCCACCTAATAAGGTTACACCCAGCTGTTTGTCAAGTGAGGAGACCACCAAGTGCACCAAGCCCCCCCCCCATACAGGCACCGGCGAGTAATCCAAGCCACCGCTGATCTGCAGAGCCCTCCCAGCAGAGCGGCCGCACCCTCTGACAGCCCAATAGCCCATTACTCGGCTGTAATTATGGGGTACAGGACCCCTACAGTACAGTTACTGGGGGATGTAAAGGCTGAAGAAGCAGGCACACTGCCCGGAGCGCCGGGACTGCTGGAGGGGCAAGGACAGCGGCGGGCTCGGATTTCTGCCAGTCTGATATGACGGGGGTGCAGAGCGAGCAGCAAAACTGGTACAAACACTTACTGTCACTGTAGTAATCCGCCGACTCGGGGGCTTCAGACGCTCCAGAAGGGGTCTCTACATCAGACTCTGATGGGAGAGAAGAGGAGGCGTTAGAGCGTGGAGGACGAGTGCGGCACAGACGGCAGGCGCCCGCCGACACAGCGGCACAGACGGCAGGCGCCCGCCGACACAGATACTCACCGGTCTTGGCCGCTCCGCAGCGGAAGCATTTGAGTCTTCTCCGGAAGTTGTAGAGGCCGCACTACAAAAGCAGAGAGCTTTGCAGTTAATATTTGCTGCTCGATCGCCCCGACAGCCGCAGTAACCGCAGCTCTCACCTTGTTACACAGCCAGTCCTCAAACTTGGGCCGGGGGTTGCTGTAATGCATGGTGATGGTCTTGCCCTGGAACAGCAGCTTCTTCTGCAAGAACATAAAAAAGGCCCAAGTTATTCCCGGCATCGTGGAGAGCCGACATCTATCCCCTGGTGGAGGGGAACCAGCTCCCGACTATAATGGACGGCCATGTGGGGAAGGACCACCCACTGCCAACTAACGGCTGTGCCAGCCCCCACCACGAGGGGCGGATAGAGGGGTTCGGAGGCGCACGGAGCTGCTGATGGAAGAAACAAAGAGTGGGGTGCAGTAAAGTCAAGGGCTCGGGGCTCCAGATGAAGTCTGAATAGTGCAGGCAGTATTCCCAATCTGGCGTGGCGTCTGGGAACACACGTGGTCAGCAGAGGCGATCCCCTCGTGGCACAATAGGCCGCCTCTTCTGGCACAGGAAGGGTCAAGATGAGGAAACCATCAGCAGCTTATTTTGGGTGCACAAATCCTAATCTTGCACCAAAGGCGTCACCTCCCCGCACGCTCCCCGCTCCCCCCGCCATCGGGATACAACATGGGGCTTCCGGCTTTATCTACCAGCTATCCTGCCACGAGCGCAGCCACGGCCCCGACATCTACGGCTGCTCCCGGGACGGTACACGTGGTACATTGTCTTCGTGTCAGCTAGGACTTTCCTTATCTGCTCTTTCAGGAGCCGGGGGGCTTATTGGTGGCTCCAGTCATGTGTCCCGTCCATGCCCACCTATGCTGGCCCCTAATGAGCCCCTGACTGGTAGCGGCCAGCAGCAGCGAGCTGTGCAGCCCGTGGAGTTATTGCAGAACATGTGTCTGTCAGATGTACTCAGCAGTGACCCAGGGAGAGGGGGACCTGCACTTCATGCCCACCATGCGCCCACGCTCTGCGTACATTAAGGGCTGCTCCTCCCCGGCCCCCCGCCGGCCGGCCGGGCCTGTACACTGCAGCCGGGAAGGCGACATGTCGCTCCCATCTGTAACGGGCAGCTTTAATGTACGGAGGGCGCGTCCCGGTGATCTCCCGACTCCTGCCAGCAGCCTCGCCCTTCGCCCCCTCCCCCCAGCCGCGTTCTGCTTTTCGATCTCGGTTACAGACATATGTCATGGGCCATTTCTCAGGAGGATTCTAGACTTGGCGAGTGAAGCAACCTGATTGGCTTCCATCCAGCTGGTAGCATCTTGCAAGTGATAAAACTCCACGAAGGCGAAACCGCGGCTTAAACCTAGAGACAGCATTCAGATATAGACGGGATACTAGTGTTAGTCACTTCCTTTTACAGAAAACACAGCTGCATCTCCAACTGACAAAGCCCATGTTCTAGCAGTGCTTTATGGCATGGCTTCCATGGGTGCAGTCCGTTACCTGTCGCACATGGGTTGCCATGAAAAGGAGCCTCAGCAGACGCCACGTTTCACCCCCGACCTGAGAAGCTGCGGGAAGGCAGCAATCCTCACGCTGGAGGCGCCGAGTCAGCAGACATTAGGGTGGTGAAAGTCATCACACCCCACAAGGTCCAAAAGGTCTACACACCGGAGGCTCCTCCACCATGGCAAGTCCATCCAGCACCTGATGGTGTATGGGGTGAAGAGGGGGCTAGTCCCCAGGGAAAGCAATCAAGAGGGTGGGAACACAGAAGGCGTGGGAGCGCGCCACGCCGGATACACGCTCACCTGTCTTTCGCTTCATCAGCCTCACGTCCGCAGGCTGGGGGCCTTCAAAGGAATCCACCAACTCCCGGATCTGGAAAGGCATCAGCAAAACCAAGGCTGAGAAAAGGCAAACATGGCCGTGCACAAGTATACACACCCCAAGGCGCTGCAGATACCGGCGGCCCGGACCAAGGCAACCCGCACCAAAGCAACCGGCGGCCCGCACCAAGGCAACCGGACACGGAAACTACACAGAAAGACAATGCGTCAGAGGGAAAAAAGGAGGAAATCCATGTCCAGAAGAAAGATCCCAGCAGCTTAGAGCACATTCACACTGAGCGCACAGCAGTCAGGTCCTCAATCTGCTGCACACAAAGCCAGCGAAAAGGGAACCTGACATTACATCATGTAGCCGAAACCGCAGCGCAAGCACCAGACGGGGCTGTGCGGCTGTCACCAGGTCACATCTGACACCGCGGTGCACACATCAGAGCCGGCTGTGCGGCTGTCACCAGGTCATATCTGACACCGCGGCGCACACATCAGAGCCGGCTGTGCGGCTGTCACCAGGTCACATCTGACACCGCGGTGCACACATCAGAGCCGGCTGTGCGGCTGTCACCAGGTCACATCTGACACCGCGGTGCACACATAAGAGCCGGCTGTCACCAGGTCACATCTGACACCGCGGCGCACACATAAGAGCCGGCTGTCACCAGGTCACATCTGACACCGCGGCGCACACATCAGAGCCGGCTGTCACCAGGTCACATCTGACACCGCGGTGCACACATAAGAGCCGGCTGTGCGGCTGTCACCAGGTCACATCTGACACCGCGGTGCACACATAAGAGCCGGCTGTCACCAGGTCACATCTGACACCGCGGTGCACACATAAGAGCCGGCTGTGCGGCTGTCACCAGGTCACATCTGACACCGCGGTGCACACATAAGAGCCGGCTGTCACCAGGTCACATCTGACACCGCGGCGCACACATAAGAGCCGGCTGTCACCAGGTCACATCTGACACCGCGGCGCACACATAAGAGCCGGCTGTCACCAGGTCACATCTGACACCGCGGCGCACACATAAGAGCCGGCTGTGCGGCTGTCACCAAGTCACATCTGACACCGCGGCGCACACATCAGAGCCGGCTGTGCGGCTGTCACCAGGTCACATCTGACACCGCGGTGCACACATCAGAGCCGGCTGTCACCAGGTCACATCTGACACTGCGGTGCACACATCAGAGCCGGCTGTGCGGCTGTCACCAGGTCACATCTGACACTGCGGTGCACACATCAGAGCCGGCTGTGCGGCTGTCACCAGGTCATATCTGACACTGCGGTGCACACATCAGAGCCGGCTGTGCGGCTGTCACCAGGTCATATCTGACACTGCGGTGCACACATCAGAGCCGGCTGTGCGGCTGTCACCAGGTCACATCTGACACCGCGGTGCACACATCAGAGCCGGCTGTGCGGCTGTCACCAGGTCATATCTGACACTGCGGTGCACACATCAGAGCCGGCTGTGCGGCTGTCACCAGGTCATATCTGACACCGCGGTGCACACATCAGAGCCGGCTGTGCGGCTGTCACCAGGTCACATCTGACACCGCGGTGCACACATCAGAGCCGGCTGTCACCAGGTCACATCTGACACTGCGGTGCACACATCAGAGCCGGCTGTGCGGCTGTCACCAGGTCACATCTGACACCGCGGTGCACACATCAGAGCCGGCTGTCACCAGGTCACATCTGACACCGCGGTGCACACATAAGAGCCGGCTGTGCGGCTGTCACCAGGTCACATCTGACACCGCGGTGCACACATAAGAGCCGGCTGTGCGGCTGTCACCAGGTCACATCTGACACCGCGGTGCACACATCAGAGCCGGCTGTCACCAGGTCACATCTGACACCGCGGTGCACACATAAGAGCCGGCTGTGCGGCTGTCACCAGGTCACATCTGACACCGCGGTGCACACATAAGAGCCGGCTGTGCGGCTGTCACCAGGTCACATCTGACACCGCGGCGCACACATCAGAGCCGGCTGTCACCAGGTCACATCTGACACTGCGGTGCACACATCAGAGCCGGCTGTGCGGCTGTCACCAGGTCACATCTGACACCGCTGTGCACACATCAGAGCCGGCTGTCACCAGGTCACATCTGACACTGCGGTGCACACATCAGAGCCGGCTGTGCGGCTGTCACCAGGTCACATCTGACACCGCGGTGCACACATCAGAGCCGGCTGTGCGGCTGTCACCAGGTCATATCTGACACTGCGGTGCACACATCAGAGCCGGCTGTCACCAGGTCACATCTGACACCGCGGTGCACACATCAGAGCCGGCTGTGCGGCTGTCACCAGGTCACATCTGACACCGCGGTGCACACATCAGAGCCGGCTGTCACCAGGTCACATCTGACACCGCGGTGCACACATCAGAGCCGGCTGTGCGGCTGTCACCAGGTCATATCTGACACCGCGGTGCACACATCAGAGCCGGCTGTGCGGCTGTCACCAGGTCTTATCTGACACCGCGGTGCACACATCAGAGCCAGCTGTCACCAGGTCTTATCTGACACCGCGGCGCACACAAAAGAGCCGGCTGTCACCAGGTCACATCTGACACCGTGGTACACACATAAGAGCCGGCTGTGCGGCTGTCACCAAGTCACATCTGACACCGCGGCGCACACATCAGAGCCGGCTGTGCGGCTGTCACCAGGTCACATCTGACACCGCGGTGCACACATCAGAGCCGGCTGTCACCAGGTCACATCTGACACCGCGGTGCACACATCAGAGCCGGCTGTGCGGCTGTCACCAGGTCACATCTGACACCGCGGTGCACACATCAGAGCCGGCTGTGCGGCTGTCACCAGGTCATATCTGACACTGCGGTGCACACATCAGAGCCGGCTGTGCGGCTGTCACCAGGTCATATCTGACACTGCGGTGCACACATCAGAGCCGGCTGTCACCAGGTCACATCTGACACCGCGGTGCACACATCAGAGCCGGCTGTGCGGCTGTCACCAGGTCATATCTGACACTGCGGTGCACACATCAGAGCCGGCTGTGCGGCTGTCACCAGGTCATATCTGACACTGCGGTGCACACATCAGAGCCGGCTGTCACCAGGTCACATCTGACACTGCGGTGCACACATCAGAGCCGGCTGTGCGGCTGTCACCAGGTCATATCTGACACTGCGGTGCACACATCAGAGCCGGCTGTCACCAGGTCACATCTGACACCGCGGTGCACACATCAGAGCCGGCTGTGCGGCTGTCACCAGGTCATATCTGACACTGCGGTGCACACATCAGAGCCGGCTGTGCGGCTGTCACCAGGTCACATCTGACACTGCGGTGCACACATCAGAGCCGGCTGTGCGGCTGTCACCAGGTCATATCTGACACCGCGGTGCACACATCAGAGCCGGCTGTCACCAGGTCACATCTGACACCGCGGTGCACACATCAGAGCCGGCTGTGCGGCTGTCACCAGGTCATATCTGACACCGCGGTGCACACATCAGAGCCGGCTGTGCGGCTGTCACCAGGTCATATCTGACACCGCGGTGCACACATCAGAGCCGGCTGTGCGGCTGTCACCAGGTCACATCTGACACCGCGGCGCACACATCAGAGCCGGCTGTGCGGCTGTCACCAGGTCATATCTGACACCGCGGTGCACACATCAGAGCCGGCTGTCACCAGGTCACATCTGACACCGCGGTGCACACATCAGAGCCGGCTGTGCGGCTGTCACCAGGTCATATCTGACACCGCGGTGCACACATCAGAGCCGGCTGTGCGGCTGTCACCAGGTCATATCTGACACTGCGGTGCACACATCAGAGCCGGCTGTGCGGCTGTCACCAGGTCACATCTGACACCGCGGTGCACACATCAGAGCCGGCTGTGCGGCTGTCACCAGGTCATATCTGACACCGCGGTGCACACATCAGAGGCGGCTGTGCGGCTGTCACCAGGTCATATCTGACACCGCGGTGCACACATCAGAGCCGGCTGTGACCAGGTCACATCTGACACCGCGGTGCACACATCAGAGCCGGCTGTGCGGCTGTCACCAGGGCACATCTGACACCGCGGTGCACACATCAGAGCCGGCTGTGCGGCTGTCACCAGGTCATATCTGACACCGCGGTGCACACATCAGAGCCAGCTGTCACCAGGTCAAATCTGACACCGCGGCGCGCACATCGGAGCCGGCTGTCACCAGGTCATATCTGACACCGCGGTGCACATATCAGAGCCGGCTGTGCGGCTGTCACCAGGTCATATCTGACACCGCGGTGCACACATCAGAGCCGGCTGTGCGGCTGTCACCAGGTCACATCTGACACCGCGGTGCACACATCAGAGCCGGCTGTGCGGCTGTCACCAGGTCACATCTGACACCGCGGTGCACACATCAGAGCCGGCTGTGCGTCTGTCACCAGGTCATATCTGACACCGCGGTGCACACATCAGAGCCGGCTGTGCGGCTGTCACCAGGTCATATCTGACACCGCGGTGCACACATCAGAGCCGGCTGTCACCAGGTCATATCTGACACCGCGGTGCACACATCAGAGCCGGCTGTGCGGCTGTCACCAGGTCATATCTGACACCGCGGCGCACACATCAGAGCCGGCTGTGCGGCTGTCACCAGGTCATATCTGACACCGCGGCGCACACATCAGAGCCGGCTGTGCGGCTGTCACCAGGTCATATCTGACACCGCGGTGCACACATCAGAGCCGGCTGTCACCAGGTCATATCTGACACCGCGGCGCACACATCAGAGCCAGCTGTCACCAGGTCATATCTGACACCGCGGTGCACACATCAGAGCCGGCTGTCACCAGGTCATATCTGACACCGCGGTGCACACATCAGAGCCGGCTGTGCGGCTGTCACCAGGTCACATCTGACACCGCGGTGCACACATCAGAGCCGGCTGTCACCAGGTCATATCTGACACCGCGGTGCACACATCAGAGCCGGCTGTGCGGCTGTCACCAGCTCATATCTGACACCGCGGCGCACACATCAGAGCCGGCTGTCACCAGGTCAAATCTGACACCGCGGCGCACACATCAGAGCCGGCTGTCACCAGGTCATATCTGACACCGCGGTGCACACATCAGAGCCGGCTGTGCGGCTGTCACCAGCTCATATCTGACACCGCGGCGCACACATCAGAGCCGGCTGTCACCAGGTCAAATCTGACACCGCGGTGCACACATCAGAGCCGGCTGTGCGGCTGTCACCAGCTCATATCTGACACCGCGGTGCACACATCAGAGCCGGCTGTGCGGCTGTCACCAGCTCATATCTGACACCGCGGTGCACACATCAGAGCCGGCTGTGCGGCTGTCACCAGGTCATATCTGACACCGCGGCGCACACATCAGAGCCGGCTGTGCCGCTGTCACCAGGTCATATTTGACACCGCGGTGCACACATCAGAGCCGGCTGTCACCAGGTCACATCTGACACCGCGGTGCACACATCAGAGCCGGCTGTGCAGCTGTCACCAGGTCATATCTGACACCGCGGTGCACACATCAGAGCCGGCTGTGCGGCTGTCACCAGCTCATATCTGACACCGCGGTGCACACATCAGAGCCGGCTGTTACCAGGTCACATCTGACACCGCGGCGTACACATCAGAGCCGGCTGTGCGGCTGTCACCACGTCATATCTGACACCGCGGTGCACACATCAGAGCCGGCTGTGCGGCTGTCACCAGGTCATATCTGACACCGCGGTGCACACATCAGAGCCGGCTGTGCGGCTGTCACCAGGTCATATCTGACACCGCGGCGTACACATCAGAGCCGGCTGTGCGGCTGTCACCACGTCATATCTGACACCGCGGTGCACACATCAGAGCCGGCTGTGCGGCTGTCACCAGGTCATATCTGACACCGCGGCGCACACATCAGAGCCGGCTGTGCCGCTGTCACCAGGTCATATTTGACACCGCGGTGCACACATCAGAGCCGGCTGTCACCAGGTCACATCTGACACCGCGGTGCACACATCAGAGCCGGCTGTGCAGCTGTCACCAGGTCACATCTGACACCGCGGCGCACACATCAGAGCCGGCTGTTACCAGGTCACATCTGACACCGCGGCGTACACATCAGAGCCGGCTGTGCGGCTGTCACCACGTCATATCTGACACCGCGGCGCACACATCAGAGCCGGCTGTCACCAGGTCATATCTGACACCGCGGCGCACACATCAGAGCCGGCTGTGCGGCTGTCACCAGGTCATATCTGACACCGCGGTGCACACATCAGAGGCGGCTGTCACCAGGTCATATCTGACACCGCGGTGCACACATCAAAGCCGGCTGTGCGGCTGTCACCAGCTCATATCTGACACCGCGGTGCACACATCAGAGCCGGCTGTGCGGCTGTCACCAGCTCATATCTGACACCGCGGCGCATACATCAGAGCCGGCTGTCACCAGGTCATATCTGACACCGCGGTGCACACATCAGAGCCGGCTGTGCGGCTGTCACCGGGTCATATCTGACACCGCGGTGCACACATCAGAGCCGGCTGTGCGGCTGTCACCAGCTCATATCTGACACCGCGGCGCATACATCAGAGCCGGCTGTCACCAGGTCATATCTGACACCGCGGCGCACACATCAGAGCCGGCTGTGCGGCTGTCACCGGGTCATATCTGACACTGCGGTGCACACATCAGAGCCGGCTGTGCGGCTGTCACCGGCTCATATCTGACACCGCGGTGCACACATCAGAGCCGGCTGTCACCAGGTCATATCTGACACCGCGGTGCACATATCAGAGCCGGCTGTGCGGCTGTCACCAGGTCATATCTGACACCGCGGTGCACACATCAGAGCCGGCTGTGCGGCTGTCACCAGGTCATATCTGACACCGCGGTGCACACATCAGAGCCGGCTGTGCGGCTGTCACCAGGTCATATCTGACACCGCGGTGCACACATCAGAGCCGGCTGTGCGGCTGTCACCGGGTCATATCTGACACCGCGGTGCACACATCAGAGCCGGCTGTGCGGCTGTCACCAGCTCATATCTGACACCGCGGCGCATACATCAGAGCCGGCTGTCACCAGGTCATATCTGACACCGCGGCGCACACATCAGAGCCGGCTGTGCGGCTGTCACCGGGTCATATCTGACACTGCGGTGCACACATCAGAGCCGGCTGTGCGGCTGTCACCGGCTCATATCTGACACCGCGGTGCACACATCAGAGCCGGCTGTCACCAGGTCATATCTGACACCGCGGTGCACATATCAGAGCCGGCTGTGCGGCTGTCACCAGGTCATATCTGACACCGCGGTGCACACATCAGAGCCGGCTGTGCGGCTGTCACCAGGTCATATCTGACACCGCGGTGCACACATCAGAGCCGGCTGTGCGGCTGTCACCGGCTCATATCTGACACCGCGGTGCACACATCAGAGCCGGCTGTCACCAGGTCATATCTGACACCGCGGTGCACATATCAGAGCCGGCTGTGCGGCTGTCACCAGGTCATATCTGACACCGCGGTGCACACATCAGAGCCGGCTGTGCGGCTGTCACCAGGTCATATCTGACACCGCGGTGCACACATCAGAGCCGGCTGTGCGGCTGTCACGTCATATCTGACACCGCGGTGCACACATCAGAGCCGGCTGTGCGGCTGTCACCAGGTCATATCTGACACCGCAGTGCACACATCAGAGCCGGCTGTGCGGCTGTCACCAGGTCATATCTGACACCGCGGTGCACACATCAGAGCCGGCTGTCACCAGGTCATATCAGACACTCCAGCACTTCTGATAAATGGGAAGATCCGGCCGGAGACCTGGCCAATCTGCTGCTTTCTCCACTCCCCACATGGGATGATTGACAGGTCTCTCCCTTATGTGTGTATATATAACAGGAGAGACCTGACAATCAACTACGACAATGAGGGGAGAGGGGCCAGCCGGTGTCGGACCGGTCTCATCTCCTCTTCCAGTCCCCGCCAGCTCATCATAGGTTTTCTGATTGATGCTGCCCACGGCTTGGGCCACATGAAGCGATTGACCAATTACATGTAAGAAATGGCACGCACAGGGTGCAGATGTACTGGGGGCACGGGACCCTGCGTCCATACAGCGCACGGGGGCACTCACATCGCTCTCACTGATGTTTACTGGGAGGCCTCGCAGCATGATGGTCTTGCTCTCCTTCTCATCCATGTAGTAATCATTGCGGTAGTCGTGGTCTGTGTAGTCACCGTCTGAATGGTAGCCATCTTCTGAGCGGTCGCTGTTCCTTCGCTCGCGGTCGCGCTGAAAGGAGCAGAGGTTAATTCTTCAGACGATGCTGCGGTGCGGAGACATTATACCGGGCGGCGCAGGGTGCCAGTCGTAAGGACCTACCTCAGGACTGTCGTAATCTCGGTAGTCATCGTATCTATCATCCCGGTCATCTCGGTATCTTTTGTAGTCGTTGGAATCTCTGCGCCTGTTCCTGGACACCCGGTCATCACGATCGTCTCTATCAAACGCGGACCCGTATCTCCCACTGCGCTCACTGCGGCTCACGCTGGAGGAGAAGGAAAAGAGTGTAAAGCCTCCCATGGAAGAGGAGGACGACGACTGTCCGCGGAGCAACACACCGACACTGCCGGACTGCGCAGGACTCGGCCTGTGTGCACACTTTGTGTTTTTGATGCGTTCTTTTTCGCAGGCAAAACCTGCTCTCTTGGCAGTAAAGAAGCAAAGTCAAAAAACCTGTAAAAACACTGAAAGAAACGACAAAAACGCAACGTGTGAACAGAAGAACAAACCTGTGGTCACAGCCTGAGGCTTTGTTGTTTTTGAAGCAGAAACTCCATAAAGACATAAAGTTTATTTTTTTATTTTTTTTTAGAGGAAACGGAGCAGAACATCCCTATTCCACGTGCACAACGCCCAAGGGTTCGCTCCGCAGACCCCCCGAGGTATCAGCTCCAGCGCTGTGACCGAACGCGTGGACAGGAAACCGGCAGTGGAAACTGAGCGCAGCCCCTCGGCCGTCCACAGTGGGTCCGGCACAGGTCACAGGGGTCAGCGTGGATAGTACTGTGGAGGGTTTGCTGCAGGTTTATCGCTGTCCTGGGAGTAACTGAGACCACCGGGGCCAGCGTGCATTGCAACCGTTCAACCTCTTAAATGTTGATGGAGAAAGTGACCGCAGCATTTAAAAGGAATTAACATGGCAGCCGTCTGACGCCCATCGACCTCCACAGCGATGAGACGCCACAGGAGTCAGGGGCCTAATGAAGCCCCCGTATCTGCCAGAGCACTATTCCACTCAGGCATGGAGAGCACAACACAAATCTTTATATGGCGCCAACATATTCCGCAGCGCTTTACAATTCAGAGCTTCATATACAACAGTCATCAGTAACAGCTAAAGATAATACAGTAATTAAAGTAGAAATACTGACGCCCTGATGGTAAGAGCTGACAATCTACAATGAGGATAACAGGCTGCAGGGGCAGGGGCAGCCGCCGGCCAGCATCGGCAGCCGCCGGCCAGCATCGGCAGCTTCTGGGTGCGAAGGAGTTTCATGGAGAATTACCTTCAGAGAAATAGCGAATGGGCTATAAATATATAAAAACGATAGCTATAATATGGCATCAGTGTATTGTACGGGCGACTAAGTAACCACAGGTTCAACTTTCCCAAAGAGACAACAGCTGATAAAAGTATCTCTAGAAATACATATAAGGCTGTGTACCCACGATGCGTTTTTTTAAGCGTTTCCACAGCAGCAACTCCGCTGCAGAAATGCTTAAACGCTTGGTAGAAGGCCTGCCATGTTCCCCAATGATAATCCGCATGCTTTTTTTTCTGCCAGGGAAATGCAGAAACACTCAGGAAAATATCCGGAGCATTTCTGCATTGTGGGCTCATAGCCTAAATAGAGTTTAACAGGAATCTGTCACCCCCTTTGACACATACAGCTCTAGCAAAAATGAAGAGACCACGTCGCAGTTTTCTCTCCATGTCTTCAGCCATTCCTTCCGGTGCCAGTTGAATGCCACCCACCGTCCACCTCCTTCTACTTAGGCTGTGTGCCCACGATGCGTTTTTCAAGCGTTTACGCTGCGGAATTTCTGCCGCGTAAACGCTTGGGAAACCTTCCCCCATGGTCTCCAATGCAATTCTGCACTTTCAATGCCCATGCTGCGTATTTTTCCGCAGTGTTTATGCTGCGCTCAAAAATCCGCAGCATGTCCATTAATTTTGCGGAAACGCTGCTTTTTCGCCGCCATTGACTTGCATTAGAACGCGCCAATTCCGCATGACTGCATCTGTACTTGCGTAATTGGCGCGTTCTAATGTGCGGATGGTACCCGGGTGTGGAGGAGAGGAGAGTCTCATCAAGACCTGGGTACCTTAAAAAAAAGAATAAAATAAAAAATGAAGATTATACTCACCTTCCAACGGCCCCAGGACTCCTTCTCTTCCCTTGCTGACAGATCGCGCAGGACTGAAGGACCTGCGCTGACGTCACAGTCATGTGACGGCAGGTCTTTTCAGTACCGCGATCTGCCGGCAGCCAGCACAGGAGCGCAGCAAGTCTCGGGGGCCATCGGAGGGTAAGTATAAGAAACCCTGCTGTGGTCTTCACAATCCTCTTGCAATAGGACAAGCTGGATGGCAAAACAAGTGTTAGGAACGGCCCAAAAGTAATTTGAATGAAACAATAACTTTTCACCATGCCAAAGGAGGTGGGAAGAAAAGTGTTGAGTGAGGAAAAGAAGGGCTCAATTCTGGCTTCACTAGCGGAGGGATACGGTGAGCGTCATGTTGCCTCCATCCTTATAATTTTGAAGACGGCAGTCCATTACAGCAAGGTCAAGCAGTAGACATTGGGGACAACAAAGCTACAGACCGGCAGAGGGCGAGAGCGACTCTCCGTGACCGGGGTGACCGTCATCTAATTCCAATGTCACTCAGCAACCGCAGGATGACATCAAGTGACCTACAAAAGGAATGGCCGCTGGGGTGAAGAGCACGGCAAGAACAGTTCATAACAGGCTCCTAGAGGCCTCAAGTCATGGAAAGCTAGAAAAAAGCCTTTCATCAATGAGAAGCAAAGGAGAGCCGGGGAGAAGACTGCCAAAGACCATAAGGATTGGACCATAGAGGACTGGAGTAAGGTCATCTTCTCTGATGAGTCTAATTTTCAGCTTTGCCCAACACCTGGTCTTCTAATGGTTAGACGGAGACCTGGAGAGGCGTACCAGCCTCAGTGTCTGCACCCACTGTGAAATATGGTGGAGGATCGGTGATGATCTGGGGATGCTTCAGCAAGGCTGGAATTGGGCAGGTTAATCTTTGCGAAGGACGTATGAATCAAGCCGCAGACAAGGTTATCCTGGAAAAAACACTTGCTTCCTTCTGCTCAGGCAATGTTCCCCAACTGAGGACAATGTCCCATGCCACACAGCCAGGTCACTCAATGTGTGGATGAAGGGGCGCCACATCAAGACCCTGTCATGGCCGCCCAATCTCCAGACCTGAACCCCATTGAAAACCTCTGGAATGTAATCAAGAGGAAGATGGACGGTCATAAGCCATCAAACCAAGAACGGCAGGAGCGGCATAAGGTCACCCAAAAGCAGCGTGAAAGACTGGTGGAAAGCAGCCAAGACGCATGAGAGCTGGGATTAATATCATGGTTATTCCACCAAATACTGATTTCTGAATTCTTCCTGAGTTAAAACATGAGGATTGTGGTTAATAAATGAAGAAGAACTTGTTTGCTTTGCATTATTTGGGGTCTGAAAGTGCTGGATCTCGGCTTCTTTTTTATTATTTTGACGATTTCTCATTTGCTGCAAATAAATACTAAGTTTTTAGCTTTCAATTTCGGAGACTTGTTGTCAGTTTATAGAATAAAACAACAATGTTGCGAGCCAGCCAGCCAGGGCGCGAGCCACCCGCCAGCCAACCAGCCAGGGCGCGAGCCACCCGCCAGCCAGGGCGCGAGCCACCCGCCAGCCAACCAGCCAGGGCGCGAGCCGCCCGCCAGCCAGGGCGCGAGCCGCCCGCCAGCCAGGGCGCGAGCCGCCCGCCAGCCAGGGCGCGAGCCGCCCGCCAGCCAGGGCGCGAGCCGCCCGCCAGCCAGGGCGCGAGCCGCCCGCCAGCCAGCGAGCTAGCGAGCCACCCACCAGCCAACCAGCCAGGGCGCGAGCCGCCCGCCAGCCAGCCAGCCAGGGAGCGAGCCACCCACCAGCCAACCAGCCAGGGCGCGAGCCGCCCGCCAGCCAGGGCGCGAGCCGCCCACCAGCCAACCAGCCAGGGCGCGAGCCGCCCGCCAGCCGGAGCGCGAGCCGCCAGCCGGAGCGCGAGCCGCCAGCCGGGGCGCGAGCCGCCAGCCAGCCAGGGCGCGAGCCGCCAGCCAGCCAGGGCGCGAGCCGCCAGCCAGCCAGCCAGCGAGCGAGCCACCCACCAGCCAGGGCGCGAGCCGCCCGCCAGCCAGGGAGCGAGCCACCCACCAGCCAACCAGCCAGGGCGCGAGCCGCCCGCCAGCCAGGGCGCGAGCCGCCCACCAGCCAACCAGCCAGGGCGCGAGCCGCTCGCCAGCCAGGGCGCGAGCCGCCCGCCAGCCAGGGCGCGAGCCGCCAGCCAGCGAGCGAGCCACCCACCAGCCAGCCAGCGAGCGAGCCACCCACCAGCCAGGGCGCGAGCCGCCCGCCAGCCAGCCAGCGAGCCACCCACCAGCCAACCAGCCAGGGCGCGAGCCGCCCGCCAGCCAACCAGCCAGGGCGCGAGCCGCCCACCAGCCAACCAGCCAAGGCGCGAGCCGCCCGCCAGCCAACCAGCCAGGGCGCGAGCCGCCCGCCAGCCAGGGCGCGAGCCGCCAGCCAGCCAGGGAGCGAGCCACCCACCAGCCAACCAGCCAGGGAGCGAGCCACCCACCAGCCAGGGAGCGAGCCACCCACCAGCCAGCCAGCGCGGGAGCCACCCCTCTGTTTGTAGGACGGTGATGACACCGGCACCAGCACACCTGTAAGACTGAAGGCCGGTGGCTCTTTTCCTCCCGGGTGCCGGTGCCGCACTTTCAGTACAGCGGTCGGTAACCTTCACGCTATTAATCCTATATCTGCGGGTTAATTGCATCATCCAACAAGACAGGTTCCCTTTAAGTCACACCTTTCCCATAAAACAAATGGTGAAATGGAAAGAAAAAAAGAAAGCATTTGACATTTCCAAGTGCGTAATTGGACTAATAAAGCATTTATACTTCTTCCATAGGATGAACATCGAAGGGGGGTGGGGACCACAAAATTGGAGAATTGCAATAATAAGCAATTCTAGCATTATATAACAGGGATGGCAAATAATTTTTCCAAGGGGCCACGAGACCAAACCAATATGACGACATTAATTCTGCTGAATATTGACATTTCAGCCTTCTTTGAATCTCTACCATTTTTCAAGCATTATAAAAAAAAAGGTAAAATAAATGGCGTAGTACGAAACCACAACAAAACAAGCAGAGCATGGAAAAATGATAGGCACGGCTCTTGAAGGGGAAGGGGAGGGGATGAAAGATCAGTAGCGCCTTTAGGGTTAATGAAGTGACAGAACAATCTGGGGGCGAGAATAACGCCCAAACACAATCTGCTGCCCTCGCGGCCACCCGCCTCTCTCCTAAGCCCCTTAACACAGTCACGTAAAGGATGAAACTGCGGGAGGGACCAGCGCCCCCCACTGGTCATCGCCGCTGCCGGATCTGTGCCTCACAGCGGGGACTGGAGCTACGCACCGATCGCTGCCGTTAACCATTTAAACGCCAGTCAACCTCAGACTGTAATGTGCGGCCCCCCACGATCTGACTGCAGGGAAATAGTCTGCTCAAGCCGGTGACGGGCCGCGCTCCGGACATTTTCACTCTATACTGGGGCACGACAGTGAAAGCGATCAATTCCCCATTGTTTTTTTCTTTTTTATCTCCCCGTATTACCCATTTAAACATCAATATAAATACCACCAACCACTTTTTTTTAATCTGTGAACCATACATGCACTTTAATTAGTGCACACCATTATCCATGACTGGGGGGTGGGAAGTATTAGGGTGCTGTCATTGGTTCTGGAAAATCCTATAAGCGGTTTGTAATTTCATCTTCTCCCATCACCCATGACAGCACCACCTGAGAGACTTACAGAGGATTGAAACCCCCCCTTAGGGAGGGACCACCACCAGCAGAACCCAGCTCCAAAAGGATAAATACGTGGGGAGCATAAATCAGGCCTGTAGTGCTTATAGGGTGTAGAGGCAGAGGACCACGTTGCGGCCTTACACATCTGGTCAGTAGATACGTCTGCTTTCTGTGCCCAGGAGGTTGCCATGGCCCGAGTCGAGCGAGCCTTCAGATCCCCCCCGGCACTGCCCTTGAGGAATAGGCTACACTAATAGCCTAGAAACGTTCACCCCCTTCCTAGGGCCCTGGAAGTAGATGAACAATGACCGATTCTTTCTCCAAGGCCTTGCAGCCAAAACATATTTTAATCAGGCACCTTCTAACATCTAAGGTATGAAACCTTTCTTCTTTAGGATTCTTGGGGTCAGCGCAGAAAGAAGGCAGGACAACCTTCTGACTCCTATGGAATCTAGTGGCAACTGTTGGGAAGGAAAGCAGGGTCAGGTTTTAGGACAAGCCCGTCGTCCATGGTAAAGGGAGCGCTAACCGACAATGCCCTAATCTCACTAACCCTACAAGCAGATGTTAGGGCTACCGAGAGAATGGTTTTCAATGTTAAGTATTTTGACAGACACATAATCTATTGGTTCGAAAGGGGAGCGAGCGGGTCAACGCCTCCAGCACCGGGTTAAAATCCCAAGGAGGACGTTTCAGGGAACAACTGGTTTTGATCTGTCGCACGCTCTTAAGAATCTCATTATCCATCTATTAGTTGCCAAGTCCTAATCGTATAGTGGTCCTAAGGCCGATATCTGTACTGTACAGGTGCTGGTGGATAGACCCTATCCAGTTCATTCAAAGATAGGCCCAATTGAAATTCCATCTTGTAGTCTTACACCTAAGGAACTTCTGGCAGGTCCTACCAGATCCTAGTTGTTACTGGTTCCTTACTTTTGAGCAATGTGGGGACCAGATTAGGTGAAAAACCTTGCTGCCCAAATTTCAAGCTGTCAAGTGAAGCCCAATTGCTTGGGGGGACGGGGTGACAGACTGGACCTTGGATGAGTAGATTGGGGACATCTGGCAGCACCAAAGGATCGGTGACCGACATCAGCCTCATCCATGAGAACCATGGTCTTTTGGGTCTATTAAAATTACTCTTGCCTGAACTTCCTTAGTACTGAATCAACATTACTGACGCCAAAATGTAAGCCATGTCGAAGTCCCATCTGATCTGAAAGGCGTCTACCATATGGGGATGATTCTCTTGGATTTAGTAAGCAAAACTGCTTTACTTTTTGGTTGCATTTACTTGAAAACAGCAGGTCTATATCTGGAAGACCCCATAACTCTACAATCTGCTGAAGAACAGCTGGATTCAGGCCCCAGTCTCCATTCTCTCAGACAGTGTGCCTCGCTGTTGTGTCCCTCTTCGGTGTAATGCTGTCAGCGGAGAGAGAGGATTTTCCGCTACCTGAAGATCTGCTCCGTTACGGACATCAGTAAGTCAGATCGATTTCCTCCCTGATGGTTGATGTACAGATTGTCACTCAGCGGTCCGATAGGATACGTATAGTAGGAGCTCCACCGCAGATGTCACTGCCGTTAGCCCTTCGATTGGAGGATTCTGACTTGTCCTGTACTGTCCAACCGCCCTGGACTAGCCCAACCGCCCTGGACTAGCCCATCCTCTGAATCCAATCCCCATCCTTCTGGACTTATAGCTGTAGTTATAACACTCTGAACTGGGTTATAGCATGCGACTCCCTTTGATATATTTTCTGTATTTAACCACAAATGGAGGACTCGACTGTGACCAAGGAAAGGGTTACTCTTCCTTCTAGATGTCCTCTTCGCTTATTAATAGGTGCTTTTGTTAGTTTTCTGGTCTGCTGGACAACAAGACGTCAGAGACCCCAGTCTGAGGGTCGTGGTGGGATTTTTTATTTTTTTTACCGCCTCTAGCAGCTGATCTGGAGGTAACCGTTTTCGTTTACAGAGTACTCTTATAAGGAACCAGTCTTGAATTCTTCAGGTTCAGAAGCCAACCCAGATTTCTTAAGGTTGTTCTGACACACTAGAATTGGGAATTGCAGTGATCGACCATCTTGCCTTTAAGACATAATCCAAGTATGGGATTAGAAGGGTGGTCTGTTCCCGTAGATGACCTGTCATTTTCACCATCGCTCTCCTAAAAATTTGCGGAGCCATGGATAAACCAAAAGGGAAAAGCCCTGAACTGGAAATGCCCGATCCTCCCATCCATGGCTACTCTTAAGAACTGACGATGTTCTATATGGATTGGTGCACGACAATTAATGTGTCCTTTAGGTCTAGGACGATAATATAACAGCCTGAAAATAGTAGCTTTATTGCAGATTTTATAGACCCCCATCTTGAAAGGAAGGATTTTCAGGACCTCGCTTGGATGTCAGGTTGATGATGGTCCTGAAGGAGGAATCTGTTTTGTGGGAGAAAAGAACCCTTCTTCTACAGGAACCTATTTAAGGACAGATTTTTTTTTACCAGCTCTTGAACTTCCACTTCTAGGGCTACGTGTTCTCCTCAAGACCTCCGCCGAGGAGCTGTAACCAGATCTGCGGGGGAATAGCCAAGAAATCCTAGTCTCAGGTCAGATTCTACTCATTTGAGAATCCACCCGCTTGACGAGATTCTCGACCAGCCAGGGAATAAGTGGGGAATGGAGTCATCGGGAAGATTTTTTTAATCTTCAATGAGGGACCCCCCCCCGGAACAGGAATGCTCTCTCTTTCCTTCGACGGTCCTCCCATTTCCCTTGATCTCTCAAAGGTCTTCTGCGACCATATTACATGTAAAGTGCCATAGAATAAATGGCGCAATAATAAAAAATATCTCCTACTTCAAAAGGACCTCCTGAATGAAGGAAAGGAGCAATTAGGGAGTTTTTGTTTTTTTGCTATCCCCGGCTTTGTCCAAGATATAATCCAGGATGAGCCCAAACAAATACATACTCCATGGAATGGACCATAGCTTGGACTGATTGTCTATCACCAGGCCAGCATCTACGCCACAGGGATCTTCGAGCCGCATTAGAGAACGGCCGATCTTGCTGCCAATATCACAGTATCTGCTGATGCCGCTGATCCTTGCATTAACGTGAAGTTGGCCAAGATGTCTTCCTTTCCGGCTTTAGTCCTTAGCTGACTTTCCAATTGATTAAGCCAGACCATGATGTACCTGGCTGTAGATGACGCAGATATAGATGGTTTTAGTGCTCCTGCCGAGGATTCCCAGGCATTTGCAGGTAGACTTCTGCCTTCTTATTCAAGAGATCTTTAAGCACCACCATATATCTTCAAAGGGCAAGAAAGGTTTCTTAGACTTGGCTACTGCTACATCTATTTTTGTGCTTTATGCCATAAGGCCATTTCGTGCTCCTCTAAGGGATATTTCCTCTTCAAAGATGAAGGCAACAAACCCTTCCTTTTCACGTCTGTTCCATTCCCTCTTAAAGGAGTTGTCTGGTCTAAAATGATAAATCTGCAGTCACTCTGTGTGACTGCAGACTTCTGCATCTCCCCAGCACACACTGTGCACTGCGAGGACTACTGGTTTCTGAGCCGCGGTGGACGAGCACATGTGTTACTCCAGGCCGGAGCCCGTCTAGTGGGCGCAGCCTCGCTCCATATGCTTCAGTTGAGCACTTCAGTTGCGTAGGTGCTCCGTCATCTGATAGTGGCTGCGGCAGGGTAGTCCACATTCAAATCAATAGGAGGCGGATGTGCAGTACCTCGCCACAGCCACCATCAGAGGATGGAGCATCTCCGCAATTGAGCAATACCATCATAACCCCTTTACTTAAAAAGCCATCCCTGGACCAGAACTGCACGGCTAACTACAGACCTGTCTCTAATCTTCCATTCATCTCTAAACTCCTGGAACGCTTGGTCCACCCCCGGGACGCCTGGTCCACCCCAGTCTAATCCGCTATCTCTCCGATAACTCTCTTCTCGACCCTTTACATCTCTCCAAAACTGAACTTCTTGTGTTTCTCCCCTCTACTAACCCAACTCCACCTAACATCGAAATTACCTTGGAGGGGTCAACCATAACTCAGCAGCACGCCCGCTGCCTTGGGGTCATATTCAACACTAACCTTTCCTTTACTCCCTATATCCGACCAGTCACCTGCATCTTAAAAACATCTCCAGAATCCGATCTTTTCTCACCTTTGAAAAGGCTAAAACTCTGACTGTCGCTCTTATCACTCTCGTCTGGACTACTGCAACTCTCTTCTGATCGGTCTCCCTCTTACCAAAATTTCCCCTCTCCAATCCGTCCTGAATGCGGCAGCCAGGGTCGTATTTCTGTCCAGCCGCTTCACCGATGCCTCCACCTTGTGCCAGTCATTACACTGGTTACCCATCTGCTACAGGGTCCAATATAAACTCATTGCTCTAACCCACAAAGCTCTCCACAGTTCTTCACCGCCTTATATCTCCTCTCTCCTGTCTATCGCCCTACACGTGCCCTCCGTTCTACAAATGACCTAAGACTAACATCCCCCATAATCCGAACCTCGCACCTCTGTCTCAAAGACTTCTCTCGTGCTGCGCCAGTTTTCTGGAATGCTCTACCCCAGACGATCCGATTGATGCCTAGCCCCGATGTCTTCAAGCGCGCTTTAAAAACCCATCTCTTTAAACAAGCCGACCACCTCAACTACTCAGTAACCTAACCTTCCCCTGTCCCCTCCTAAATATTATTCAATCTGTTCCCTGCTGTTCATCTGTCTCCACACCCTCCATGCACACGATAACTGCACTCGGTAATTGAGTATTGTACTTGAACATACAGGCTGATGACCGGATCATACAGCTTTATATGAAAATCCCGACTTATTATAATTGCCGGACCTGAAATAACAAGCACCTTTCACCTACTGTGTCCCCCCATTTCCTTGTAGACTGTAAGCAGCGAGCAGCCGGACCCTCGCTCCTAATGTAACTGTTTAAATTGTCTCACCTTGTATTAAATGTATTGTCTGTACATGTCCCCACTTAACTGTAAAGCGCTGCGGAATATGTTGGCGCTATATAAATATAAATTATTATTATTATTATACCAGCCGGCAACCACTGACACCAGCGGATCAGTGGGGGTGCCGGACAATCAGACATTGATTACCTATCCTAAGGATTATTCATCAATGATAAATCATAATAGTTCTAAAAATTATACCCCAAAAAACCTGGGAGAATGGATATCCCGTACTGAACCGGGCACATGTCAGCTGTAAGAATCAGCTGACATGTGCCCGCAACAGCCGCGGGTGTAATCGCGATCCACCCATGGCTGTTAACATGTTAAATGCCGCTGTCAATCTCTGACAGCGGCATTTAACATCGCCGCGCCTGAAGCGCGGCCTTAGCCCCGCCCATCGGTGACCCCATCACGTGATTGCGGGTCACCGCTGGGTGCTCATGACAACCCTGGGTCTGCAGCAGACCCCAGTGGTTGTCATGTAAAGATTACTATGAGTGCCACCTAGTGGTCGGCACTCATAGTACAGGAGCATTTCTGCAGCATACAGGGGATCTACTGGTCCCCTGTATGTAGCAGAGGAGATCGGACAGTTGCTGCTTCTAGTCTACAGAAGCAAGCAAAAAGTTTTAAAAAAAATGTTTAAAAATATAAAAAAAAAAAAAAAAAATTTCAAAAAAGTTTAAATCCCCCCTTTCGCCCCTTTCAAAATAAAATAAAAAATAAACCCCACATACACATTTGGTATCGCCACGTTCAGAATCGCCCGATCTATCAATATAAAAAAAGAATTAATCCAATCCATAAAAGGCGTAATGAGAAAAAAATTCTAAACGCCAGAATTACGTTTTTTTTGGTCGCCGCAACATTGCAATAAAATGCAATAACGGGTGATCAAAACATCGGATCTACACCAAAATGTTATCAATAAAAACGTCAGCTCGGCGCGCAAAAAATAAGCCCTCACCTGCCCCAGATCCCGAAAAATGGCACCATTTTTTTAATTATTTTTTTTTTAGCAAACTTTGGATTTTTTTTTTCACCGCTTAAATAAAAAAGAACACATACATGTTTGGTGTCTATGAACTCGTAATGACCTGGAGAATAAGAATGGCCGGGCAGGTTTAGCAATCAGTGAAGGTGGTAAAAAAAAAAAAAAAAAAACCATCTGTGGTATTGCACTTTTTTTGCAATTTCAGCGCACTTGGAATTTTTCCCCCGGTTTCCAGTACATGATATGGTAAAACTAGTAATGGTGTTTAAAAGTACAACTCGTCCCGCAAAAAATAATCCCTCACATGGCCATATTGACCTAAAAATAAAAACGCTATGGCTCTGGGAAGAAGGGGAGCAAAAAACGAAAACGCAAAAAAGGAAAATCCCAGGGTCGCGAAGGGGTCAATGTAGCCGCACAGTCCAGAAGAATCACATTACCGGATCATTGTTACCGCAAAGAACACCATAAAAACAAAAAGCACAAAGACGGAGCCGTCTCCACACTTCTACCTCACACAGAATTTTCCTTCTCACTTTTCCAGTACATTGAATATTAAAATGAGTGGCGTCCATCTGCAGTCGCTTTGGATAAGTCTCTGCGTTTTCTACATCGGGCCACTGGAATTTTTGCCCATTGCTGAAGGCAAAACTACTCCGGCTCCTTCAGGTTAGATGTTTCCTCTGATGAACAGCGATCTTCACATCTGACCACAGATTCTCCATTGGATTAAGGTCTGGGCTGTGACTCGGCCGCTCCAGAACATTTACACGTTTCCCCTTACACCACTCGAGTGTTGCTTTAGCAGTCTGCTTTGGGTCATTGTCTTGTTAGAAGGTGAATCTCCGTCCCAGTCTCCAATCACTGACAGACTGAAACAAGTTTTGATCAAGAATATCCCTGTATTTCGCACCATTCATCTTCCCCTCGACTTGGACCATTTTCCCTGTCCCTGCTGCCGAAAAACATTCCCACAGCATGATATTGCCACCACCATGTTTCACTGTGGGATTGGTGTTCTTGGGGTGATGAGCTGTGTTGGTTTGGCACCAGACATGGCATTTACGTTGGTGGCCAAAAAGTTCATTATTGGTCTCATCTGACCACAGGACCTTGCTCCATACATATGGGGAATCTCCCACATCTTTTGGCAAACTCAAAACGAGTTTTGGTGAGTGGCCTCTCTTATCAGGTTTGCTGTGGTACCATGTTTTTTCCTTTTGATGGTGCTCTGGGGGGGGGGGGGGGGATCATCAGAGACTGGGTTATAAAAAAAAAAAAAAAAACCACAACATCCCAACCCTGACTTGTGCTTCTTAACAACTTTGTCCCTGACTTGTTTGGAGATCTCCTTGGCCTTCATGGTGTTGTGTGAAGATCTCCTTGGTCTTCATGGTGTTGTTTGGTTAGTGGTGCCTCTTGTTAATGGTGTTGCAGCCGCTGTGGCCTTTCAGTAACGGTAAAGTCTATATACTGACAGACATGTGACATTAGACTGCACACAGGTGGACGTCCTGTCACTAAACATGGGATTTATGAAGGGAATTGTTTGCACCAGAAATTTTTAGATGTTTCAACGCAAAAGGGGTGAATACATATGCATGTGTCAATTTTTAATTTTTTGATCCCATAAATTTAAAGAAGTTGTCTACTACTTATACACCGATGCCCTATCCGCAAGATAGGGCATCAATGTCTGATCGGCCAGGGTCCGACACCTGGGACCCCCGCTGATCACCTGTTATCGGTGACGGTGGCCACAAGTACTTACTTGCAAAGCTCGGCTGTCTAGTTGTAGCGGCCGGGGCTGGGTACTACACATCCGCCTCCTATTCAATTCAATGGGAGGTAGATGTGTAGTACCCTGCAGAGAAGGGCTGTGGAGTCGGAGCCCATTTTGGTGGAGTCGGTATAAAATGGACCAACTCCAACTCCTAACATATATAATAAATTGGGTGCAGTCGTTCAATGCAGTTTGTGGGGAATATTTTTCCATAATAATTTGGGAAAGTTGTGAAATGTCCTATAAGTGTCTGTCCTATTCCTGATCTCAGGGTCTGGACTTAGCTGAGATTAGCAGTAAATGTATCACTTAACCCCTTTAAAGCCTGGGGCATATCAGTACGCCCCAGGCCATCACCCCCGGTTCAGTGAGGGCTCAGGCGCTGAGCCCGCACTGAACCGGGCACATGTCATCTGATTCTTACAGCTGACATGTGCCCGCAACAGCCGCGAGTGGTATCGCGATCCACCCGCAGCAGTTTGACAGCGGCGTTTAACTGGTTAACAGCCACGGGTGGAATAGCGATCCACTCGTGGCTGTTAACCAGTTAAACGCCGCTGTCAATCTCGGACAGTGGCATTTAACAGTGCCGCGCCCGGAAGCGCGGCCTTAGACCCCACCTATCAGTGACTCCGTCACGTGATCGCCAGTCACTGATGGATAGGCATGGCAACCCGGGGTCTGCAGCAGACCACTGTGGTTGTCATGTCTCACTAGCTAAGAGCACCACCTAGTGGTCGGCACTCATAGCACAGGAGCATTTCTCCTGCATACAGGCAATCTGCTCCTCGCCTGTATGCAGTAGAAACAATCAGGTAATTGCCGCTTCTAGTTTCCTATGGAGACTATTGAAGCCTGCAGAAAGTGTCAAAAAAATGGTTTTAAAAATCTAAAAAAAATAAAAAAAGTTTATATCACCCCCCTTTCGCCCCATTCAAAATAAAATTAAAAAAAGTTCCCACATACACATATTTGGTATCGCCGCGTTCAGAATCGACCGATATATCAATATAAAAAAAGAATTAATCTGATCAGTAAACGGCGCAACGAGAAAAAAATACTAAACGCCAGAATTACGGTTTTTTTTGGACGTCACAACATTGCAATAAAATGCAATAACGGGTGATCAAAACATCGGATCTACTCCAAAATGTTATCAATAAAAACGTCAGTCCGGCGCACAAAAAAATAAGCCCTCACCCGGCGCCAGATCAAGAAAAATGCCGCAATTTTTTTTTTTTTTTTTTTTTTTTTAAGCAAACTTTGGAATTTTTTTTCACCACTTAAATAAAAAAAAGAACCTATACATGTTTGGTGTCTACGAACTCGTAATGATCTGGAGAATAATAATGGCGGGGCAGGTTTAGAATTCAGTGAACGTGGTAAAAAATAAAAATAAAAACAACAACTGTGGAATTTCATTTTTTTTGCAATTTCACAGCACTTGGAATTTTTTTCCCGTTTTCCCGCACACGATATGGTAAAACCAGTGATGGCGTTTAAAAGTACAACTCGTCCCGCAAAAAATAAGCCCTCACATGGCCATATTAAACAAAAAATAAAAACGCTATGGCTCTGGGAAGAAGGGGAGCAAAAAACGAAAACGCAAAACCCCAAGTTCCTTAAGGGGTTAAACATGAGCCGTGTATGAGGGAGTGGTGGAGTCGGAGTCATGGCGTTGTGGAGTTTGGCTAACAGAGTCCACAGCCCTGCTGCAGCGGCCACTACAACTAGACGGCCAAGATTCACCAGCAAGTGCTTCCGACCAGCGGCCGCCAACAACCATAACAGCTGATCGGCGGGGGTTCCTACCGCTAGGCCATCAATGTATAAGTAGTAAATAACTTCTTTATGCCTATATTTTTCCTCACTTCACCGACTTAGGCCATTTACATCACACAAACATCCGATTCCAAAAATATTTAAACACAGATTGTAATGTAACAAATTAGGAAAAAAGCCAAGGGGGTGAATACTTTCACAGGCCACTGTATCTTCCTGTCCGCTCTACCTGAACCTTAAACCATGACGCTGCACTGATTGATCACAGCACAATTTTGGCCCTATAAATATTTAATACATCCAACTTACATACAACTCGCAAATACGAGCATAAAATGTTAAAAAAAAAAAAAAAAAAAAAACTACCACCACTGCCCTCACTGCGCACCACTGCGGTTTCCTTCCAGACCTCTTTCAGCCACTGAATGTCGAATCCAAATAGTGACGTCACAACCTCCTGACACAGAGACTTCTGGGGCACAGACGTCCCGGCCTATAGTGAAGTGGCCAGGGAAGCGGCATACGACGGCTGAAAGAAGAGGACGGGACGGCGGAGAGCAGCCGGAGGTGGGGGCTGCAGAAGTAGTTATTTTTTCCTGCCCTGTTCAAGCTCACATACAAATACGGGTTATGATCACACCTACAGCCCGATGCCGCTCCAGGCCCGGGCATCGCCTGGGTACAAATTTTTCTGCAGCCCTGAAAACCAGAAGAGGATAAAATGCAAAGAAACCAACACGTCTGAGTGATGAAGCAGTGTGAAATCTGCAGCAGCTAAGGATCATTAACACGTTGTCAATACTCAAAAGCCGACTTACCGCTTGTCTGAGCCCATGGCGGGCCTCCAAGTGTCCAGTCTGGATCCTCTCAGGGGCTCTTACGGCCAATCCAACTGAACATGAAAAAGAAGATGGACCCACGTCAGTATCCAGAACTCAGTATACACGACGCTGCAGCACTGGCCATCTGACACGCATGCCGCACATCCAGCAGCAGGGTGCACAACACACGGTATACAGATGGCACTACAGGGGGTACAGCGTGCCAACCTGACATTCAGAAGCAGCACCTGCATGAGCTGTGAAGACCGACAGGGAGAGCGTGCGGCATCAGACACTGGCAATAAAGGAGCATGGGGGGTCTTTCTGCTGGACAGGAACGCAGCAGCAACTGCTCGCTCTCCTGAAACAGCGGCTGCAGGGAAACAGGACCTAACACTCTACAAGAGGCAGATATCACACGCACCCAGGACATGGCAACCACCACACGAGAGCGACCCCAGGAGAAAGCAAATCTACGGGGGTCCTGAGGGTGCACTCACTTCAGGGACACCGAGGTGCAGCACTAGTAACCCAGCACTGATGAAACAGACAACAAAAAGCCCGAAGCTCCACGACTCCTCCAGCCCCAAACAGCTAACAAGAACAGTGGAAATAATCAGCCAGAGGCCGAACTCCGCATCCACAGCCCCCCAATACCCATCTACTGATCAGAGACCCCCCCCCCGTACTATACACCTCAGTATATACCTCCCCTAGCACTATACACCTCAGTATCTACCTCCCCTCCTCCTCCCCCAGCACTATACACCTCAGTATATACCTCCCCTCCTCCTCCAGCACTATATACCTCAGTATATACCTCCCCTCCTCCTCCAGCACTATATACCTCAGTATATACCTCCCCTCCTCCTCCAGCACTATACACCCCAGTATCTACCTCCCCTCCTCCTCCCCCAGCACTATACACCTCAGTATATACCTCCCCTCCTCCTCCAGCACTATACACCTCAGTATATACCTCCCCTACTCCTCCAGCACTATACACCTCAGTATCTACCTCCCCTCCTCCTCCCCCAGCACTATACACCTCAGTATCTACCTCCCCTCCTCCTCCCCCAGCACTATACACCTCAGTATCTACCTCCCCTCCTCCTCCCCCAGCACTATACACCTCAGTATCTACCTCCCCTCCTCCTCCCCCAGCACTATACACCCCAGTATCTACCTCCCCTCCTCCTCCCCCAGCACTATACACCTCAGTATCTACCTCCCCTCCTCCTCCCCCAGCACTATACACCTCAGTATCTACCTCCCCTCCTCCTCCCCCAGCACTATACACCTCAGTATATACCTCCCCTCCTCCTCCCCCAGCACTATACACACCAGTATCTACCTCCCCTCCTCCTCCCCCAGCACTATACACCTCAGTATCTACCTCCCCTCCTCCAGCACTATACACCCCAGTATCTACCTCCCCTCCTCCTCCCCCAGCACTATACACCCCAGTATCTACCTCCCCTCCTCCTCCCCCAGCACTATACACCCCAGTATCTACCTCCCCTCCTCCTTCCCCAGCACTATACACCCCAGTATGTACCTCCCCTCCTCCTCCCCCAGCACTATACACCTCAGTATATACCTCCCCTCCTCCAGCACTATACACCTCAGTTTATACCTCCCCTCCTCCTCCCCCAGCACTATACACCTCAGTATATACCTCCCCTCCCCCAGCACTATACACCTCAGTATCTACCTCCCCTCCTCCTCCCCCAGCACTATACACCCCAGTATCTACCTCCCCTCCTCCTCCCCCAGCACTATACACCCCAGTATCTACCTCCCCTCCTCCTCCCCCAGCACTATACACCCCAGTATGTACCTCCCCTCCTCCTCCCCCAGCACTATACACCTCAGTATATACCTCCCCTCCTCCAGCACTATACACCTCAGTATCTACCTCCCCTCCTCCTCCCCCAGCACTATACACCTCAGTATCTACCTCCCCTCCTCCTCCCCCAGCACTATACACCTCAGTATATACCTCGCCTCCTCCTCCCCCAGCACTATACACCTCAGTATATACCTCACCTCCCCCCCCCAGCACTATACACCTCAGTATATACCTCACCTCCCCCCCCAGCACTATACACCTCAGTATATACCTCGCCTCCTCCTCCCCCAGCACTATACACCTCAGTATATACCTCACCTCCCCCCCCAGCACTATACACCTCAGTATATACCTCACCTCCCCCCCCAGCACTATACACCTCAGTATATACCTCACCTCCCCCCCCCAGCACTATACACCTCAGTATCTACCTCCCCTCCTCCTCCCCCAGCACTATACACCTCAGTATATACCTCCCCTCCTCCTCCTCCACCACCACTATACACCTCGGTATCTACCTCCCCTCCTCCTCCAGCACTATACACCTCAGTATATACCTCCCCCCCCCCCCAGCACTATACACCTCAGTATCTACCTCCCCTCCTCCTCCCCCAGCACTATACACCTCAGTATCTACCTCCCCTCCTCCTCCCCCAGCACTATACACCTCAGTATCTACCTCCCCTCCTCCTCCCCCAGCACTATACACCTCAGTATCTACCTCCCCTCCTCCTCCCCCAGCACTATACACCTCAGTATCTACCTCCCCTCCTCCCCCAGCACTATACACCTCAGTATCTACCTCCCCTTCTCCTCCCCCAGCACTATACACCTCAGTATCTACCTCCCCTTCTCCTCCCCCAGCACTATACACCTCAGTATCTACCTCCCCTCCTCCTCCAGCACTATACACCCCAGTATCTACCTCCCCTAGCACTATACACCCCAGTATCTACCTCCGCTCCTCCTCCCCCAGCACTATACACCTCAGTATTTACCTCCCCTCCTCCTCCAGCACTATACACCTCAGTATATACCTCCCCTCCTCCTCCCCCAGCACTATACACCTCAGTATCTACCTCCCCTCCTCCCCCAGCACTATACACCTCAGTATCTACCTCCTCTCCCCCAGCACTATACACCTCAGTATATACCTCCTCTCCCCCAGCACTATACACCTCAGTATATACCTCCTCTCCCCCAGCACTATACACCTCAGTATATACCTCCCCTCCCCCAGCACTATACACCTCAGTATCTACCTCCCCTCCTCCTCCCCCAGCACTATACACCTCAGTATCTACCTCCCCTCCTCCTCCCCCAGCACTATACACCTCAGTATCTACCTCCCCTCCTCCTCCCCCAGCACTATACACCTCAGTATCTACCTCCCCTCCTCCTCCCCCAGCACTATACACCTCAGTATCTACCTCCCCTCCTCCTCCCCCAGCACTATACACCTCAGTATCTACCTCCCCTCCTCCTCCCCCAGCACTATACACCTCAGTATCTACCTCCCCTTCTCCTCCCCCAGCACTATACACCTCAGTATCTACCTCCCCTCCTCCTCCCCCAGCACTATACACCTCAGTATCTACCTCCCCTCCTCCTCCCCCAGCACTATACACCTCAGTATATACCTCCCCTCCTCCTCCCCCAGCACTATACACCTCAGTATATATCTCCCCTCCTCCTCCCCCAGCACTATACACCTCAGTATCTACCTCCCCTCCTCCTCCCCCAGCACTATACACCTCAGTATCTACCTCCCCTCCTCCTCCCCCAGCACTATACACCTCAGCATCTACCTCCTCTCCTCCTACCCCAGCACTATACACCTCAGTATCTACCTTCCCTCCTCCAGCACTATACACCTCAGCATCTACCTCCCCTCCTCCTCCCCCAGCACTACACACCTCAGTATCTACCTCCCCTCCTCCTCCAGCACTATACACCTCAGTATATACCCCCCTCCTCCTCCCCCAGCACTATACACCTCAGTATATACCCCCCCTCCTCCTCCCCCAGCACTATACACCTCAGTATATACCCCCCCTCCTCCTCCCCCAGCACTATACACCTCAGTATATACCCCCCCTCCTCCTCCCCCAGCACTATACACCTCAGTATATACCCCCCCTCCTCCTCCCCCAGCACTATACACCTCAGTATATACCCCCCCTCCTCCTCCCCCAGCACTATACACCTCAGTATATACCTCCCCTCCTCCTCCCCCAGCACTATACACCTCAGTATATACCTCCCCTCCTCCAGCACTATACACCTCAGTATCTACCTCCCCTCCTCCTCCCCCAGCACTATACACCTCAGTATATACCCCCCTCCTCCTCCCCCAGCACTATACACCTCAGTATATACCCCCCCTCCTCCTCCCCCAGCACTATACACCTCAGTATATACCTCCCCTCCCCCAGCACTATACACCTCAGTATCTACCTCCCCTCCTCCTCCCCCAGCACTATACACCCCAGTATCTACCTCCCCTCCTCCTCCCCCAGCACTATACACCCCAGTATCTACCTCCCCTCCTCCTCCCCCAGCACTATACACCCCAGTATCTACCTCCCCTCCTCCTCCCCCAGCACTATACACCCCAGTATGTACCTCCCCTCCTCCTCCCCCAGCACTATACACCTCAGTATCTACCTCCCCTCCTCCAGCACTACACACCTCAGTATCTACCTCCCCTCCTCCTCCCCCAGCACTATACACCCCAGTATCTACCTCCCCTCCTCCTCCCCCAGCACTATACACCTCAGTATATACCTCGCCTCCTCCTCCCCCAGCACTATACACCTCAGTATATACCTCACCTCCCCCCCCCAGCACTATACACCTCAGTATATACCTCACCTCCCCCCCCCAGCACTATACACCTCAGTATCTACCTCCCCTCCTCCTCCCCCAGCACTATACACCTCAGTATATACCTCCCCTCCTCCTCCTCCACCACCACTATACACCTCGGTATCTACCTCCCCTCCTCCTCCAGCACTATACACCTCAGTATATACCTCCCCTCCTCCAGCACTATACACCTCAGTATATACCTCCCCTCCCCCCCCAGCACTATACACCTCAGTATCTACCTCCCCTCCTCCTCCCCCAGCACTATAAACCTCAGTATCTACCTCCCCTCCTCCTACCCCAGCACTATACACCCCAGTATCTACCTCCCCTCCTCCTCCCCCAGCACTATACACCCCAGTATCTACCTCCCCTCCTCCTCCCCCAGCACTATACACCCCAGTATCTACCTCCCCTCCTCCTCCCCCAGCACTATACACCTCAGTATCTACCTCCCCTTCTCCTCCCCCAGCACTATACACCTCAGTATCTACCTCCCCTCCTCCTCCAGCACTATACACCCCAGTATCTACCTCCCCTAGCACTATACACCCCAGTATCTACCTCCGCTCCTCCTCCCCCAGCACTATACACCTCAGTATTTACCTCCCCTCCTCCTCCAGCACTATACACCTCAGTATATACCTCCCCTCCTCCTCCCCCAGCACTATACACCTCAGTATCTACCTCCCCTCCTCCCCCAGCACTATACACCTCAGTATCTACCTCCTCTCCCCCAGCACTATACACCTCAGTATATACCTCCTCTCCCCCAGCACTATACACCTCAGTATATACCTCCTCTCCCCCAGCACTATACACCTCAGTATATACCTCCCCTCCCCCAGCACTATACACCTCAGTATCTACCTCCCCTCCTCCTCCCCCAGCACTATACACCTCAGTATCTACCTCCCCTCCTCCTCCCCCAGCACTATACACCTCAGTATCTACCTCCCCTCCTCCTCCCCCAGCACTATACACCTCAGTATCTACCTCCCCTCCTCCTCCCCCAGCACTATACACCTCAGTATCTACCTCCCCTCCTCCTCCCCCAGCACTATACACCTCAGTATCTACCTCCCCTCCTCCTCCCCCAGCACTATACACCTCAGTATCTACCTCCCCTTCTCCTCCCCCAGCACTATACACCTCAGTATCTACCTCCCCTCCTCCTCCCCCAGCACTATACACCTCAGTATCTACCTCCCCTCCTCCTCCCCCAGCACTATACACCTCAGTATATACCTCCCCTCCTCCTCCCCCAGCACTATACACCTCAGTATATATCTCCCCTCCTCCTCCCCCAGCACTATACACCTCAGTATCTACCTCCCCTCCTCCTCCCCCAGCACTATACACCTCAGTATCTACCTCCCCTCCTCCTCCCCCAGCACTATACACCTCAGCATCTACCTCCTCTCCTCCTACCCCAGCACTATACACCTCAGTATCTACCTTCCCTCCTCCAGCACTATACACCTCAGCATCTACCTCCCCTCCTCCTCCCCCAGCACTACACACCTCAGTATCTACCTCCCCTCCTCCTCCAGCACTATACACCTCAGTATATACCCCCCTCCTCCTCCCCCAGCACTATACACCTCAGTATATACCCCCCCTCCTCCTCCCCCAGCACTATACACCTCAGTATATACCCCCCCTCCTCCTCCCCCAGCACTATACACCTCAGTATATACCCCCCCTCCTCCTCCCCCAGCACTATACACCTCAGTATATACCCCCCCTCCTCCTCCCCCAGCACTATACACCTCAGTATATACCCCCCCTCCTCCTCCCCCAGCACTATACACCTCAGTATATACCTCCCCTCCTCCTCCCCCAGCACTATACACCTCAGTATATACCTCCCCTCCTCCAGCACTATACACCTCAGTATCTACCTCCCCTCCTCCTCCCCCAGCACTATACACCTCAGTATATACCCCCCTCCTCCTCCCCCAGCACTATACACCTCAGTATATACCCCCCCTCCTCCTCCCCCAGCACTATACACCTCAGTATATACCTCCCCTCCCCCAGCACTATACACCTCAGTATCTACCTCCCCTCCTCCTCCCCCAGCACTATACACCCCAGTATCTACCTCCCCTCCTCCTCCCCCAGCACTATACACCCCAGTATCTACCTCCCCTCCTCCTCCCCCAGCACTATACACCCCAGTATCTACCTCCCCTCCTCCTCCCCCAGCACTATACACCCCAGTATGTACCTCCCCTCCTCCTCCCCCAGCACTATACACCTCAGTATCTACCTCCCCTCCTCCAGCACTACACACCTCAGTATCTACCTCCCCTCCTCCTCCCCCAGCACTATACACCCCAGTATCTACCTCCCCTCCTCCTCCCCCAGCACTATACACCTCAGTATATACCTCGCCTCCTCCTCCCCCAGCACTATACACCTCAGTATATACCTCACCTCCCCCCCCAGCACTATACACCTCAGTATATACCTCACCTCCCCCCCCCAGCACTATACACCTCAGTATCTACCTCCCCTCCTCCTCCCCCAGCACTATACACCTCAGTATATACCTCCCCTCCTCCTCCTCCACCACCACTATACACCTCGGTATCTACCTCCCCTCCTCCTCCAGCACTATACACCTCAGTATATACCTCCCCTCCTCCAGCACTATACACCTCAGTATATACCTCCCCTCCCCCCCCAGCACTATACACCTCAGTATCTACCTCCCCTCCTCCTCCCCCAGCACTATAAACCTCAGTATCTACCTCCCCTCCTCCTACCCCAGCACTATACACCCCAGTATCTACCTCCCCTCCTCCTCCCCCAGCACTATACACCCCAGTATCTACCTCCCCTCCTCCTCCCCCAGCACTATACACCCCAGTATCTACCTCCCCTCCTCCTCCCCCAGCACTATACACCTCAGTATCTACCTCCCCTCCTCCTCCCCCAGCACTATACACCTCAGTATCTACCTCCCCTCCTCCTCCCCCAGCACTATACACCCCAGTATCTACCTCCCCTCCTCCTCCCCCAGCACTATACACCCCAGTATCTACCTCCCCTCCTCCTCCCCCAGCACTATACACCCCAGTATCTACCTCCCCTCCTCCTCCCCCAGCACTATACACCTCAGTATCTACCTCCCCTCCTCCTCCCCCAGCACTATACACCCCAGTATCTACCTCCCCTCCTCCTCCCCCAGCACTATACACCCCAGTATCTACCTCCCCTCCTCCTCCCCCAGCACTATACACCCCAGTATCTACCTCCCCTCCTCCTCCCCCAGCACTATACACCTCAGTATCTACCTCCCCTCCTCCTCCCCCAGCACTATACACCTCAGTATCTACCTCCCCTCCTCCTCCCCCAGCACTATACACCTCAGTATATACCTCCCCTCCCCCAGCACTATACACCTCAGTATCTACCTCCCCTCCTCCTCCCCCAGCACTATACACCTCAGTATCTACCTCCCCTCCTCCTCCCCCAGCACTATACACCTCAGTATCTACCTCCCCTCCTCCTCCCCCAGCACTATACACCTCAGTATCTACCTCCCCTCCTCCTCCCCCAGCACTATACACCCCAGTATGTACCTCCCCTCCTCCTCCCCCAGCACTATACACCCCAGTATCTACCTCCCCTCCTCCTCCCCCAGCACTATACACCCCAGTATGTACCTCCCCTCCTCCTCCCCCAGCACTATACACCTCAGTATCTACCTCCCCTCCTCCTCCCCCAGCACTATACACCTTAGTATCTACCTCCCCTCCCCAGCACTATACACCTCAGTATCTACCTCCCCTCCTCCTCCCCCAGCACTATACACCTCAGTATATACCTCCCTCCTCCTCCCCCAGCACTTTACACCTCAGTATCTACCTCCCCTCCTCCTCCCCCAGCACTATACACCTCAGTATCTACCTCCCCTCCTCCTCCCCCAGCACTATACACCTCAGTATCTACCTCCCCTCCTCCTCCCCCAGCACTATACACCTCAGCATCTACCTCCTCTCCTCCTACCCCAGCACTATACACCTCAGTATCTACCTCCCCTCCTCCAGCACTATACACCTCAGTATCTACCTCCCCTCCTCCTCCCCCAGCACTATACACCTCAGTATCTACCTCCCCTCCTCCCCCCCCAGCACTACACACCTCAGTATCTACCTCCCCTCCTCCTCCAGCACTATACACCTCAGTATATACCCCCTCCTCCTCCCCCAGCACTATACACCTCAGTATATACCCCCCCTCCTCCTCCAGCACTATACACCTCAGTATATACCCCCCCTCCTCCTCCCCCAGCACTATACACCTCAGTATATACCCCCCCTCCTCCTCCCCCAGCACTATACACCTCAGTATATACCTCCCCTCCTCCTCCCCCAGCACTATACACCTCAGTATATACCTCCCCTCCTCCTCCCCCAGCACTATACACCTCAGTATATACCTCCCCTCCTCCTCCCCCAGCACTATACACCTCAGTATATACCCCCCTCCTCCTCCCCCAGCACTATACACCTCAGTATATACCTCCCCTCCTCCTCCCCCAGCACTATACACCTCAGTATATACCTCCCCTCCTCCAGCACTATACACCTCAGTATCTACCTCCCCTCCTCCAGCACTATACACCTCAGTATCTACCTCCCCTCCTCCTCCCCCAGCACTATACACCTCAGTATATACCCCCCTCCTCCTCCCCCAGCACTATACACCTCAGTATATACCTCCCCTCCTCCTCCCCCAGCACTATACACCTCAGTATCTACCTCCCCTCCTCCTCCAGCACTATACACCTCAGTATATACCCCCCTCCTCCTCCCCCAGCACTATACACCTCAGTATATACCCCCCCTCCTCCTCCCCCAGCACTATACACCTCAGTATATACCCCCCCTCCTCCTCCCCCAGCACTATACACCTCAGTATATACCTCACCTCCTCCTCCCCCAGCACTATACACCTCAGTATCTACCTCCCCTCCTCCAGCACTATACACCTCAGTATATACCTCCCCTCCTCCTCCCCCAGCACTATACACCTCAGTATCTACCTCCCCTCCTCCAGCACTATACACCTCAGTATATACCTCCCCTCCTCCTCCCCCAGCACTATACACCTCAGTATCTACCTCCCCTCCTCCTCCCCCAGCACTATACACCTCAGTATCTACCTCCCCTCCTCCTCCCCCAGCACTATACACCTCAGTATCTACCTCCCCTCCTCCTCCCCCAGCACTATACACCTCAGTATATACCTCCCCGCCTCCTCCCCCAGCACTATACACCTCAGTATCTACCTCCCCTCCTCCTCCCCCAGCACTATACACCTCAGTATATACCTCCCCGCCTCCTCCCCCAGCACTATACACCCCAGTATCTACCTCCCCTCCTCCTCCCCCAGCACTATACACCTCAGTATCTACCTCCCCTCCTCCTCCCCCAGCACTATACACCTCAGTATATACCTCCCCTCCTCCTCCCCCAGCACTATACACCTCAGTATATACCTCCCCTCCTCCAGCACTATACACCTCAGTATCTACCTCCCCTCCTCCAGCACTATACACCTCAGTATCTACCTCCCCTCCTCCTCCCCCAGCACTATACACCTCAGTATATACCCCCCTCCTCCTCCCCCAGCACTATACACCTCAGTATCTACCCCCCCTCCTCCTCCCCCAGCACTATACACCCCAGTATCTACCTCCCCTCCTCCTCCCCCAGCACTATACACCCCAGTATCTACCTCCCCTCCTCCTCCCCCAGCACTATACACCTCAGTATATACCTCCCCTCCTCCAGCACTATACACCTCAGTATCTACCTCCCCTCCTCCTCCCCCAGCACTATACACCTCAGTATCTACCTCCCCTCCTCCTCCCCCAGCACTATACACCCCAGTATCTACCTCCCCTCCTCCTCCCCCAGCACTATACACCCCAGTATCTACCTCCCCTCCTCCTCCCCCAGCACTATACACCCCAGTATGTACCTCCCCTCCTCCTCCCCCAGCACTATACACCTCAGTATATACCTCCCCTCCTCCAGCACTATACACCTCAGTATCTACCTCCCCTCCTCCTCCCCCAGCACTATACACCTCAGTATATACCTCGCCTCCTCCTCCCCCAGCACTATACACCTCAGTATATACCTCACCTCCCCCCCCAGCACTATACACCTCAGTATATACCTCACCTCCCCCCCCCAGCACTATACACCTCAGTATCTACCTCCCCTCCTCCTCCCCCAGCACTATACACCTCAGTATATACCTCCCCTCCTCCTCCTCCACCACCACTATACACCTCGGTATCTACCTCCCCTCCTCCTCCAGCACTATACACCTCAGTATATACCTCCCCTCCTCCAGCACTATACACCTCAGTATCTACCTCCCCTCCCCCCCAGCACTATACACCTCAGTATCTACCTCCCCTCCCCCCCCAGCACTATACACCTCAGTATCTACCTCCCCTCCTCCTCCCCCAGCACTATACACCTCAGTATCTACCTCCCCTCCTCCTCCCCCAGCACTATACACCTCAGTATCTACCTCCCCTCCTCCTCCCCCAGCACTATACACCTCAGTATCTACCTCCCCTCCTCCTCCCCCAGCACTATACACCTCAGTATATACCTCCCCGCCTCCTCCCCCAGCACTATACACCTCAGTATATACCTCCCCGCCTCCTCCCCCAGCACTATACACCCCAGTATCTACCTCCCCTCCTCCTCCCCCAGCACTATACACCTCAGTATCTACCTCCCCTCCTCCTTCCCCAGCACTATACACCTCAGTATCTACCTCCCCTCCTCCTCCCCCAGCACTATACACCTCAGTATCTACCTCCCCTCCTCCTCCCCCAGCACTATACACCTCAGTATCTACCTCCCCTCCTCCTCCCCCAGCACTATACACCCCAGTATCTACCTCCCCTCCTCCTCCCCCAGCACTATACACCTCAGTATCTACCTCCCCTCCTCCTCCCCCAGCACTATACACCCCAGTATCTACCTCCCCTCCTCCTCCCCCAGCACTATACACCTCAGTATCTACCTCCCCTCCTCCTCCCCCAGCACTATACACCTTAGTATATACCTCCCCTCCTCCTCCCCCAGCACTATACACCCCAGTATCTACCTCCCCTCCTCCTCCCCCAGCACTATACACCCCAGTATCTACCTCCCCTCCTCCTCCCCAGCACTATACACCTCAGTATATACCTCCCCTCCCCCAGCACTATACACCTCAGTATCTACCTCCCCTCCTCCTCCAGCACTATACACCTCAGTATCTACCTCCCCTCCTCCTCCCCCAGCACTATACACCTCAGTATCTACCTCCCCTCCTCCTCCCCCAGCACTATACACCTCAGTATCTACCTCCCCTCCTCCTCCCCCAGCACTATACACCTCAGTATCTACCTCCCCTCCTCCTCCCCCAGCACTATACACCCCAGTATCTACCTCCCCTCCTCCTCCCCCAGCACTATACACCCCAGTATCTACCTCCCCTCCTCCTCCCCCAGCACTATACACCCCAGTATGTACCTCCCCTCCTCCTCCCCCAGCACTATACACCTCAGTATATACCTCCCCTCCCCCAGCACTATACACCTCAGTATCTACCTCCCCTCCTCCTCCCCCAGCACTATACACCTCAGTATATACCTCGCCTCCTCCTCCCCCAGCACTATACACCTCAGTATATACCTCACCTCCCCCCCCCAGCACTATACACCTCAGTATATACCTCACCTCCCCCCCCCAGCACTATACACCTCAGTATCTACCTCCCCTCCTCCTCCCCCAGCACTATACACCTCAGTATATACCTCCCCTCCTCCTCCTCCACCACCACTATACACCTCGGTATCTACCTCCCCTCCTCCTCCAGCACTATACACCTCAGTATATACCTCCCCTCCTCCAGCACTATACACCTCAGTATCTACCTCCCCTCCCCCCCCAGCACTATACACCTCAGTATCTACCTCCCCTCCCCCCCCAGCACTATACACCTCAGTATCTACCTCCCCTCCTCCTCCCCCAGCACTATACACCTCAGTATCTACCTCCCCTCCTCCTCCCCCAGCACTATACACCTCAGTATCTACCTCCCCTCCTCCTCCCCCAGCACTATACACCTCAGTATCTACCTCCCCTCCTCCTCCCCCAGCACTATACACCTCAGTATATACCTCCCCGCCTCCTCCCCCAGCACTATACACCTCAGTATATACCTCCCCGCCTCCTCCCCCAGCACTATACACCCCAGTATCTACCTCCCCTCCTCCTCCCCCAGCACTATACACCTCAGTATCTACCTCCCCTCCTCCTTCCCCAGCACTATACACCTCAGTATCTACCTCCCCTCCTCCTCCCCCAGCACTATACACCTCAGTATCTACCTCCCCTCCTCCTCCCCCAGCACTATACACCCCAGTATCTACCTCCCCTCCTCCTCCCCCAGCACTATACACCCCAGTATCTACCTCCCCTCCTCCTCCCCCAGCACTATACACCTCAGTATCTACCTCCCCTCCTCCTCCCCCAGCACTATACACCCCAGTATCTACCTCCCCTCCTCCTCCCCCAGCACTATACACCTCAGTATCTACCTCCCCTCCTCCTCCCCCAGCACTATACACCTTAGTATATACCTCCCCTCCTCCTCCCCCAGCACTATACACCCCAGTATCTACCTCCCCTCCTCCTCCCCCAGCACTATACACCCCAGTATCTACCTCCCCTCCTCCTCCCCCAGCACTATACACCTCAGTATATACCTCCCCTCCCCCAGCACTATACACCTCAGTATCTACCTCCCCTCCTCCTCCAGCACTATACACCTCAGTATCTACCTCCCCTCCTCCTCCCCCAGCACTATACACCTCAGTATCTACCTCCCCTCCTCCTCCCCCAGCACTATACACCTCAGTATCTACCTCCCCTCCTCCTCCCCCAGCACTATACACCTCAGTATATACCTCCCCTCCTCCAGCACTATACACCTCAGTATCTACCTCCCCTCCTCCTCCCCCAGCACTATACACCTCAGTATATACCTCGCCTCCTCCTCCCCCAGCACTATACACCTCAGTATATACCTCACCTCCCCCCCCCAGCACTATACACCTCAGTATATACCTCACCCCCCCCCCCCCAGCACTATACACCTCAGTATCTACCTCCCCTCCTCCTCCCCCAGCACTATACACCTCAGTATATACCTCCCCTCCTCCTCCTCCACCACCACTATACACCTCGGTATCTACCTCCCCTCCTCCTCCAGCACTATACACCTCAGTATATACCTCCCCTCCTCCAGCACTATACACCTCAGTATCTACCTCCCCTCCCCCCCCAGCACTATACACCTCAGTATCTACCTCCCCTCCCCCCCCCAGCACTATACACCTCAGTATCTACCTCCCCTCCTCCTCCCCCAGCACTATACACCTCAGTATCTACCTCCCCTCCTCCTCCCCCAGCACTATACACCTCAGTATCTACCTCCCCTCCTCCTCCCCCAGCACTATACACCTCAGTATCTACCTCCCCTCCTCCTCCCCCAGCACTATACACCTCAGTATATACCTCCCCGCCTCCTCCCCCAGCACTATACACCTCAGTATATACCTCCCCGCCTCCTCCCCCAGCACTATACACCCCAGTATCTACCTCCCCTCCTCCTCCCCCAGCACTATACACCTCAGTATCTACCTCCCCTCCTCCTTCCCCAGCACTATACACCTCAGTATCTACCTCCCCTCCTCCTCCCCCAGCACTATACACCTCAGTATCTACCTCCCCTCCTCCTCCCCCAGCACTATACACCTCAGTATCTACCTCCCCTCCTCCTCCCCCAGCACTATACACCCCAGTATCTACCTCCCCTCCTCCTCCCCCAGCACTATACACCTCAGTATCTACCTCCCCTCCTCCTCCCCCAGCACTATACACCCCAGTATCTACCTCCCCTCCTCCTCCCCCAGCACTATACACCTCAGTATCTACCTCCCCTCCTCCTCCCCCAGCACTATACACCTTAGTATATACCTCCCCTCCTCCTCCCCCAGCACTATACACCCCAGTATCTACCTCCCCTCCTCCTCCCCCAGCACTATACACCCCAGTATCTACCTCCCCTCCTCCTCCCCCAGCACTATACACCTCAGTATCTACCTCCCCTCCCCCAGCACTATACACCTCAGTATCTACCTCCCCTCCTCCTCCAGCACTATACACCTCAGTATCTACCTCCCCTCCTCCTCCCCCAGCACTATACACCCCAGTATCTACCTCCCCTCCTCCTCCCCCAGCACTATACACCCCAGTATCTACCTCCCCTCCTCCTCCCCCAGCACTATACACCTCAGTATATACCTCCCCTCCCCCAGCACTATACACCTCAGTATCTACCTCCCCTCCTCCTCCAGCACTATACACCTCAGTATCTACCTCCCCTCCTCCTCCCCCAGCACTATACACCTCAGTATCTACCTCCCCTCCTCCTCCCCCAGCACTATACACCTCAGTATCTACCTCCCCTCCTCCTCCCCCAGCACTATACACCTCAGTATATACCTCCCCTCCTCCAGCACTATACACCTCAGTATCTACCTCCCCTCCTCCTCCCCCAGCACTATACACCTCAGTATATACCTCGCCTCCTCCTCCCCCAGCACTATACACCTCAGTATATACCTCACCTCCCCCCCCCAGCACTATACACCTCAGTATATACCTCACCCCCCCCCCCCAGCACTATACACCTCAGTATCTACCTCCCCTCCTCCTCCCCCAGCACTATACACCTCAGTATATACCTCCCCTCCTCCTCCTCCACCACCACTATACACCTCGGTATCTACCTCCCCTCCTCCTCCAGCACTATACACCTCAGTATATACCTCCCCTCCTCCAGCACTATACACCTCAGTATCTACCTCCCCTCCCCCCCCAGCACTATACACCTCAGTATCTACCTCCCCTCCCCCCCCCAGCACTATACACCTCAGTATCTACCTCCCCTCCTCCTCCCCCAGCACTATACACCTCAGTATCTACCTCCCCTCCTCCTCCCCCAGCACTATACACCTCAGTATCTACCTCCCCTCCTCCTCCCCCAGCACTATACACCTCAGTATCTACCTCCCCTCCTCCTCCCCCAGCACTATACACCTCAGTATATACCTCCCCGCCTCCTCCCCCAGCACTATACACCTCAGTATATACCTCCCCGCCTCCTCCCCCAGCACTATACACCCCAGTATCTACCTCCCCTCCTCCTCCCCCAGCACTATACACCTCAGTATCTACCTCCCCTCCTCCTTCCCCAGCACTATACACCTCAGTATCTACCTCCCCTCCTCCTCCCCCAGCACTATACACCTCAGTATCTACCTCCCCTCCTCCTCCCCCAGCACTATACACCTCAGTATCTACCTCCCCTCCTCCTCCCCCAGCACTATACACCCCAGTATCTACCTCCCCTCCTCCTCCCCCAGCACTATACACCTCAGTATCTACCTCCCCTCCTCCTCCCCCAGCACTATACACCCCAGTATCTACCTCCCCTCCTCCTCCCCCAGCACTATACACCTCAGTATCTACCTCCCCTCCTCCTCCCCCAGCACTATACACCTTAGTATATACCTCCCCTCCTCCTCCCCCAGCACTATACACCCCAGTATCTACCTCCCCTCCTCCTCCCCCAGCACTATACACCCCAGTATCTACCTCCCCTCCTCCTCCCCCAGCACTATACACCTCAGTATCTACCTCCCCTCCCCCAGCACTATACACCTCAGTATCTACCTCCCCTCCTCCTCCAGCACTATACACCTCAGTATCTACCTCCCCTCCTCCTCCCCCAGCACTATACACCTCAGTATCTACCTCCCCTCCTCCTCCCCCAGCACTATACACCTCAGTATCTACCTCCCCTCCTCCTCCCCCAGCACTATACACCTCAGTATCTACCTCCCCTCCTCCTCCCCCAGCACTATACACCTCAGTATCTACCTCCCCTCCTCCTCCCCCAGCACTATACACCTCAGTATCTACCTCCCCTCCTCCTCCCCCAGCACTATACACCTCAGTATCTACCTCCCCTCCTCCTCCCCCAGCACTATACACCTCAGTATCTACCTCCCCTCCTCCTCCCCCAGCACTATACACCTCAGTATCTACCTCCCCTCCTCCTCCCCCAGCACTATACACCTCAGTATCTACCTCCCCTCCTCCTCCCCCAGCACTATACACCTCAGTATCTACCTCCCCTCCTCCTCCCCCAGCACTATACACCTCAGTATCTACCTCCCCTCCTCCTCCCCCAGCACTATACACCTCAGTATCTACCTCCCCTCCTCCTCCCCCAGCACTATACACCTCAGTATCTACCTCCCCTCCTCCTCCCCCAGCACTATACACCTCAGTATCTACCTCCCCTCCTCCTCCCCCAGCACTATACACCTCAGTATCTACCTCCCCTCCTCCTCCCCCAGCACTATACACCTCAGTATCTACCTCCCCTCCTCCTCCCCCAGCACTATACACCTCAGTATCTACCTCCCCTCCTCCTCCCCCAGCACTATACACCTCAGTATCTACCTCCCCTCCTCCTCCCCCAGCACTACACCTCAGTATCTACCTCCCCTCCTCCTCCCCCAGCACTATACACCTCAGTATCTACCTCCCCTCCTCCTCCCCCAGCACTATACACCCCAGTATATACCTCCCCTCCTCCTCCCCCAGCACTATACACCTCAGTATATACCTCCCCTCCTCCTCCCCCAGCACTATACACCTCAGTATATACCCCCCCTCCTCCTCAACCAGCACTATACACCTCAGTATCTACCTCCCCTCCTCCTCCCCCAGCACTATACACCTCAGTATCTACCTCCCCTCCTCCTCCCCCAGCACTATACACCTCAGTATCTACCTCCCCTCCTCCTCCCCCAGCACTATACACCTCAGTATCTACCTCCCCTCCTCCTCCCCCAGCACTATACACCTCAGTATCTACCTCCCCTCCTCCCCCAGCACTATACACCTCAGTATCTACCTCCCCTTCTCCTCCCCCAGCACTATACACCTCAGTATCTACCTCCCCTCCTCCTCCCCCAGCACTATACACCTCAGTATCTACCTCCCCTCCTCCTCCCCCAGCACTATACACCTCAGTATCTACCTCCCCTCCTCCTCCAGCACTATACACCTCAGTATATACCTCCCCTCCTCCCCCCCCCAGCACTATACACCTCAGTATCTACCTCCCCTCCTCCTCCCCCAGCACTATACACCTCAGTATCTACCTCCTCTCCTCCTCCCCCAGCACTATACACCTCAGTATCTACCTCCCCTTCTCCTCCCCCAGCACTATACACCTCAGTATATACCTCCCCTCCTCCTCCCCCAGCACTATACACCTCAGTATCTACCTCCCCTCCTCCTCCTCCAGCACTATACACCTCAGTATATACCTCCCCTCCTCCAGCACTATACACCTCAGTATCGACCTCCCCTCCTCCTCCCCCAGCACTATACACCTCAGTATCGACCTCCCCTCCTCCTCCCCCAGCACTATACACCTCAGTATCTACCTCCCCTCCCCCAGCACTATACACCTCAGTATCTACCTCCCCTCCTCCTCCCCCAGCACTATACACCTCAGTATCTACCTCCTCTCCTCCTCCCCCAGCACTATACACCTCAGTATCTACCTCCCCTTCTCCTCCCCCAGCACTATACACCTCAGTATATACCTCCCCTCCTCCTCCCCCAGCACTATACACCTCAGTATCTACCTCCCCTCCTCCTCCTCCAGCACTATACACCTCAGTATATACCTCCCCTCCTCCTCCCCCAGCACTATACACCTCAGTATCGACCTCCCCTCCTCCTCCAGCACTATACACCTCAGTATCGACCTCCCCTCCTCCTCCCCCAGCACTATACACCTCAGTATCTACCTCCCCTCCTCCAGCACTATACACCTCAGTATCTACCTCCCCTCCCCCAGCACTATACACCTCAGTATCTACCTCCCCTCCTCCAGCACTATACACCTCAGTATCTACCTCAGTATAGTGTATACAGCCTCCTGTCACGCACTCACCTTCTGGCCGCTCCTCGGTCGCGGCGTCTTCTTTCTTTTTCTGCACGAAATGGCGGCGGATCCACCCGTCTGCTACCCAGAGTGCAGCGCGCCCGGCTCTGCACCTCGAAGCTTCCACGCCTGGCGCGCATGCGCTGCCGTCACTGCAACTGGAAGCTGAGAGCCGCGGGGCATCATGGGAGGAGGAGTCCTGTCAGTCTGGAGCTTGATGGCGGGACCCTGTGGTCACAGCTGTACAGGGACCCCTGGGCCGCAGCTGCTGCACAACCTCATCCCAGGCGCGGTACATAATGGTGTGTCATACTGTTCCAATGCAGCAAATAGGGGAGAGCGTGCCTCAGCTGCTGCGGAACCTCACTGAGGAGGAGGTTCTGTTATACGTCAGTCACTAGGAATTAGGGCCGCGGTGTGTATCTATCGCCCTGTGGTATTCTGGGTGGGGGTCATCTGCCCACCACACGGGACCTCACCGCGGCTGATAACAGAGAATCACAGCTGGATAGTCATCATCTGGATGCCACAGGTTTTAGAAATCCCACTCGTGGCCGAGCGGCCCCCCAAGGGAAGGAACTGTCACCTGAGGGAAGGAGAGGCCCTCCCGAGGGAAGGAACGGCAGTAAGGAGCGGTCCCCGAGGGAAGGAGAGGCCCCCCCGAGGGAAGGAACGGCAGTAAGGAGCGGTCCCCGAGGGAAGGAGAGGCCCCCCCGAGGGAAGGAACGGCAGTAAGGAGCGGTCCCCGAGGGAAGGAGAGGCCCCCCCGAGGGAAGGAACGGCGGGAAGGAGCGGCCCCCAAGGGAAGGAACGGCAGTAAGGAGCGGTCCCCGAGGGAAGGAACGGCAGTAAGGAGCGGTCCCCGAGGGAAGGAACGGCAGTAAGGAGCGGTCCCCGAGGGAAGGAACGCCAGTAAGGAGCGGCCCCCGAGGGAAGGAGCGGCAGGAAGAAGCGGCCCCCGAGGGAAGGAACGGCAGTAAGGAGCGGTCCCCGAGGGAAGGAACGGCAGGAAGAAGCGGCCCCCGAGGGAAGGAACGGCGGGAAGGAGCGGCCCCCGAGGGAAGGAACGGCGGGAAGGAGCGGCCCCCGAGGGAAGGAACGGCAGGAAGGAGCGGCCCCCGAGGGAAGGAACGGCAGTAAGGAGCGGTCCCCGAGGGAAGGAACGGCAGGAAGGAGCGGTCCCCGAGGGAAGGAACGGCAGGAAGGAGCGGCCCCCGAGGGAAGGAACGGCAGGAAGAAGCGGTCCCCGAGGGAAGGAACGGCAGTAAGGAGCGGTCCCCGAGGGAAGGAACGGCAAGAAGGAGCGGCCCCCGAGGGAAGGAACGGCAGGAAGAAGCGGTCCCCGAGGGAAGGAACGGCAGGAAGAAGCGGTCCCCGAGGGAAGGAACGGCAGTAAGGAGCGGTCCCCGAGGGAAGGAGAGGCCCCCCCGAGGGAAGGAACGGCGGGAAGGAGCGGCCCCCGAGGGAAGGAACGGCAGTAAGGAGCGGCCCCCGAGGGAAGGAACGGCAGGAAGGAGCGGTCCCCGAGGGAAGGAACGGCAGGAAGGAGCGGTCCCCGAGGGAAGGAACGGCAGGAAGGAGCGGCCCCCGAGGGAAGGAACGGCAGGAAGAAGCGGTCCCCGAGGGAAGGAACGGCAGTAAGGAGCGGTCCCCGAGGGAAGGAACGGCAGGAAGGAGCGGCCCCCGAGGGAAGGAACGGCAGGAAGAAGCGGTCCCCGAGGGAAGGAACAGCAGGAAGGAGCGGTCCCCGAGGGAAGGAACGGCAGTAAGGAGCGGTCCCCGAGGGAAAGAACGGCAGGAAGGAGCGGCCCCCGAGGGAAGGAACGGCAGGAAGGAGCGGCCCCCGAGGGAAGGAACGGCAGTAAGGAGCGGTCCCCGAGGGAAGGAACGGCAGGAAGGAGCGGTCCCCGAGGGAAGGAACGGCAGGAAGGAGCGGCCCCCGAGGGAAGGAACGGCAGGAAGAAGCGGTCCCCGAGGGAAGGAACGGCAGTAAGGAGCGGTCCCCGAGGGAAGGAACGGCAGTAAGGAGCGGTCCCCGAGGGAAGGAACGGCAGGAAGAAGCGGCCCCCGAGGGAAGGAACGGCAGTGAGGAGCGGTCCCCGAGGGAAGGAACGGCGGGAAGGAGCGGCCCCCGAGGGAAGGAACGGCGGGAAGGAGCGGCCCCCGAGGGAAGGAACGGCAGTAAGGAGCGGTCCCCGAGGGAAGGAACGGCAGGAAGGAGCGGCCCCCGAGGGAAGGAACGGCAGTAAGGAGCGGCCCCCGAGGGAAGGAACGGCAGTAAGGAGCGGTCCCCGAGGGAAGGAACGGCAGGAAGGAGCGGTCCCCGAGGGAAGGAACGGCAGGAAGGAGCGGTCCCCGAGGGAAGTAACGGCAGTAAGGAGCGGTCCCCGAGGGAAGGAACGGCAAGAAGGAGCGGCCCCCGAGGGAAGGAACGGCAGGAAGAAGCGGTCCCCGAGGGAAGGAACGGCAGGAAGAAGCGGTCCCCGAGGGAAGGAACGGCAGTAAGGAGCGGTCCCCGAGGGAAGGAGAGGCCCCCCCGAGGGAAGGAACGGCGGGAAGGAGCGGCCCCCGAGGGAAGGAACGGCAGTAAGGAGCGGCCCCCGAGGGAAGGAACGGCAGGAAGGAGCGGCCCCCGAGGGAAGGAACGGCAGGAAGAAGCGGTCCCCGAGGGAAGGAACGGCAGGAAGGAGCGGCCCCCGAGGGAAGGAACGGCAGGAAGAAGCGGTCCCCGAGGGAAGGAACGGCAGTAAGGAGCGGTCCCCGAGGGAAGGAACGGCAGGAAGGAGCGGCCCCCGAGGGAAGGAACGGCAGGAAGAAGCGGTCCCCGAGGGAAGGAACAGCAGGAAGGAGCGGTCCCCGAGGGAAGGAACGGCAGTAAGGAGCGGTCCCCGAGGGAAAGAACGGCAGGAAGGAGCGGCCCCCGAGGGAAGGAACGGCAGGAAGGAGCGGTCCCCGAGGGAAGGAACGGCAGGAAGGAGCGGTCCCCGAGGGAAGGAACGGCAGGAAGGAGCGGCCCCCGAGGGAAGGAACGGCAGGAAGAAGCGGTCCCCGAGGGAAGGAACGGCAGTAAGGAGCGGTCCCCGAGGGAAGGAACGGCAAGAAGGAGCGGCCCCCGAGGGAAGGAACGGCAGGAAGAAGCGGTCCCCGAGGGAAGGAACGGCAGGAAGGAGCGGTCCCCGAGGGAAGGAACGGCAGTAAGGAGCGGTCCCCGAGGGAAGGAGAGGCCCCCCCGAGGGAAGGAACGGCGGGAAGGAGCGGCCCCCGAGGGAAGGAACGGCGGGAAGGAGCGGCCCCCGAGGGAAGGAACGGCAGTAAGGAGCGGCCCCCGAGGGAAGGAACGGCAGGAAGGAGCGGCCCCCGAGGGAAGGAACGGCAGGAAGAAGCGGTCCCCGAGGGAAGCAACGGCAGGAAGGAGCGGTCCCCGAGGGAAGGAACGGCAGGAAGGAGCGGCCCCCGAGGGAAGGAACGGCAGGAAGAAGCGGTCCCCGAGGGAAGGAACGGCAGTAAGGAGCGGTCCCCGAGGGAAGGAGCGGCCCCCGAGGGAAGGAACGGCAGGAAGAAGCGGTCCCCGAGGGAAGGAACAGCAGGAAGGAGCGGTCCCCGAGGGAAGGAACGGCAGTAAGGAGCGGTCCCCGAGGGAAGGAGAGGCCCCCCCGAGGGAAGGAGCGGCCCCCGAGGGAAGGAACGGCAGTAAGGAGCGGTCCCCGAGGGAAGGAACGGCAAGAAGGAGCGGCCCCCGAGGGAAGGAACGGCAGGAAGAAGCGGTCCCCGAGGGAAGGAACGGCAGGAAGGAGCAGTCCCCGAGGGAAGGAACGGCAGGAAGGAGCGGTCCCCGAGGGAACGAACGGCGGGAAGGAACGGCAGGAAGGAGCAGTCCCCGAGGGAAGGAACGGCAGTAAGGAGCGGTCCCCGAGGGAAGGAACGGCAGGAAGGAGAGGCCCTCCCGAGGGAAGGAGCAGTCCCCGAGGGAAGGAACGGCAGGAAGGAGCGGTCCCCGAGGGAAGGAACGGCAGGAAGGAGCGGTCCCCGAGGGAAGGAACGGCAGGAAGGAGCGGCCCCCGAGGGAAGGAACGGCAGTAAGGAGCGGTTCCCGAGGGAAGGAACGGCAGGAAGGAGCGGCCCCCGAGGGAAGGAACGGCAGTAAGGAGCGGTCCCCGAGGGAAGGAACTGCAGGAAGGAGCGGTCCCCGAGGGAAGGAACGGCAGGAAGGAGCGGTCCCCGAGGGAAGGAACTGCAGGAAGGAGCGGCCCCTGAGGGAAGGAACGTCAGGAAGGAGCGGCCCCCGAGGGAAGGAACGTCAGGAAGGAGCGGCCCCCGAGGAAAGGAACGGCAGGAAGGAGCGGTCCCCGAGGGAAGGAACGACAGGAAGGAGCGGCCCCCGAGGGAAGGAGCGGCCCCCGAGGGAAGGAGCGGTCCCCGAGGGAAGGAACGGCAGGAAGGAGCGGCCCCCGAGGGAAGGAACTGCAGGAAGGAGCGGCCCCCGAGGGAAGGAACGGCAGTAAGGAGCGGTTCCCGAGGGAAGGAACGGCAGGAAGGAGCGGCCCCCGAGGGAAGGAGCGGCCCCCGAGGGAAGGAGCGGCAGTAAGGAGCGGTCCCCGAGGGAAGGAACGGCAGGAAGGAGCGGTCCCCGAGGGAAGGAACGGCAGGAAGGAGCGGTCCCCGAGGGAAGGAACGGCAGGAAGGAGCGGCCCCCGAGGGAAGGAACGGCAGGAAGGAGCGGCCCCCGAGGGAAGGAACGGCAGGAAGGAGCGGTCCCCGAGGGAAGGAACGACAGGAAGGAGCGGCCCCCGAGGGAAGGAACGGCAGGAAGGAGCGGCCCCCGAGGGAAGGAACGCTCCCCTGAGGTTAGGAGTGGCCCCCGAGGGAAGGAACCCCCCCCAGGGAAGGAACGGCAGGAAGGAGCGGCCCCCGAGGGAAGGAGCGGCTCCCGAGGGAAGGAACGGCAGTAAGGAGCGGTCCCCGAGGGAAGGAACGGCAGGAAGGAGCGGCCCCCGAGGGAAGGAACTGCAGGAAGGAGCGGCCCCCGAGGGAAGGGACGGCAGGAAGGAGCGGCCCCCGAGGGAAGGAGCGGCCCCCGAGGAAAGGAACGGCAGGAAGGAGCGGCCCCCGAGGGATGGAACGGCAGGAAGGAGCGGCCCCCGAGGGAAGGAACGGCAGGAAGGAGCGGCCCCCGAGGGAAGGAACGCTCCCCTGAGGTTAGGAGTGGCCCCCGAGGGAAGGAACGCTCCCCTGAGGTTAGGAGTGGCCCCCGAGGGAAGGTGCAGCCCCCCGATGGAAGGAACGGCCCCCTGAGGGAAGGAACTCCCCCCCCCCCCCCCCCCGAGGGAAGGAACTGCCCCCCGAGGGACGGAAATGCCCAGAGGGAAGGAATGGGCCCCTTGAGGGAAGGAGGGGGCCCCCCGAGGGAAGGAAGGGAGCATGTACTGCAGAGAAAGGAGTCCGAGCCACAGGGCACAACGGGCCACAAATGACAGCCACAGGGCATCAAGGGCAGCCGACAGCCACAACGGCCAGTGACAGCCCCTGAGCGTCTATTATTGATATATGGGATTAGTCAATAAAACATTTTAAAGAAGAAATGCAAAAACCTGGAACTTTAGGAAAACCGATTTCAACAAATTAAGGGAAGAGCTGAATGTTGTAGACTGGGAGCATGTCATGGTAACTGGGGAAACCGAACGTACATGGGGCATGCGTAAGGAAATACTACTAGAATCCTGTAGAGAATGTATACCCTCTGGTAATAAAATGTCCAGAAATAAAAAGAAACCATTATGGATAAATAAGACAAAAACAGTGGGCCAAGAAATCTTGAAGGCTGAGAATACAGAAATAGCAATTCAGGAGTATAAAGACCTAAATAAGAAATGTAAAAAGTAAATAAAGCTGCAAAATTATCTACAGAGCAACAAATCACCAGCGATATTAACCCCTTTCCGACGAGGTCGGTAATAATACGTAGCTGCGCCCTGGGCCTTATGGACCAGCTACGTACTATTACGTGCGATCTTTAATGCGGTCTCGCGACCGAAGTCGCAGTGATCGCATTAAATTTCTGGCGCCATCTTACCTTAGGGTAGATGGTGTTATCTGTTAGAACCTTGCTGTTAGGTTTTTTTTCCTTTGCTGGTCACATGACCTTGTTGGCCTATTTAATCCTGCTCCGCCCTTCTGGCTTTGCTGGACTTCATTGTATATCTACTTTCTAGCTAGCCTGTGCTCTGTATCTAACTCTGTTAGTTTGCTTGGTCTACGGACCTCTAGGTTCTATCTATTTTGTTTGTTTGTTCGTCTGTCTGCTGCTATTTCTGTTAGGAGGTGTCCCATATTCCTCCCAGTCCTTAGTACTTGTAGGGATTCCCTCCCCAAATCTATAGGTCTCCGTACAGACTAGATTAGGACTTTAGCAGGTCTGATCGCAGGATCAGGTTCCCTGTTACATCGTAGGGATTCAGCTGAGTCTTATAGTAGGGACAGATCTCCTCTCTTTCCTTAGCTTTGGTAGCAGAACATAACATTATCATCCTGGGGGTTGTTGCCGCAGCCACAGTCGCTGTGATTGGTTATTCAGAATTGATCAGCCAATCACAGCATTTCTCACTGTTTCAGGCAATTAGATTGCCTGAAGCAGTGATGTGCAGCCTAGGATGGGCGCTCCTAAGAGCACCGATCCTAGGCTGTTGCATAGTAACCCCAACGCCGATTATATCGATCGCACCAATCAGAGTGCCTGACCAGACTGTGTAGTGGGGTAGAACAAGTACATGGGGGAGTTGATCTCTGATCAAGTCCTCCAGCCGTACAGTGCTTTGAGAAAGGCCAAGGCATGGTATAAGAAGCTGGCCGTGCACATCGTACAGATGGCAATGCACAATGCTTTCCTTCTATCACAATGTGCAGGCCAGACTTCTTTGTCGTACCTTCAGTTCCAGGAGGTAGTGATCAAGGTCCTGATATTTGGCAGTGGTGATTGAGCGGGCCCCAGTACTTCCGGAACTGAAGGACCGAGAATTGTACCAGGCCAGCATTTCCCGGGGGAGGTCCCTCAAACAGGAAAAAAAGGTAAGTCATAAAAGAGGTGCCGAGTGTGTTATAAAATGGGAATACGCAAGGACACCATTTATCAATGTGACACCTAACAAGATAATTATAGAGGACAAAGAAAAGGCTGAGAAATTAAACAGGCACGTCTCATTTGTGTTCACCAACAAACAGTCTGTTCCTGGGATCTTTCAGCAGGGCAAAAATCAAAGTTCACAGCCTGATATAACTAGTTTAACACAAAAAGAAGTACACCTGCGTCTGAGCAAATTAAACAATGACAAATCCCCCGGCCCTGATTGTATTCATCCACGGATACTGAGGGAGTTGAGCTCAATAATTGACAGACCGCTGTATCTCATATTGCTAGACTCTCTTGTAACAGGGATAGTGCCACAGGATTGGAGGATAGCCAATGTGGCACCAATATTTAAGAAGGTGGATCCAGGTAATTACGGTCTGGTAAGTCTGTGTGATGTATATGAGGGTGTTATAAGAGATCACCTGCAGAGAATAATATAATAACAGACAACCAGCACGAATCCATGAAGAATAAGTTTCGTCTAACCAACATGATCAATGCAAATCACAATATGCCATGCAGGTCTGGATTTGGAATGATACTCAAAATCAAAGTGTAAAATCAATTTACAGGCTGATCCAACTTCAGAGGAAATGCCTCAAGACAGGGAAATGCTGCTCAGTATTGTGTGTGGCCTCCACGTGCCTGTATGACCTCCCTAAAACGCCTGGGCATGCTCCTGATGAGGCTGAGTATTGTGTGTGGCCTCCACGTGCCTGTATGACCTCCCTAAAACGCCTGGGCATGCTCCTGATGAGGCTGAGTATTGTGTGTGGCCTCCACGTGCCTGTATGACCTCCCTACAACACCTGGGCATGCTCCTGATGAGGCTGAGTATTGTGTGTGACCTTCACGTGCCTGTATGACCTCCCTACAACACCTGGGCATGCTCCTGATGAGGCTGAGTATTGTGTGTGGCCTCCACGTGCCTGTATGACCTCCCTAAAACGCCTGGGCATGCTCCTGATGATGCGGAAGATGTTCTCCTGTGGGATCTCCTCTCAGAGCTGGAATAAAGCATCAGTCAACTCCTGGACAGTCTGTGGTGCAATGTGGCGTTGGATGGAATGAGACATGATGTCCCAGATGTCCTCGTTTGGGAGCGGGCGGGCCAGTCTAAATCATCAATGCCTTCATCATGCAGGAACTGCAGACACACTCCAGCCACATGAGGTCTGGCATTGTCCTGCATCAGAAAGAACCCAGGGCCAACCGCACCAGCATATGGTCTCACAAGGGGTCTGAGGATCTCATCTCTGTACCTAATGGCAGTTGGGGTACCTCTGGCGATCACATGGAGGGCTGTGCGGCTGTTAGAACTCTCCTGTTGGTTTTTTTCTTGTTTGCTGGTCACATGACCTTTTTTGCCTATTTAATCCGGCTCCGCCCTCCTGGCCTTGCTTTGCTACATTGTAATTACTACTCTTGAGCTAGCTTGGTGCTCTGTTACTTTTCTCTGTTAGTTTTGCTAGGTCTTCTGACCTCTATGTTCTATGTTGTGTGTTTGTCTTTGACTGCTACTATTTCTGCTAGGAGGTGTCCAACTTTATCCCAGTCCCTAGTTCTTGTAGGGATCCCTCCCTTGCATCTATAGGTCTTCGTACAGACTAGCTGAGGACTTTAGCGGGTCTGATCGCAGGATCAGGTTCCCCGTTACATCGTAGGGATCCAGTTTAGTTCTATTGTAGGGACAGATCTCCTGTCTTTCCTTAGTGCTTGTAGCAGATCATAACAGTAAGTCCAGCCCTAAAAAAAAAAAAAAAAAAATTTCTCTAAGGAAAGACCTCCAGTTTTCCATCATGGTCTCGGTTCAAGATTTGGCTCAACGCTTGCAGGGACTCTCTCTGGAGGTGGCCCAGCTCCAACAACACGTGAGTAGCTGTTCTGGAGCACATTTTGTGGAGCCAAAGGTACGTCTGCCTGATCTATTTTTTGGTGAACAACAAGATTTTTTTTCTTTTAAAAATGCTTGTTTATTGTATTTTCGTTTAAGACCCAGATCCTCTGGTGATGAATCACAGCGCATAGGGTTCATAATGTCACTTTTGCGCAAAGATCCTCAGGGATGGGCCTTTTCTCTCCAACCTAGTGATCCGTGCTTTAGATCAGTGGATAGTTTTTTTTCTGCTTTGGGTTTGTTGTACGATGATCCTGATCGGGTCTCATCTGCTGAGTCTGAATTGAGACATCTGAGGCAGGGATCAGGTAATGTGGAAAAATATTGTTCTCACTTCCGTCGGTGGTCTGCCCAGGTGGGGTGGAACTATTCAGCTTTGAAAAGTTTGTTTCTTGCAGGGCTAGGTGAAAGGGTTAAGGATTTGCTGATTGCTTATCCTACACTTGGAAACTTGCAGGAGGCAATGCAATTAGCTATACGGGTGGACAGGAGACTGCGTGCAAGGGTTAATGAGAGTAAATCCTCTGCCATGTCAGCTCCGAGTCTTGAGAGGGTCTGTGCTGACAAAGGAGAGCCGATGGAGATTGGGGCGATGGCACCCCGCTCTCAGGAAAAAGACCGCAGGCTTTCTGGAGGTTTGTGCTTCTATTGCGGAAATTCTGGTCATTTCATTAAGAACTGTGAGCTTCGTATGAACAAAGAAAAAAAAATGGTCAGTCATGCACGTATAGCCTGTTTAAATACTAAGGGAGTATTCCTATCTGCTACTACCGCTGCTCAGGAAGAATTAATTGAATTTCGGGTATTTGTGGATTGTGGTTCTACTCTGAATGTGATTGATGGGGGATTCTTGGAAAAACTTAAATTAAAACCCAAACCTTTGTCATCCCCTATTGCCGATGGCTCCCCCTTGAAGAGTGTTACTCACAACGTCTGTGAATTTCCCCTCACTATTAATGGTATTCATCAAGAGAATTTGGATTTGGTGGTATTGGATAATTTGCCTTCTCCGGTAATATTGGGGTTACCCTGGTTAAAATTGCACAATCCTGTACTGGATTGGTCTACCAATGAAATTAAGTCCTGGAGCCCTAAGTGTTATGACAAGTGTTGTAACGGGCGTATTGCAGCTTTGGATAGGGGAGAATTGCCTGTACCTATTCAGGATTTTTGGAGAGTTTTTTTCTGAGGAGGAGTCACAAATTTTGCCTCCCCATAGAGACTATGATTGTACCATTGAATTTGTCCCTGGAGCGACTCTTCCTAAAAGTCGTTTATTTAATCTTACTATTCCTGAGAGAAAGGCTTTGGAGGAATACATACAGACAAGCTTGGCCGCCGGTCACATTAGGCCTTCCAAGTCTCCTGTGGCTGTTGGATTTTTTTTTGTAAAAAAAAAAGATGGCGGTTTACGTCCTTGTCTGGACTTTCGTGAGATTAATAAAATTACTGTACGCAATCCTTACCCACTGCCATTGATTCCTGATTTGTTTAACCAGTTAGTGGGGGCCAAGTGGTTCTCTAAGATTGATGTCCGGGGGGCATACAATTTGTTGCGCATGAAGGAGGGTGATGAATGGAAGACTGCTTTTAACACTCCTGTGGGTCATTTTGAGAATCTGGTGATGCCTTTTGGTCTTACTAATGCTCCAGCATTTTTTCAGAATCTTATTAATGACATCCTTAGACCTTTGATCGGCAAAAATGTGGTTGTGTATTTGGATGACATTTTGATTTATTCGCCTGATCTGGAGTCTCATTGGCGGAGCGTACGTGAGGTATTACAGTTATTAATGGACAATTCGCTTTTTGCTAAGCTGGAGAAATGTGCGTTCGCTGTGCAGAGAATTAGTTTTTTGGGCTACATTATCTCCAGCGAGGGCTTTGAGATGGACCCGGTGCAGGTTCAGGCGGTGCAGGAATGGCCTAGGCCTATTGGTTTGAAATCTATACAGAGGTTTTTGGGTTTCGCCAATTATTACAGAAAATTCATAAAGAAAAATTCTATTATTGTCAAACCTCTGACCGATCTCACCAGAAAAGGTGCTAATGCGGTTCAGTGGACTTCTGAGGCCATTGAAGCTTTTGTGTTTCTAAAGGAGAGGTTCACCTCTGCTCCCATCCTTATGCAGCCTGATGTGACTAAGCCGTTTTTGGTTGAGGTTGATGCTTCTTCGGTGGGGGTCGGTGCGGTGTTGTCTCAGGAAAACAAGGATGGAGTACATCCCTGTGCCTTTTTTTTCAAAAAATTTTTCTAAGACTGAACTTAATTACGATATTGGTAATCGGGAATTGCTGGCTATTAAACTCGCATTTGAACACTGGCGTCATCTCTTGGAAGGTGCTGAATTTCCCATTCAGGTTTTCACTGATCATAAAAATCTGATCTATCTTGATGCTGCCAAGCGCTTGAATGCCCGTCAGGCTAGGTGGGCACTTTTTTTCTCGCGGTTTAATTTTTCCGTTACTTATATCCCGGGTACCAAGAATGTTAAAGCGGATGCTTTGTCTCGCAGCTTTTCTCCCATGGTCGGTGCTGAAGAGGAGGAGAGCATTTTACAAGAAGGTGTTGTGATTGCTGCTTTGGACTCCGTTTTGGAGGGTGAGATTCTTAAAGCTCAGGAGAATGCCCGATCTAACACTCCCCATGGGAGGTTGTTTGTGCCTAGGACCTTTAGGAGAGATTTGTTTGTTGAGTGTCATGAGTCTCGGTTGGCAGGTCATCCAGGAATTTCTGAGACCAAGAGACTTGTGGGTCGCAGTTTTTGGTGGCCTGGATGGCAGAAGGAAGTCATTAAGTGGGTGCGTGAATGTACTGTGTGTGCTAGATCTAAGTCTTCGCATGCTCCTGCTGCGGGGTTGCTTTGCCCTCTGGAGGCTCCTAGTGCACCTTGGACACATCTGGCTATGGACTTTATTACTGACCTCTCCTCTGAAGGTTTCACGGTCATCTGGGTGGTCGTGGACCGTTTTAGCAAGATGTGTCACTTGGTTCCCTTCATCAAACTGCCTTGCGCTAAGACACTCGCTAAGGCCTTTGTCAAGGAAATTGTCAGACTACATGGTGTTCCTACTGACATTGTTTCTGATAGGGGACCTCAGTTCGTGGCTCGTTTTTGGCGTGCTTTTTGTGACAGGTTGGGAGTTCATTTGTCGTTTTCATCCGGATATCATCCTGAGTCTAATGGCCAGACAGAAAGGAAGAACCAGGATGTTGAGCAGTTCTTGCGTTGTTTTGTGGCAGACAATCAGGAGGGGTGTTCTGAGTTTCTGCCTCTTGCTGAATTTGCTCTTAACAACCATACATCCTCTTCTGCTGGGTGTTCCCCTTTTTTTTGTTGTTCTGGGAGACATCCGTCTTTTGGGTCATTCTCCAAATTGGTATCGGCTGTGCCTGAGGAGGAGAGTTTTTCCGGTGATTTGGAGAGAGTTTGGACGGATGTGCGTGATAATCTTCAGGAGGCTAACAAAAAATCTAAGAGGTACTTTGACAAGAAACGTCAAGAGGTTTTGTTTACAGCTGGTGACATGGTTTGGTTGTCCTCTAAGAATCTGCGATTGAGGATTCCTTCTAAAAAATTGGGTCCCAAGTTTGTAGGGCCCTTTAAGGTGCTTCAGATAGTTAACCAATCTGCTGTTAGGTTGGAGGTTCCTACCTCCTGGAAGATTAATCCGGTGTTTCATGTTTCTCTGTTGAAAAGAGCTGATGTGTCGGTTGGTGACGCCTCTGCCACTGTTCCTCCGGTGGTGGACGACAGGGAATATGAAATTTCCCGCATCCTAAATTCTAGACGGTATAGAGGGAGTTTGCAGTATCTCGTCGCTTGGAAGGGTTTCGGACCCGAGGATAACTCATGGGTGAGGGCGGATGATGTTTCTGCTTCCAGACTTGTCAGAGCGTTTCACAAGAGGTTTCCTGATAAGCCTGGGCCTAGGGGGTACTGTTAGAACTCTCCTGTTTTTTTTCTTGTTTGCTGGTCACATGACCTTTTTTGCCTATTTAATCCGGCTCCGCCCTCCTGGCCTTGCTGGACTACATTGTAATTACTACTCTTGAGCTAGCTTGGTGCTCTGTTACCTTTCTCTGTTAGTTTTGCTAGGTCTTCTGACCTCTATGTTCTATGTTGTGTGTTTGTCTTTTACTGCTACAATTTCTGCTAGGAGGTGTCCAACTTTATCCCAGTCCCTAGTTCTTGTAGGGATCCCTCCCTTGCATCTATAGGTCTTCGTACAGACTAGCTGAGGACTTTAGCGGGTCTGATCGCAGGATCAGGTTCCCCGTTACATCGTAGGGATCCAGTTTAGTTCTATTGTAGGGACAGATCTCCTGTCTTTCCTTAGTGCTTGTAGCAGATCATAACAGTGGCCCTCCAAAGAAATGCTTCCCCACACCATTACTGACCCAATGTCACTTAAGGTGTGGGAAAGACTTAGTGCCACACAAAGAGAAGGGGGAATGGGAGCCCAGACTCTAGGGAAAGGAGGAAGTGGAGACCTCCTAGGCTGGTCTAGTGTCATCCTGTCTCCCCTAAAGACCCTATATTGGCTCTTCACCAATCGCCGCATGTGTGCCTCGCCCTGTCTGTCTTTCCCTGGCTTATGGCTAAGGCTAGGGAAGGGAGGAGATGAGCACTAGTCGATCCCCACTGAACCCTAAAGCCAACAAGGGAGGACAAACGGGGAAATTGCTTAGCTTTAGATGACTCCAGATAAATGCACACATGTCCTCAAGCTCCAGAGAGGAAGAAGTACTTCTCTTGCTAAAGCAGGTATTTATACACCCAGGAAAGGGTGTTAATTAGCCAGAGGAAGGTTGCCAGTGGGTCATAGAGACAGCCTCTAAGAAGATGTCTGTAATGCCAAACGTGGAGATCTCCTGCAACCCACTGCAGCACGACTGTCACTTCTGACACTCCCATAACCCAGCTACTACCTCTCTTTAGTCTGGGTGTATATATACCTGGTGTGTCTAGGTGGGCGTTGCCGGTTATACTAATTTATACTTGGAACTTGGCTGAAGCATCACCACGTCCTCTCTGGTGTCTTGAGGCTGTGTGCCCTTTTGGAGTTCTTCTAAAGCTAAGATATTATTCCCCTGTGTTGTCTTCCCCTTTTTGTCTTTAGAGTGCTAGCGGAGGTTGACTAGTGCTTATCTCCTTCCACCCCCATCTATAGCCTTACGCCAGGGATAGTAGGGTGAGGCACGTGATCGGCGACAGCTGCGGAGGCTGAATAGGGACGTTAGGGCGAGACAGGGTGACGCTAGTCCAGATTAGGAGGTCACCTCTTCCCTCTTCCCTTAGTGTCTGGGCTCCCTTTCCCCTCTGTGCTGCATTCACACCTGGCGTGACATTAAATCCCGCCGAGCACGTTTTGGAAAGAAAAAAAACGACACAAGATTGACATTTTGTTTTTCTTTGTGTGTTTTTGGGCGTGCACCTTTTTTACCTTTTTCCCTTGGTATGGGATCAGTTGCGGAGCTCGCAGAGCAGTTCCGCTGTCTGTCTCTGGAGGTGAGTGACCTCCGCTGTGAGGTTCAGCAGCAGCATCACCGGTTACAGGCCGCCAATGTTGGGGTCTCTGCAGGTTGGCCTGTCCAGGCTGAACCCAAGGTTGCCCTCCCGGACAGGTTTTCAGGAGGTAGGGACAAGTTTTTTGTGTTTAACCCCTTTACAGCCCATGATGTATTAATACGCGTCAGTGCCCTGGGCTTTAAGAGCCTGACCCGTATTAGTACGTCATCGCGCTCGCACACAGGCTGTGCGGGCGCGATCGCCCCCGGGTGTCAGCTGATTGTCACAGCTGACACCCGGTACTATGTGCAGGGAGCGGTCCCGCACCGCAATGCTACGATCAAAGTCGATCGCAGCATTGCGGTGGCAAGGGGAGGTGATCGGTATACTCACAACCTCTTCCGGCCTCCAGCGCTGTCTGCCACGGCTTCCCGGGTGTCGTCATGACGACCCGATGTCGTCATGACAACATCCGGGTCACCAGACAGCAGTAAGATTGTTTGGTCATGCGCAGTGCATGACCAAAGTATCTTCTGCATCTGCAGCACTGATAGCCTGTATATAGCATAGGGATGGTGCTGCATTCCTGTGCCATGCAGGCAATCAGAATAAAAAAAGTGAAAGTCCCATAGTGGGACAAAGTAAAAAAAACTCCCAGAAAGTGAAAAAAAAAATGAAAAAAAAATTGTAAAAATATAAAAAAAAAAAATCCACTAAAAATAAAAATATAATGTACCCATCAATAAATATTATTAAGTAAAAAAAAAAAACAAACAATAAAAGTACACATATTTGGTATTGCCGCGTCCGTAACGACCTGGCCTATAAAACTGTTCCACTAGTTAACCCCTTCAGTGAACACGGTAAAAAATAAAAATAAAAAACAAAGCAAAAAACAATGCTTTATCATCATGCCGCCTAACAAAAAATGGAATAACACGCGATCAAAAAGACGAATATAAATAAAAATGGTATCGCTGAAAATGTCATCTCATCCCGCAAAAAACAAGCCGCCATACAGCTCCATCATCCGAAAAATAAAAAAGTTATAGCTCTCAGAATAAAGCGATGCAAAAAAATAATTTTTTCTATAAAATAGCTTTTATTGTGTAAAAGTGCAAAACATAGAAAAATGATATATATGTGGTACCGCTGTAAACGTACTGACCCAAAGAATAAAGCTGCCTTATCAATTTTACCACACACGGCGCAGAATAAAAAAATTTAAAAAAACACAATTCCTGAATTGTTGGTTTTTGTTTATTCTGCCTCCCAAAAATAGGAATAGAAAGCGATCAAAAAATGTCACGTGCCTGAAAATGGCACCAATAACAACATCAACTCATCCCGCAAAAAACAAGCCGTCACATGACTCTGTCGGCCAAAATATGGCGAAGCAAAAACTAGATTTTACAAAATATGTGTCTTTTAGTGTGTGACAGCTGTCAATCATAAAAACCCAATATGATTCTGGTATCGCTGTAATCGCACCGACCCGAAGAATAAAGTCGTCTAATCACTTATACCGCACTAGGAACGGCATAAAAAATAAACGCTAGGGCTGGGGTTGGGGTTGTGCTAATGTTAGGGTTGGGGTTGTTTTTTTTTTCAAAAGTAAAAAAAAAAAAAAAAAAGATGACGATATGGCAACTAGTGTTGAACGCAAGTGCTCGCTACTTGAGTTTGCATCGGGTGCTCGGGTATGCACTGAGTATCGCGGGTGCTCGAGTCTCCACCCTATATGCTTCGCGGCCAAAAAAAACTTGCGGGGATTTCCTGCCATGCACGAGCGATCCACGCATGTTTTTTTGGGGTGTCTAATAACCGTGACACATGCAGGCGGGGACTCGAGCATGTCACTCAAGCACCCACGATACATGGTGCATGCCTGAGTACCCGATGCAAACTCAAGTAGCGAGCACTTGCGCTCAAGAGTAATGACAACTTATTCAATATGATGACCTAATGTTATCAAATTCTGTGTCGTACCTCTGGGTTCAAAATGTTCACTATACCCCTTAATAAAATCCTTGAGGGGTATAGTTTCCAAAATGGGTCACTTGTGGGGGAGCTCCACTGTTTAGGCACACAGGGGCTCTCCAAACGCAACATGGTGTCCGCTAACAATTTGAGCTGATTTTCCATTCAATTTGTTAGCGGACACCATGTTGCGTTTGGAGAGCCCTGGAGCTCCCCCACAAGTGACCCCATTTTGGAAACTAGACCCCCCCAAGGCACCTATCTAGATGCATAGTGAGAACTTGGAACCCCCAGGTGCTTCACAAATTGATTCGTAAAAATGAAAAAGTGGAAAAAAAAATACTTTTTCATTTTTACAAATCAATTTGTGAAGCACCTGGGGGTTCCAAGTTCTCACTATGCATCTAGATAGGTGCCTTGGGGGGTCTAGTTTCCAAAATGGGGTCACTTGTGGGCGGTTTCCACTGTTTAGGCACATCAGGGGCTCTCCAGACGCAACATGGCGTCCGCTAATTATTCAAGCAAATTTTACAATCTAAAAGTCAAATGGCGCTCCTTCCCTTCCGAGCCCTGCCGTGCGCCCAAACAGTGGTTTTTCCCCACATATGGGGTATCTGCGTGCCCAGGGGAAATTGCACAAAAAATTTTGGTGTCCATTTTTTCTTGTTACCCCTGCGAAAATAAAAAAAAATTGGGTCTAAAGTAACATTTTTGTGAAAAAAGTTAAATGTTCATTTTTTTCTTCCACATTCCAAAAATTCCTGTGAAGCAGCTGAAGGGTTAATAAAGTTCTTGAATGTGGTTTTGAGCACCTTGAGGGGTGCAGTTTTTAGAATGGTGTCACTTTTGGGTATTTTCTGTCATAAAGACTCCTCAAAGTGACTTCAAATGTGATGTGGTCCCTAAAAAAATGGTTTTGTAAATTTTGTTGGAAAAATGAGAAATCGCAGGTCAACTTTTAACCCTTTTAGCTCCCTAACAAAAAAAAATGTTGGTTCCAAAATTGTGCTGATGTAAAGTAGACATGTGGGAAATGTTATTTATTCACTCTTTTGTGTGACATATCTCTCTGATTTAAGGGCATAAAAATTAAAATTTTCAAAATTTTCGCCAAATTTCCATTTTTTTCACAAATAAACGCAAGTGATATCGAAGAAATTTTACCACAATCATGAAGTACAATATGTCACGAAAAAACAGTCTCAGAATCAGGGGGATCCGTTGAAGCGTTCCAGAGTAATTACCTCATAAAGTGACAGTGGTCAGAATTGTAAAAATTGGCCTGGTCATTAACGTGCAGACCACCCTCGGGGGTAAAGGGGTTAAGGAGGCATATAAATTGTACTTTAAACTTCGTCCTTACTCCTCCGGTAATGAGGAGCAACGGGTCGGTATTGTGATCTCTCTATTGCAGGGAGATCCTCAGTCCTGGGCGTTTTCGTTACCGCAGGACCCGGTTTGTCTCCAGTCTGTGGAGGGGTTTTTCGGAGCCCTGACCCTCATCTATGATGACCCTGACCGAGTCGCCTTGGCTGAATCTAGGCTACGTCGCCTTCAGCAGGGGAATCCGTCAGTGGAGACGGACAGTTCAGAATTCCGAAGATGGGCGACGGATTCCAAATGGAAGGACTCAGCCCTTAGAAGTCAATTTTGTGAGGGTCTTACTGAAAGGTTGAAAGATGCCTTGGCTGTATATGATACCCATCAGTCCTTGGAGGCTGCCATGTTGTTGGTCATACGTCTTGATAGACACCTTCAGGATAGACAGATGCGACCACCTTCTCTGGGGCCTTCTTGTTGGGCTTGTGTACCTTTGCCAAAGGAGCGGTCTGGGGGTGAACCAGTACTGGGGGAGGTGGAGGAACCCATGCAGTTAGGGGGTGTCTCTACATCATACATCTCCCTGGAAATTCGCAAGAAAAAAGGCATATGTTTTTTTGTGGGAAAAAGGGACACTTTGTTGGGACCTGTCGTAAACAAAAAGAGACTCTCGGTAGTCTGGTGTTGGATAAACAAGAAGTGCATTTGTGGCCAAACTGCAGTTCCCACTTTGTCTTGGCCTGGCTGCAGAAGTGGTGCTAGAGAGCAAAATCGAAAAAATTTCTGTGTTTGTTGACAGTGGAGCCGGAGTCAGCATGGTTGATGCTCAGTTTGTGAAGACTCACGGTCTTGCTTGCTGGACTTTAGCTGAACCTATTTCCATCTTCGCCATTGACTCGGCGCCACTTGCACAGAAAGCATTTACTCAGATTGTACATAATGTGAAACTGAGGGTGGGGTCCGTTCATTGTGAAATAATCCCTTGCTATGTCCTGGACAATCTTCCTACTCCGATTGTCTTGGGTATTCCTTGACTTGTTAAACATAATCCGTCGGTGGATTGGTAAATCGGGGAGATTACCGAATGGGGAGATTACTGCCATGAGAACTGTCTGAATGTTTCCATTGCTGCTGTCTCTGCGGAGATACTACCTGCTTTTCTGTCTGGTTTTGAGGAAGTTTTTTCTGAGAGAGGGTGTCAGGATTCGCCTCCTCATCGTGTTTATGACTGTCCTATTAACCTGACCCCCGGAGCTAAACTACCGAAATCCAGACTGTATAATCTTTCTGACCCTGAGAGACAAGCCATGAAGGATTTCATTGTGGAAAGTCTGGAGAAGGGACATATCAGACCCTCATCTCCATCCGTGGCGGCAGGGTTCTTCTTTGTGAAGAAAAAAGATGGCGGTCTACGTCCCTGTTTAGATTTCCGGGAATTAAATCAAATTACCATCCGTGATCCATACCCTCTTCCTCTGATTCCTGATTTGTTCAGCCAGGTTGTAGGAGCTAAGGTGTTCTCCAAGTTGGATTTAAGGGGAGTCTACAACCTGGTTAGAATCAGAGAAGGGGACGAATGGAAAACAGCGTTTAATACCCTGGAAGGACATTTCCAGAGTCTGGTTTTGCCTTTTGGTTTGACCAATGCACCTGTGGTGTTCCAGCATTTCATTAATGATATTTTCCATCATTTGGTGGGGAGGTTTGTGGTGGTCTATCTGGATGATATTTTGGTTTATTTACTTGATTTTGAGACTCATCAGAGGCATGTTAAACAGGTGTCATACTAGAGAAATGTGTTTTCGCTGTTCAGGAGGTTCAGTTTTTGGGGTACTTGTTGTCATCTTCAGGTTTTCAGATGGATCCGGAGAAGATCCGTGCAGTCCTTGACTGGGTGCGTCCCAAGAAACTGAAGACTCTACAATGTTTTCTGGGCTTCACTAATTTTTACTGGAAATTCATCCAAAATTACTCGGTGGTAGTGAAACCCCTTATTGACATGACTAAGAAGGGGTCTGATTTTTCCAAATGGTTGAAGGCTTCCCTCTAAGCTTTTTCTTCATTAAAGAATCATTTTGCCACTGCACCTATACTCAGTCAACCCGATGTTTCTTAACCCTTTATTGTGGAGGTTGATGCGTCGGAGTTCGGGGTTGGGGCTGTGTTGTCTCAGGGTTCGTCCCCTGGTAAATGGCGTCCATGCGCCTTCTTTTCTAAAAAATTGTCTCCGGTTGAGTGAAATTATGACGTGGGTAATAGGGAACTTTTGGCGATCAAATTGGCGTTGGAGTAATGGCGACATTGGTTGGAGGGGGCTGTCCATCCTATTACTGTTATTACTGACCATAAGAACCTGTCATATCTCCAGTCAGCTAAACGTCTGAACCCTAGGCAAGCCAGATGGTCTCTGTTTCTTTACTAGGTTCAATTTTGTTGTCACTTTTCTTCCAGGGTTCAAAAATGTCAAGGCTGATGCTTTGTCCCGGAGCTTCCCTGGTGGTGGTGACCATGAAAACCCTGCCCCGATATTACAGAAGGGGGTGGTCATTTCAGCTCTTTTTCCTGAACTAGAGGGTGAGGTGTTGGAGGCTCAGTGGGACGCCCCGGCCTCCTGCCCTTCAGGAAAGTTATTTGTACCACCTGATGTGTGCCGTAAAGTAATCAAGGAACATCATAACTCTGTGCTTGCTGGTCATCCAGGTGGTAATGTCGGGGTCGTAGCGACATTCCACTCGTCCTCCAGTCACTCCAAATTAAGGCTATGAGCATGGGTCAATTATTCAAAGAATGAGTCAGACAACAAGCTGGTTCAAACTCAGAGCATGCTCAGAAGGCTACTGGCAAGCCACGATCTCAGCAATGTTCTGCCTTTATTTCCGCATGCACAAACCTAAATACACTACATAATGGGGAGGGGAAAGGGGTTGTTCGGGGTGGGGTAAGCCATAAATGGATTGTTCGGGGCGGGGTAAGCCATAAATGTCTAGTATCCGGCCACTCCTGATTGGTCCACGTCTCCTTAACTCAGTCTCTGGGCAAACAACAGTCAGTTGATGATTCGGTTTCATTTCTCTGAAACAGGTGCTGGCTGATACCGGCGCCATCTTAGCATAAATTTCGATCTAAGTAACACGTAGCAAGGAAAGCTTATTGTAATACGACACAAAATGGTGGTTAGTACATAAGCAAAGCGTATAAAAGTGGAAAAATAAATATTCTTTCTTACCCTGACATTCCCCCCTAAACACTAAGCTTTTCCTTGCTTCGGGGCCTTTGAGACTGTCCATGTGTGGGGAGAGGGGAGGTGGATGTGTGGCACCCCAGGGGTCTGGTTTCCACAGTAACAGCAATGTTATGTCTGAGAGCAGGTGGGAGGTCTCTTGGTCAGGGATCCTATGCATGCCACACCTCCTGCCCAGTCCTGGGAGGGGAAGAACTTCCCCTATATAAACCTAGGGCTGAGGCAGGGTTAGGGAGTAGAGAAGAAGTAGAGACAGAGAAGAGAAGCAGATATAGGAAAAGAACATCAGGAGCTCTGTGGGAGCAGTGCTACAAGGAGTCAGGGGCTGGCAGCTGCAGAGCTCGCCCTGACTGAGAAGTTATCACCGGACCCGGAGTCCGAGGCTGTGGGGACTAACTCCTATCCAGCAGCAGAAACCGACCGGCAGGGGATTGCAGGTCCTCTGGCCCAGAAACCCGAAGGCACGGTCACACGCGTGGGACCAGCACCGCCGTCGTGGAGCGGAAGCTACTAGAAGGCCCCGAGTCACCGGCTATACGGGTGAGCACCACACGGTACACTCAGGGACGTGGGCTACTTATACCCGCCTCTAGCAAGGTAGCCAGAAGAGTACAGTCAGTTTGGGAGGCCTACAACTCCGCCTGGCCAGGGGAGATCCCATCTGCTCAAGGACTGACCAGGCCCCGATCGCTAGCCAGTACTCCGGGAGGGTCTATCTTTGTCACCAGTAAAGACCCTGAACTACACCGTACCGTCTCCGAGTGGTTCCTGCTACCCCCATCATCCACGTCGGCTGCCCTGAGGCCATACCCCTCCCGTTGGGGGTTATACTATCACGCTGCACAATCCTACCACCGGCCTCAGCGGTCTGCCCTGCAGCAGCAGCTCCTCAGCTGTACTCAACGGGTGGCGTAGTCGTCCAACATCTACCAAGACTGCCACACACTTAGTTTGACACCCTGGGCACGGACCGGGTTACCGCCACGAGACTACTACCCCCATCTGATCCGGCTCCGGGTAAGCCCCCGTGCGCGCGATGCCGCACGACACAGCAGGCCCAGGGGCGCGTCAACTTTTGGCGTAGTCGGCAGGATTTCGTGCCCGCAACCACCGGGTACTGCGTGCCTGAAAAAGACTGTTCAAACTTACCTGTGGTGAAGATTCCCGCCATCCGGCGCCATCTTCCGCTTCCTTCCCGCCATCGGTGGAGTTTTCCCGCCATCCGGCGCCATATTCGGCCTTCTTCCCGCCATACGTGGAGTTTTCCCGCCATTGGACGCCATCTTGAGGACGCCGCGCGGGAAAAAGAGGGGCGTGGACTCCGAAAGCGCGCGAGAACTGAAGCCCCGCCTCACGTCCGGACGTTGCGTAAGGTCCTGGAAGGAGCCCAGCAGACGCCGACGTCACAGGAGCGCGACGGAAGGTCCTCAACCCTGACGATCCACTGCGGAGCCGCGGCCTACGGAAGAGGATCATCGCAAGGTAGGCCACGGTCCACTAGGGGGGAGAAGGATGTCGGATACGGAGGAGAGCTTCACCGCTTCAACCCCCGCCAGCGCCACCGCTGTTGCGGTCATGCCTTTCACCATGCCCTATATCCCGGGGGCAGCCTGGCTACCCCAGTACTCAGGGGAGTCACATACCCTGCATGACTTTAGAGAAAAGCTGGATAGCCTCTTCCAGGTGTACCCCCTCACAGAGGAGCAAAAAGTGAGCATCCTGGTGGCCCAATTAACCGGGGCAGCCCAAAGGGAGGTAAAGTCCTGGCCACCTGGGGGGAGGACTGTCGCAGGGATACTAACCCGGCTGAGGGACACCTTTGATACCCGCACCTCAGCCGAGATCAAGCTTAGATTCTACGGGTGCAAACATCGGGCACATGAGAGTATAAGGGACTATGCCCTGAACCTACAAGAGGCCCTGAGAGCCATTAAGCAGACCGACCCTGACGGCGTGGGAGACGAGGACAGGCTGTTGACTGAACAATTTATAGAGGGTTTATATTGCAATGCCCACCGAACCCAGTTGCGGGCAATGGCCTTACAGGACCCTCATCTGGGATTTGCACAGTTCAAGGACAGAGCCATCCGGGTGCTTCGAGAACCGGCACCAGGTGGCGTTGTGACCCCCAGACGCCCCACTACCACTTACCACCAGGAGGCGGCGCCCTTGTCGGCAGGGCCTGTGGGAGCTGGTGCGCAGGCTTTGAACAATGACCCGGCTCCAGACCTGCACCATCAGGTCCAAGAGCTAGCTAAAAGCGTTGCTGCGCTAACCCGAACTGTGCAGTCTTTACAGGTTTCCACTCCAGGGAAGATCCAGCTGGCATCCGGACCGGAGGACATCCCGTGGCGTCGACCAAGGAGGACCCCACCGGCCAGAGGAAGACCCAGCGACCGATACAACGAGGACGGACGACCCATCTGCCGCCGCTGCAATCAACCCGGACATATGGCAAGGTACTGTCCTTTAAACTGGCACAACCTGGGGTAGAGGGCCAACCCCCAGGAAAAGATCACCAGGCCCATCGAACTGGCGCGACAAATATGTGGGAGGACGTCCAGTCTTACCCGTGGTACTGGATGGCATTCCTATGAGTGCCCTACTGGACACCGGGTCACAGGTCACCACCATCCCGTACGTGCTCTTCAAGCAGTACTGGAATGACTCGGATATCACCCGCTACCCTGACGACGACTTGAGTATCATCGCCAGCAATGGTCAGCCCGTGCCACAGATTGGATTTAAAGAGGTGACCATTAAAATCGGTAGAGTCGAACTGGCAGCACAGGGACTGATCATTGTAGACATTGACAAACACGAGAGTCACCCAAAGATAACTCTAGGAACTAATGTAATTGAAAATTGTCTTGCAGAGGTGATTTTCCTTTTACAGCAGGTTGCCAAGAATGCCAGCTCCGGCCAGCAGCGAGTGCTCCAGAAAGAGATCCGGGCACTGATGCGACGGCAACAGCTAGAACTCTCCGGTGGTGAGATTGGTAGCGTGCGAATGTGTGACCGTTTCCCTATTGCCATGCCCCCGAAAAGTGAAATGATGATTTGGTGCCAGGCAGCTATTGGTCTGAGAGGTAGAGATTACCAGGCAATGGTAGAACCAGTTTACTCAGACAGTAGGCCCACCATTTTGACAGCACGGGGGGTGGTCAATGTACGCCATGGGAGGGTGCCCGTTCGCATAATAAATATCGGGAAGAGGGAAGTGTACCTGCCCCGGTATGCCACGCTAGCCAAATTGTATACCATCAATCAAGATTCCTTACAGTCCGTAGAACCCTTGCCTCCATCTTCCCCGGAGGAAGGTAACGGCTCTCAGAAAACAATGGAGGACTGGTGTCAGCAACTACATTTGGGTACTGACTCCACTCCCTCACACCAGAAACAGGGAGTCTATCGGGTGGTTCAAGAGTACGAGAGAGTGTTTAGTAAACACCCGTTAGACTTCGGGCGAGTCAAGGGGGTAGAACACCACATCCCCATGGGAGACCATCCTCCCATAAAAGAGAGGTATCGACCCGTACCCCCTGCACACTACCAACACGCCAAGGGGATGCTTAGAGACATGAAGGAGGCTGGGGTGATCAGGGATAGCTGTAGCCCCTGGGCAGCTCCACTAGTCTTAGTCAAAAAGAAAGACAACACCATGAGGATGTGTGTAGATTACCGGAAAATCAACTGTATCACACACAAGGATGCGTACCCCTTACCAAGGATAGAGGAGTCTTTGGCTGCTTTAAGATCTGCTAACTTCTTCTCTACCTTGGATCTCACTAGTGGGTACTGGCAGGTTCCTGTAGCAGAGGCGGACCGGGAGAAGACCGCATTCACCACCCCGATGGGACTTAGCGAGTTTACCTGCATGCCGTTCGGACTCTGCAACGCACCAGGAACCTTCCAACGATTAATGGAGTGCTGTCTGGGCCACAGAAACTTCGAGACGGTCCTGCTGTACCTGGACGATGTCATCGTATATTCCAAGACGTATGAGGACCACCTGAAACACCTGGCGGAAGTGTTCGAAGCTCTGGTAAGCTACGGCCTAAAGGTGAAACCCTCCAAGTGTCACCTCCTGAAACCAAAGGTGCAGTACCTGGGACACGTGGTGAGCGCTGATGGAGTGGCTCCCGACCCTGATAAGATCACCGCAATTAAGGAATGGCCAAGTCCCTCCAGTTTAAAGGAAGTGCGGCAGTTCCTCGGGTTGGTAGGCTATTACCGCAGATTCATCCCCGGTTTCACCAAAAAGGCAGCTCCTATGCAGGACCTCCTGATAGGCCAGTCCCGGAAGGCCAAGAACCAGAAGCCACCCTTTAGATGGGAGAAGTTAGAAGAAGAGTCCTTCCGCCAGCTGAAGATGGCCCTCACGGGGGATGAAATCCTGGCGTACCCTGATTACAGCCAGCCCTTTATCCTCTACACCGACGCAAGTAACATCGGGCTAGGAGCCGTGCTGTCCCAGATCCAGCAGGGGAAAGAACGAGTAATCGCTTACGCCAGCCGAAAACTGCGACCCACCGAGAGAAACCCTGAGAATTACAGCTCATTTAAGCTAGAGTTCCTGGCAGTGGTGTGGGCAGTCACCGAACGCTTTAAGCACTACCTCGCTTCCTCCCGGTTCACCGTGTACACGGATAACAACCCGTTGACACACCTGGACACAGCAAGACTCGGTGCCCTAGAGCAGAGATGGATGGCCCGTCTGTCCAACTACGAGTTCACAATCAAATACCGGGCAGGACGCTCCAATACCAATGCGGACGCCCTGTCCAGGATGCCAAACCTACTGGACGTAGGAGAAGATCCAGAGGGACTGGAAGAAGTCGAACTCCCCGCGTTCCACCGTCATGGGACTATCCAGTATTCCCATCGGGTAAGGAGTAAGCAAGCTGCTACGTTTAATCCCTTGCCTCACTACAACTGGGCGGAAACGCAAGACAGTGACCCTACCGTCCGACTGGTGAAGGAGATGCTGACTCGGCCAGAGGCTCGCCTTGACCCAGACGCTCCGGAGGAAGCCAAGCAACTGTGGGCTGAGAAGAGTCGACTGTTCCTTTATAAGGGGAAGTTGTGCCACCGAATGGTTAACTCCCGGACGCATGAACTAATCTGGCAAGTAGTGGTGCCACGAAGAGACGCAGCCGTGGTGATGGAGGCATACCACGACGGGGCTGGACACTTCGGATGGAAGAAGCTGGAGTTCCTGCTGCGCAGGCGGTTCCACTGGGTAGGCATGAGGGGAACCATCGAGAGGTGGTGCAGAGACTGTGGCCCGTGCAACCTAAGAAGGAAGGACCGTGCCAGCCAGAAGACTCCCCTGCAGTCCATCGTCACCCGGCAGCCGTTGGAACTGGTAGCCTTGGATCATGTAAAACTGACCCCAAGCAGAAGTGGCTACGTCTACGCACTAACCATCGTGGATCACTACTCCCTGTTCTTGGTTGTCGTCCCCGTCAAGGACTTAACCGCTCGAACAGCAGCTAGAGCCTTCCAGCAGCATTTCTGCCGTCCACACGGGTACCCGGACCAAGTGTTGACAGACCAGGGACCTGCCTTTGAAGCGGAGGTCTTCCAAGAATTCTGCACTCTGTATGGCTGCCGGAAGATAAGGACGACACCCTATCATCCGCAAACTAATGGACTTTGTGAGAAAATGAACCAGGTGGTGATAGATCTTCTGAAAACATTGCCCCTGGAAGAACGCAGTCTGTGGCCTGAGAGGCTGCCCGACCTAGTGGACCTATACAACCACATCCCGGTAGGTTCCACCAACTGTACCCCGGCTTACCTGATGAGGGCAAGACCTGGTAAGCTACCTGTTGACCTGGAGATGGGAGTCCTGACACCCGAGGACACTTCACCAGAAGCAGACTGGGACACAGAGAGGCAGCAGCAGTACCGGAAAGTACAGGAGAGCGTGGAGCGAAGTCTCTGTCAAGCTAGGGAAAGACAAGAGAAAACTTACAACCAGTATGCTCCCGCTGTTCCCCTGGTACCCGGAGAGCAGGTCCTGAAGAGGAAAAGGCGGCTCCACAAGTTGGACAACCAGTGGGAGAAGGACCCGTACATCGTACTGCCCTCAAGCCATGACAACCCAAAGGTCTGTACCATCAGTAAAGACGGAGGGGAAACCACAACCATTGTATCCCGGGATCACCTGAAGAAGTGTCCTGAACAGCTACGGAACCCTGAAGAGGAACAAGAAGACCCTCGACCCGTAGAGGAAAGGGAAGATATGGTTAGTACTGTGCTCGGAGACTTCCCTCGGTCTTGGACTCAAGTCAATGGCGCAGTTGTGGTACCCGTACTCACCTTCCTCCAACCAGCATCCCAAGCACCTACGGAGCAACAGGTAGAGCTGGAAGAACAGCCGGTCCAGGAGGCAGAAGACCCCACACCAGCAGACCAGGAGGATCAACCCTCTGCTTATAGTGAACCTGCCATGCCTCTAGTGAGCCAAAGGGCCCGTGGACAGCTGCCCAGTTTACCCTTGACAGTTCCTACACCCTGTAGTTCGGGGCTAGACAGTCAGCTCTGTAGGGCCACTAGAGGCCAGTTACCCGCACGTTGGAGGATTTGAAGTGTATAAGTTGTTTTATTTATGGTTACCTGTTTTTCTTGTTGCTTGTGTATAATTATGTGTTTCTAGTTATTTTTAGGAGTCCTTGGTGGATTTACCGGGAATCCTTGTACAATTGGTTGGAGCGTAACCTAGGAATGGACTAAAGACTGTTAAGGACTCGGGGCAGGACAGACCCCTACCTGGTTACGTCTCCCTGTTTTGGTGAAATGGACACCTTGCTTTTCTTCAAAAACTGCACCCGGTTGCGGACACGCCGTGACCATCCTTATGTGTTTTTCTTATTGTATTATTATTGTTTATACCTTGTTATGTTTTTCTAAAAATATGTTTAGTCCCGGAGTACTAAATTTCACTAGGGGGGAATGTGGCACCCCAGGGGTCTGGTTTCCACAGTAACAGCAATGTTATGTCTGAGAGCAGGTGGGAGGTCTCTTGGTCAGGGATCCTATGCATGCCACACCTCCTGCCCAGTCCTGGGAGGGGAAGAACTTCCCCTATATAAACCTAGGGCTGAGGCAGGGTTAGGGAGTAGAGAAGAAGTAGAGACAGAGAAGAGAATCAGATATAGGAAAAGAACATCAGGAGCTCTGTGGGGGCAGTGCTACAAGGAGTCAGGGGCTGGCAGCTGCAGAGCTCGCCCTGACTGAGAAGTTATCACCGGACCCGGAGTCCGAGGCTGTGGGGACTAACTCCTATCCAGCAGCAGAAACCGACCGGCAGGGGATTGCAGGTCCTCTGGCCCAGAAACCCGAAGGCACGGTCACACACGTGGGACCAGCACCGCCGTCGTGGAGCGGAAGCTACTAGAAGGCCCCGAGTCACCGGCTATACGGGTGAGCACCACACGGTACACTCAGGGACGTGGGCTACTTATACCCGCCTCTAGCAAGGTAGCCAGAAGAGTACAGTCAGTTTGGGAGGCCTACAACTCCGCCTGGCCAGGGGAGATCCCATCTGCTCAAGGACTGACCAGGCCCCGATCGCTAGCCAGTACTCCGGGAGGGTCTATCTTTGTCACCAGTAAAGACCCTGAACTACACCGTACCGTCTCCGAGTGGTTCCTGCTACCCCCATCATCCACGTCGGCTGCCCTGAGGCCATACCCCTCCCGTTGGGGGTTATACTATCACGCTGCACAATCCTACCACCGGCCTCAGCGGTCTGCCCTGCAGCAGCAGCTCCTTAGCTGTACTCAACGGGTGGCGTAGTCGTCCAACATCTACCAAGACTGCCACACACTTAGTTTGACACCCTGGGCACGGACCGGGTTACCGCCACGAGACTACTACCCCCATCTGATCCGGCTCCGGGTAAGCCCCCGTGCGCGCGATGCCGCACGACACAGCAGGCCCAGGGGCGCATCAGATGTCTTCACCCAATCATCTTAGAAGCTGCCCCCTTATGGGACGCCCCCAAACAATTGAGCCCTACCCTAAATGACACATGGAGTTCTCCCAACTGACCCTAAACTAGATCTCTCAATTGGACTCTGTCATGGGGGGTCTGGTCAGTCTTGTTCAAAGGAGTGTATTTCTCCATATCTTCCTTACTGGTATCATCATGTAACAGAGATGTGGTTTCTTGATTCAAAAAGGTCCCGGAGGTTGGAACAGCATTGTTTATAGCTTTCCTGTATAAGGGGACTATGCAGCATACCTTGTCATTCCTGCGCAATTCACTATGTCACAGTAATCAAATCGATACGTCTGGATTTTTGCGTGAGTATCTACCCAGAATGTGGTAGCTGTCCACCCTGGGACAGACAGTAAGCATATGGAAAGGATATAGAAGAAGGTAGTCATCTTTTATAGGCTCGCTTTGTCTCTCTTGCAGTGGGAGGCGTGAATCCAGGTGCTCCTGCCCTCAAGCTTCAGAGCTGTAGGAGTAGTCAGGATCACAGTGTAGGGGCCCTCAAATCTGGGTTGGAGACGGTCCCTCTGGACAAACTTCTTTACGTACACCAGGTCGCCTGGGGTGAAATCATGTACCGCATCACCTGTGGATTCTGGGAGAGAAGCAGATACTGTAGAGCGGGTGTTAGTCAATTCTTTAGACAGAGCAATCACAAATTTTACTACTCTATCATGTGTTTCAGACAACTCTTGGGGCCTAATTTCTCCTATTTTAGGTGGGGTCCCAAACTAAATTTCATAGGAAGTTAGCCCATGTTTAGCTTGTGGGGTGTGTCTGATATGATACAATACTATAGGGAATAGGTCGGGCCAGGGGAGGGGATGATCTTGGGTCATTTTCAAGAGCTGGGTCTTGAGTGTGGAATTCATCCTTTCCACTTTGCCTGAACTGGCAGGATGGTATGGAGTGTGGAGGCCCAAATCTGTTCCCAACATGTTCCAGAGTTCTTTGTAGATATTTGCTGTGAAAGCTGGTCCTTGATCCGATTCTATGACTTGGGGAACTCCAAATCTGCAGGCAATTTCAGTGATCAGTTTCTTGGCTGTGACTTTAGCAGTCATGTTGACAACCGGGTAGGCCTCGGGCCAGGCTGAGAACATATCCACGGCTACCAAAACGTACTCATATTTTCCTGCTTTAGGCATTTGGATATGGTCGACTTGTATTCTCTGCCAAGGGTAGTCTGGTTTAGCCAGGTGTTGGAGAGGGACCCGTGCCGTACACGTTGGGTTGCAGGTAGCGCAGACAGAGCAGGATTTTGAGTATGCAGTCACAGTGGAAGAGATTCCGGGTGCAAAGTACAGTTTCTTGATACATGCCAAGGCTTGATTCTTTCCTCTGTGTGTAGGCCCGTGAGCCCATGCTGCCACGGCTGAGTACATGCGCCTGGGCAAGCAAGGTTTTCCGTCCACTTGATAAAGAGTTGAGTCGACCTTTAAATCTTTGCGACCTGCCAGCACGGCTCCCGCCGCTTTCCATTGCTTGACTTCTTCAGTGGGGGTCTTCCTTTGTTCCTCACACAATTTTTCTTCAGGCATCCTGACCCCCCTGGATTCCACTCGTGTCTCCGCTGGACTTGTATGGTCTTCCGCCGGCTGTTCTTTGGCTCTTGCTCTAGTGAGCGCCACAGCTACGGTTTGCAGGGTCTCCCCCATCTCTTCTTCCTTTTCCTGCCACTTTGATGACACATTCTCCACTGCCGCAGTCTTGGCTGCTTGGTCAGCTAGGTGGTTGCCCCTGGCTTCCCTGGAATCTAGTCTTCCATGAGCCTTGACCTTGATAACAGCAACCTGAATGGGTAGTTCCAGGGCCTTCATTAGGGCCTTAATCCATGAGGCATGTTTCACTGGTGTACCTGCAGCTGTGATGAATCCTCTAGACTTCCACAAGAGTCCAAAATCATTGCAAATTCCATGTCCATACCTAGAATCGGTATATATGTTTGCTGTTGTTCCAGCTGCCAGGTGGCAGGCTTCTGTGAGAGCTACAAGTTCAGCTTCTTGTGCAGACATGTATGGTGGTAGAGCTTCAGCCTTGATGACTGTTAGGTCTGTTGTGACAGCATATCCCGTGTGGAACTTCCCTTGAGGGTCTGCGAAACGGGATCCATCAGTCCATAGGTGCAAGGCAGGGTGTGCGAGCGGATGTGCCACCATATTCTCTGGAGCAGAAGTCTCTTCCTGCAAAAATTTTTATACAATCATGAGGTTCCACCAATGGACCTTCACCCTGTTCGTCTTCCCCCCTAGAAGGTGGAAGCAAAGTGGCAGGGTTGATAGGCTCTGAGAAGGTGATTAGGGCTACCACATTCCCAACACAGTATGCGTCCTTCAGAATCACGAGATTGTCTCTAGGTGGCCCCCTGTCATTTCTTCTGTCTTATTTTCTATATGTGGGAGGAGTATCATCACCTGTGCCTTTAACCATTACCCACTTGATTCCATGTTGGTTGCCGGGGGGTGGGTAGCTTTCTTGAGCTTGATATACCATGGCAGGAGCGGCTTTCTTCTTTGGCTTAGTATCCTTTTCCATTTTTTTTTTTTTTTAGCATGGCTTTTTGGAAAGCTTTGACAATGTCCACCGCGTCGTTAAAAGAAGAAGAACGGCTCTCGGGGCGTACCCTCAGAACCTCATCTCTGAGGGCGTCTTGTAGGCCATCTACTAGGGCCTGAACCAACAGGGCGGCCTGAGTCTTGACGTGAGGACTGTATCCGAGATCCTCAAAATGCATGCTGAGTCTTGCAGCATATCTTTCCACAGATTCATCAGGGTCTTGTTGAACATCTTGTACAGACCCAGCTTGATCTGACAAGCGATTCTGAGCCCAAGCTTTTAACTGTTTCATGTATTCTAGGCCGGATTCATACGTACTAAGGGATCCTGCTTTTGTGGAATCCATGGCCTTTTGAAAGCTCTCCGTTTTCGGCTAAGTGAGCCTGGCATTCTGCAGCCAGAGTAGAACCAGCAGCAAGGGCAATTTTACGAGCCAATCCTCCAGCATGGCTCATACGGGTGTTTGCAGGGTTGACTATGGCCCCCACCCGATGTGTAAGGATGTCACCATAGCCTATTGATAGAGTTACGGGGCGTCCTGATGGGTCTACTAGGTTCCGGGAGCGGCAGGGGTCCCAGACTTCTGAGGGGCTGGGGGGTGGTGCTCTTTCAGCAGTTGCTTGGAACAAGGGCCGGAGTATGGGTAATGAATGTGGGGTGGAGGATGCCATAGGAGACGTATGGGGTAAAGGGGGGGGGGGCGCTGGAGTATCTTGAGCCCATCCCTCATCTGGCTCCGTATCGTCTTGAGTAACAGTATGTTGGCGGAGCGAGAGCAGTCTGGCCTGAAATTCTGGGGAGTTGAGGAGGATATCCCCAGAGTTATGGGCGACCCCCATGGGGAACAGAGGGAGCGCCTCAGCATCGTGGACTGGAGCAGAGGGTATCACATTAGTTTCAGATGGGTGCTCTGGGACTGCGGGCTTTTCCACCCGTGCTGGCGGCTGGTAATAAGCACCGGACGGATCTAGTAGTGGATATAGGCCGGATTGGGGTTTCCCGGGCCGCCTACAACAAGTAAAAGGTGTAGTAAGATGGCCGTTGGAGGGAGGAGTTGGAGTGGGAGTGGGATTGTTCTTGGGGGCAGGGAAAGGTGTAGTAAGATGGCCGTTGGAGGGAGGAGGGGGGAAGAGTTGGAGTGGGAGTGGGATTGTTCTTGGGGGCAGGCTGGGCATCGTGCCATGGGCGGCCCGCCCCACAGACACAGCAGAACTTCGCCCAGGGCGGGTTCTGCTCTCAGCACATACAACACGTCCATCCTTCCGATGATTTGGCGTCGGCGCCATTATAGGGTGGTGGCTGAGGGCTCGGTGTAGCTCGGTGTAGTGACAGGCATCAACGGGGTTACGGCCAATTTAGGGTCACATAACAAGTCACATTCTGCAGCTTTCATGTATCCGAACAAAGGCTCGGCATTCTCTGTCCCCCCTGCACCATCTACTTCTTTCCAGCCCTCAACCTATAAATCACTTGCTACTCTAAGATGTGTCTGAGCCTGGTGCAGGAGTCCTTCATCACTCAACTTCCCCTTTTTTTTTTCTTTTTTTTTGTAACGCATTCCTTCTACACTGAAGGCTGAAGCTTGCCCGTACTGGGTAGTCTTATCATTTTATACAGATTCCTAACATTCTTAACAGCTTTCTTGCCTTCCCGTGACTCTAGTAGCTGGATGACTCCCACTGCACCATCCGGCAACTTGCCAGGTCTTTCAGATTTGAACATACGCAACATTTTCTTATAGAATGCAATGATCTGTCGCGACTCAGTCCACAGGTCGCCACCGGTCAGTGTAGAGCACACCTCAATACACTGGTGAAATAGAGAGACACCTCAATCTATCCCCTTCCCTAACCTTGAATGGCAACTTTACAGTGCGACTCACCACGGCTCCCTGACTACAGGTCACCACCCGTCAGTGTAGAGCACACCTCAATACACTGGTGAGATAGAGAGACACCTCAATCTATCCCCTTCTCTAACCTTGACTTTACAGCAGTCTCTGTGGTAGACGAAGAGCACTCCTCAATTCGTCACAGATTCTTTCTCCCTTACACTACAATTCAGGGATGGCTTGGAATCGACTATCAGTCACGGGAGGCAACTATCTAAGAAAAGAACAGTGACCGGGGGAGGAGGAGGTGGTGTTCACACGAGCACGCGCAGGCATGCGACGTCACTCGGTCTCACAGTTGCTGGTACGGGACGTGGCGCGGGACGCCTGAGGTCTCACCACTCGACCGGTCACCCACCCAGATCCAAACTGATAATCCCACAGGAACCGCTGCGGCTGACACACAGGCAAGTGAGACATATAAAATATATCTCGACTTACCGTGTTCGATGGAGGTTGATCAGGCCTCAAATTCAGCCGCCGCGGTCACCACCAGGGAAGTCAGCAATATGGGTCCGGGAGGGCGGCGTACCGCAAGCCACGCCCCACGTTGGGCGCCATTTGTCGGGGTCGTAGCGACATTCCATTCGTCCTCCTGTCACTCCAAATTAAGGCTATGAGCATGGGTCAACCATTCAAAGAATGAGTCAGACAACAAGCTGGTTCAAACTCAGAGCATGCTCAGAAGGCTACTGGCAAGCCACGATCTCAGCAATGTTCTGCCTTTATTTCCGCATGCACAAACCTAAATACACTACGTAATAGGGAGGGGAAAGGGGTTGTTCGGGGCGGGGTAAGCCATAAATGTCTAGTATCCGGCCACTCCTGATTGGTCCACGTCTCCTTAACTCAGTCTCTGGGCAGACAACAGTCAGTTGATGATTCGGTTTCATTTCTCTGAAACAGGTGCTGGCTGATACTGGCGCCATCTTAGCATAAATTTCGATCTAAGTAACACGTAGCAAGGAAAGCTTATTGTTATAAGACACAAAATGGTGGTTAGTACATAAGCAAAGCGTATAAAAGTATAAAAGTGGAAAAATAAATATTCTTTCTTACCCTGACAGTAAGGCAACCACAGACCTCCTCTCTCATCGTTTTTGGTGGCCGGGGTTGCATTGGGATGTAATTGAACACGTAGCTGCTTGTAGTATTTGCGCGCTTTCTAAGGTTTCGCATACCCGTCCGTCTGGTACTCTTCTTCCGCTACCTATCCCTAGTAGGCCATGGACACACTTGTCCATGGATTTTATTACTGACCTACAGTTTCTGCAGGCAAAACGGTGCTTTTGGTAGTAGTAGATAGGTTCAGTAAAATGGTTCACTTCATTGCATTACCTGCACTTCCCAATGCCAAGACACTTGTTCATGTGTTCATAAATGAGATTGTGAAGCTTCACGGGGTTCCCTCCGATGTGGTGTCAGACCGGGGGACAAAGTTTGTTTCCAAGTTCTGGAAGGCATTCTGTTCTCGACTGGGGGTGCAGCTGTCCTTTTCCTCTGCCTTCCACCCTCAGTCGAATGGACAAACCGAGCGGGTCAATCAGAACTTGGAGACCTACCTCAGGTGTTTTGTCTCCAAAAATCAGGAGGATTGGGCATCCTACTTACCGCTGGCAGAATTTGCCATCAATAATCATCGTCAAGAATCCATTGGTAGATAGGAGTGTATTGACCAATGACCCTAGTGTTTATTTAGCCTCCTGGCTGAATCTCTGCGGCCTTCCTATCCTCCCTCTTGTTTGGTAAGAGTGTATTGACCATTGACACCAGGGTTTATTTAGCCACCTGGCTGAATCTCTGCGGCCTCCCTATCCTCCCTCTTGTTTGGTAGGAGTGTATTGACCATTGACCCCAGGGTTTATTTAGCCTCCTGGCTGAATCTCTGCGGCCTCCCTATCCTCCCTCTTGTTTGGTAAGAGTGTATTGACCATTGACCCCAGGGTTTATTTAGCCACCTAGCTGAATCTCTGCGGCTTCCCAATCCTCCCTCTTGTATGGTAGGAGTGTATTGACCATTGCACCCAGGGGTTATTTAGCCACCTGACTTAATCTCTGCGGCCTCCCTATCCTCCCTCTTGTATGGTAGGAGTGTATTGACCATTGCACCAGGGTTTATTTAGCCACCTAGCTGAATCTCTGCGGCCTCCCTATCCTCCCTCTTGTATGGTAAGAGTGTATTGACCATTGACCCCAGGGTTTATTTAGCCACCTGGCTCAATCTCAGCGGCCTCCCTATCCTCCCTCTTGTATGGTAGGAGTGTATTGACCATTGCACCAGGGTTTATTTAGCCACCTAGCTGAATCTCTGCGGCCTCCCTATCCTCCCTCTTGTATGGTAAGGGTGTATTGACCATTGCACCCAGGGTTTATTTAGCCTCCTGGCTGAATCTCAGCGGCCTCCCTATCCTCCCTCTTGTATGGTAGGAGTGTATTGACCATTGCACCAGGGTTTATTTAGCCACCTAGCTGAATCTCTGCGGCCTCCCTATCCTCCCTCTTGTATGGTAAGAGTGTATTGACCATTGACCCCAGGGTTTATTTAGCCACCTGGCTGAATCTCTCCGACCTCCCTATCCTCCCTCTTGTATGGTAAGAGTGTATTGACCATTGACCCCAGGGTTTATTTAGCCACCTGGCTAAATCTCTGCGACCTCCCTATCCTCCCCCTTGTATGGTAAGAGTGTATTGACCTTTGACCCCAGGGTTTATTTAGCCACCTGGCTGAATCTCTGCGGCCTCCCTATCCTCCCTCTTGTATGGTAAGAGTGTATTGACCATTGACCCCAGGGTTTATTTAGCCTCCTGGCTGAATCTCTGCAGCCTTCCTAACCTCCCTCTTGTATGGTAGGAGTGTATTGACCATTGACCCCAGGGTTTATTTAGCCTCCTGGCTGAATCTCTGCAGCCTCCCTAACCTCCCTCTTGTATGGTAGGAGTGTATTGACCATTGACCCCAGGGTTATTTAGCCTCCTAGCTGAATCTCTGTGGCCTTTCTATCCTCCCTCTTGTATGGTAGGAGTGTATTGACCATTGACCGCAGGGTTTATTTAGCCACCTAGCTGAATCTCTGCGGCCTCCCTATCCTCCCTCTTGTATGGTAGGAGTGTATTGACCATTGCACCCAGGGTTTATTTAGCCACCTGGCTGAATCTCAGCGGCCTCCCTATCCTCCCTCTTGTATGGTAGGAGTGTATTGACCATTGCACCCAGGGTTATTTAGCCTCCTAGCTGAATCTCTGCGGCCTCCCTATCCTGCCTCTTGTATGGTAGGAGTGTATTGCCCATTAACCCCAGTGTTTATTTAGCCACCTGGCTGAATCTCTGCGGCCTCCCTATCCTCCCTCTTGTATGGTAAGAGTGTATTGACCAATGACCCCAGTGTTTATTTAGCCACCTGGCTGAATCTCTGCAGCCTCCCTATCCTCCCTCTTGTATGGTAGGAGTGTATTGCCCATTAACCCCAGTGTTTATTTAGCCACCTGGCTGAATCTCTGCGGCCTCCCTATCCTCCCTCTTGTATGGTAGGAGTGTATTGCCCATTAACCCCAGTGTTTATTTAGCCACCTGGCTGAATCTCTGCAGCCTCCCTATCCTCCCTCTTGTATGGTAGAAGTGTATTGACCATTGCACCCAGGGTTTATTTAGCCACCTGGCTGAATCTCTGCGGCCTCCCTATCCTCCCTCTTGTATGGTAGGAGTGTATTGACCATTGCACCCAGGGTTTATTTAGCCACCTGGCTGAATCTCTGCGGCCTCCCTATCCTCCCTCTTGTATGGTAGGAGTGTATTGACCATTGCACCCATGGTTATTTAGCCTCCTGGCTGAATCTCTGCGGCCTCCCTATCCTCCCTCTTGTATGGTAAGAGTGTATTGACCATTGCACCCAGGGTTATTTAGCCTCCTAGCTGAATCTCTGCGGCCTCCCTATCCTCCCTCTTGTATGGTAGGAGTGTATTGACCATTGCACCCATGGTTATTTAGCCTCCTGGCTGAATCTCTGCGGCCTCCCTATCCTCCCTCTTGTATGGTAAGAGTGTATTGCCCATTGACCCCAGGGTTTATTTAGCCACCTGGCTGAATCTCTGTGGCCTCCCTATCCTCCATCTTGTATGGTAAGAGTGTATTGACCATTGCCTCCAGGGTTATTTAGCCACCTGGCTGAATCTCTGCGGCCTCCCTATCCTCCCTCTTGTATGGTAGGAGTGTATTGATCATTGCACTCAGGGTTTATTTAGCCACCTGGCTGAATCTCTGCGGCCTCCCTATCCTCCCTCTTGTATGGTAAGAGTGTATTGACCATTGCATCCAGGGTTATTTAGCCTCCTAGCTGAATCTCTGCGACCTCCCTATCCTGCCTCTTGTATGGTAGGAGTGTATTGACCATTGCACCCAGGGTTTATTTAGCCACCTGGCTGAATCTCTGCGGCCTCCCTATCCTCCCTCTTGTATGGTAAGAGTGTATTGCCCATTGACCCCAGGGTTTATTTAGCCACCTGGCTGAATCTCTGCGGCCTCCCTATCCTCCCTCTTGTATGGTAGGAGTGTATTGACCATTGACCCCAGGGTTATTTAGCCACCTATCTGAATCTCTGCGGCCTCCCTATCCTCCCTCTTGTATGGTAGGAGTGTATTGACCATTGCACCCAGGGTTTATTTAGCCACCTGGCTGAATCTCTGCGGCCTCCCTATCCTCCCTCTTGTATGGTAGGAGTGTATTGACCATTGCACCCAGGGTTTATTTAGCCACCTATCTGAATCTCTGCGGCCTCCCTATCCTCCCTCTTGTATGGTAAGAGTGTATTGACCATTGACCCCAGGGTTTATTTAGCCACCTGGCTCAATCTCAGCGGCCTCCCTATCCTCCCTCTTGTATGGTAGGAGTGTATTGACCATTGCACCAGGGTTTATTTAGCCACCTAGCTGAATCTCTGCGGCCTCCCTATCCTCCCTCTTGTATGGTAAGGGTGTATTGACCATTGCACCCAGGGTTTATTTAGCCTCCTGGCTGAATCTCAGCGGCCTCCCTATCCTCCCTCTTGTATGGTAGGAGTGTATTGACCATTGCACCAGGGTTTATTTAGCCACCTAGCTGAATCTCTGCGGCCTCCCTATCCTCCCTCTTGTATGGTAAGAGTGTATTGACCATTGACCCCAGGGTTTATTTAGCCACCTGGCTGAATCTCTCCGACCTCCCTATCCTCCCTCTTGTATGGTAAGAGTGTATTGACCATTGACCCCAGGGTTTATTTAGCCACCTGGCTAAATCTCTGCGACCTCCCTATCCTCCCCCTTGTATGGTAAGAGTGTATTGACCTTTGACCCCAGGGTTTATTTAGCCACCTGGCTGAATCTCTGCGGCCTCCCTATCCTCCCTCTTGTATGGTAAGAGTGTATTGACCATTGACCCCAGGGTTTATTTAGCCTCCTGGCTGAATCTCTGCAGCCTTCCTAACCTCCCTCTTGTATGGTAGGAGTGTATTGACCATTGACCCCAGGGTTTATTTAGCCTCCTGGCTGAATCTCTGCAGCCTCCCTAATCTCCCTCTTGTATGGTAGGAGTGTATTGACCATTGACCCCAGGGTTATTTAGCCTCCTAGCTGAATCTCTGTGGCCTTTCTATCCTCCCTCTTGTATGGTAGGAGTGTATTGACCATTGACCGCAGGGTTTATTTAGCCACCTAGCTGAATCTCTGCGGCCTCCCTATCCTCCCTCTTGTATGGTAGGAGTGTATTGACCATTGCACCCAGGGTTTATTTAGCCACCTGGCTGAATCTCAGCGGCCTCCCTATCCTCCCTCTTGTATGGTAGGAGTGTATTGACCATTGCACCCAGGGTTATTTAGCCTCCTAGCTGAATCTCTGCGGCCTCCCTATCCTGCCTCTTGTATGGTAGGAGTGTATTGCCCATTAACCCCAGTGTTTATTTAGCCACCTGGCTGAATCTCTGCGGCCTCCCTATCCTCCCTCTTGTATGGTAAGAGTGTATTGACCAATGACCCCAGTGTTTATTTAGCCACCTGGCTGAATCTCTGCGGCCTCCCTATCCTCCCTCTTGTATGGTAAGAGTGTATTGACCAATGACCCCAGTGTTTATTTAGCCACCTGGCTGAATCTCTGCAGCCTCCCTATCCTCCCTCTTGTATGGTAGAAGTGTATTGACCATTGCACCCAGGGTTTATTTAGCCACCTGGCTGAATCTCTGCGGCCTCCCTATCCTCCCTCTTGTATGGTAGGAGTGTATTGACCATTGCACCCAGGGTTTATTTAGCCACCTGGCTGAATCTCTGCGGCCTCCCTATCCTCCCTCTTGTATGGTAGGAGTGTATTGACCATTGCACCCATGGTTATTTAGCCTCCTGGCTGAATCTCTGCGGCCTCCCTATCCTCCCTCTTGTATGGTAAGAGTGTATTGACCATTGCACCCAGGGTTATTTAGCCTCCTAGCTGAATCTCTGCGGCCTCCCTATCCTCCCTCTTGTATGGTAGGAGTGTATTGACCATTGCACCCATGGTTATTTAGCCTCCTGGCTGAATCTCTGCGGCCTCCCTATCCTCCCTCTTGTATGGTAAGAGTGTATTGCCCATTGACCCCAGGGTTTATTTAGCCACCTGGCTGAATCTCTGTGGCCTCCCTATCCTCCATCTTGTATGGTAAGAGTGTATTGACCATTGCCTCCAGGGATATTTAGCCACCTGGCTGAATCTCTGCGGCCTCCCTATCCTCCCTCTTGTATGGTAGGAGTGTATTGATCATTGCACTCAGGGTTTATTTAGCCACCTGGCTGAATCTCTGCGGCCTCCCTATCCTCCCTCTTGTATGGTAAGAGTGTATTGACCATTGCATCCAGGGTTATTTAGCCTCCTAGCTGAATCTCTGCGACCTCCCTATCCTGCCTCTTGTATGGTAGGAGTGTTTTGACCATTGCACCCAGGGTTTATTTAGCCACCTGGCTGAATCTCTGCGGCCTCCCTATCCTCCCTCTTGTATGGTAAGAGTGTATTGCCCATTGACCCCAGGGTTTATTTAGCCACCTGGCTGAATCTCTGCGGCCTCCCTATCCTCCCTCTTGTATGGTAGGAGTGTATTGACCATTGACCCCAGGGTTATTTAGCCACCTATCTGAATCTCTGCGGCCTCCCTATCCTCCCTCTTGTATGGTAGGAGTGTATTGACCATTGCACCCAGGGTTTATTTAGCCACCTGGCTGAATCTCTGCGGCCTCCCTATCCTCCCTCTTGTATGGTAGGAGTGTATTGACCATTGCACCCAGGGTTTATTTAGCCACCTATCTGAATCTCTGCGGCCTCCCTATCCTCCCTCTTGTATGGTAGGAGTGTATTGACCATTGCACCCAGGGTTTATTTACCACCTGGCTGAATCTCTGCGCCCTCCCTATCCTCCCTCTTGTATGGTAGGAGTGTATTGACCATTGACTCCAGGGTTTATTTAGCCTCCTGGCTGAATCTCTGCGGCCTCCCTATCCTCCCTCTTGTATGGTAAGAGTGTATTGACCAATGACCCCAGTGTTTATTTAGCCTCCTAGCTGAATCTCTGCGGCCTCCCTATTCTCCCTCTTGTATGGTAAGAGTGTATTGCCCATTGACCCCAGGGGTTATTTAGCCACCTGGCTGAATCTCTGCGGCCTCCCTATCCTCCCTCTTGTATGGTAGGAGTGTATTGACCATTGACCCCAGGGTTTATTTAGCCACCTGGCTGAATCTCTGCGACCTCCCTATCCTCCCTCTTGTATGGTAGGAGTGTATTGACCATTGCACCCATGGTTATTTAGCCTCCTGGCTGAATCTCTGCGGCCTCCCTATCCTCCCTCTTGTATGGTAAGAGTGTATTGACCATTGCACCCATGGTTATTTAGCCTCCTGGCTGAATCTCTGCGGCCTCCCTATCCTCCCTCTTGTATGGTAAGAGTGTATTGCCCATTGACCCCAGGGTTTATTTAGCCACCTGGCTGAATCTCTGCGGCCTCCCTATCCTCCCTCTTGTATGGTAGGAGTGTATTGCCCATTAACCCCAGGGTTTATTTAGCCACCTGGCTGAATCTCTGCAGCCTCCCTATCCTCCCTCTTGTATGGTAGGAGTGTATTGATCATTGCACCCAGGGTTTATTTAGCCTCCTGGCTGAATCTCTGCAGCCTCCCTATCCTCCCTCTTGTATGGTAGGAGTGTATTGACCATTGCACCCAGGGTTTATTTAGCCTCCTAGCTGAATCTCTGCGGCCTCCCTATCCTCCCTCTTGTATGGTAGGAGTGTATTGACCATTGCATCCAGGGTTTATTTAGCCTCCTAGCTGAATCTCTGCGGCCTCCCTATCCTCCCTCTTGTATGGTAAGAGTGTATTGACCATTGCACCCAGGGTTTATTTAGCCACCTGGCTGAATCTCTGCGGCCTCCCTATCCTCCCTCTTGTATGGTAAGAGTGTATTGACCATTGCACCCAGGGTTTATTTAGCCACCTGGCTGAATCTCTGCTGCCTCCCTATCCTCTCTCTTGTATGGTAGGAGTGTATTGACCATTGCATCCAGGGTTTATTTAGCCACCTGGCTGAATCTCTGCGGCCTCCCTATCCTCCCTCTTGTATGGTAAGAGTGTATTGACCATTGACCCCAGAGTTTATTTAGCCACCTGGCTTAATCTCTGCGGCCTCCCTAACCTCCCTCTTGTATGGCTGGAGTGTATTGCTCATTGCACCCAGGGTTATTTAGACATCTGGCTGAATCTCTGTGGCCTCCGTATCCTCCCTCTTGTATGGTAAGAGTGTATTGACCGTTGACCCCAGGGTTTATTTAGCCACCTGGCTGAATCTCTGCGGCCTCCCTATCCTCCCTCTTGTATGGTAGGAGTGTATTGCCCATTGCACCCAGGGTTATTTAGCCTCCTGGCTGAATCTCTGCAGCCTCCCTATCCTCCCTCTTGTATGGTAGGAGTGTATTGACCATTGCACCCAGGGTTTATTTAGCCTCCTGGCTGAATCTCTGCGGCCTCCCTATCCTCCCTCTTGTATGGTAAGAGTGTATTGACCAATGACCCCAATGTTTATTTAGCCACCTGGCTGAATCTCTGCGGCCTCCCTATCCTCCCTCTTGTATGGTAGGAGTGTATTGCCCATTGCACCCAGGGTTATTTAGCCTCCTAGCTGAATCTCTGCGGCCTCCTTATCCTCCCTCTTGTATGGTAGGAGTGTATTGCCCATTGACCCCTGGGTTTATTTAGCCACCTGTCTGAATCTCTGCGGCCTCCCTATCCTCCCTCTTGTATGGTAAGAGTGTATTGACCAATGACCCCAGGGTTTATTTAGCCACCTGGCTGAATCTCTGCGGCCTCCCTATCCTCGCTCTTGTATGGTAAGAGTGTATTGACCATTGCACCCAAGGTTTATTTAGCCACCTGGCTGAATCTCTGCGGCCTCCCTATCCTCCCTCTTGTATGGTAAGAGTGTATTGACCATTGCACCCAGGGTTTATTTAGCCACCTGGCTGAATCTCTGCGGCCTCCCTATCCTCCCTCTTGTATGGTAAGAGTGTATTGACCATTGCACCCAGGGTTTATTTAGCCTCCTAGCTGAATCTCTGCGGCCCCCCTATCCTCCCTCTTGTATGGTAGGAGTGTATTGACCATTGACCCCAGGGTTTATTTAGCCACCTGGTTGAATCTCTGCGGCTTCCCTATCCTCCCTCTTGTATGGTAAGAGTGTATTGACCATTGCACCCAGGGTTTATTTAGCCACCTGGTTGAATCTCTGCGGCTTCCCTATCCTCCCTCTTGTATGGTAGGAGTGTATTGACCATTGACCCCAGGGTTTATCTAGCCACCTGGCTGAATCTCTCCGGCCTCCCTATCCTCCCTCTTGTATGGTAAGAGTGTATTGACCATTGACCCCAGGGTTTATTTAGCCACCTGGCTGAATCTCTGTGGCCTCCCTAACCTTCCTCTTGTATGGTAAGAGTGTTTTGACCCTTGACCCCAGGGTTTATTTAGCCACCTAGCTGAATCGCTGCAGCCTCCCTATCCTCCCTCTTGTATGGTAAGAGTGTATTGATCATTGCACCCAGGGTTTATTTAGCTTCCTGGCTGATTCTCTGCGGCCTCCCTATCCTCCCTCTTGTATGGTAGGAGTGTATTGACCATTGCACCCAGGGTTTATTTAGCCTCCTGGCTGAATCTCTGTGGCCTCCCTATCCTCCCTCTTGTATGGTAAGAGTGTATTGACCAATGACCCCAGTGTTTATTTAGCCCCTGGCTGAATCTCTGCGGCCTCCCTAACCTCCCTCTTGTATGGTTGGAGTGTATTGCTCATTGCACCCAGGGTTATTTAGCCATCTGGCTGAATCTCTGTGGCCTCCGTATCCTCCCTCTTGTATGGTAAGAGTGTATTGACCATTGACCCCAGGGTTTATTTAGCCTCCTGGCTGAATCTCTGTGGCCTCCCTATCCTCCCTCTTATATGGTAGGAGTGTATTGCCCATTGCACCCATGGTTTATTTAGCCACCTAGCTGAATCTCTGCGGCCTCCCTAACCTCCCTCTTGTATGGTAGGAGTGTATTGATCATTGCACCCAGGGTTTATTTAGCCACCTGGCTGAATCTCTGCGGCCTCCCTAACCTCCCTCTTGTATGGTAAGAGTGTATTGACCATTGACCACAGGGTTATTTAGCCACCTGGCTGAATCTCTGCGGCCTCCCTATCCTCCCTCTTGTATGGTAGGAGTGTATTGCCCATTGACCCCAGGATTTATTTAGCCACCTGGCTGAATCTCTACGGCCTCCCTATCCTCCCTCTTGTATGGTAGGAGTGTATTGACCATTGCACCCAGGGTTATTTAGCCTCCTAGCTGAATCTCTGCGGCCTCCCTATCCTGCCTCTTGTATGGTAGGAGTGTATTGACCAATGACCCCAGTGTTTATTTAGCCACCTGGCTGAATCTCTGCAGCCTCCCTATCCTCCCTCTTGTATGGTAGGAGTGTATTGCCCATTAACCCCAGTGTTTATTTAGCCACCTGGCTGAATCTCTGCGGCCTCCCTATCCTCCCCCTTGTATGGTAAGAGTGTATTGACCTTTGACCCCAGGGTTTATTTAGCCACCTGGCTGAATCTCTGCGGCCTCCCTATCCTCCCTCTTGTATGGTAAGAGTGTATTGACCATTGACCCCAGGGTTTATTTAGCCTCCTGGCTGAATCTCTGCAGCCTTCCTAACCTCCCTCTTGTATGGTAGGAGTGTATTGACCATTGACCCCAGGGTTTATTTAGCCTCCTGGCTGAATCTCTGCAGCCTCCCTAACCTCCCTCTTGTATGGTAGGAGTGTATTGACCATTGACCCCAGGGTTATTTAGCCTCCTAGCTGAATCTCTGTGGCCTTTCTATCCTCCCTCTTGTATGGTAGGAGTGTATTGACCATTGACCGCAGGGTTTATTTAGCCACCTAGCTGAATCTCTGCGGCCTCCCTATCCTCCCTCTTGTATGGTAGGAGTGTATTGACCATTGCACCCAGGGTTTATTTAGCCACCTGGCTGAATCTCAGCGGCCTCCCTATCCTCCCTCTTGTATGGTAGGAGTGTATTGACCATTGCACCCAGGGTTATTTAGCCTCCTAGCTGAATCTCTGCGGCCTCCCTATCCTGCCTCTTGTATGGTAGGAGTGTATTGCCCATTAACCCCAGTGTTTATTTAGCCACCTGGCTGAATCTCTGCGGCCTCCCTATCCTCCCTCTTGTATGGTAAGAGTGTATTGACCAATGACCCCAGTGTTTATTTAGCCACCTGGCTGAATCTCTGCAGCCTCCCTATCCTCCCTCTTGTATGGTAGGAGTGTATTGCCCATTAACCCCAGTGTTTATTTAGCCACCTGGCTGAATCTCTGCGGCCTCCCTATCCTCCCTCTTGTATGGTAGGAGTGTATTGCCCATTAACCCCAGTGTTTATTTAGCCACCTGGCTGAATCTCTGCAGCCTCCCTATCCTCCCTCTTGTATGGTAGGAGTGTATTGACCATTGCACCCAGGGTTTATTTAGCCACCTGGCTGAATCTCTGCGGCCTCCCTATCCTCCCTCTTGTATGGTAGGAGTGTATTGACCATTGCACCCAGGGTTTATTTAGCCACCTGGCTGAATCTCTGCGGCCTCCCTATCCTCCCTCTTGTATGGTAGGAGTGTATTGACCATTGCACCCATGGTTATTTAGCCTCCTGGCTGAATCTCTGCGGCCTCCCTATCCTCCCTCTTGTATGGTAAGAGTGTATTGCCCATTGACCCCAGGGTTTATTTAGCCACCTGGCTGAATCTCTGTGGCCTCCCTATCCTCCATCTTGTATGGTAAGAGTGTATTGACCATTGCCTCCAGGGTTATTTAGCCACCTGGCTGAATCTCTGCGGCCTCCCTATCCTCCCTCTTGTATGGTAAGAGTGTATTGATCATTGCACTCAGGGTTTATTTAGCCACCTGGCTGAATCTCTGCGGCCTCCCTATCCTCCCTCTTGTATGGTAAGAGTGTATTGACCATTGCATCCAGGGTTATTTAGCCTCCTAGCTGAATCTCTGCGACCTCCCTATCCTGCCTCTTGTATGGTAGGAGTGTATTGACCATTGCACCCAGGGTTTATTTAGCCACCTGGCTGAATCTCTGCGGCCTCCCTATCCTCCCTCTTGTATGGTAAGAGTGTATTGCCCATTGACCCCAGGGTTTATTTAGCCACCTGGCTGAATCTCTGCGGCCTCCCTATCCTCCCTCTTGTATGGTAGGAGTGTATTGACCATTGACCCCAGGGTTATTTAGCCACCTATCTGAATCTCTGCGGCCTCCCTATCCTCCCTCTTGTATGGTAGGAGTGTATTGACCATTGCACCCAGGGTTTATTTAGCCACCTGGCTGAATCTCTGCGGCCTCCCTATCCTCCCTCTTGTATGGTAGGAGTGTATTGACCATTGCACCCAGGGTTTATTTAGCCACCTATCTGAATCTCTGCGGCCTCCCTATCCTCCCTCTTGTATGGTAAGAGTGTATTGACCATTGACCCCAGGGTTTATTTAGCCACCTGGCTCAATCTCAGCGGCCTCCCTATCCTCCCTCTTGTATGGTAGGAGTGTATTGACCATTGCACCAGGGTTTATTTAGCCACCTAGCTGAATCTCTGCGGCCTCCCTATCCTCCCTCTTGTATGGTAAGGGTGTATTGACCATTGCACCCAGGGTTTATTTAGCCTCCTGGCTGAATCTCAGCGGCCTCCCTATCCTCCCTCTTGTATGGTAGGAGTGTATTGACCATTGCACCAGGGTTTATTTAGCCACCTAGCTGAATCTCTGCGGCCTCCCTATCCTCCCTCTTGTATGGTAAGAGTGTATTGACCATTGACCCCAGGGTTTATTTAGCCACCTGGCTGAATCTCTCCGACCTCCCTATCCTCCCTCTTGTATGGTAAGAGTGTATTGACCATTGACCCCAGGGTTTATTTAGCCACCTGGCTAAATCTCTGCGACCTCCCTATCCTCCCCCTTGTATGGTAAGAGTGTATTGACCTTTGACCCCAGGGTTTATTTAGCCACCTGGCTGAATCTCTGCGGCCTCCCTATCCTCCCCCTTGTATGGTAAGAGTGTATTGACCATTGACCGCAGGGTTTATTTAGCCACCTAGCTGAATCTCTGCGGCCTCCCTATCCTCCCTCTTGTATGGTAGGAGTGTATTGACCATTGCACCCAGGGTTTATTTAGCCACCTGGCTGAATCTCAGCGGCCTCCCTATCCTCCCTCTTGTATGGTAGGAGTGTATTGACCATTGCACCCAGGGTTATTTAGCCTCCTAGCTGAATCTCTGCGGCCTCCCTATCCTGCCTCTTGTATGGTAGGAGTGTATTGCCCATTAACCCCAGTGTTTATTTAGCCACCTGGCTGAATCTCTGCGGCCTCCCTATCCTCCCTCTTGTATGGTAAGAGTGTATTGACCAATGACCCCAGTGTTTATTTAGCCACCTGGCTGAATCTCTGCGGCCTCCCTATCCTCCCTCTTGTATGGTAAGAGTGTATTGACCAATGACCCCAGTGTTTATTTAGCCACCTGGCTGAATCTCTGCAGCCTCCCTATCCTCCCTCTTGTATGGTAGAAGTGTATTGACCATTGCACCCAGGGTTTATTTAGCCACCTGGCTGAATCTCTGCGGCCTCCCTATCCTCCCTCTTGTATGGTAGGAGTGTATTGACCATTGCACCCAGGGTTTATTTAGCCACCTGGCTGAATCTCTGCGGCCTCCCTATCCTCCCTCTTGTATGGTAGGAGTGTATTGACCATTGCACCCATGGTTATTTAGCCTCCTGGCTGAATCTCTGCGGCCTCCCTATCCTCCCTCTTGTATGGTAAGAGTGTATTGACCATTGCACCCAGGGTTATTTAGCCTCCTAGCTGAATCTCTGCGGCCTCCCTATCCTCCCTCTTGTATGGTAGGAGTGTATTGACCATTGCACCCATGGTTATTTAGCCTCCTGGCTGAATCTCTGCGGCCTCCCTATCCTCCCTCTTGTATGGTAAGAGTGTATTGCCCATTGACCCCAGGGTTTATTTAGCCACCTGGCTGAATCTCTGTGGCCTCCCTATCCTCCATCTTGTATGGTAAGAGTGTATTGACCATTGCCTCCAGGGTTATTTAGCCACCTGGCTGAATCTCTGCGGCCTCCCTATCCTCCCTCTTGTATGGTAGGAGTGTATTGATCATTGCACTCAGGGTTTATTTAGCCACCTGGCTGAATCTCTGCGGCCTCCCTATCCTCCCTCTTGTATGGTAAGAGTGTATTGACCATTGCATCCAGGGTTATTTAGCCTCCTAGCTGAATCTCTGCGACCTCCCTATCCTGCCTCTTGTATGGTAGGAGTGTATTGACCATTGCACCCAGGGTTTATTTAGCCACCTGGCTGAATCTCTGCGGCCTCCCTATCCTCCCTCTTGTATGGTAAGAGTGTATTGCCCATTGACCCCAGGGTTTATTTAGCCACCTGGCTGAATCTCTGCGGCCTCCCTATCCTCCCTCTTGTATGGTAGGAGTGTATTGACCATTGACCCCAGGGTTATTTAGCCACCTATCTGAATCTCTGCGGCCTCCCTATCCTCCCTCTTGTATGGTAGGAGTGTATTGACCATTGCACCCAGGGTTTATTTAGCCACCTGGCTGAATCTCTGCGGCCTCCCTATCCTCCCTCTTGTATGGTAGGAGTGTATTGACCATTGCACCCAGGGTTTATTTAGCCACCTATCTGAATCTCTGCGGCCTCCCTATCCTCCCTCTTGTATGGTAGGAGTGTATTGACCATTGCACCCAGGGTTTATTTACCACCTGGCTGAATCTCTGCGCCCTCCCTATCCTCCCTCTTGTATGGTAGGAGTGTATTGACCATTGACTCCAGGGTTTATTTAGCCTCCTGGCTGAATCTCTGCGGCCTCCCTATTCTCCCTCTTGTATGGTAAGAGTGTATTGCCCATTGACCCCAGGGGTTATTTAGCCACCTGGCTGAATCTCTGCGGCCTCCCTATCCTCCCTCTTGTATGGTAGGAGTGTATTGACCATTGACCCCAGGGTTTATTTAGCCACCTGGCTGAATCTCTGCGACCTCCCTATCCTCCCTCTTGTATGGTAGGAGTGTATTGACCATTGCACCCATGGTTATTTAGCCTCCTGGCTGAATCTCTGCGGCCTCCCTATCCTCCCTCTTGTATGGTAAGAGTGTATTGACCATTGCACCCATGGTTATTTAGCCTCCTGGCTGAATCTCTGCGGCCTCCCTATCCTCCCTCTTGTATGGTAAGAGTGTATTGCCCATTGACCCCAGGGTTTATTTAGCCACCTGGCTGAATCTCTGCGGCCTCCCTATCCTCCCTCTTGTATGGTAGGAGTGTATTGCCCATTAACCCCAGGGTTTATTTAGCCACCTGGCTGAATCTCTGCAGCCTCCCTATCCTCCCTCTTGTATGGTAGGAGTGTATTGATCATTGCACCCAGGGTTTATTTAGCCACATGGCTGAATCTCTGCTGCCTCCCTAACCTCCCTCTTGTATGGTAAGAGTGTACTGACCAATGACCCCAGGGTTTATTTAGCCTCCTGGCTGAATCTCTGCAGCCTCCCTATCCTCCCTCTTGTATGGTAGGAGTGTATTGACCATTGCACCCAGGGTTTATTTAGCCTCCTAGCTGAATCTCTGCGGCCTCCCTATCCTCCCTCTTGTATGGTAGGAGTGTATTGACCATTGCATCCAGGGTTTATTTAGCCTCCTAGCTGAATCTCTGCGGCCTCCCTATCCTCCCTCTTGTATGGTAAGAGTGTATTGACCATTGCACCCAGGGTTTATTTAGCCACCTGGCTGAATCTCTGCGGCCTCCCTATCCTCCCTCTTGTATGGTAAGAGTGTATTGACCATTGCACCCAGGGTTTATTTAGCCACCTGGCTGAATCTCTGCTGCCTCCCTATCCTCTCTCTTGTATGGTAGGAGTGTATTGACCATTGCATCCAGGGTTTATTTAGCCACCTAGCTGAATCTATGCGGCCCCCCTATCCTCCCTCTTGTATGGTAAGAGTGTATTGACCATTGCACCCAGGGTTTATTTAGCCACCTGGCTTAATCTCTGCGGCCTCCCTACCCTCCCTCTTGTATGGCTGGAGTGTATTGCTCATTGCACCCAGGGTTATTTAGACATCTGGCTGAATCTCTGTGGCCTCCGTATCCTCCCTCTTGTATGGTAAGAGTGTATTGACCGTTGACCCCAGGGTTTATTTAGCCACCTGGCTGAATCTCTGCGGCCTCCCTATCCTCCCTCTTGTATGGTAGGAGTGTATTGCCCATTGCACCCAGGGTTATTTAGCCTCCTGGCTGAATCTCTGCAGCCTCCCTATCCTCCCTCTTGTATGGTAGGAGTGTATTGACCATTGCACCCAGGGTTTATTTAGCCTCCTGGCTGAATCTCTGCGGCCTCCCTATCCTCCCTCTTGTATGGTAAGAGTGTATTGACCAATGACCCCAATGTTTATTTAGCCACCTGGCTGAATCTCTGCGGCCTCCCTATCCTCCCTCTTGTATGGTAGGAGTGTATTGCCCATTGCACCCAGGGTTATTTAGCCTCCTAGCTGAATCTCTGCGGCCTCCTTATCCTCCCTCTTGTATGGTAGGAGTGTATTGCCCATTGACCCCTGGGTTTATTTAGCCACCTGGCTGAATCTCTGCGGCCTCCCTATCCTCCCTCTTGTATGGTAAGAGTGTATTGACCAATGACCCCAGGGTTTATTTAGCCACCTGGCTGAATCTCTGCGGCCTCCCTATCCTCGCTCTTGTATGGTAAGAATGTATTGACCATTGCACCCAAGGTTTATTTAGCCACCTGGCTGAATCTCTGCGGCCTCCCTATCCTCCCTCTTGTATGGTAAGAGTGTATTGACCATTGCACCCAGGGTTTATTTAGCCACCTGGCTGAATCTCTGCGGCCTCCCTATCCTCCCTCTTGTATGGTAAGAGTGTATTGACCATTGCACCCAGGGTTTATTTAGCCTCCTAGCTGAATCTCTGCGGCCCCCCTATCCTCCCTCTTGTATGGTAGGAGTGTATTGACCATTGACCCCAGGGTTTATTTAGCCACCTGGTTGAATCTCTGCGGCTTCCCTATCCTCCCTCTTGTATGGTAAGAGTGTATTGACCATTGCACCCAGGGTTTATTTAGCCACCTGGTTGAATCTCTGCGGCTTCCCTATCCTCCCTCTTGTATGGTAGGAGTGTATTGACCATTGACCCCAGGGTTTATCTAGCCACCTGGCTGAATCTCTCCGGCCTCCCTATCCTCCCTCTTGTATGGTAAGAGTGTATTGACCATTGACCCCAGGGTTTATTTAGCCACCTGGCTGAATCTCTGTGGCCTCCCTAACCTTCCTCTTGTATGGTAAGAGTGTTTTGACCCTTGACCCCAGGGTTTATTTAGCCACCTAGCTGAATCGCTGCAGCCTCCCTATCCTCCCTCTTGTATGGTAAGAGTGTATTGATCATTGCACCCAGGGTTTATTTAGCTTCCTGGCTGATTCTCTGCGGCCTCCCTATCCTCCCTCTTGTATGATAGGAGTGTATTGACCATTGCACCCAGGGTTTATTTAGCCTCCTGGCTGAATCTCTGTGGCCTCCCTATCCTCCCTCTTGTATGGTAAGAGTGTATTGACCAATGACCCCAGTGTTTATTTAGCCCCTGGCTGAATCTCTGCGGCCTCCCTAACCTCCCTCTTGTATGGTTGGAGTGTATTGCTCATTGCACCCAGGGTTATTTAGCCATCTGGCTGAATCTCTGTGGCCTCCGTATCCTCCCTCTTGTATGGTAAGAGTGTATTGACCATTGACCCCAGGGTTTATTTAGCCTCCTGGCTGAATCTCTGTGGCCTCCCTATCCTCCCTCTTATATGGTAGGAGTGTATTGCCCATTGCACCCATGGTTTATTTAGCCACCTAGCTGAATCTCTGCGGCCTCCCTAACCTCCCTCTTGTATGGTAGGAGTGTATTGATCATTGCACCCAGGGTTTATTTAGCCACCTGGCTGAATCTCTGCGGCCTCCCTAACCTCCCTCTTGTATGGTAAGAGTGTATTGACCATTGACCACAGGGTTATTTAGCCACCTGGCTGAATCTCTGCGGCATCCCTATCCTCCCTCTTGTATGGTAGGAGTGTATTGCCCATTGACCCCAGGATTTATTTAGCCACCTGGCTGAATCTCTACGGCCTCCCTATCCTCCCTCTTGTATGGTAGGAGTGTATTGACCATTGCACCCAGGGTTATTTAGCCTCCTAGCTGAATCTCTGCGGCCTCCCTATCCTGCCTCTTGTATGGTAGGAGTGTATTGACCAATGACCCCAGTGTTTATTTAGCCACCTGGCTGAATCTCTGCAGCCTCCCTATCCTCCCTCTTGTATGGTAGGAGTGTATTGCCCATTAACCCCAGTGTTTATTTAGCCACCTGGCTGAATCTCTGCGGCCTCCCTATCCTCCCTCTTGTATGGTAAGAGTGTATTGACCAATGACCCCAGTGTTTATTTAGCCACCTGGCTGAATCTCTGCAGCCTCCCTATCCTCCCTCTTGTATGGTAGAAGTGTATTGACCATTGCACCCAGGGTTTATTTAGCCACCTGGCTGAATCTCTGCGGCCTCCCTATCCTCCCTCTTGTATGGTTGGAGTGTATTGACCATTGACAACAGGGTTATTTAGCCACCTGGCTGAATCTCTGCAGCCTCCCTATCCTCCCTCTTGTATGGTAGGAGTGTATTGCCCATTGACCCCAGGGTTTATTTAGCCACCTGGCTGAATCTCTGCGGCCTCCCTATCCTCCCTCTTGTATGGTAGGAGTGTATTGACCATTGCACCCATGGTTATTTAGCCTCCTGGCTGAATCTCTGCGGCCTCCCTCTCCTCCCTCTTGTATGGTAAGAGTGTATTGACCATTGCACCCAGGGTTATTTAGCCTCCTAGCTGAATCTCTGCGGCCTCCCTATCCTCACTCTTGTATGGTAGGAGTATATTGACCATTGCACCCATGGTTATTTAGCCTCCTGGCTGAATCTCTGCGGCCTCCCTATCCTCCCTCTTGTATGGTAAGAGTGTATTGCCCATTGACCCCAGGGTTTATTTAGCCACCTGGCTGAATCTCTGCGGCCTCCCTATCCTCCATCTTGTATGGTAAGAATGTATTGACCATTGCATCCAGGGTTATTTAGCCACCTGGCTGAATCTCTGCGGCCTCCCTATCCTCCCTCTTGTATGGTAGGAGTGTATTGATCATTGCACCCAGGGTTTATTTAGCCACCTGGCTGAATCTCTGCGGCCTCCCTATCCTCCCTCTTGTATGGTAAGAGTGTATTGACCATTGCATCCAGGGTTATTTAGCCTCCTAGCTGAATCTCTGCGACCTCCCTATCCTGCCTCTTGTATGGTAGGAGTGTATTGACCATTGCACCCAGGGTTTATTTAGCCACCTGGCTGAATCTCTGCGGCCTCCCTATCCTCCCTCTTGTATGGTAGGAGTGTATTGACCATTGACCCCAGGGTTATTTAGCCACCTATCTGAATCTCTGCGGCCTCCCTATCCTCCCTCTTGTATGGTAGGAGTGTATTGACCATTGCACCCAGGGTTTATTTAGCCACCTGGCTGAATCTCTGCGGCCTCCCTATCCTCCCTCTTGTATGGTAGGAGTGTATTGACCATTGCACCCAGGGTTTATTTAGCCACCTATCTGAATCTCTGCGGCCTCCCTATCCTCCCTCTTGTATGGTAGGAGTGTATTGACCATTGCACCCAGGGTTTATTTACCACCTGGCTGAATCTCTGCGCCCTCCCTATCCTCCCTCTTGTATGGTAGGAGTGTATTGACCAATGACCCCAGTGTTTATTTAGCCTCCTAGCTGAATCTCTGCGGCCTCCCTATCCTCCCTCTTGTATGGTAAGAGTGTATTGACCAATGACCCCAGTGTTTATTTAGCCTCCTAGCTGAATCTCTGCGGCCTCCCTATCCTCCCTCTTGTATGGTAAGAGTGTATTGCCCATTGACCCCAGGGGTTATTTAGCCACCTGGCTGAATCTCTGCGGCCTCCCTATCCTCCCTCTTGTATGGTAGGAGTGTATTGACCATTGACCCCAGGGTTTATTTAGGCACCTGGCTGAATCTCTGCGACCTCCCTATCCTCCCTCTTGTATGGTAGGAGTGTATTGACCATTGCACCCATGGTTATTTAGCCTCCTGGCTGAATCTCTGCGGCCTCCCTATCCTCCCTCTTGTATGGTAAGAGTGTATTGACCATTGCACCCATGGTTATTTAGCCTCCTGGCTGAATCTCTGCGGCCTCCCTATCCTCCCTCTTGTATGGTAAGAGTGTATTGCCCATTAACCCCAGGGTTTATTTAGCCACCTGGCTGAATCTCTGCTGCCTCCCTATCCTCCCTCTTGTATGGTAGGAGTGTATTGATCATTGCACCCAGGGTTTATTTAGCCACCTGGCTGAATCTCTGCTGCCTCCCTAACCTCCCTCTTGTATGGTAAGACTGTACTGACCAATGACTCCAGGGTTTATATAGCCACCTGGCTGAATCTCTGCAGCCTCCCTATCCTCCCTCTTGTATGGTAGGAGTGTATTGACCATTGCACCCAGGGTTTATTTAGCCTCCTAGCTGAATCTCTGCGGCCTCCCTATCCTCCCTCTTGTATGGTAGGAGTGTATTGACCATTGCATCCAGGGTTTATTTAGCCTCCTAGCTGAATCTCTGCGGCCTCCCTATCCTCCCTCTTGTATGGTAAGAGTGTATTGACCATTGCACCCAGGGTTTATTTAGCCACCTGGCTGAATCTCTGCTGCCTCCCTATCCTCTCTCTTGTATGGTAGGAGTGTATTGACCATTGCATCCAGGGTTTATTTAGCCACCTAGCTGAATATCTGCGGCCCCCCTATCCTCCCTCTTGTATGGTAAGAGTGTATTGACCATTGACCCCAGAGTTTATTTAGCCACCTGGCTTAATCTCTGCGGCCTCCCTAACCTCCCTCTTGTATGGCTGGAGTGTATTGCTCATTGCACCCAGGGTTATTTAGACATCTGGCTGAATCTCTGTGGCCTCCGTATCCTCCCTCTTGTATGGTAGGAGTGTATTGCCCATTGCACCCAGGGTTTTTTAGCCTCCTGGCTGAATCTCTGCAGCCTCCCTATCCTCCCTCTTGTATGGTAGGAGTGTATTGACCATTGCACCCAGGGTTTATTTAGCCTCCTGGCTGAATCTCTGCGGCCTCCCTATCCTCCTTCTTGTATGGTAAGAGTGTATTGACCAATGACCCCAATGTTTATTTAGCCACCTGGCTGAATCTCTGCGGCCTCCCTATCCTCCCTCTTGTATGGTAGGAGTGTATTGACCTTTGACCCCAGGGTTTACTTAGCCTCCTGGCTGAATCTCTGCGGCCTCCCTATCCTCCCTCTTGTATGGTAGGAGTGTATTGCCCATTGCACCCAGGGTTATTTAGCCTCCTAGCTGAATCTCTGCGGCCTCCTTATCCTCCCTCTTGTATGGTAGGAGTGTATTGCCCATTGACCCCTGGGTTTATTTAGCCACCTGGCTGAATCTCTGCGGCCTCCCTATCCTCCCTCTTGTATGGTAAGAGTGTATTGACCAATGACCCCAGGGTTTATTTAGCCACCTGGCTGAATCTCTGCGGCCTCCCTATCCTCGCTCTTGTATGGAAGAGTGTATTGACCATTGCACCCAGGGTTTATTTAGCCACCTGGCTGAATCTCTGCAGCCTCCCTATCCTCCCTCTTGTATGGTAAGAGTGTATTGACCATTGCACCCAGGGTTTATTTAGCCACCTGGCTGAATCTCTGCGGCCTCCCTATCCTCCCTCTTGTATGGTAAGAGTGTATTGACCATTGCACCCAGGGTTTATTTAGCCTCCTAGCTGAATCTCTGCGGCCTCCCTATCCTCCCTTTTGTATGGTAAGAGTGTATTGACCATTGCACCCAGGGTTTATTTAGCCACCTGGTTGAATCTCTGCGGCCTCCCTATCCTCCCTCTTGTATGGTAGGAGTGTATTGACCATTGACCCCAGGGTTTATTTAGCCACCTGGCTGAATCTCTGCGGCCTCCCTATCCTCCCTCTTGTATGGTAGGAGTGTATCGACCATTGCACCCAGGATTATTTAGCCACCTGGCTGAATCTCTGCGGCGTCCCTATCCTCCCTCTTGTATGGTGAGAGTGTATTGACCATTGACCCCAGGGTTTATTTAGCCACCTGGCTGAATCTCTGCGGCCTCCCTAACCTCCCTCTTGTATGGTTGGAGTGTATTGCTCATTGCACCAAGGGTTATTTAGCCATCTGGCTGAATCTCTGCGGCCTCCCTATCCTCCCTTTTGTATGGTAGGAGTGTATTGACCATTGCACCCAGGGTTTATTTAGCCACCTACCTGAATCTCTGTGGCCTCCCTATCCTCCCTCTTGTATGGTAAGAGTGTATTGACCATTGACCCCAGGGTTTATTTAGCCACCTAGCTGAATCGCTGCAGCCTCCCTATCCTCCCTCTTGTATGGTAAGAGTGTATTGATCATTGCACCCAGGGTTTATTTAACTTCCTGGCTGATTCTCTGCGGCCTCCCTATCCTCCCTCTTGTATGGTGAGAGTGTATTGACCATTGCACCCAGGGTTTATTTAGCCACCTGGCTGAATCTCTGCGGCCTCCCTATCCTCCCTCTTGTATGGTTGGAGTGTATTGCTCATTGCACCCAGGGTTATTTAGCCATCTGGCTGAATCTCTGTGGCCTCCGTATCCTCCCTCTTGTATGGTAAGAGTGTATTGACCATTGACCCCAGGGTTTATTTAGCCTCCTGGCTGAATCTCTGTGGCCTCCCTATCCTCCCTCTTATATGGTAGGAGTGTATTGACCATTGACCCCATGGTTTATTTAGCCACCTGGCTGAATCTCTGCGGCCTCCCTAACCTCCCTCTTGTATGGTAGGAGTGTATTGATCATTGCACCCAGGGTTTATTTAGCCACCTGGCTGAATCTCTGCGGCCTCCCTAACCTCCCTCTTGTATGGTAAGAGTGTATTGACCATTGACCACAGGGTTATTTAGCCACCTGGCTGAATCTCTGCGGCCTCCCTATCCTCCCTCTTGTATGGTAGGAGTGTATTGCCCATTGACCCCAGGATTTATTTAGCCACCTGGCTGAATCTCTACGGCCTCCCTATCCTCCCTCTTGTATGGTAGGAGTGTATTGACCATTGCACCCAGGGTTTATTTAGCCACCTGGCTGAATCTCTGCGGCCTCCCTAACCTCCCTCTTGTATGGTAGGAGTGTATTTACCATTGCACCCAGGGTTTATTTAGCCACCTGGCTGAATCTCTGCGGCCTCCCTATCCTCCCTCTTGTATGGTAGGAGTGTATTGACCATTGCACCCTGGGTTTATTTAGCCTCCTAGCTGAATCTCTGCAGCCTCCCTATCCTCCCTCTTGTATGGTAGGAGTGTATTGACCATTGCACCCAGGGTTTATTTAGCCACCTAGCTGAATCTCTGCGGCCTCCCTATCCTCCCTCTTGTATGGTAGGAGTGTATTGACCATTGCACCCTGGGTTTATTTAGCCTCCTAGCTGAATCTCTGCAGACTCCCTATCCTCCCTCTTGTATGGTAGGAGTGTATTGACCATTGCACTCAGGGTTTATTTAGCCACATAGCTGAATCTCTGCGGCCTCCCTATCCTCCCTCTTGTATGGTAGGAGTGTATTGACCATTGCACCCAGGGTTTATTTAGCCTCCTGGCTGAATCTCTGCGGCCTCCCTATCCTCCCTCTTGTATGGTAGGAGTGTATTGACCATTGCACCCAGGGTTTATTTAGCCACCTAGCTGAATCTCTGCTGCCTCCCTATCCTCCCTCTTGTATGGTAGGAGTGTATTGACCATTGCACCCAGGGTTTATTTAGCCACCTAGCTGAATCTCTGCGGCCTCCCTATCCTCCCTCTTGTCTGGTAGGAGTGTATTGACCTTTGACCGCAGCGTTTATTTAGCCACCTAGCTGAATCTCTGCGGCCTCCCTATCCTCCCTCTTGTATGGTAGGAGTGTATTGACCATTGCACCCAGGGTTTATTTAGCCACCTGGCTGAATCTCTGCGGCCTCCCTAACCTCCCTCTTGTATGATAAGAGTGTATTGACCATTGCACCCAGGGTTTATTTAGCCACCTAGCTGAATCTCTGCGGCCTCCCTATCCTCCCTCTTGTCTGGTAGGAGTGTATTGACCTTTGACCGCAGCGTTTATTTAGCCACCTAGCTGAATCTCTGCGGCCTCCCTATCCTCCCTCTTGTATGGTAGGAGTGTATTGACCATTGCACCCAGGGTTTATTTAGCCTCCTAGCTGAATCTCGGCGGCCTCCCTATCCTCCCTCTTGTATGGTAGGAGTGTATTGACCATTGCACCCAGGGTTTATTTAGCCACCAGGCTGAATCTCTGCGGCCTCCCTATCCTCCCTCTTGTATGATGAGAGTGTATTGACCATTGCACCCAGGGTTTATTTAGCCACCTAGCTGAATCTCTGTGGCCTTCCTATCCTCCCTCTTGTATGATAAGAGTGTATTGACCATTGCACCCAGGGTTTATTTAGCCACGTAGGTGAATCTCTGCGGCCTCCCTATCCTCCCTCTTGTAAGGTAGGAGTGTATTGACCATTGCACCCAGGTTTTATTTAGCCTCCTGGCTGAATTTCAGCGGCCTCCCTATCCTCCCTCTTGTATGATAAGAGTGTATTGACCATTGCACCTAGGGTTTATTTAGCCTCCTGGCTGAATCTCTGCGGCCTCCCTATCCTCCCTCTTGTATGGTAAGAGTGTATTGACCATTGCACCCAGGGTTTATTTAGCCTCCTAGCTGAATCTCTGCGGCCTCCCTATCCTCCCTCTTGTATGGTAGGAGTGTATTGACCATTGCACCCAGGGTTTATTTAGCCACCTAGGTGAATCTCTGCGGCCTCCCTATCCTCCCTCTTGTAAGGTAGGAGTGTATTGACCATTGCACCCAGCGTTTATTTAGCCACCTGGATGAATCTCTGCGGCCTCCCTAACCTCCCTCTTGTATGATAAGAGTGTATTGACCATTGCACCTAGGGTTTATTTAGCCTCCTGGCTGAATCTCTGCGGCCTCCCTATCCTCCCTCTTGTATGGTAGGAGTGTATTGACCATTGCACCCAGGGTTTATTTAGCCTCCTAGCTGAATCTCTGCGGCCTCCCTATCCTCCCTCTTGTATGGTAGGAGTGTATTGACCATTGCATCCAGGGTTTATTTAGCCTCCTAGCTGAATCTCTGCGGCCTCCCTATCCTCCCTCTTGTATGGTAAGAGTGTATTGACCATTGCACCCAGGGTTTATTTAGCCACCTGGCTGAATCTCTGCTGCCTCCCTATCCTCTCTCTTGTATGGTAGGAGTGTATTGACCATTGCATCCAGGGTTTATTTAGCCACCTAGCTGAATATCTGCGGCCCCCCTATCCTCCCTCTTGTATGGTAAGAGTGTATTGACCATTGACCCCAGAGTTTATTTAGCCACCTGGCTTAATCTCTGCGGCCTCCCTAACCTCCCTCTTGTATGGCTGGAGTGTATTGCTCATTGCACCCAGGGTTATTTAGACATCTGGCTGAATCTCTGTGGCCTCCGTATCCTCCCTCTTGTATGGTAGGAGTGTATTGCCCATTGCACCCAGGGTTTTTTAGCCTCCTGGCTGAATCTCTGCAGCCTCCCTATCCTCCCTCTTGTATGGTAGGAGTGTATTGACCATTGCACCCAGGGTTTATTTAGCCTCCTGGCTGAATCTCTGCGGCCTCCCTATCCTCCTTCTTGTATGGTAAGAGTGTATTGACCAATGACCCCAATGTTTATTTAGCCACCTGGCTGAATCTCTGCGGCCTCCCTATCCTCCCTCTTGTATGGTAGGAGTGTATTGACCTTTGACCCCAGGGTTTACTTAGCCTCCTGGCTGAATCTCTGCGGCCTCCCTATCCTCCCTCTTGTATGGTAGGAGTGTATTGCCCATTGCACCCAGGGTTATTTAGCCTCCTAGCTGAATCTCTGCGGCCTCCTTATCCTCCCTCTTGTATGGTAGGAGTGTATTGCCCATTGACCCCTGGGTTTATTTAGCCACCTGGCTGAATCTCTGCGGCCTCCCTATCCTCCCTCTTGTATGGTAAGAGTGTATTGACCAATGACCCCAGGGTTTATTTAGCCACCTGGCTGAATCTCTGCGGCCTCCCTATCCTCGCTCTTGTATGGAAGAGTGTATTGACCATTGCACCCAGGGTTTATTTAGCCACCTGGCTGAATCTCTGCAGCCTCCCTATCCTCCCTCTTGTATGGTAAGAGTGTATTGACCATTGCACCCAGGGTTTATTTAGCCACCTGGCTGAATCTCTGCGGCCTCCCTATCCTCCCTCTTGTATGGTAAGAGTGTATTGACCATTGCACCCAGGGTTTATTTAGCCTCCTAGCTGAATCTCTGCGGCCTCCCTATCCTCCCTTTTGTATGGTAAGAGTGTATTGACCATTGCACCCAGGGTTTATTTAGCCACCTGGTTGAATCTCTGCGGCCTCCCTATCCTCCCTCTTGTATGGTAGGAGTGTATTGACCATTGACCCCAGGGTTTATTTAGCCACCTGGCTGAATCTCTGCGGCCTCCCTATCCTCCCTCTTGTATGGTAGGAGTGTATCGACCATTGCACCCAGGATTATTTAGCCACCTGGCTGAATCTCTGCGGCGTCCCTATCCTCCCTCTTGTATGGTGAGAGTGTATTGACCATTGACCCCAGGGTTTATTTAGCCACCTGGCTGAATCTCTGCGGCCTCCCTAACCTCCCTCTTGTATGGTTGGAGTGTATTGCTCATTGCACCAAGGGTTATTTAGCCATCTGGCTGAATCTCTGCGGCCTCCCTATCCTCCCTTTTGTATGGTAGGAGTGTATTGACCATTGCACCCAGGGTTTATTTAGCCACCTACCTGAATCTCTGTGGCCTCCCTATCCTCCCTCTTGTATGGTAAGAGTGTATTGACCATTGACCCCAGGGTTTATTTAGCCACCTAGCTGAATCGCTGCAGCCTCCCTATCCTCCCTCTTGTATGGTAAGAGTGTATTGATCATTGCACCCAGGGTTTATTTAACTTCCTGGCTGATTCTCTGCGGCCTCCCTATCCTCCCTCTTGTATGGTGAGAGTGTATTGACCATTGCACCCAGGGTTTATTTAGCCACCTGGCTGAATCTCTGCGGCCTCCCTATCCTCCCTCTTGTATGGTTGGAGTGTATTGCTCATTGCACCCAGGGTTATTTAGCCATCTGGCTGAATCTCTGTGGCCTCCGTATCCTCCCTCTTGTATGGTAAGAGTGTATTGACCATTGACCCCAGGGTTTATTTAGCCTCCTGGCTGAATCTCTGTGGCCTCCCTATCCTCCCTCTTATATGGTAGGAGTGTATTGACCATTGACCCCATGGTTTATTTAGCCACCTGGCTGAATCTCTGCGGCCTCCCTAACCTCCCTCTTGTATGGTAGGAGTGTATTGATCATTGCACCCAGGGTTTATTTAGCCACCTGGCTGAATCTCTGCGGCCTCCCTAACCTCCCTCTTGTATGGTAAGAGTGTATTGACCATTGACCACAGGGTTATTTAGCCACCTGGCTGAATCTCTGCGGCCTCCCTATCCTCCCTCTTGTATGGTAGGAGTGTATTGCCCATTGACCCCAGGATTTATTTAGCCACCTGGCTGAATCTCTACGGCCTCCCTATCCTCCCTCTTGTATGGTAGGAGTGTATTGACCATTGCACCCAGGGTTTATTTAGCCACCTGGCTGAATCTCTGCGGCCTCCCTATCCTCCCTCTTGTATGGTAGGAGTGTATTGACCATTGCACCCTGGGTTTATTTAGCCTCCTAGCTGAATCTCTGCAGCCTCCCTATCCTCCCTCTTGTATGGTAGGAGTGTATTGACCATTGCACCCAGGGTTTATTTAGCCACCTAGCTGAATCTCTGCGGCCTCCCTATCCTCCCTCTTGTCTGGTAGGAGTGTATTGACCTTTGACCGCAGCGTTTATTTAGCCACCTAGCTGAATCTCTGCGGCCTCCCTATCCTCCCTCTTGTATGGTAGGAGTGTATTTACCATTGCACCCAGGGTTTATTTAGCCACCTGGCTGAATCTCTGCGGCCTCCCTATCCTCCCTCTTGTATGGTAGGAGTGTATTGACCATTGCACCCTGGGTTTATTTAGCCTCCTAGCTGAATCTCTGCAGCCTCCCTATCCTCCCTCTTGTATGGTAGGAGTGTATTGACCATTGCACCCAGGGTTTATTTAGCCACCTAGCTGAATCTCTGCGGCCTCCCTATCCTCCCTCTTGTATGGTAGGAGTGTATTGACCATTGCACCCTGGGTTTATTTAGCCTCCTAGCTGAATCTCTGCAGACTCCCTATCCTCCCTCTTGTATGGTAGGAGTGTATTGACCATTGCACTCAGGGTTTATTTAGCCACATAGCTGAATCTCTGCGGCCTCCCTATCCTCCCTCTTGTATGGTAGGAGTGTATTGACCATTGCACCCAGGGTTTATTTAGCCTCCTGGCTGAATCTCTGCGGCCTCCCTATCCTCCCTCTTGTATGGTAGGAGTGTATTGACCATTGCACCCAGGGTTTATTTAGCCACCTAGCTGAATCTCTGCTGCCTCCCTATCCTCCCTCTTGTATGGTAGGAGTGTATTGACCATTGCACCCAGGGTTTATTTAGCCACCTAGCTGAATCTCTGCGGCCTCCCTATCCTCCCTCTTGTCTGGTAGGAGTGTATTGACCTTTGACCGCAGCGTTTATTTAGCCACCTAGCTGAATCTCTGCGGCCTCCCTATCCTCCCTCTTGTATGGTAGGAGTGTATTGACCATTGCACCCAGGGTTTATTTAGCCACCTGGCTGAATCTCTGCGGCCTCCCTAACCTCCCTCTTGTATGATAAGAGTGTATTGACCATTGCACCCAGGGTTTATTTAGCCACCTAGCTGAATCTCTGCGGCCTCCCTATCCTCCCTCTTGTCTGGTAGGAGTGTATTGACCTTTGACCGCAGCGTTTATTTAGCCACCTAGCTGAATCTCTGCGGCCTCCCTATCCTCCCTCTTGTATGGTAGGAGTGTATTGACCATTGCACCCAGGGTTTATTTAGCCTCCTAGCTGAATCTCGGCGGCCTCCCTATCCTCCCTCTTGTATGGTAGGAGTGTATTGACCATTGCACCCAGGGTTTATTTAGCCACCAGGCTGAATCTCTGCGGCCTCCCTATCCTCCCTCTTGTATGATGAGAGTGTATTGACCATTGCACCCAGGGTTTATTTAGCCACCTAGCTGAATCTCTGTGGCCTTCCTATCCTCCCTCTTGTATGATAAGAGTGTATTGACCATTGCACCCAGGGTTTATTTAGCCACGTAGGTGAATCTCTGCGGCCTCCCTATCCTCCCTCTTGTAAGGTAGGAGTGTATTGACCATTGCACCCAGGTTTTATTTAGCCTCCTGGCTGAATTTCAGCGGCCTCCCTATCCTCCCTCTTGTATGATAAGAGTGTATTGACCATTGCACCTAGGGTTTATTTAGCCTCCTGGCTGAATCTCTGCGGCCTCCCTATCCTCCCTCTTGTATGGTAAGAGTGTATTGACCATTGCACCCAGGGTTTATTTAGCCTCCTAGCTGAATCTCTGCGGCCTCCCTATCCTCCCTCTTGTATGGTAGGAGTGTATTGACCATTGCACCCAGGGTTTATTTAGCCACCTAGGTGAATCTCTGCGGCCTCCCTATCCTCCCTCTTGTAAGGTAGGAGTGTATTGACCATTGCACCCAGCGTTTATTTAGCCACCTGGATGAATCTCTGCGGCCTCCCTAACCTCCCTCTTGTATGATAAGAGTGTATTGACCATTGCACCTAGGGTTTATTTAGCCTCCTGGCTGAATCTCTGCGGCCTCCCTATCCTCCCTCTTGTATGGTAGGAGTGTATTGACCATTGCACCCAGGGTTTATTTAGCCTCCTAGCTGAATCTCTGCGGCCTCCCTATCCTCCCTCTTGTATGGTAGGAGTGTATTGACCATTGCACCCAGGGTTTATTTAGCCACCAGGCTGAATCTCTGCGGCCTCCCTATCCTCCCTCTTGTATGGTAAGAGTGTATTGACCATTGCACCCAGGGTTTATTTAGCCACCTGGCTGAATCTCAGCGGCCTCCCTAACCTCCCTCTTGTATGGTAGGAGTGTATTGCCCATTAACCCCAGGGTTTATTTAGCCACCAGGCTGAATCTCTGCGGCCTCCCTATCCTCCCTCTTGTATGGTAGGAGTGTATCGACCATTGCACCCAGGGTTTATTTAGCCACCTGGCTGAATCTCAGCGGCCTCCCTAACCTCCCTCTTGTATGGTAGGAGTGTATTGCCCATTAACCCCAGGGTTTATTTAGCCACCTGGCTGAATCTCTGCGGCCTCCCTATCCTCCCTCTTGTATGGTAGGAGTGTATTGACCATTGCTCCCAGGGTTTATTTAGCCACCTGGCTGAATCTCTGCGGCCTCCCTATCCTCACTCTTGTATGGTAAGAGTGTATTGACCATTGCACCCAGGGTTTATTTAGCCACCTGGCTGAATCTCTGCAGCCTCCCTATCCTCCCTCTTGTATGGTAGGAGTGTATTGACCATTGCTCCCAGGGTTTATTTAGCCACCTGGCTGAATCTCTGCGGCCTCCCTATCCTCACTCTTGTATGGTAAGAGTGTATTGACCATTGCACCCAGGGTTTATTTAGCCACCTGGCTGAATCTCTGCGGCCTCCCTATCCTCCCTCTTGTATGGTAAGAGTGTATTGACCATTGCACCCAGGGTTTATTTAGCCACCTGGCTGAATCTCTGCGGCCTCCCTATCCTCCCTCTTGTATGGTAAGAGTGTATTGACCATTGCACCCAGGGTTTATTTAGCCTCCTAGCTGAATCTCTGCGGCCTCCCTATCCTCCCTCTTGTATGGTAAGAGTGTATTGACCATTGCACCCAGGGTTTATTTAGCCACCTGGTTGAATCTCTGCGGCCTCCCTATCCTCCCTCTTGTATGGTAGGAGTGTATTGACCATTGCACCCAGGGTTTATTTAGCCACCTGGCTGAATCTCTGCGGCCTCCCTATCCTCCCTCTTGTATGGTAGGAGTGTATTGACCATTGACAACAGGGTTTATTTAGCCACCTGGCTGAATCTCTGCGGCCTCCCTATCCTCCCTCTTGTATGGTAGGAGTGTATCGACCATTGCACCCAGGATTATTTAGCCACCTGGCTGAATCTCTGCGGCGTCCCTATCCTCCCTCTTGTATGGTGAGAGTGTATTGACCATTGACCCCAGGGTTTATTTAGCCACCTGGCTGAATCTCTGCGGCCTCCCTAACCTCCCTCTTGTATGGTTGGAGTGTATTGCTCATTGCACCAAGGGTTATTTAGCCATCTGGCTGAATCTCTGCGGCCTCCCTATCCTCCCTTTTGTATGGTAGGAGTGTATTGACCATTGCACCCAGGGTTTATTTAGCCACCTACCTGAATCTCTGCGGCCTCCCTATCCTACCTCTTGTATGGTAAGAGTGTATTGACCATTGACCCCAGGGTTTATTTAGCCACCTGGCTGAATCTCTGTGGCCTCCCTAACCTTCCTCTTGTATGGTAAGAGTGTTTTGACCCTTGACCCCAGGGTTTATTTACCACCTAGCTGAATCGCTGCAGCCTTCCTATCCTCCCTCTTGTATGGTAAGAGTGTATTGACCATTGACCCCAGGGTTTATTTAGCCACCTGGCTGAATCTCTGCGGCCTCCCTAACCTCCCTCTTGTATGGTTGGAGTGTATTGCTCATTGCACCAAGGGTTATTTAGCCATCTGGCTGAATCTCTGCGGCCTCCCTATCCTCCCTCTTGTATGGTAAGAGTGTATTGACCATTGCACCCAGGGTTTATTTAGCCACCTACCTGAATCTCTGCGGCCTCCCTAACCTTCCTCTTGTATGGTAAGAGTGTTTTGACCCTTGACCCCAGGGTTTATTTAGCCACCTGGCTGAATCTCTGCGGCCTCCCTAACCTCCCTCTTGTATGGTTGGAGTGTATTGCTCATTGCACCAAGGGTTATTTAGCCATCTGGCTGAATCTCTGCGGCCTCCCTATCCTCCCTCTTGTATGGTAAGAGTGTATTGACCATTGACCCCAGGGTTTATTTAGCCACCTGGCTGAATCTCTGTGGCCTCCCTAACCTTCCTCTTGTATGGTAAGAGTGTTTTGACCCTTGACCCCAGGGTTTATTTAGCCACCTGGCTGAATCTCTGCGGCCTCCCTATCCTCCCTCTTGTATGGTAAGAGTGTATTGACCATTGAACCCAGGGTTTATTTAGCCACCTAGCTGAATCGCTGCAGCCTTCCTATCCTCCCTCTTGTATGGTAAGAGTGTATTGACCATTGACCCCAGGGTTTATTTAGCCACCTAGCTGAATCGCTGCAGCCTCCCTATCCTCCCTCTTGTATGGTAGGAGTGTATTGACCATTGCACCCAGGGTTTATTTAGCCACCTGGCTGAATCTCTGCGGCCTCCCTAACCTCCCTCTTGTATGGTTGGAGTGTATTGCTCATTGCACCCAGGGTTATTTAGCCATCTGGCTGAATCTCTGCGGCCTCCCTATCCTCCCTCTTGTATGGTAAGAGTGTATTGACCATTGAACCCAGGGTTTATTTAGCCTCCTGGCTGAATCTCTGTGGCCTCCCTATCCTCCCTCTTATATGGTAGGAGTGTATTGCCCATTGCACCCATGGTTTATTTAGCCACCTAGCTGAATCTCTGCGGCCTCCCTAACCTCCCTCTTGTATGGTAGGAGTGTATTGATCATTGCACCCAGGGTTTATTTAGCCACCTGGCTGAATCTCTGCGGCCTCCCTAACCTCCCTCTTGTATGGTAAGAGTGTATTGACCATTGACCACAGGGTTATTTAGCCACCTGGCTGAATCTCTACGGCCTCCCTATCCTCCCTCTTGTATGGTAGGAGTGTATTGACCAATGACCCCAGGGTTTATATAGCCACCTGGCTGAATCTCTGCGGCCTCCCTATCCTCCCTCTTGTATGGTAGGATTGTATTGACCATTGCACCCAGGGTTTATTTAGCCACCTGGCTGAATCTCTGCGGCCTCCCTAACCTCCCTCTTGTATGGTAGGAGTGTATTTACCATTGCACCCAGGGTTTATTTAGCCACCTGGCTGAATCTCTGTGGCCTCCCTATCCTCCCTCTTGTATGGTAGGAGTGTATTGACCATTGCACCCTGGGTTTATTTAGCCTCCTGGCTGAATCTCTGCGGCCTCCCTATCCTCCCTCTTGTATGGTAGGAGTGTATTGACCATTGCACCCAGGGTTTATTTAGCCTCCTAGCTGAATCTCTGAAGCCTCCCTATCCTCCCTCTTGTATGGTAGGAGTGTATTGACCATTGCACCCTGGGTTTATTTAGCCTCCTAGCTGAATCTCTGCAGCCTCCCTATCCTCCCTCTTGTATGGTAGGAGTGTATTGACCATTGCCCCCAGGGTTTATTTAGCCACCTAGCTGAATCTCTGCGGCCTCCCTATCCTCCCTCTTGTATGGTAGGAGTGTATTGACCATTGCACCCTGGGTTTATTTAGCCTCCTAGCTGAATCTCTGCAGCCTCCCTATCCTCCCTCTTGTATGGTAGGAGTGTATTGACCATTGCACCCAGGGTTTATTTAGCCACCTGGCTGAATCTCTGCGGCCTCCCTATCCTCCCTCTTGTATGGTAGGAGTGTATTGACCATTGCACCCAGGGTTTATTTAGCCTCCTGGCTGAATCTCTGCGGCCTCCCTATCCTCCCTCTTGTATGGTAGGAGTGTATTGACCATTGCACCCAGGGTTTATTTAGCCACCTAGCTGAATCTCTGCGGCCTCCCTATCCTCCCTCTTGTATGGTAGGAGTGTATTGACCATTGCACCCAGGGTTTATTTAGCCACCTAGCTGAATCTCTGCGGCCTCCCTATCCTCCCTCTTGTCTGGTAGGAGTGTATTGACCTTTGACCCCAGCGTTTATTTAGCCACCTAGCTGAATCTCTGCGGCCTCCCTATCCTCCCTCTTGTATGATAAGAGTGTATTGACCATTGCACCCAGGGTTTATTTAGCCTCCTAGCTGAATCTCGGCGGCCTCCCTATCCTCCCTCTTGTATGGTAGGAGTGTATTGACCATTGCACCCAGGGTTTATTTAGCCACCAGGCTGAATCTCTGCGGCCTCCCTATCCTCCCTCTTGTATGATGAGAGTGTATTGACCATTGCACCCAGGGTTTATTTAGCCACCTAGCTGAATCTCTGTGGCCTCCCTATCCTCCCTCTTGTATGATTAGAGTGTATTGACCATTGCACCCAGGGTTTATTTAGCCACCTAGGTGAATCTCTGCGGCCTCCCTATCCTCCCTCTTGTATGGTAGGAGTGTATTGACCATTGCACCCAGGTTTTATTTAGCCTCCTGGCTGAATTTCAGCGGCCTCCCTATCCTCCCTCTTGTATGGTAAGAGTGTATTGACCATTGCACCCAGGGTTTATTTAGCCACCAGGCTGAATCTCTGCGGCCTCCCTATCCTCCCTCTTGTATGGTAAGAGTGTATTGACCATTGCACCCAGGGTTTATTTAGCCACCTGGCTGAATCTCAGCGGCCTCCCTAACCTCCCTCTTGTATGGTAGGAGTGTATTGCCCAATAACCCCAGGGTTTATTTAGCCACCAGGCTGAATCTCTGCGGCCTCCCTATCCTCCCTCTTGTATGGTAGGAGTGTATTGACCATTGCTCCCAGGGTTTATTTAGCCACCTGGCTGAATCTCTGCGGCCTCCCTATCCTCCCTCTTGTATGGTAGGAGTGTATTGACCATTGCATCCAGGGTTTATTTAGCCACCTGGCTGAATCTCTGCGGCCTCCCTATCCTCCCTCTTGTATGATAAGAGTGTATTGACCATTGCACCCAGGGTTTATTTAGCCACCTGGCTGAATCTCTGCGGCCTCCCTATCCTCCCTCTTGTATGATAAGAGTGTATTGACCATTGCACCCAGGGTTTATTTAGCCACCTGGCTGAATCTCTGTGGCCTCCCTATCCTCCCTCTTGTATGATAAGAGTGTATTGACCATTGCACCCAGGGTTTATTTAGCCACCTAGCTGAATCTCTGTGGCCTCCCTATCCTCCCTCTTGTATGGTAGGAGTGTATTGACCATTGCACCCAGGGTTTATTTAGTCACCTGGATGAATCTCTGCGGCCTCCCTATCCTCCCTCTTGTATGATAAGAGTGTATTGACCATTGCACCCAGGGTTTATTTAGCCACCTGGATGAATCTCTGCGGCCTCCCTATCCTCCCTCTTGTATGGTAGGAGTGTATTGCCCATTGCACCCAGGGTTTATTTAGCCACCTGGCTGAATCTCAGCGGCCTCCCTAACCTCCCTCTTGTATGGTAGGAGTGTATTGCCCATTAACCCCAGGGTTTATTTAGCCACCTGGCTGAATCTCTGCGGCCTCCCTATCCTCCCTCTTGTATGGAAAGAGTGTATTGACCATTGCACCCAGGGTTTATTTAGCCACCTGGCTGAATCTCAGCGGCCTCCCTAACCTCCCTCTTGTATGGTAGGAGTGTATTGCCCATTAACCCCAGGGTTTATTTAGCCACGTGGCTGAATCTCTGCGGCCTCCCTATCCTCCCTCTTGTATGGTAGGAGTGTATTGACCATTGCATCCAGGGTTTATTTAGCCACCTGGCTGAATCTCTGCGGCCTCCCTATCCTCCCTCTTGTATGATAAGAGTGTATTGACCATTGCACCCAGGGTTTATTTAGCCACCTAGCTGAATCTCTGCGGCCTCCCTATCCTCCCTCTTGTATTGTAAGAGTGTATTGACCATTGCTCCCAGGGTTTATTTAGCCTCCTGGCTGAATCTCTGCAGCCTCCCTAACCTCCCTCTTGTATGATAAGAGTGTATTGACCATTGCACCTAGGGTTTATTTAGCCTCCTGGTTGAATCTCTGCGGCCTCCCTATCCTCCCTCTTGTATGGTAAGAGTGTATTGACCACTGCACCAGGGTTTATTTAGCCACCTAGCTGAATCTCTGCGGCCTCCCTATCCTCCCTCTTGTATTGTAAGAGTGTATTGACCATTGCACCCAGGGTTTATTTAGCCACCTGGCTGAATCTCAGCGGCCTCCCTAACCTCCCTCTTGTATGGTAGGAGTGTATTGCCCATTAACCCCAGGGTTTATTTAGCCACCTGGCTGAATCTCTGCGGCCTCCCTATCCTCCCTCTTGTATGGTAAGAGTCTATTGACCACTGCACCAGGGTTTATTTAGCCACCTGGCTGAATCTCTGCGGCCTCCCTATCCTCCCACTTGTATGGTAGGAGTGTATTGACCATTGCACCCAGGGTTTATTTAGCCACCTAGCTGAATCTCTGTGGCCTCCCTATCCTCCCTCTTGTATGATAAGAGTGTATTGACCATTGCACCCAGGGTTTATTTAGCCACCTAGCTGAATCTCTGTGGCCTCCCTATCCTCCCTCTTGTATGATAAGAGTGTATTGACCATTGCACCCAGGGTTTATTTAGCCACCTAGCTGAATCTCTGCAGCCTCCCTATCCTCCCTCTTGTATGATAAGAGTGTATTGACCATTGCACCCAGGGTTTATTTAGCCTCCTGGCTGAATCTCTGCAGCCTCCCTAACCTCCCTTTTGTATGGTAAGAGTGTATTGACTATTGCACCCAGTGTTTATTTAGCCTCCTGGTTGAATCTCATCTGCCTCCCTATCCTCCCTCTTGTATGGTGAGAGTGTATTGCCCATTGCACCCAGGGTTTATTTAGCCTCCTGGTTGAATCTCATCTGCCTCCCTACCCTCCCTCTTGTATGGTGAGAGTGTATTGACCATTGCACCCAGGGTTTATTTAGCCACCTGGCTGAATCTCTGCGGCCTCCCTATCCTCCCTCTTGTATGATAAGAGTGTATTGACCATTGCACCCAGGGTTTATTTAGCCACCTGGCTGAATCTCTGTGGCCTCCCTATCCTCCCTCTTGTATGATAAGAGTGTATTGACCATTGCACCCAGGGTTTATTTAGCCACCTAGCTGAATTTCTGCAGCCTCCCTATCCTCCCTCTTGTATGATAAGAGTGTATTGACCATTGCACCCAGGGTTTATTTAGCCACCTGTCTGAATCTCGGTGGCCTCCCAATCCTCCCTCTTGTATGGTAAGAGTGTATTGATGATTGCACCCAGGGTTTATTTAGCCACCTGGCTGAATCTCTGTGGCCTCCCTATCCTCCCTCTTGTATTGTAAGAGTGTATTGACCATTGCTCCCAGGGTTTATTTAGCCTCCTGGCTGAATCTCTGCAGCCTCCCTAACCTCCCTCTTGTATGATAAGAGTGTATTGACCATTGCACCTAGGGTTTATTTAGCCTCCTGGCTGAATCTCTGCGGCCTCCCTATCCTCCCTCTTGTATGGTAAGAGTGTATTGACCATTGCACCCAGGGTTTATTTAGCCTCCTAGCTGAATCTCTGCGGCCTCCCTATCCTCCCTCTTGTATTGTAAGAGTGTATTGACCATTGCACCCAGGGTTTATTTAGCCACCTGGCTGAATCTCAGCGGCCTCCCTAACCTCCCTCTTGTATGGTAGGAGTGTATTGCCCATTAACCCCAGGGTTTATTTAGCCACCTGGCTGAATCTCTGCGGCCTCCCTATCCTCCCTCTTGTATGGTAAGAGTGTATTGACCATTGCACCCAGGGTTTATTTAGCCACCTGGCTGAATCTCTGCGGCCTCCCTATCCTCCCTCTTGTATGGTAGGAGTGTATTGACCATTGCATCCAGGGTTTATTTAGCCACCTGGCTGAATCTCTGTGGCCTCCCTATCCTCCCTCTTGTATGATAATAGTGTATTGACCATTGCACCCAGGGTTTATTTAGCCACCTGGCTGAATCTCTGTGGCCTCCCTATCCTCCCTCTTGTATGGTAAGAGTGTATTGACCATTGCACCCAGCGTTTATTTAGCCACCTGGCTGAATCTCTGTGGCCTCCCTATCCTCCCTCTTGTATGGTAAGAGTGTATTGACCATTGCACCCAGGGTTTATTTAGCCTCCTGGTTGAATCTCATCTGCCTCCCTATCCTCCCTCTTGTATGGTGAGAGTGTATTGCCCATTGCACCCAGTGTTTCTTTAGCCACCTAGCTGAATCTCTGCAGCCTCCCTATCCTCCCTCTTGTATGATAAGAGTGTATTGACCATTGCACCCAGGGTTTATTTAGCCTCCTGGCTGAATCTCTGCAGCCTCCCTAACCTCCCTCTTGTATGGTAAGAGTGTATTGACTATTGCACCCAGTGTTTATTTAGCCTCCTGGTTGAATCTCATCTGCCTCCTTATCCTCCCTCTTGTATGGTGAGAGTGTATTGCCCATTGCACCCAGGGTTTATTTAGCCTCCTGGTTGAATCTCATCTGCCTCCCTACCCTCCCTCTTGTATGGTGAGAGTGTATTGCCCATTGCACCCAGTGTTTATTTAGCCTCCTGGTTGAATCTCATCTGCCTCCCTATCCTCCCTCTTGTATGGTAAGAGTGTATTGCCCATTGCACCCAGGGTATATTTAGCCTCCTGGTTGAATCTCATCTGCCTCCCTATCCTCCCTCTTGTATGGTGAGAGTGTATTGCCCATTGCACCCAATGTTTATTTAGCCACCTGGCTGAATCTCTGCGGCCTCCCTATCCTCCCTCTTGTATGGTAGGAGTGTATTGACCATTGCACCCAGGGTTTTTTTAGCCACCTAGCTGAATCTCTGCAGCCTCCCTATCCTCCCTCTTGTATGGTAAGAGTGTATTGACCATTGCACCCAGGGTTTATTTAGCCTCCTAGCTGAATCTCTGCGGCCTCCCTATCCTCCCTCTTGTATGGTAGGAGTGTATTGACCATTGCACCCAGGGTTTATTTAGCCTCCTAGCTGAATCTCTGCGGCCTCCCTATCCTCCCTCTTGTATGGTAGGAGTGTATTGACCATTGCAACCTGGGTTTATTTAGCCACCTGGCTGAATCTCTGCGGCCTCCCTATCCTCCCTCTTGTATGGTAAGAGTGTATTGACCATTGACCCCAGGGTTTATTTAGCCACCTAGCTGAATCTCTGGGGCCTCCCTATCCTCCCTCTTTTATGGTAGGAGTGTATTGACCATTGCACCCAGGGTTTATTTAGCCACCTAGCTGAATGTCTGCAGCCTCTCTATCCTCCCTCTTGTATGGTAAGAGTGTATTGACCATTGCACCCAGGGTTTATTTAGCCACCTGGATAAATCTTTGCGGCCTCCCTATCCTCCCTCTTGTATGGTAAGAGTGTATTGACCATTGCACCCAGGGTTTATTTAGCCACCTGGCTGAATCTCTGCGGCCTCCCTATCCCCCCTCTTGTATGATAAGAGTGTATTGACCATTGCACCCAGGGTTTATTTAGCCTCCTGGCTGAATCTCTGCGGCCTCCCTATCCTCCCTCTTGTATGATAAGAGTGTATTGACCATTGCACCCAGGGTTTATTTAGCCACCTAGCTGAATCTCTGCGGCCTCCCTATCCTCCCTCTTGTATGGTAGGAGTGTATTGATCATTGCACCCAGGGTTTATTTAGCCACCTGGCTGAATCTCTTTGGCCTCCCTATCCTCCCTCTTGTATGATAAGAGTGTATTGACCATTGCACCCAGGGTTTATTTAGCCACCTGGCTGAATCTCTGTGACCTCCCTATCCTCCCTCTTGTATGGTAGGAGTGTATTGACCATTGACCCCAGGGTTTATTTAGCCACCTGGCTGAATCTCTGCGGCCTCCCTATCCTCCCTCTTGTATGGTAGGAGTGTATTGACCATTGCACCCAGGGTTTATTTAGCCTCCTGGCTGAATCTCTGCGGCCTCCCTATCCTCCCTCTTGTATGATAAGAGTGTATTGACCATTGCACCCAGGGTTTATTTAGCCACCTGGCTGAATCTCTGTGACCTCCCTATCCTCCCTCTTGTATGGTAGGAGTGTATTGGCCATTGCACCTAGGGTTTATTTAGCCTCCTGGCTGAATCTCTGCGGCCTCCCTATCCTCCCTCTTGTATGATAAGAGTGTATTGACCATTGCACCCAGGGTTTATTTAGCCTCCTGGCTGAATCTCTGCGGCCTCCCTATCCTCCCTCTTGTATGATTAGAGTGTATTGACCATTGCACCCAGGGTTTATTTAGCCACCTAGCTGAATCTCTGCGGCCTCCCTATCCTCCCTCTTGTATGGTAGGAGTGTATTGATCATTGCACCCAGGGTTTATTTAGCCACCTAGCTGAATCTCTGCGGCCTCCCTATCCTCCCTCTTGTATGGTAAGCGTGTATTGACCATTGACCCCAGGGTTTATTTAGCCACCTGGCTGAATCTCTGCAGCCTCCCTATCCTCCCTCTTGTATGGTAAGAGTGTATTGACCATTGGCACCTAGGGTTTATTTAGCCTCCTAGCTGAATCTCTGCGGCCTCCCTATCCTCCCTCTTGTATGATAAGAGTGTATTGACCATTGCACCCAGGGTTTATTTAGCCACCTAGCTGAATCTCTGCGGCCTCCCTATCCTCCCTCTTGTATGGTAGGAGTGTATTGATCATTGCACCCAGGGTTTATTTAGCCACCTGGCTGAATCTCAGCGGCCTCCCTATCCTCCCTCTTGTATGGTAAGAGTGTATTGACCTTTGACCCCAGTGTTTATTTAGCCACCTGGCTGTATCTCTGCGGCCTCCCTAACCTCCCTCTTGTATGGTAGGAGTGTATTGACCATTGCACCCAGGGTTTATTTAGCCTCCTAGCTGAATCTCTGCGGCCTCCCTATCCTCCCTCTTGTATGGTAAGAGTGTATTGACCATTGCACCCAGGGTTTATTTTGCCACCTAGCTGAATCTCTGCGGCCTCCCTAACCTCCCTCTTGTATGGTAGGAGTATATTGACCATTGACCCCAGGGTTTATTTAGCCTACTGGCTAAATCTCTGCGGCCTCCCTATCCTCCCTCTTGTATGGTAAGCGTGTATTGACCATTGCACCCAGGGTTTATTTAGCCCCCTGGCTGAATCTCTGCGGCCTCCCTATCCTCCCTCTTGTATGGTAAGAGTGTATTGACCATTGCACCCAGGGTTTATTTTGCCACCTAGCTGAATCTCTGCGGCCTCCCTATCCTCCCTCTTGTATGGTGAGAGTGTATTGACCATTGACCCCAGGGTTTATTTAGCCTCCTGGCTAAATCTCTGCGGCCTCCCTATCCTCCCTCTTGTATGGTAAGATTGTATTGACCATTGCACCCAGGGTTTATTTTGCCACCTAGCTGAATCTCTGCGGCCTCCCTATCCTCCCTCTTGTATGGTGAGAGTGTATTAACCATTGACCCCAGGGTTTATTTAGCCACCTGGCTGAATCTCTGCGGCCTCCCTATGTTCCCTCTTGTATGGTAGGAGTGTATTGACCATTGCACCCAGGGTTTATTTAGCCACCTAGCTGAATCTCTGCGGCCTCCCATTCCTCCCTCTTGTATGGTAGGAGTGTATTGACCATTGCACCCAGGGTTTATTTTGCCACCTAGCTGAATCTCTGCGGCCTCCCTAACCTCCCTCTTGTACGGTAGGAGTATATTGACCATTGACCCCAGGGTTTATTTAGCCTACTGGCTAAATCTCTGCGGTCTCCCTATCCTCCCTCTTGTATGGTAAGCGTGTATTGACCATTGCACCCAGGGTTTATTTTGCCACCTAGCTGAATCTCTGCGGCCTCCCTATCCTCCCTCTTGTATGGTGAGAGTGTATTGACCATTGACCCCAGGGTTTATTTAGCCTCCTGGCTAAATCTCTGCGGCCTCCCTATCCTCCCTCTTGTATGGTAAGCGTGTATTGACCATTGCACCCAGGGTTTATTTAGCCGCCTACCTGAATCTCTGCGGCCTCCCTAACCTCCCTCTTGTATGGTAGGAGTATATTGAACTTTGACACCAGGGTTTATTTAGCCACCTGGCTGAATCTCTGCGGCCTCCCTATCCTCCCTCTTGTATGGTAAGAGTGTATTGACCATTGCACCCAGGGTTTATTTAGCCACCTGACTGAATCTCTGCGGCCTCCCTATCCTCCCTCTTGTATGGTAGGAGTGTATTGACCTTTGACCCCAGGGTTTATTTAGCCTCCTGGCTGAATCTCAGCGGCCTCCCTATCCTCCCTCTTATATGGTAGGAGTGTATTGCCCATTGACCCCAGGGTTTACTTAGCCTCCTAGCTGAATCTCTGCGGCCTCCCTATCCTCCCTCTTGTATGGTAGGAGTGTATTGACCATTGCACCAGGGTTTATTTAGCCACCTGGCTGAATCTCTGCAGCCTCCCTATCCTCCCTCTTGTATGGTAGGAGTGTATTGACTTTTGACCCCAGGGTTTATTTAGCCATCTAGCTGAATCTCTGCGGCCTCCCTATCCTCCGTCTTGTATGGTAGGAGTGTATTGACCATTGCACCCAATGTTTATTTAGCCCCCTGGCTGAATCTCTGCAGCCTCCCTATCCTCCCTCTTGTATGATAAGAGTGTATTGACCATTGACCCCAGGGTTTATTTAGCCACCTAGCTGAATCTCTGCGGCCTCCCTAACCTCCCTCTTGTATGGTAAGCGTGTATTGACCATTGCACCCAGGGTTTATTTAGCCTCCTGGTTGAATCTCATCGGCCTCCCTATCCTCCCTCTTGTATGGTAGGAGTGTATTGACCTTTGACTCCAGGGTTTATTTAGCCACCTAGCTGAATCTCTGCAGCCTCCCTATCCTCCCTTTTGTATGGTAAGAGTGTATTGACCATTGCACCCAGGGTTATTTAGCCTCCTAGCAGAATCTCTGTGGCCTCCCTATCCTCCCTCTTGTATGGTAGGAGTGTATTGACCATTGACCCCAGTGTTTATTTAGCCACCTGGCTGAATCTCTGCGGCCTCCCTATCCTCCCTCTTGTATGGTAAGAGTGTATTGACCATTGACCCCAGGGTTTATTTACCCACCTGGCTGAATCTCTGCGGCCTCCCTATCCTCCCTCTTGTATGGTAGGAGTGTATTGACCATTGCACCCAGGGTTTATTTAGCCTCCTAGCTGAATCTCTGCGGCCTCCCTATCCTCCCTCTTGTATGGTAAGAGTGTATTGACCATTGCACCCAGGGTTTATTTGGCCACCTAGCTGAATCTCTGCGGCCTCCCTATCCTCCCTCTTGTATGGTAAGAGTGTATTGACCATTGCACCCAGGGTTTATTTTGCCACCTAGCTGAATCTCTGCGGCCTCCCTATCCTCCCTCTTGTATGGTAAGAGTGTATTGACCATTGCACCCAGGGTTTATTTAGCCACCTGGCTGAATCTCTGCGGCCTCCCTATCCTCCCTCTTGTATGGTAGGAGTGTATTGACCATTGCACCCAGGGTTTATTTTGCCACCTAGCTGAATCTCTGCGGCCTCCCTATCCTCCCTCTTGTATGGTAAGAGTGTATTGACCATTGACACCAGGGTTTATTTAGCCTCCTGGCTAAATCTCTGCGGCCTCCCTAACCTCCCTCTTGTATGGTAGGAGTGTATTGACCATTGACCCCAGGGTTTATTTAGCCACCTACCTGAATCTCTGCGGCCTCCCTAACCTCCCTCTTGTATGGTAGGAGTGTATTGAACTTTGACACCAGGGTTTATTTAGCCTGGCTGAATCTCTGCGGCCTCCCTATCCTCCCTCTTGTATGGTAAGAGTGTATTGACCATTGCAGCCAGGGTTTATTTAGCCACCTGGCTGAATCTCTGCGGCCTCCCTATCCTCCCTCTTGTATGGTGAGAATGTATTGACCATTGCACCCAGGGTTTATTTAGCCTCCTGGCTGAATCTCAGCGGCCTCCCTCTTATATGGTAGGAGTGTATTGCCCATTGACCCCAGGGTTTATTTAGCCTCCTAGCTGAATCTCTGCGGCCTCCCTATCCTCCCTCTTGTATGGTAAGAGTGTATTGACCATTGCACCCAGGGTTTATTTAGCCACCTGGCTGAATCTCTGCGGCCTCCCTATCCTCCATCTTGTATGGTAAGAGTGTATTGCCCATTGACTCCAGGATTTATTTAGCAACCTGGCTGAATCTCTGCCGCCTCCCTATCCTCCCTCTTGTATGGTAAGAGTGTATTGCCCATTGACTCCAGGATTTATTTAGCCACCTGGCTGAATCTCTGCGGCCTCCCTATCCTCCCTCTTGTATTGTAGGAGTGTATTGACCATTGCACCCAGGGTTTATTTAGCCTCCTAGCTGAATCTCTGCGGCCTCCCTATCCTCCCTCTTGTATGGTAAGAGTGTATTGACCATTGCACCCAGGGTTTATTTAGCCACCTGGCTGAATCTCTGCGGCCTCCCTATCCTCCCTCTTGTATGGTAAGAGTGTATTGCCCATTGACTCCAGGATTTATTTAGCCACCTGGCTGAATCTCTGCGGCCTCCCTATCCTCCCTCTTGTATTGTAGGAGTGTATTGACCATTGCACCCAGGGTTTATTTAGCCTCCTGGCTGAATCTCTGCGGCCTCCCTATCCCCCCTCTTGTATGATAAGAGTGTATTGACCATTGCACCCAGGGTTTATTTAGCCTCCTGGCTGAATCTCTGCGGCCTCCCTATCCTCCCTCTTGTATGGTAGGAGTGTATTGATCATTGCACCCAGGGTTTATTTAGCCATCTGGCTGAATCTCTTTGGCCTCCCTATCCTCCCTCTTGTATGGTAAGAGTGTATTGACCATTGCACCCAGGGTTTATTTAGCCTCCTGGCTGAATCTCTGCGGCCTCCCTATCCTCCCTCTTGTATGGTAGGAGTGTATTGATCATTGCACCCAGGGTTTATTTAGCCATCTGGCTGAATCTCTGCGGCCTCCCTATCCTCCCTCTTGTATGGTAGGAGTGTATTGACCATTGCACCCAGGGTTTATTTAGCCACCTGACTGAATCTCTGCGGCCTCCCTATCCTCCCTCTTGTATGGTAGGGGTGTATTGACCTTTGACCCCAGGGTTTATTTAGCCTCCTGGCCGAATCTCAGCGGCCTCCCTATCCTCCCTCTTATATGGTAGGAGTGTATTGCCCATTGACCCCAGGGTTTATTTAGCCTCCTAGCTGAATCTCTGCGGCCTCCCTATCCCCCCTCTTGTATGGTAAGAGTGTATTGACCATTGCACCAGGGTTTATTTAGCCACCTAGCTGAATCTCTGCGTCCACCCTATCCTCCCTCTTGTATTGTAGGAGTGTATTGACTTTTGACCCCAGGGTTTATTTAGCCATCTAGCTGAATCTCTGCGGCCTCCCTATCCTCCCTCTTGTATGGTAGGAGTGTATTGACCATTGCACCCAGGGTTTATTTAGCCACCTGGCTGAATCTCTGCGGCCTCCCTATCCTCCCTCTTGTATGGTAAGAGTGTATTAACCTTTGACCCCAGAGTTTATTTAGCCACCTGGCTGAATCTCTGCAGCCTCCCTATCCTCCCTCTTGTATGGTAGGAGTGTATTGACCATTGCACCCAGGGTTTATTTAGCCTCCTAGCTGAATCTCTGCGGCCTCCCTATCCTCCCTCTTGTATGGTAAGAGTGTATTGACCATTGCACCCAGGGTTTATTTGGCCACCTAGCTGAATCTCTGCGGCCTCCCTATCCTCCCTCTTGTATGGTAAGAGTGTATTGACCATTGACCCCAGTGTTTATTTAGCCACCTGGCTGAATCTCTGCGGCCTCCCTATCCTCCCTCTTGTATGGTAATCGTGTATTGACCATTGCACCCAGGGTTTATTTAGCCACCTGGCTGAATCTCTGCGGCCTCCCTATCCTCCCTCTTGTATGGTAAGAGTGTATTGACCATTGCACCCAGGGTTTATTTTGCCACCTAGCTGAATCTCTGCGGCCTCCCTATCCTCCCTCTTGTATGGTGAGGGTGTATTGACCATTGACCCCAGGGTTTATTTAGCCTCCTGGCTAAATCTCTGCGGCCTCCCTAACCTCCCTCTTGTATGGTAGGAGTGTATTGACCATTGACCCCAGGGTTTATTTAGCCACCTGGCTGAATCTCTGCGGCCTCCCTATCCTCCCTCTTGTATGGTGAGAATGTATTGACCATTGCACCCAGGGTTTATTTAGCCTCCTGGCTGAATCTCAGCGGCCTCCCTATCCTCTCTCTTATATGGTAGGAGTGTATTGCCCATTGACCCCAGGGTTTATTTAGCCTCCTAGCTGAATCTCTGCGGCCTCCCTATCCTCCCTCTTGTATGGTAAGAGTGTATTGACCATTGCACCCAGGGTTTATTTTGCCACCTAGCTGAATCTCTGCGGCCTCCCTATCCTCCCTCTTGTATGGTGAGGGTGTATTGACCATTGACCCCAGGGTTTATTTAGCCTCCTGGCTAAATCTCTGCGGCCTCCCTAACCTCCCTCTTCTATGGTAAGAGTGTATTGACCATTGCACCCAGGGTTTATTTAGCCACCTGGCTGAATCTCTGCGGCCTCCCTATCCTCCCTCTTGTATGGTAAGAGTGTATTGCCCATTGACTCCAGGATTTATTTAGCCACCTGGCTGAATCTCTGCGGCCTCCCTATCCTCCCTTTTGTATGATAAGAGTGTATTGACCATTGACCCCAGGGTTTATTTAGCCACCTGGCTGAATCTCTGCGGCCTCCCTATCCCCCCTCTAGTATGGTAAGAGTGTATTGACCATTGCACCCAGGGTTTATTTAGCCACCTAGCTGAATCTCTGCGGCCTCCCTATCCCCCCTCTTGTATGATAAGAGTGTATTGACCATTGCACCCAGGGTTTATTTAGCCACCTGGCTGAATCTCTGTGACCTCCCTATCCTCCCTCTTGTATGGTAGGAGTGTATTGACCATTGACCCCAGGGTTTATTTAGCCACCTGGCTGAATCTCTGCGGCCTCCCTATCCTCCCTCTTGTATGGTAAGAGTGTATTGACCATTGCACCCAGGGTTTATTTAGCCACCTGACTGAATCTCTGCGGCCTCCCTATCCTCCCTCTTGTATGGTAGGGGTGTATTGACCTTTGACCCCAGGGTTTATTTAGCCTCCTGGCCGAATCTCAGCGGCCTCCCTATCCTCCCTCTTATATGGTAGGAGTGTATTGCCCATTGACCCCAGGGTTTATTTAGCCTCCTAGCTGAATCTCTGCGGCCTCCCTATCCCCCCTCTAGTATGGTAAGAGTGTATTGACCATTGCACCAGGGTTTATTTAGCCACCTAGCTGAATCTCTGCGTCCACCCTATCCTCCCTCTTGTATGGTAAGAGTGTATTAACCTTTGACCCCAGAGTTTATTTAGCCACCTAGCTGAATCTCTGCGGCCTCCCTATCCTCCCTCTTGTATGGTAAGAGTGTATTAACCTTTGACCCCAGGGTTTATTTAGCCTCCTAGCTGAATCTCTGCGGCCTCCCTATCCTCCCTCTTGTATTGTAGGAGTGTATTGACTTTTGACCCCAGGGTTTATTTAGCCACCTGGCTGAATCTCTGCGGCCTCCCTATCCTCCCTCTTGTATGGTAGGAGTGTATTGACCATTGCACCCAGGGTTTATTTAGCCACCTGGCTGAATCTCTGCGGCCTCCCTATCCTCCCTCTTGTATGGTAAGAGTGTATTAACCTTTGACCCCAGAGTTTATTTAGCCACCTGGCTGAATCTCTGCAGCCTCCCTATCCTCCCTCTTGTATTGTAGGAGTGTATTGACTTTTGACCCCAGGGTTTATTTAGCCATCTAGCTGAATCTCTGCGGCCTCCCTATCCTCCCTCTTGTATGGTAGGAGTGTATTGACCATTGCACCCAGGGTTTATTTAGCCACCTGGCTGAATCTCTGCGGCCTCCCTATCCTCCCTCTTGTATGGTAAGAGTGTATTAACCTTTGACCCCAGAGTTTATTTAGCCACCTGGCTGAATCTCTGCAGCCTCCCTATCCTCCCTCTTGTATTGTAGGAGTGTATTGACTTTTGACCCCAGGGTTTATTTAGCCTCCTAGCTGAATCTCAGCGGCCTCCCTATCCTCCCTCTTGTATGGTAAGAGTGTATTGACCATTGCACCCAGGGTTTATTTGGCCACCTAGCTGAATCTCTGCGGCCTCCCTATCCTCCCTCTTGTATGGTAAGAGTGTATTGACCATTGACCCCAGTGTTTATTTAGCCACCTGGCTGAATCTCTGCGGCCTCCCTATCCTCCCTCTTGTATGGTAATCGTGTATTGACCATTGCACCCAGGGTTTATTTAGCCACCTGGCTGAATCTCTGCGGCCTCCCTATCCTCCCTCTTGTATGGTAAGAGTGTATTGACCATTGCACCCAGGGTTTATTTTGCCACCTAGCTGAATCTCTGCGGCCTCCCTATCCTCCCTCTTGTATGGTGAGGGTGTATTGACCATTGACCCCAGGGTTTATTTAGCCTCCTGGCTAAATCTCTGCGGCCTCCCTAACCTCCCTCTTGTATGGTAGGAGTGTATTGACCATTGACCCCAGGGTTTATTTAGCCACCTGGCTGAATCTCTGCGGCCTCCCTAACCTCCCTCTTGTATGGTAGGAGTGTATTGAACTTTGACACCAGGGTTTATTTAGCCTGGCTGAATCTCTGCGGCCTCCCTATCCTCCCTCTTGTATGGTAAGAGTGTATTGACCATTGCACCCAGGGTTTATTTAGCCACCTGGCTGAATCTCTGCGGCCTCCCTATCCTCCCTCTTGTATGGTGAGAATGTATTGACCATTGCACCCAGGGTTTATTTAGCCTCCTGGCTGAATCTCAGCGGCCTCCCTATCCTCTCTCTTATATGGTAGGAGTGTATTGCCCATTGACCCCAGGGTTTATTTAGCCTCCTAGCTGAATCTCTGCGGCCTCCCTATCCTCCCTCTTGTATGGTAAGAGTGTATTGACCATTGCACCCAGGGTTTATTTAGCCACCTGGCTGAATCTCTGCGGCCTCCCTATCCTCCCTTTTGTATGATAAGAGTGTATTGACCATTGACCCCAGGGTTTATTTAGCCACCTGGCTGAATCTCTGCGGCCTCCCTATCCTCCCTCTTGTATGGTAAGAGTGTATTGACCATTGCACCCAGGGTTTATTTAGCCACCTAGCTGAATCTCTGCGGCCTCCCTATCCTCCCTCTTGTATGGTAGGAGTGTGTTGACCATTGCACCCAGGGTTTATTTAGCCACCTGGCTGAATCTCTGTGACCTCCCTATCCTCCCTCTTGTATGGTATGAGTGTATTGACCATTGACCCCAGGGTTTATTTAGCCACCTGGCTGAATCTCTGCGGCCTCCCTATCCTCCCTCTTGTATGGTAGGAGTGTATTGACCATTGCACCCAGGGTTTATTTAGCCTCCTGGCTGAATCTCTGCAGCCTCCCTAACCTCCCTCTTCTATGGTAAGAGTGTATTGACCATTGCACCTAGGGTTTATTTAGCCTCCTGGCTGAATCTCTGCGGCCTCCCTATCCTCCCTCTTGTATGATAAGAGTGTATTGACCATTGCACCCAGGGTTTATTTAGCCACCTAGCTGAATCTCTGCGGCCTCCCTATCCTCCCTCTTGTATGGTAGGAGTGTATTGATCATTGCACCCAGGGTTTATTTAGCCACCTAGCTGAATCTCTGCGGCCTCCCTATCCTCCCTCTTGTATGGTAAGAGTGTATTGACCATTGCACCCAGGGTTTATTTAGCCATCTGGCTGTATCTCTGCGGCCTCCCTAACCTCCCTCTTGTATGGTAGGAGTGTATTGACCATTGCACCCAGGGTTTATTTAGCCACCTAGCTGAATCTCTGCGGCCTCCCTATCCTCCCTCTTGTATGGTAAGAGTGTATTGACCATTGCACCCAGGGTTTATTTAGCCTCCTGGCTGAATCTCTGCGGCCTCCCTATCCTGCCTCTTGTATGGTAGGAGTGTATTGACCATTGAACCCAGTGTTTATTTAGCCACCTGGCTGAATCTCTGCGGCCTCCCATTCCTCCCTCTTGTATGGTAGGAGTGTATTGACCATTGCACCCAGGGTTTATTTTGCCACCTAGCTGAATCTCTGCGGCCTCCCTAACCTCCCTCTTGTATGGTAGGAGTATATTAACCATTGACCCCAGGGGTTATTTAGCCTACTGGCTAAATCTCTGCGGCCTCCCTATCCTCCCTCTTGTATGGTAAGCGTGTATTGACCATTGCACCCAGGGTTTATTTAGCCCCCTGGCTGAATCTCTGCGGCCTCCCTATCCTCCCTCTTGTATGGTAAGAGTGTATTGACCATTGCACCCAGGGTTTATTTTGCCACCTAGCTGAATCTCTGCGGCCTCCCTATCCTCCCTCTTGTATGGTGAGAGTGTATTGACCATTGACCCCAGGGTTTATTTAGCCTCCTGGCTAAATCTCTGCGGCCTCCCTATCCTCCCTCTTGTATGGTAGGAGTGTATTGACCATTGCACCCAGGGTTTCTTTAGCCTCCTGGCTGAATCTCTGCAGCCTCCCTAACCTCCCTCTTCTATGGTAAGAGTGTATTGACCATTGCACCTAGGGTTTATTTAGCCTCCTGGCTGAATCTCTGCGGCCTCCCTATCCTCCCTCTTGTATGGTAGGAGTGTATTGATCATTGCACCCAGGGTTTATTTAGCCACCTGGCTGAATCTCTGTGACCTCCCTATCCTCCCTCTTGTATGGTAGGAGTGTATTGACCATTGACCCCAGGGTTTATTTAGCCACCTGGCTGAATCTCTGCGGCCTCCCTATGTTCCCTCTTGTATGGTAGGAGTGTATTGACCATTGACCCCAGGGTTTATTTGGCCACCTGACTGTATCTCTGCGGCCTCCCTAACCTCCCTCTTGTATGGTAGGAGTGTATTGACCATTGCACCCAGGGTTTATTTAGCCTCCTAGCTGAATCTCTGCGGCCTCCCTATCCTCCCTCTTGTATGGTAGGAGTGTATTGACCATTGCACCCAGGGTTTATTTAGCCTCCTAGCTAAATCTCTGCGGCCTCCCTATCCTCCCTCTTGTATGGTAAGAGTGTATTGACCATTGCACCCAGGGTTTATTTGGCCACCTGGCTGAATCTCTGCGGCCTCCCTATCCTCCCTCTTGTATGGTAAGAGTGTATTGACCATTGACCCCAGTGTTTATTTAGCCACCTGGCTGAATCTCTGCGGCCTCCCATTCCTCCCTCTTGTATGGTAGGAGTGTATTGACCATTGCACCCAGGGTTTATTTAGCCACCTAGCTGAATCTCTGCAGCCTCCCTATCCTCCCTCTTGTATGGTAGGAGTGTATTGACCATTGCACCCAGGGTTTATTTGGCCACCTGGCTGAATCTCTGCGGCCTCCCTATCCTCCCTCTTGTATGGTAAGAGTGTATTGACCATTGCACCCAGGGTTTATTTAGCCACCTGGCTGAATCTCTGCGGCCTCCCATTCCTCCCTCTTGTATGGTAGGAGTGTATTGACCATTGCACCCAGGGTTTATTTAGCCACCTAGCTGAATCTCTGCAGCCTCCCTATCCTCCCTCTTGTATGGTAGGAGTGTATTGACCATTGCACCCAGGGTTTATTTGGCCACCTGGCTGAATCTCTGCGGCCTCCCTATCCTCCCTCTTGTATGGTAAGAGTGTATTGACCATTGACCCCAGTGTTTATTTAGCCACCTGGCTGAATCTCTGCGGCCTCCCTATCCTCCCTCTTGTATGGTAAGAGTGTATTGACCATTGCACCCAGGGTTTATTTAGCCACCTGACTGAATCTCTGCGGCCTCCCTATCCTCCCTCTTGTATGGTAGGAGTGTATTGACCATTGCACCCAGGGTTTATTTAGCCACCTGACTGAATCTCTGCGGCCTCCCTATCCTCCCTCTTGTATGGTAAGAGTGTATTGACCATTGCACCCAGGGTTTATTTAGCCACCTAGCTGAATCTCTGCGGCCTCCCTATCCTCCCTCTTGTATGGTAGGAGTGTATTGACCATTGACCCCAGGGTTTATTTAGCCACCTGGCTGAATCTCTGCGGCCTCCCTATCCTCCCTCTTGTATGGTAAGAGTGTATTGACCATTGCACCCAGGGTTTATTTAGCCACCTGACTGAATCTCTGCGGCCTCCCTATCCTCCCTCTTATATGGTAGGAGTGTATTGCCCATTGACCCCAGGGTTTATTTAGCCTCCTAGCTGAATCTGTGCGGCCTCCCTATCCTCCCTCTTGTATGGTAAGAGTGTATTGACCATTGCACCAGGGTTTATTTAGCCACCTAGCTGAATCTCTGCGTCCACCCTATCCTCCCTCTTGTATGGTAGGAGTGTATTAACCTTTGACCCCAGAGTTTATTTAGCCACCTGGCTGAATCTCTGCAGCCTCCCTATCCTCCCTCTTGTATTGTAGGAGTGTATTAACCTTTGACCCCAGAGTTTATTTAGCCATCTAGCTGAATCTCTGCGGCCTCCCTATCCTCCGTCTTGTATGATAAGAGTGTATTGACCATTGTACTCAGGGTTTATTTAGCCACCTAGCTGAATCTCTGCGGCCTCCCTAACCTCCCTCTTGTATGGTAAGCGTGTATTGACCATTGCAACCAGGGTTTATTTAGCCTCCTGGCTGAATCTCAGCGGCCTCCCTATCCTCCCTCTTGTATGGTAGGAGTGTATTGACCATTGCACCCAGGGTTTATTCAGCCTCCTAGCTGAATCTCTGCGGCCTCCCTATCCTCCCTCTTGTATGGTAAGAGTGTATTGAACTTTGACACCAGGGTTTATTTAGCCACCTGGCTGAATCTCTGCGTCCACCCTATCCTCCCTCTTGTATGGTAAGAGTGTATTAACCTTTGACCCCAGAGTTTATTTAGCCACCTGGCTGAATCTCTGCAGCCTCCCTATCCTCCCTCTTGTATTGTAGGAGTGTATTGACTTTTGACCCCAGGGTTTATTTAGCCACCTGGCTGAATCTCTGCGTCCACCCTATCCTCCCTCTTGTATGGTAAGAGTGTATTAACCTTTGACCCCAGAGTTTATTTAGCCACCTGGCTGAATCTCTGCGGCCTCCCTATCCTCCGTCTTGTATGGTAGGAGTGTATTGACCATTGCACCCAATGTTTATTTAGCCCCCTGGCTGAATCTCTGCGGCCTCCCTATCCTCCCTCTTGTATGGTGAGAGTGTATTGACCATTGTACTCAGGGTTTCTTTAGCCTCCTGGTTGAATCTCAGCGGCCTCCCTATCCTCCCTCTTGTATGGTAGGAGTGTATTGACCTTTGACTCCAGGGTTTATTTAGCCAGCTAGCTGAATCTCTGCGGCCTCCCTATCCTCCCTCTTGTATGGTAGGAGTGTATTGACCATTGCCCCCAGGGTTTATTTAGCCACCTAGCTGAATCTCAGCGGCCTCCCTATCCTCCCTTTTGTATGGTAAGAGTGTATTGACCATTGCACCCAGGGTTATTTAGCCTCCTAGCAGAATCTCTGCGGCCTTCCTATCCTCCCTCTTGTATGGTAAGAGTGTATTGACCATTGACCCCAGGGTTTATTTAGCCACCTGGCTGAATCTCTGCGGCCTCCCTATCCTCCCTCTTGTATGGTAGGAGTGTATTGACCATTGCACCCAGGGTTTATTTAGCCACCTAGCTGAATCTCTGCAGACTCCCTATCCTCCCTCTTGTATGGTAAGAGTGTATTGACCATTGCACCCAGGGTTTATTTAGCCTCCTGGCTGAATCTCTGCGGCCTCCCTATCCTCCCTCTTGTATGGTAAGAGTGTATTGACCATTGCACCCAGGGTTTATTTAGCCATCCGGCTGAATCTGTTTGGCCTCCCTATCCTCCCTCTTGTATGGTAAGAGTGTATTGACCATTGACCCCAGGGTTTATTTAGCCACCTGGCTGAATCTCTGCGGCCTCCCTATCCTCCCTCTTGTATGGTAGGAGTGTATTGACCATTGCACCCAGGGTTTATTTAGCCTCCTAGCTGAATCTCTGCGGCCTCCCTATCCTCCCTCTTGTATGGTAGGAGTGTATTGACCATTGCACCCAGGGTTTATTTAGCCTCCTAGCTGAATCTCTGCGGCCTCCCTATCCTCCCTCTTGTATGGTAAGAGTGTATTGACCATTGACCCCAGTGTTTATTTAGCCTCCTGGCTAAATCTCTGCGGCCTCCCTATCCTCCCTCTTGTATGGTGAGAGTGTATTGACCATTGACCCCAGGATTTATTTAGCCGCCTACCTGAATCTCTGCGCCTCCCTAACCTCCCTCTTGTATGGTAGGAGTATATTGAACTTTGACACCAGGGTTTATTTAGCCTCCTGGCTGAATCTCTGCGGCCTCCCTATCCTCCCTCTTGTATGGTAGGAGTGTATTGACCATTGCACCCAGGGTTTATTTAGCCACCTGACTGAATCTCTGCGGCCTCCCTATCCTCCCTCTTGTATGGTAGGAGTGTATTGACCATTGCACCCAGGGTTTATTTAGCCACCTGACTGAATCTCTGCGGCCTCCCTATCCTCCCTCTTGTATGGTAAGAGTGTATTGACCATTGCACCCAGGGTTTATTTAGCCACCTAGCTGAATCTCTGCGGCCTCCCTATCCTCCCTCTTGTATGGTAGGAGTGTATTGACCATTGACCCCAGGGTTTATTTAGCCACCTGGCTGAATCTCTGCGGCCTCCCTATCCTCCCTCTTGTATGGTAAGAGTGTATTGACCATTGACCCCAGGGTTTATTTAGCCTCCTGGCTGAATCTCAGCGGCCTCCCTATCCTCCCTCTTATATGGTAGGAGTGTATTGCCCATTGACCCCAGGGTTTATTTAGCCTCCTAGCTGAATCTGTGCGGCCTCCCTATCCTCCCTCTTGTATGGTAAGAGTGTATTGACCATTGCACCAGGGTTTATTTAGCCTCCTGGCTGAATCTCTGCGGCCTCCCTATCCTCCCTCTTGTATGGTAGGAGTGTATTAACCTTTGACCCCAGAGTTTATTTAGCCACCTGGCTGAATCTCTGCGGCCTCCCTATCCTCCCTCTTGTATTGTAGGAGTGTATTGACTTTTGACCCCAGGGTTTATTTAGCCATCTAGCTGAATCTCTGCGGCCTCCCTATCCTCCGTCTTGTATGGTAGGAGTGTATTGACCATTGCACCCAATGTTTATTTAGCCCCCTGGCTGAATCTCTGCGGCCTCCCTATCCTCCCTCTTGTATGATAAGAGTGTATTGACCATTGTACTCAGGGTTTATTTAGCCCCCTGGCTGAATCTCAGCGGCCTCCCTATCCTCCCTCTTGTATGGTAGGAGTGTATTGACCATTGCACCCAGGGTTTATTTAGCCTCCTGGCTGAATCTCAGCGGCCTCCCTATCCTCCCTCTTGTATGGTAGGAGTGTATTGACCATTGCACCCAGGGTTTATTCAGCCTCCTAGCTGAATCTCTGCGGCCTCCCTATCCTCCCTCTTGTATGGTAAGAGTGTATTGAACTTTGACCCCAGGGTTTATTTAGCCATCTAGTTGAATCTCTGCGGCCTCCCTATCCTCCCTCTTGTATGGTAAGAGTGTATTGACCATTGCACCCAGGGTTTATTTAGCCACCTGGCTGAATCTCTGCGGCCTCCCTATCCTCCGTCTTGTATGGTAGGAGTGTATTGACCATTGCACCCAATTTTTATTTAGCCCCCTGGCTGAATCTCTGCGGCCTCCCTATCCTCCCTCTTGTATGATAAGAGTGTATTGACCATTGTACTCAGGGTTTATTTAGCCACCTAGCTGAATCTCTGCGGCCTCCCTAACCTCCCTCTTGTATGGTAAGCGTGTATTGACCATTGCACCCAGGGTTTATTTAGCCTCCTGGTTGAATCTCAGCGGCCTCCCTATCCTCCCTCTTGTATGGTAGGAGTGTATTGACCTTTGACTCCAGGGTTTATTTAGCCAGCTAGCTGAATCTGTTTGGCCTCCCTATCCTCCCTCTTGTATGGTAAGAGTGTATTGACCATTGACCCCAGGGTTTATTTAGCCACCTGGCTGAATCTCTGCGGCCTCCCTATCCTCCCTCTTGTATGGTAGGAGTGTATTGCCCATTGCACCCAGGGTTTATTTAGCCTCCTAGCTGAATCTCTGCGGCCTCCCTATCCTCCCTCTTGTATGGTAAGAGTGTATTGAACATTTTACCCAGGGTTATTTAGCCACCTAGCTGAATCTCTGCGGCCTCCCTATCCTCCCTCTTGTATGGTAGGAGTGTATTGACCATTGCACCCAGGGTTTATTTAGCCTCCTAGCTGAATCTCTGCGGCCTCCCTATCCTCCCTCTTGTATGGTAAGAGTGTATTGACCATTGCACCCAGGGTTTATTTGGCCACCTAGCTGAATCTCTGCGGCCTCCCTATCCTCCCTCTTGTATGGTAGGAGTGTATTGACCATTGACCCCAGTGTTTATTTAGCCACCTGGCTGAATCTCTGCGGCCTCCCTATCCTCCCTCTTGTATGGTAAGAGTGTATTGACCATTGCACCCAGGGTTTATTTTGCCACCTAGCTGAATCTCTGCGGCCTCCCTATCCTCCCTCTTGTATGGTGAGGGTGTATTGACCATTGACCCCAGGGTTTATTTAGCCTCCTGGTTAAATCTCTGCGGCCTCCCTAACCTCCCTCTTGTATGGTAGGAGTGTATTGACCATTGACCCCAGGGTTTATTTAGCCACCTACCTGAATCTCTGCGGCCTCCCTAATCTCCCTCTTGTATGGTAGGAGTGTATTGAACTTTGACACCAGGGTTTATTTAGCCTGGCTGAATCTCTGCGGCCTCCCTATCCTCCCCCTTGTATGGTAAGAATGTATTGACCATTGCACCCAGGGTTTATTTAGCCTCCTGGCTGAATCTCAGCGGCCTCCCTATCCTCCCTCTTGTATGGTGAGAATGTATTGACCATTGCACCCAGGGTTTATTTAGCCTCCTGGCTGAATCTCAGCGGCCTCCCTATCCTCCCTCTTATATGGTAGGAGTGTATTGCCCATTGACCCCAGGGTTTATTTAGCCTCCTAGCTGAATCTCTGCGGCCTCCCTATCCTCCCTCTTGTATGGTAAGAGTGTATTGACCATTGCACCCAGGGTTTATTTAGCCACCTGGCTGAATCTCTGCGGCCTCCCTATCCTCCCTCTTATATGGTAGGAGTGTATTGCCCATTGACCCCAGGGTTTATTTAGCCTCCTAGATGAATCTCTGCGGCCTCCCTAACCTCCCTCTTGTATGGTAAGAGTGTATTGACCATTGCACCCAGGGTTTATTTAGCCACCTGGCTGAATCTCTGCGGCCTCCCTATCCTCCTTCTTGTATGGTAAGAGTGTATTGCCCATTGACTCCAGGATTTATTTAGCCCCCTGGCTGAATCTCAGCGGCCTCCCTATCCTCCCTCTTGTATGGTAAGAGTGTATTGACCATTGACCCCAGGGTTTATTTAGCCACCTGGCTGAATCTCTGCAGCCTCCCTATCCTCCCTCTTGTATGGTAGGAGTGTATTGACCATAGCACCCAGGGTTTATTTAGCCTCCTGGCTGAATCTCAGCGGCCTCCCTATCCTCCCTCTTGTATGGTAGGAGTGTATTGACCATAGCACCCAGGGTTTATTTAGCCTCCTGGCTGAATCTCAGCGGCCTCCCTATCCTCCCTCTTGTATGGTAGTTGTGTATTGACCTTTGACTCCAGGGTTTATTTAGCCACCTGGCTGAATCTCTGCGGCCTCCCTATCCTCCCTCTTGTATGGTAGGAGTGTATTGACCATTGCACCCAGGGTTTATTTAGCCTCCTGGCTGAATCTCTGCGGCCTCCCTATCCTCCCTCTTGTATGGTAGGAGTGTATTGACCATAGCACCCAGGGTTTATTTAGCCTCCTGGCTGAATCTCAGCGGCCTCCCTATCCTCCCTCTTGTATGGTAGTTGTGTATTGACCTTTGACTCCAGGGTTTATTTAGCCACCTGGCTGAATCTCTGCGGCCTCCCTATCCTCCCTCTTGTATGGTAGGAGTGTATTGACCATTGCACCCAGGGTTTATTTAGCCTCCTAGCTGAATCTCTGCGGCCTCCCTATCCTCCCTCTTGTATGGTAAGAGTGTATTGACCATTGACCCCAGGGTTTATTTAGCCACCTGGCTGAATCTCTGCGGCCTCCCTATCCTCCCTCTTGTATGGTAGGAGTGTATTGACCATTGCACCCAGGGTTATTTAGCCTCCTAGCTGAATCTCTGCGGCCTCCCTATCCTCCCTCTTGTATGGTAAGAGTGTATTGACCATTGACCCCAGGGTTTATTTAGCCACCTGGCTGAATCTCTGCGACCTCCCTATCCTCCCTCTTGTATGGTAGGAGTGTATTGACCATTGCACCCAGGGTTTATTTAGCCACCTGGCTGAATTTCTGCGGCCTCCCTATCCTCCCTCTTGTATGGTAGGAGTGTATTGACCATTGCACCCAGGGTTATTTAGCCACCTAGCTGAATCTCTGCGGCCTCCCTATCCTCCCTCTTGTATGGTAAGAGTGTATTGACCATTGACCCCAGGGTTTATTTAGCCTCCTGGCTGAATCTCTGCGGCCTTCCTATCCTCCCTCTTGTATGGTAAGAGTGTATTGACCATTGACCCCAGGGTTTATTTAGCCACCTAGCTGAATCTCTGCGGCCTCCCTATCCTCCCTCTTGTATGGTAAGAGTGTATTGCCCATTGACTCCAGGATTTATTTAGCCACCTGGCTGAATCTCTGCGGCCTCCCTATCCTCCCTCTTGTATTGTAGGAGTGTATTGACCATTGCACCCAGGGTTTATTTAGCCTCCTGGCTGAATCTCTGCGGCCTCCCTATCCTCCCTCTTGTATGGTAGGAGTGTATTGATCATTGCACCCAGGGTTTATTTAGCCAGCTGGCTGAATCTCTGCGGCCTCCCTATCCTCCCTCTTGTATGATAAGAGTGTATTGACCATTGCACCCAGGGTTTATTTAGCCTCCTGGCTGAATCTCTGCGGCCTCCCTATCCTCCCTCTTGTATGGTAGGAGTGTATTGATCATTGCACCCAGGGTTTATTTAGCCATCTGGCTGAATCTCTTTGGCCTCCCTATCCTCCCTCTTGTATGGTAAGAGTGTATTGACCATTGCACCCAGGGTTTATTTAGCCTCCTGGCTGAATCTCTGCGGCCTCCCTATCCTCCCTCTTGTATGGTAGGAGTGTATTGATCATTGCACCCAGGGTTTATTTAGCCATCTGGCTGAATCTCTGCGGCCTCCCTATCCTCCCTCTTGTATGGTAGGAGTGTATTGACCATTGCACCCAGGGTTTATTTAGCCACCTGACTGAATCTCTGCGGCCTCCCTATCCTCCCTCTTGTATGGTAGGGGTGTATTGACCTTTGACCCCAGGGTTTATTTAGCCTCCTGGCCGAATCTCAGCGGCCTCCCTATCCTCCCTCTTATATGGTAGGAGTGTATTGCCCATTGACCCCAGGGTTTATTTAGCCTCCTAGCTGAATCTCTGCGGCCTCCCTATCCCCCCTCTTGTATGGTAAGAGTGTATTGACCATTGCACCAGGGTTTATTTAGCCACCTAGCTGAATCTCTGCGTCCACCCTATCCTCCCTCTTGTATTGTAGGAGTGTATTGACTTTTGACCCCAGGGTTTATTTAGCCATCTAGCTGAATCTCTGCGGCCTCCCTATCCTCCCTCTTGTATGGTAGGAGTGTATTGACCATTGCACCCAGCGTTTATTTAGCCACCTGGCTGAATCTCTGCGGCCTCCCTATCCTCCCTCTTGTATGGTAAGAGTGTATTAACCTTTGACCCCAGAGTTTATTTAGCCACCTGGCTGAATCTCTGCAGCCTCCCTATCCTCCCTCTTGTATGGTAGGAGTGTATTGACCATTGCACCCAGGGTTTATTTAGCCTCCTAGCTGAATCTCTGCGGCCTCCCTATCCTCCCTCTTGTATGGTAAGAGTGTATTGACCATTGCACCCAGGGTTTATTTGGCCACCTAGCTGAATCTCTGCGGCCTCCCTATCCTCCCTCTTGTATGGTAAGAGTGTATTGACCATTGACCCCAGTGTTTATTTAGCCACCTGGCTGAATCTCTGCGGCCTCCCTATCCTCCCTCTTGTATGGTAATCGTGTATTGACCATTGCACCCAGGGTTTATTTAGCCACCTGGCTGAATCTCTGCGGCCTCCCTATCCTCCCTCTTGTATGGTAAGAGTGTATTGACCATTGCACCCAGGGTTTATTTTGCCACCTAGCTGAATCTCTGCGGCCTCCCTATCCTCCCTCTTGTATGGTGAGGGTGTATTGACCATTGACCCCAGGGTTTATTTAGCCTCCTGGCTAAATCTCTGCGGCCTCCCTAACCTCCCTCTTGTATGGTAGGAGTGTATTGACCATTGACCCCAGGGTTTATTTAGCCACCTGGCTGAATCTCTGCGGCCTCCCTATCCTCCCTCTTGTATGGTGAGAATGTATTGACCATTGCACCCAGGGTTTATTTAGCCTCCTGGCTGAATCTCAGCGGCCTCCCTATCCTCTCTCTTATATGGTAGGAGTGTATTGCCCATTGACCCCAGGGTTTATTTAGCCTCCTAGCTGAATCTCTGCGGCCTCCCTATCCTCCCTCTTGTATGGTAAGAGTGTATTGACCATTGCACCCAGGGTTTATTTTGCCACCTAGCTGAATCTCTGCGGCCTCCCTATCCTCCCTCTTGTATGGTGAGGGTGTATTGACCATTGACCCCAGGGTTTATTTAGCCTCCTGGCTAAATCTCTGCGGCCTCCCTAACCTCCCTCTTGTATGGTAAGAGTGTATTGACCATTGCACCCAGGGTTTATTTAGCCACCTGGCTGAATCTCTGCGGCCTCCCTATCCTCCCTCTTGTATGGTAAGAGTGTATTGCCCATTGACTCCAGGATTTATTTAGCCACCTGGCTGAATCTCTGCGGCCTCCCTATCCTCCCTTTTGTATGATAAGAGTGTATTGACCATTGACCCCAGGGTTTATTTAGCCACCTGGCTGAATCTCTGCGGCCTCCCTATCCTCCCTCTTGTATGGTAAGAGTGTATTGACCATTGCACCCAGGGTTTATTTAGCCACCTGGCTGAATCTCTGCGGCCTCCCTATCCTCCCTCTTGTATGGTAGGGGTGTATTGACCTTTGACCCCAGGGTTTATTTAGCCTCCTGGCCGAATCTCAGCGGCCTCCCTATCCTCCCTCTTATATGGTAGGAGTGTATTGCCCATTGACCCCAGGGTTTATTTAGCCTCCTAGCTGAATCTCTGCGGCCTCCCTATCCCCCCTCTAGTATGGTAAGAGTGTATTGACCATTGCACCCAGGGTTTATTTAGCCACCTAGCTGAATCTCTGCGGCCTCCCTATCCCCCCTCTTGTATGATAAGAGTGTATTGACCATTGCACCCAGGGTTTATTTAGCCACCTGGCTGAATCTCTGTGACCTCCCTATCCTCCCTCTTGTATGGTAGGAGTGTATTGACCATTGACCCCAGGGTTTATTTAGCCACCTGGCTGAATCTCTGCGGCCTCCCTATCCTCCCTCTTGTATGGTAAGAGTGTATTGACCATTGCACCCAGGGTTTATTTAGCCACCTGACTGAATCTCTGCGGCCTCCCTATCCTCCCTCTTGTATGGTAGGGGTGTATTGACCTTTGACCCCAGGGTTTATTTAGCCTCCTGGCCGAATCTCAGCGGCCTCCCTATCCTCCCTCTTATATGGTAGGAGTGTATTGCCCATTGACCCCAGGGTTTATTTAGCCTCCTAGCTGAATCTCTGCGGCCTCCCTATCCCCCCTCTAGTATGGTAAGAGTGTATTGACCATTGCACCAGGGTTTATTTAGCCACCTAGCTGAATCTCTGCGTCCACCCTATCCTCCCTCTTGTATGGTAAGAGTGTATTAACCTTTGACCCCAGAGTTTATTTAGCCACCTGGCTGAATCTCTGCGGCCTCCCTATCCTCCCTCTTGTATTGTAGGAGTGTATTGACTTTTGACCCCAGGGTTTATTTAGCCACCTGGCTGAATCTCTGCGGCCTCCCTATCCTCCCTCTTGTATGGTAGGAGTGTATTGACCATTGCACCCAGGGTTTATTTAGCCACCTGGCTGAATCTCTGCGGCCTCCCTATCCTCCCTCTTGTATGGTAGGAGTGTATTAACCTTTGACCCCAGAGTTTATTTAGCCACCTGGCTGAATCTCTGCAGCCTCCCTATCCTCCCTCTTGTATTGTAGGAGTGTATTGACTTTTGACCCCAGGGTTTATTTAGCCACCTAGCTGAATCTCTGCGGCCTCCCTATCCTCCCTCTTGTATGGTAGGAGTGTATTGACCATTGCACCCAGGGTTTATTTAGCCACCTGGCTGAATCTCTGCGGCCTCCCTATCCTCCCTCTTGTATGGTAAGAGTGTATTAACCTTTGACCCCAGTGTTTATTTAGCCACCTGGCTGAATCTCTGCGGCCTCCCTATCCTCCCTCTTGTATGGTAAGAGTGTATTGACCATTGACCCCAGGGTTTATTTAGCCTCCTGGCTGAATCTCTGCGGCCTTCCTATCCTCCCTCTTGTATGGTAAGAGTGTATTGACCATTGACCCCAGGGTTTATTTAGCCACCTAGCTGAATCTCTGCGGCCTCCCTATCCTCCCTCTTGTATGGTAAGAGTGTATTGCCCATTGACTCCAGGATTTATTTAGCCACCTGGCTGAATCTCTGCGGCCTCCCTATCCTCCCTCTTGTATTGTAGGAGTGTATTGACCATTGCACCCAGGGTTTATTTAGCCTCCTAGCTGAATCTCTGCGGCCTCCCTATCCTCCCTCTTGTATGGTAAGAGTGTATTGACCATTGCACCCAGGGTTTATTTAGCCACCTGGCTGAATCTCTGCGGCCTCCCTATCCTCCCTCTTGTATGGTAAGAGTGTATTGCCCATTGACTCCAGGATTTATTTAGCCACCTGGCTGAATCTCTGCGGCCTCCCTATCCTCCCTCTTGTATTGTAGGAGTGTATTGACCATTGCACCCAGGGTTTATTTAGCCTCCTGGCTGAATCTCTGCGGCCTCCCTATCCTCCCTCTTGTATGGTAGGAGTGTATTGATCATTGCACCCAGGGTTTATTTAGCCAGCTGGCTGAATCTCTGCGGCCTCCCTATCCTCCCTCTTGTATGATAAGAGTGTATTGACCATTGCACCCAGGGTTTATTTAGCCTCCTGGCTGAATCTCTGCGGCCTCCCTATCCTCCCTCTTGTATGGTAGGAGTGTATTGATCATTGCACCCAGGGTTTATTTAGCCATCTGGCTGAATCTCTGCGGCCTCCCTATCCTCCCTCTTGTATGGTAAGAGTGTATTAACCTTTGACCCCAGAGTTTATTTAGCCACCTGGCTGAATCTCTGCAGCCTCCCTATCCTCCCTCTTGTATGGTAGGAGTGTATTGACCATTGCACCCAGGGTTTATTTAGCCTCCTAGCTGAATCTCTGCGGCCTCCCTATCCTCCCTCTTGTATGGTAAGAGTGTATTGACCATTGCACCCAGGGTTTATTTGGCCACCTAGCTGAATCTCTGCGGCCTCCCTATCCTCCCTCTTGTATGGTAAGAGTGTATTGACCATTGACCCCAGTGTTTATTTAGCCACCTGGCTGAATCTCTGCGGCCTCCCTATCCTCCCTCTTGTATGGTAATCGTGTATTGACCATTGCACCCAGGGTTTATTTAGCCACCTGGCTGAATCTCTGCGGCCTCCCTATCCTCCCTCTTGTATGGTAAGAGTGTATTGACCATTGCACCCAGGGTTTATTTTGCCACCTAGCTGAATCTCTGCGGCCTCCCTATCCTCCCTCTTGTATGGTGAGGGTGTATTGACCATTGACCCCAGGGTTTATTTAGCCTCCTGGCTAAATCTCTGCGGCCTCCCTAACCTCCCTCTTGTATGGTAGGAGTGTATTGACCATTGACCCCAGGGTTTATTTAGCCACCTGGCTGAATCTCTGCGGCCTCCCTATCCTCCCTCTTGTATGGTGAGAATGTATTGACCATTGCACCCAGGGTTTATTTAGCCTCCTGGCTGAATCTCAGCGGCCTCCCTATCCTCTCTCTTATATGGTAGGAGTGTATTGCCCATTGACCCCAGGGTTTATTTAGCCTCCTAGCTGAATCTCTGCGGCCTCCCTATCCTCCCTCTTGTATGGTAAGAGTGTATTGACCATTGCACCCAGGGTTTATTTTGCCACCTAGCTGAATCTCTGCGGCCTCCCTATCCTCCCTCTTGTATGGTGAGGGTGTATTGACCATTGACCCCAGGGTTTATTTAGCCTCCTGGCTAAATCTCTGCGGCCTCCCTAACCTCCCTCTTGTATGGTAAGAGTGTATTGACCATTGCACCCAGGGTTTATTTAGCCACCTGGCTGAATCTCTGCGGCCTCCCTATCCTCCCTCTTGTATGGTAAGAGTGTATTGCCCATTGACTCCAGGATTTATTTAGCCACCTGGCTGAATCTCTGCGGCCTCCCTATCCTCCCTTTTGTATGATAAGAGTGTATTGACCATTGACCCCAGGGTTTATTTAGCCACCTGGCTGAATCTCTGCGGCCTCCCTATCCTCCCTCTTGTATGGTAAGAGTGTATTGACCATTGCACCCAGGGTTTATTTAGCCACCTGGCTGAATCTCTGCGGCCTCCCTATCCTCCCTCTTGTATGGTAGGGGTGTATTGACCTTTGACCCCAGGGTTTATTTAGCCTCCTGGCCGAATCTCAGCGGCCTCCCTATCCTCCCTCTTATATGGTAGGAGTGTATTGCCCATTGACCCCAGGGTTTATTTAGCCTCCTAGCTGAATCTCTGCGGCCTCCCTATCCCCCCTCTAGTATGGTAAGAGTGTATTGACCATTGCACCCAGGGTTTATTTAGCCACCTAGCTGAATCTCTGCGGCCTCCCTATCCCCCCTCTTGTATGATAAGAGTGTATTGACCATTGCACCCAGGGTTTATTTAGCCACCTGGCTGAATCTCTGTGACCTCCCTATCCTCCCTCTTGTATGGTAGGAGTGTATTGACCATTGACCCCAGGGTTTATTTAGCCACCTGGCTGAATCTCTGCGGCCTCCCTATCCTCCCTCTTGTATGGTAAGAGTGTATTGACCATTGCACCCAGGGTTTATTTAGCCACCTGACTGAATCTCTGCGGCCTCCCTATCCTCCCTCTTGTATGGTAGGGGTGTATTGACCTTTGACCCCAGGGTTTATTTAGCCTCCTGGCCGAATCTCAGCGGCCTCCCTATCCTCCCTCTTATATGGTAGGAGTGTATTGCCCATTGACCCCAGGGTTTATTTAGCCTCCTAGCTGAATCTCTGCGGCCTCCCTATCCCCCCTCTAGTATGGTAAGAGTGTATTGACCATTGCACCAGGGTTTATTTAGCCACCTAGCTGAATCTCTGCGTCCACCCTATCCTCCCTCTTGTATGGTAAGAGTGTATTAACCTTTGACCCCAGAGTTTATTTAGCCACCTGGCTGAATCTCTGCGGCCTCCCTATCCTCCCTCTTGTATTGTAGGAGTGTATTGACTTTTGACCCCAGGGTTTATTTAGCCACCTGGCTGAATCTCTGCGGCCTCCCTATCCTCCCTCTTGTATGGTAGGAGTGTATTGACCATTGCACCCAGGGTTTATTTAGCCACCTGGCTGAATCTCTGCGGCCTCCCTATCCTCCCTCTTGTATGGTAGGAGTGTATTAACCTTTGACCCCAGAGTTTATTTAGCCACCTGGCTGAATCTCTGCAGCCTCCCTATCCTCCCTCTTGTATTGTAGGAGTGTATTGACTTTTGACCCCAGGGTTTATTTAGCCACCTAGCTGAATCTCTGCGGCCTCCCTATCCTCCCTCTTGTATGGTAGGAGTGTATTGACCATTGCACCCAGGGTTTATTTAGCCACCTGGCTGAATCTCTGCGGCCTCCCTATCCTCCCTCTTGTATGGTAAGAGTGTATTAACCTTTGACCCCAGTGTTTATTTAGCCACCTGGCTGAATCTCTGCGGCCTCCCTATCCTCCCTCTTGTATGGTAAGAGTGTATTGACCATTGACCCCAGGGTTTATTTAGCCTCCTGGCTGAATCTCTGCGGCCTTCCTATCCTCCCTCTTGTATGGTAAGAGTGTATTGACCATTGACCCCAGGGTTTATTTAGCCACCTAGCTGAATCTCTGCGGCCTCCCTATCCTCCCTCTTGTATGGTAAGAGTGTATTGCCCATTGACTCCAGGATTTATTTAGCCACCTGGCTGAATCTCTGCGGCCTCCCTATCCTCCCTCTTGTATTGTAGGAGTGTATTGACCATTGCACCCAGGGTTTATTTAGCCTCCTAGCTGAATCTCTGCGGCCTCCCTATCCTCCCTCTTGTATGGTAAGAGTGTATTGACCATTGCACCCAGGGTTTATTTAGCCACCTGGCTGAATCTCTGCGGCCTCCCTATCCTCCCTCTTGTATGGTAAGAGTGTATTGCCCATTGACTCCAGGATTTATTTAGCCACCTGGCTGAATCTCTGCGGCCTCCCTATCCTCCCTCTTGTATTGTAGGAGTGTATTGACCATTGCACCCAGGGTTTATTTAGCCTCCTGGCTGAATCTCTGCGGCCTCCCTATCCTCCCTCTTGTATGGTAGGAGTGTATTGATCATTGCACCCAGGGTTTATTTAGCCAGCTGGCTGAATCTCTGCGGCCTCCCTATCCTCCCTCTTGTATGATAAGAGTGTATTGACCATTGCACCCAGGGTTTATTTAGCCTCCTGGCTGAATCTCTGCGGCCTCCCTATCCTCCCTCTTGTATGGTAGGAGTGTATTGATCATTGCACCCAGGGTTTATTTAGCCATCTGGCTGAATCTCTTTGGCCTCCCTATCCTCCCTCTTGTATGGTAAGAGTGTATTGACCATTGCACCCAGGGTTTATTTAGCCTCCTGGCTGAATCTCTGCGGCCTCCCTATCCTCCCTCTTGTATGGTAGGAGTGTATTGATCATTGCACCCAGGGTTTATTTAGCCATCTGGCTGAATCTCTGCGGCCTCCCTATCCTCCCTCTTGTATGGTAGGAGTGTATTGACCATTGCACCCAGGGTTTATTTAGCCACCTGACTGAATCTCTGCGGCCTCCCTATCCTCCCTCTTGTATGGTAGGGGTGTATTGACCTTTGACCCCAGGGTTTATTTAGCCTCCTGGCCGAATCTCAGCGGCCTCCCTATCCTCCCTCTTATATGGTAGGAGTGTATTGCCCATTGACCCCAGGGTTTATTTAGCCTCCTAGCTGAATCTCTGCGGCCTCCCTATCCCCCCTCTTGTATGGTAAGAGTGTATTGACCATTGCACCAGGGTTTATTTAGCCACCTAGCTGAATCTCTGCGTCCACCCTATCCTCCCTCTTGTATTGTAGGAGTGTATTGACTTTTGACCCCAGGGTTTATTTAGCCATCTAGCTGAATCTCTGCGGCCTCCCTATCCTCCCTCTTGTATGGTAGGAGTGTATTGACCATTGCACCCAGGGTTTATTTAGCCACCTGGCTGAATCTCTGCGGCCTCCCTATCCTCCCTCTTGTATGGTAAGAGTGTATTAACCTTTGACCCCAGAGTTTATTTAGCCACCTGGCTGAATCTCTGCAGCCTCCCTATCCTCCCTCTTGTATGGTAGGAGTGTATTGACCATTGCACCCAGGGTTTATTTAGCCTCCTAGCTGAATCTCTGCGGCCTCCCTATCCTCCCTCTTGTATGGTAAGAGTGTATTGACCATTGCACCCAGGGTTTATTTGGCCACCTAGCTGAATCTCTGCGGCCTCCCTATCCTCCCTCTTGTATGGTAAGAGTGTATTGACCATTGACCCCAGTGTTTATTTAGCCACCTGGCTGAATCTCTGCGGCCTCCCTATCCTCCCTCTTGTATGGTAATCGTGTATTGACCATTGCACCCAGGGTTTATTTAGCCACCTGGCTGAATCTCTGCGGCCTCCCTATCCTCCCTCTTGTATGGTAAGAGTGTATTGACCATTGCACCCAGGGTTTATTTTGCCACCTAGCTGAATCTCTGCGGCCTCCCTATCCTCCCTCTTGTATGGTGAGGGTGTATTGACCATTGACCCCAGGGTTTATTTAGCCTCCTGGCTAAATCTCTGCGGCCTCCCTAACCTCCCTCTTGTATGGTAGGAGTGTATTGACCATTGACCCCAGGGTTTATTTAGCCACCTGGCTGAATCTCTGCGGCCTCCCTATCCTCCCTCTTGTATGGTGAGAATGTATTGACCATTGCACCCAGGGTTTATTTAGCCTCCTGGCTGAATCTCAGCGGCCTCCCTATCCTCTCTCTTATATGGTAGGAGTGTATTGCCCATTGACCCCAGGGTTTATTTAGCCTCCTAGCTGAATCTCTGCGGCCTCCCTATCCTCCCTCTTGTATGGTAAGAGTGTATTGACCATTGCACCCAGGGTTTATTTTGCCACCTAGCTGAATCTCTGCGGCCTCCCTATCCTCCCTCTTGTATGGTGAGGGTGTATTGACCATTGACCCCAGGGTTTATTTAGCCTCCTGGCTAAATCTCTGCGGCCTCCCTAACCTCCCTCTTGTATGGTAAGAGTGTATTGACCATTGCACCCAGGGTTTATTTAGCCACCTGGCTGAATCTCTGCGGCCTCCCTATCCTCCCTCTTGTATGGTAAGAGTGTATTGCCCATTGACTCCAGGATTTATTTAGCCACCTGGCTGAATCTCTGCGGCCTCCCTATCCTCCCTTTTGTATGATAAGAGTGTATTGACCATTGACCCCAGGGTTTATTTAGCCACCTGGCTGAATCTCTGCGGCCTCCCTATCCTCCCTCTTGTATGGTAAGAGTGTATTGACCATTGCACCCAGGGTTTATTTAGCCACCTGGCTGAATCTCTGCGGCCTCCCTATCCTCCCTCTTGTATGGTAGGGGTGTATTGACCTTTGACCCCAGGGTTTATTTAGCCTCCTGGCCGAATCTCAGCGGCCTCCCTATCCTCCCTCTTATATGGTAGGAGTGTATTGCCCATTGACCCCAGGGTTTATTTAGCCTCCTAGCTGAATCTCTGCGGCCTCCCTATCCCCCCTCTAGTATGGTAAGAGTGTATTGACCATTGCACCCAGGGTTTATTTAGCCACCTAGCTGAATCTCTGCGGCCTCCCTATCCCCCCTCTTGTATGATAAGAGTGTATTGACCATTGCACCCAGGGTTTATTTAGCCACCTGGCTGAATCTCTGTGACCTCCCTATCCTCCCTCTTGTATGGTAGGAGTGTATTGACCATTGACCCCAGGGTTTATTTAGCCACCTGGCTGAATCTCTGCGGCCTCCCTATCCTCCCTCTTGTATGGTAAGAGTGTATTGACCATTGCACCCAGGGTTTATTTAGCCACCTGACTGAATCTCTGCGGCCTCCCTATCCTCCCTCTTGTATGGTAGGGGTGTATTGACCTTTGACCCCAGGGTTTATTTAGCCTCCTGGCCGAATCTCAGCGGCCTCCCTATCCTCCCTCTTATATGGTAGGAGTGTATTGCCCATTGACCCCAGGGTTTATTTAGCCTCCTAGCTGAATCTCTGCGGCCTCCCTATCCCCCCTCTAGTATGGTAAGAGTGTATTGACCATTGCACCAGGGTTTATTTAGCCACCTAGCTGAATCTCTGCGTCCACCCTATCCTCCCTCTTGTATGGTAAGAGTGTATTAACCTTTGACCCCAGAGTTTATTTAGCCACCTGGCTGAATCTCTGCGGCCTCCCTATCCTCCCTCTTGTATTGTAGGAGTGTATTGACTTTTGACCCCAGGGTTTATTTAGCCACCTGGCTGAATCTCTGCGGCCTCCCTATCCTCCCTCTTGTATGGTAGGAGTGTATTGACCATTGCACCCAGGGTTTATTTAGCCACCTGGCTGAATCTCTGCGGCCTCCCTATCCTCCCTCTTGTATGGTAAGAGTGTATTAACCTTTGACCCCAGAGTTTATTTAGCCACCTGGCTGAATCTCTGCAGCCTCCCTATCCTCCCTCTTGTATTGTAGGAGTGTATTGACTTTTGACCCCAGGGTTTATTTAGCCATCTAGCTGAATCTCTGCGGCCTCCCTATCCTCCCTCTTGTATGGTAGGAGTGTATTGACCATTGCACCCAGGGTTTATTTAGTCACCTGGCTGAATCTCTGCGGCCTCCCTATCCTCCCTCTTGTATGGTAAGAGTGTATTAACCTTTGACCCCAGAGTTTATTTAGCCACCTGGCTGAATCTCTGCAGCCTCCCTATCCTCCCTCTTGTATTGTAGGAGTGTATTGACTTTTGACCCCAGGGTTTATTTAGCCTCCTAGCTGAATCTCAGCGGCCTCCCTATCCTCCCTCTTGTATGGTAAGAGTGTATTGACCATTGCACCCAGGGTTTATTTGGCCACCTAGCTGAATCTCTGCGGCCTCCCTATCCTCCCTCTTGTATGGTAAGAGTGTATTGACCATTGACCCCAGTGTTTATTTAGCCACCTGGCTGAATCTCTGCGGCCTCCCTATCCTCCCTCTTGTATGGTAATCGTGTATTGACCATTGCACCCAGGGTTTATTTAGCCACCTGGCTGAATCTCTGCGGCCTCCCTATCCTCCCTCTTGTATGGTAAGAGTGTATTGACCATTGCACCCAGGGTTTATTTTGCCACCTAGCTGAATCTCTGCGGCCTCCCTATCCTCCCTCTTGTATGGTGAGGGTGTATTGACCATTGACCCCAGGGTTTATTTAGCCTCCTGGCTAAATCTCTGCGGCCTCCCTAACCTCCCTCTTGTATGGTAGGAGTGTATTGACCATTGACCCCAGGGTTTATTTAGCCACCTGGCTGAATCTCTGCGGCCTCCCTATCCTCCCTCTTGTATGGTAAGAGTGTATTGACCATTGCACCCAGGGTTTATTTAGCCACCTGGCTGAATCTCTGCGGCCTCCCTATCCTCCCTCTTGTATGGTGAGAATGTATTGACCATTGCACCCAGGGTTTATTTAGCCTCCTGGCTGAATCTCAGCGGCCTCCCTATCCTCTCTCTTATATGGTAGGAGTGTATTGCCCATTGACCCCAGGGTTTATTTAGCCTCCTAGCTGAATCTCTGCGGCCTCCCTATCCTCCCTCTTGTATGGTAAGAGTGTATTGACCATTGCACCCAGGGTTTATTTAGCCACCTGGCTGAATCTCTGCGGCCTCCCTATCCTCCCTTTTGTATGATAAGAGTGTATTGACCATTGACCCCAGGGTTTATTTAGCCACCTGGCTGAATCTCTGCGGCCTCCCTATCCTCCCTCTTGTATGGTAAGAGTGTATTGACCATTGCACCCAGGGTTTATTTAGCCACCTAGCTGAATCTCTGCGGCCTCCCTATCCTCCCTCTTGTATGGTAGGAGTGTGTTGACCATTGCACCCAGGGTTTATTTAGCCACCTGGCTGAATCTCTGTGACCTCCCTATCCTCCCTCTTGTATGGTAGGAGTGTATTGACCATTGACCCCAGGGTTTATTTAGCCACCTGGCTGAATCTCTGCGGCCTCCCTATCCTCCCTCTTGTATGGTAGGAGTGTATTGACCATTGCACTCAGGGTTTATTTAGCCTCCTGGCTGAATCTCTGCAGCCTCCCTAACCTCCCTCTTCTATGGTAAGAGTGTATTGACCATTGCACCTAGGGTTTATTTAGCCTCCTGGCTGAATCTCTGCGGCCTCCCTATCCTCCCTCTTGTATGATAAGAGTGTATTGACCATTGCACCCAGGGTTTATTTAGCCACCTAGCTGAATCTCTGCGGCCTCCCTATCCTCCCTCTTGTATGGTAGGAGTGTATTGATCATTGCACCCAGGGTTTATTTAGCCACCTAGCTGAATCTCTGCGGCCTCCCTATCCTCCCTCTTGTATGGTAAGAGTGTATTGACCATTGCACCCAGGGTTTATTTAGCCATCTGGCTGTATCTCTGCGGCCTCCCTAACCTCCCTCTTGTATGGTAGGAGTGTATTGACCATTGCACCCAGGGTTTATTTAGCCACCTAGCTGAATCTCTGCGGCCTCCCTATCCTCCCTCTTGTATGGTAAGAGTGTATTGACCATTGCACCCAGGGTTTATTTAGCCTCCTGGCTGAATCTCTGCGGCCTCCCTATCCTGCCTCTTGTATGGTAGGAGTGTATTGACCATTGAACCCAGTGTTTATTTAGCCACCTGGCTGAATCTCTGCGGCCTCCCATTCCTCCCTCTTGTATGGTAGGAGTGTATTGACCATTGCACCCAGGGTTTATTTTGCCACCTAGCTGAATCTCTGCGGCCTCCCTAACCTCCCTCTTGTATGGTAGGAGTATATTAACCATTGACCCCAGGGGTTATTTAGCCTACTGGCTAAATCTCTGCGGCCTCCCTATCCTCCCTCTTGTATGGTAAGCGTGTATTGACCATTGCACCCAGGGTTTATTTAGCCCCCTGGCTGAATCTCTGCGGCCTCCCTATCCTCCCTCTTGTATGGTAAGAGTGTATTGACCATTGCACCCAGGGTTTATTTTGCCACCTAGCTGAATCTCTGCGGCCTCCCTATCCTCCCTCTTGTATGGTGAGAGTGTATTGACCATTGACCCCAGGGTTTATTTAGCCTCCTGGCTAAATCTCTGCGGCCTCCCTATCCTCCCTCTTGTATGGTAGGAGTGTATTGACCATTGCACCCAGGGTTTCTTTAGCCTCCTGGCTGAATCTCTGCAGCCTCCCTAACCTCCCTCTTCTATGGTAAGAGTGTATTGACCATTGCACCTAGGGTTTATTTAGCCTCCTGGCTGAATCTCTGCGGCCTCCCTATCCTCCCTCTTGTATGGTAGGAGTGTATTGATCATTGCACCCAGGGTTTATTTAGCCACCTGGCTGAATCTCTGTGACCTCCCTATCCTCCCTCTTGTATGGTAGGAGTGTATTGACCATTGACCCCAGGGTTTATTTAGCCACCTGGCTGAATCTCTGCGGCCTCCCTATGTTCCCTCTTGTATGGTAGGAGTGTATTGACCATTGACCCCAGGGTTTATTTGGCCACCTGACTGTATCTCTGCGGCCTCCCTAACCTCCCTCTTGTATGGTAGGAGTGTATTGACCATTGCACCCAGGGTTTATTTAGCCTCCTAGCTGAATCTCTGCGGCCTCCCTATCCTCCCTCTTGTATGGTAGGAGTGTATTGACCATTGCACCCAGGGTTTATTTAGCCTCCTAGCTAAATCTCTGCGGCCTCCCTATCCTCCCTCTTGTATGGTAAGAGTGTATTGACCATTGCACCCAGGGTTTATTTGGCCACCTGGCTGAATCTCTGCGGCCTCCCTATCCTCCCTCTTGTATGGTAAGAGTGTATTGACCATTGACCCCAGTGTTTATTTAGCCACCTGGCTGAATCTCTGCGGCCTCCCTATCCTCCCTCTTGTATGGTAAGAGTGTATTGACCATTGCACCCAGGGTTTATTTAGCCACCTGGCTGAATCTCTGCGGCCTCCCATTCCTCCCTCTTGTATGGTAGGAGTGTATTGACCATTGCACCCAGGGTTTATTTAGCCACCTAGCTGAATCTCTGCAGCCTCCCTATCCTCCCTCTTGTATGGTAGGAGTGTATTGACCATTGCACCCAGGGTTTATTTGGCCACCTGGCTGAATCTCTGCGGCCTCCCTATCCTCCCTCTTGTATGGTAAGAGTGTATTGACCATTGACCCCAGTGTTTATTTAGCCACCTGGCTGAATCTCTGCGGCCTCCCTATCCTCCCTCTTGTATGGTAAGAGTGTATTGACCATTGCACCCAGGGTTTATTTAGCCACCTGACTGAATCTCTGCGGCCTCCCTATCCTCCCTCTTGTATGGTAGGAGTGTATTGACCATTGCACCCAGGGTTTATTTAGCCACCTGACTGAATCTCTGCGGCCTCCCTATCCTCCCTCTTGTATGGTAAGAGTGTATTGACCATTGCACCCAGGGTTTATTTAGCCACCTAGCTGAATCTCTGCGGCCTCCCTATCCTCCCTCTTGTATGGTAGGAGTGTATTGACCATTGACCCCAGGGTTTATTTAGCCACCTGGCTGAATCTCTGCGGCCTCCCTATCCTCCCTCTTGTATGGTAAGAGTGTATTGACCATTGCACCCAGGGTTTATTTAGCCACCTGACTGAATCTCTGCGGCCTCCCTATCCTCCCTCTTATATGGTAGGAGTGTATTGCCCATTGACCCCAGGGTTTATTTAGCCTCCTAGCTGAATCTGTGCGGCCTCCCTATCCTCCCTCTTGTATGGTAAGAGTGTATTGACCATTGCACCAGGGTTTATTTAGCCACCTGGCTGAATCTCTGCGTCCACCCTATCCTCCCTCTTGTATGGTAGGAGTGTATTAACCTTTGACCCCAGAGTTTATTTAGCCACCTGGCTGAATCTCTGCAGCCTCCCTATCCTCCCTCTTGTATTGTAGGAGTGTATTAACCTTTGACCCCAGAGTTTATTTAGCCATCTAGCTGAATCTCTGCGGCCTCCCTATCCTCCGTCTTGTATGATAAGAGTGTATTGACCATTGTACTCAGGGTTTATTTAGCCACCTAGCTGAATCTCTGCGGCCTCCCTAACCTCCCTCTTGTATGGTAAGCGTGTATTGACCATTGCAACCAGGGTTTATTTAGCCTCCTGGCTGAATCTCAGCGGCCTCCCTATCCTCCCTCTTGTATGGTAGGAGTGTATTGACCATTGCACCCAGGGTTTATTCAGCCTCCTAGCTGAATCTCTGCGGCCTCCCTATCCTCCCTCTTGTATGGTAAGAGTGTATTGAACTTTGACACCAGGGTTTATTTAGCCACCTGGCTGAATCTCTGCGTCCACCCTATCCTCCCTCTTGTATGGTAAGAGTGTATTAACCTTTGACCCCAGAGTTTATTTAGCCACCTGGCTGAATCTCTGCAGCCTCCCTATCCTCCCTCTTGTATTGCAGGAGTGTATTGACTTTTGACCCCAGGGTTTATTTAGCCACCTGGCTGAATCTCTGCGTCCACCCTATCCTCCCTCTTGTATGGTAAGAGTGTATTAACCTTTGACCCCAGAGTTTATTTAGCCACCTGGCTGAATCTCTGCGGCCTCCCTATCCTCCGTCTTGTATGGTAGGAGTGTATTGACCATTGCACCCAATGTTTATTTAGCCCCCTGGCTGAATCTCTGCGGCCTCCCTATCCTCCCTCTTGTATGGTGAGAGTGTATTGACCATTGTACTCAGGGTTTCTTTAGCCTCCTGGTTGAATCTCAGCGGCCTCCCTATCCTCCCTCTTGTATGGTAGGAGTGTATTGACCTTTGACTCCAGGGTTTATTTAGCCAGCTAGCTGAATCTCTGCGGCCTCCCTATCCTCCCTCTTGTATGGTAGGAGTGTATTGACCATTGCCCCCAGGGTTTATTTAGCCACCTAGCTGAATCTCAGCGGCCTCCCTATCCTCCCTTTTGTATGGTAAGAGTGTATTGACCATTGCACCCAGGGTTATTTAGCCTCCTAGCAGAATCTCTGCGGCCTTCCTATCCTCCCTCTTGTATGGTAAGAGTGTATTGACCATTGACCCCAGGGTTTATTTAGCCACCTGGCTGAATCTCTGCGGCCTCCCTATCCTCCCTCTTGTATGGTAGGAGTGTATTGACCATTGCACCCAGGGTTTATTTAGCCACCTAGCTGAATCTCTGCAGCCTCCCTATCCTCCCTCTTGTATGGTAAGAGTGTATTGACCATTGCACCCAGGGTTTATTTAGCCTCCTGGCTGAATCTCTGCGGCCTCCCTATCCTCCCTCTTGTATGGTAAGAGTGTATTGACCATTGCACCCAGGGTTTATTTAGCCATCCGGCTGAATCTGTTTGGCCTCCCTATCCTCCCTCTTGTATGGTAAGAGTGTATTGACCATTGACCCCAGGGTTTATTTAGCCACCTGGCTGAATCTCTGCGGCCTCCCTATCCTCCCTCTTGTATGGTAGGAGTGTATTGACCATTGCACCCAGGGTTTATTTAGCCTCCTAGCTGAATCTCTGCGGCCTCCCTATCCTCCCTCTTGTATGGTAGGAGTGTATTGACCATTGCACCCAGGGTTTATTTGGCCACCTAGCTGAATCTCTGCGGCCTCCCTATCCTCCCTCTTGTATGGTAAGAGTGTATTGACCATTGACCCCAGTGTTTATTTAGCCTCCTGGCTAAATCTCTGCGGCCTCCCTATCCTCCCTCTTGTATGGTGAGAGTGTATTGACCATTGACCCCAGGATTTATTTAGCCGCCTACCTGAATCTCTGCGCCTCCCTAACCTCCCTCTTGTATGGTAGGAGTATATTGAACTTTGACACCAGGGTTTATTTAGCCTCCTGGCTGAATCTCTGCGGCCTCCCTATCCTCCCTCTTGTATGGTAGGAGTGTATTGACCATTGCACCCAGGGTTTATTTAGCCACCTGACTGAATCTCTGCGGCCTCCCTATCCTCCCTCTTGTATGGTAGGAGTGTATTGACCATTGCACCCAGGGTTTATTTAGCCACCTGACTGAATCTCTGCGGCCTCCCTATCCTCCCTCTTGTATGGTAAGAGTGTATTGACCATTGCACCCAGGGTTTATTTAGCCACCTAGCTGAATCTCTGCGGCCTCCCTATCCTCCCTCTTGTATGGTAGGAGTGTATTGACCATTGACCCCAGGGTTTATTTAGCCACCTGGCTGAATCTCTGCGGCCTCCCTATCCTCCCTCTTGTATGGTAAGAGTGTATTGACCATTGCACCCAGGGTTTATTTAGCCACCTGACTGAATCTCTGCGGCCTCCCTATCCTCCCTCTTGTATGGTAGGAGTGTATTGACCTTTGATCCCAGGGTTTATTTAGCCTCCTGGCTGAATCTCAGCGGCCTCCCTATCCTCCCTCTTATATGGTAGGAGTGTATTGCCCATTGACCCCAGGGTTTATTTAGCCTCCTAGCTGAATCTGTGCGGCCTCCCTATCCTCCCTCTTGTATGGTAAGAGTGTATTGACCATTGCACCAGGGTTTATTTAGCCTCCTGGCTGAATCTCTGCGGCCTCCCTATCCTCCCTCTTGTATGGTAGGAGTGTATTAACCTTTGACCCCAGAGTTTATTTAGCCACCTGGCTGAATCTCTGCAGCCTCCCTATCCTCCCTCTTGTATTGTAGGAGTGTATTGACTTTTGACCCCAGGGTTTATTTAGCCATCTAGCTGAATCTCTGCGGCCTCCCTATCCTCCGTCTTGTATGGTAGGAGTGTATTGACCATTGCACCCAATGTTTATTTAGCCCCCTGGCTGAATCTCTGCGGCCTCCCTATCCTCCCTCTTGTATGATAAGAGTGTATTGACCATTGTACTCAGGGTTTATTTAGCCCCCTGGCTGAATCTCAGCGGCCTCCCTATCCTCCCTCTTGTATGGTAGGAGTGTATTGACCATTGCACCCAGGGTTTATTTAGCCTCCTGGCTGAATCTCAGCGGCCTCCCTATCCTCCCTCTTGTATGGTAGGAGTGTATTGACCATTGCACCCAGGGTTTATTCAGCCTCCTAGCTGAATCTCTGCGGCCTCCCTATCCTCCCTCTTGTATGGTAAGAGTGTATTGAACTTTGACACCAGGGTTTATTTAGCCACCTAGCTGAATCTCTGCTGCCTCCCTATCCTCCCTCTTGTATTGTAGGAGTGTATTGACTTTTGACCCCAGGGTTTATTTAGCCATCTAGTTGAATCTCTGCGGCCTCCCTATCCTCCCTCTTGTATGGTAAGAGTGTATTGACCATTGACCCCAGTGTTTATTTAGCCTCCTGGCTAAATCTCTGCGGCCTCCCTATCCTCCCTCTTGTATGGTGAGAGTGTATTGACCATTGACCCCAGGATTTATTTAGCCGCCTACCTGAATCTCTGCGCCTCCCTAACCTCCCTCTTGTATGGTAGGAGTATATTGAACTTTGACACCAGGGTTTATTTAGCCTCCTGGCTGAATCTCTGCGGCCTCCCTATCCTCCCTCTTGTATGGTAGGAGTGTATTGACCATTGCACCCAGGGTTTATTTAGCCACCTGACTGAATCTCTGCGGCCTCCCTATCCTCCCTCTTGTATGGTAGGAGTGTATTGACCATTGCACCCAGGGTTTATTTAGCCACCTGACTGAATCTCTGCGGCCTCCCTATCCTCCCTCTTGTATGGTAAGAGTGTATTGACCATTGCACCCAGGGTTTATTTAGCCACCTAGCTGAATCTCTGCGGCCTCCCTATCCTCCCTCTTGTATGGTAGGAGTGTATTGACCATTGACCCCAGGGTTTATTTAGCCACCTGGCTGAATCTCTGCGGCCTCCCTATCCTCCCTCTTGTATGGTAAGAGTGTATTGACCATTGACCCCAGGGTTTATTTAGCCACCTGACTGAATCTCTGCGGCCTCCCTATCCTCCCTCTTGTATGGTAAGAGTGTATTGACCATTGCACCCAGGGTTTATTTAGCCACCTGACTGAATCTCTGCGGCCTCCCTATCCTCCCTCTTGTATGGTAGGAGTGTATTGACCTTTGATCCCAGGGTTTATTTAGCCTCCTGGCTGAATCTCAGCGGCCTCCCTATCCTCCCTCTTATATGGTAGGAGTGTATTGCCCATTGACCCCAGGGTTTATTTAGCCTCCTAGCTGAATCTGTGCGGCCTCCCTATCCTCCCTCTTGTATGGTAAGAGTGTATTGACCATTGCACCAGGGTTTATTTAGCCTCCTGGCTGAATCTCTGCGGCCTCCCTATCCTCCCTCTTGTATGGTAGGAGTGTATTAACCTTTGACCCCAGAGTTTATTTAGCCACCTGGCTGAATCTCTGCGGCCTCCCTATCCTCCCTCTTGTATTGTAGGAGTGTATTGACTTTTGACCCCAGGGTTTATTTAGCCATCTAGCTGAATCTCTGCGGCCTCCCTATCCTCCGTCTTGTATGGTAGGAGTGTATTGACCATTGCACCCAATGTTTATTTAGCCCCCTGGCTGAATCTCTGCGGCCTCCCTATCCTCCCTCTTGTATGATAAGAGTGTATTGACCATTGTACTCAGGGTTTATTTAGCCCCCTGGCTGAATCTCAGCGGCCTCCCTATCCTCCCTCTTGTATGGTAGGAGTGTATTGACCATTGCACCCAGGGTTTATTTAGCCTCCTGGCTGAATCTCAGCGGCCTCCCTATCCTCCCTCTTGTATGGTAGGAGTGTATTGACCATTGCACCCAGGGTTTATTCAGCCTCCTAGCTGAATCTCTGCGGCCTCCCTATCCTCCCTCTTGTATGGTAAGAGTGTATTGAACTTTGACCCCAGGGTTTATTTAGCCATCTAGTTGAATCTCTGCGGCCTCCCTATCCTCCCTCTTGTATGGTAAGAGTGTATTGACCATTGCACCCAGGGTTTATTTAGCCACCTGGCTGAATCTCTGCGGCCTCCCTATCCTCCGTCTTGTATGGTAGGAGTGTATTGACCATTGCACCCAATTTTTATTTAGCCCCCTGGCTGAATCTCTGCGGCCTCCCTATCCTCCCTCTTGTATGATAAGAGTGTATTGACCATTGTACTCAGGGTTTATTTAGCCACCTAGCTGAATCTCTGCGGCCTCCCTAACCTCCCTCTTGTATGGTAAGCGTGTATTGACCATTGCACCCAGGGTTTATTTAGCCTCCTGGTTGAATCTCAGCGGCCTCCCTATCCTCCCTCTTGTATGGTAGGAGTGTATTGACCTTTGACTCCAGGGTTTATTTAGCCAGCTAGCTGAATCTGTTTGGCCTCCCTATCCTCCCTCTTGTATGGTAAGAGTGTATTGACCATTGACCCCAGGGTTTATTTAGCCACCTGGCTGAATCTCTGCGGCCTCCCTATCCTCCCTCTTGTATGGTAGGAGTGTATTGCCCATTGCACCCAGGGTTTATTTAGCCTCCTAGCTGAATCTCTGCGGCCTCCCTATCCTCCCTCTTGTATGGTAGGAGTGTATTGACCATTGCACCCAGGGTTTATTTAGCCTCCTAGCTGAATCTCTGCGGCCTCCCTATCCTCCCTCTTGTATGGTAAGAGTGTATTGACCATTGCACCCAGGGTTTATTTGGCCACCTAGCTGAATCTCTGCGGCCTCCCTATCCTCCCTCTTGTATGGTAGGAGTGTATTGACCATTGACCCCAGTGTTTATTTAGCCACCTGGCTGAATCTCTGCGGCCTCCCTATCCTCCCTCTTGTATGGTAAGAGTGTATTGACCATTGCACCCAGGGTTTATTTTGCCACCTAGCTGAATCTCTGCGGCCTCCCTATCCTCCCTCTTGTATGGTGAGGGTGTATTGACCATTGACCCCAGGGTTTATTTAGCCTCCTGGTTAAATCTCTGCGGCCTCCCTAACCTCCCTCTTGTATGGTAGGAGTGTATTGACCATTGACCCCAGGGTTTATTTAGCCACCTACCTGAATCTCTGCGGCCTCCCTAATCTCCCTCTTGTATGGTAGGAGTGTATTGAACTTTGACACCAGGGTTTATTTAGCCTGGCTGAATCTCTGCGGCCTCCCTATCCTCCCCCTTGTATGGTAAGAATGTATTGACCATTGCACCCAGGGTTTATTTAGCCTCCTGGCTGAATCTCAGCGGCCTCCCTATCCTCCCTCTTGTATGGTGAGAATGTATTGACCATTGCACCCAGGGTTTATTTAGCCTCCTGGCTGAATCTCAGCGGCCTCCCTATCCTCCCTCTTATATGGTAGGAGTGTATTGCCCATTGACCCCAGGGTTTATTTAGCCTCCTAGCTGAATCTCTGCGGCCTCCCTATCCTCCCTCTTGTATGGTAAGAGTGTATTGACCATTGCACCCAGGGTTTATTTAGCCACCTGGCTGAATCTCTGCGGCCTCCCTATCCTCCCTCTTATATGGTAGGAGTGTATTGCCCATTGACCCCAGGGTTTATTTAGCCTCCTAGATGAATCTCTGCGGCCTCCCTAACCTCCCTCTTGTATGGTAAGAGTGTATTGACCATTGCACCCAGGGTTTATTTAGCCACCTGGCTGAATCTCTGCGGCCTCCCTATCCTCCTTCTTGTATGGTAAGAGTGTATTGCCCATTGACTCCAGGATTTATTTAGCCCCCTGGCTGAATCTCAGCGGCCTCCCTATCCTCCCTCTTGTATGGTAAGAGTGTATTGACCATTGACCCCAGGGTTTATTTAGCCACCTGGCTGAATCTCTGCAGCCTCCCTATCCTCCCTCTTGTATGGTAGGAGTGTATTGACCATAGCACCCAGGGTTTATTTAGCCTCCTGGCTGAATCTCAGCGGCCTCCCTATCCTCCCTCTTGTATGGTAGGAGTGTATTGACCATAGCACCCAGGGTTTATTTAGCCTCCTGGCTGAATCTCAGCGGCCTCCCTATCCTCCCTCTTGTATGGTAGTTGTGTATTGACCTTTGACTCCAGGGTTTATTTAGCCACCTGGCTGAATCTCTGCGGCCTCCCTATCCTCCCTCTTGTATGGTAGGAGTGTATTGACCATTGCACCCAGGGTTTATTTAGCCTCCTGGCTGAATCTCTGCGGCCTCCCTATCCTCCCTCTTGTATGGTAGGAGTGTATTGACCATAGCACCCAGGGTTTATTTAGCCTCCTGGCTGAATCTCAGCGGCCTCCCTATCCTCCCTCTTGTATGGTAGTTGTGTATTGACCTTTGACTCCAGGGTTTATTTAGCCACCTGGCTGAATCTCTGCGGCCTCCCTATCCTCCCTCTTGTATGGTAGGAGTGTATTGACCATTGCACCCAGGGTTTATTTAGCCTCCTAGCTGAATCTCTGCGGCCTCCCTATCCTCCCTCTTGTATGGTAAGAGTGTATTGACCATTGACCCCAGGGTTTATTTAGCCACCTGGCTGAATCTCTGCGGCCTCCCTATCCTCCCTCTTGTATGGTAGGAGTGTATTGACCATTGCACCCAGGGTTATTTAGCCTCCTAGCTGAATCTCTGCGGCCTCCCTATCCTCCCTCTTGTATGGTAAGAGTGTATTGACCATTGACCCCAGGGTTTATTTAGCCACCTGGCTGAATCTCTGCGACCTCCCTATCCTCCCTCTTGTATGGTAGGAGTGTATTGACCATTGCACCCAGGGTTTATTTAGCCACCTGGCTGAATTTCTGCGGCCTCCCTATCCTCCCTCTTGTATGGTAGGAGTGTATTGACCATTGCACCCAGGGTTATTTAGCCACCTAGCTGAATCTCTGCGGCCTCCCTATCCTCCCTCTTGTATGGTAAGAGTGTATTGACCATTGACCCCAGGGTTTATTTAGCCTCCTGGCTGAATCTCTGCGGCCTTCCTATCCTCCCTCTTGTATGGTAAGAGTGTATTGACCATTGACCCCAGGGTTTATTTAGCCACCTAGCTGAATCTCTGCGGCCTCCCTATCCTCCCTCTTGTATGGTAAGAGTGTATTGCCCATTGACTCCAGGATTTATTTAGCCACCTGGCTGAATCTCTGCGGCCTCCCTATCCTCCCTCTTGTATTGTAGGAGTGTATTGACCATTGCACCCAGGGTTTATTTAGCCTCCTAGCTGAATCTCTGCGGCCTCCCTATCCTCCCTCTTGTATGGTAAGAGTGTATTGACCATTGCACCCAGGGTTTATTTAGCCACCTGGCTGAATCTCTGCGGCCTCCCTATCCTCCCTCTTGTATGGTAAGAGTGTATTGCCCATTGACTCCAGGATTTATTTAGCCACCTGGCTGAATCTCTGCGGCCTCCCTATCCTCCCTCTTGTATTGTAGGAGTGTATTGACCATTGCACCCAGGGTTTATTTAGCCTCCTGGCTGAATCTCTGCGGCCTCCCTATCCTCCCTCTTGTATGGTAGGAGTGTATTGATCATTGCACCCAGGGTTTATTTAGCCAGCTGGCTGAATCTCTGCGGCCTCCCTATCCTCCCTCTTGTATGATAAGAGTGTATTGACCATTGCACCCAGGGTTTATTTAGCCTCCTGGCTGAATCTCTGCGGCCTCCCTATCCTCCCTCTTGTATGGTAGGAGTGTATTGATCATTGCACCCAGGGTTTATTTAGCCATCTGGCTGAATCTCTTTGGCCTCCCTATCCTCCCTCTTGTATGGTAAGAGTGTATTGACCATTGCACCCAGGGTTTATTTAGCCTCCTGGCTGAATCTCTGCGGCCTCCCTATCCTCCCTCTTGTATGGTAGGAGTGTATTGATCATTGCACCCAGGGTTTATTTAGCCATCTGGCTGAATCTCTGCGGCCTCCCTATCCTCCCTCTTGTATGGTAGGAGTGTATTGACCATTGCACCCAGGGTTTATTTAGCCACCTGACTGAATCTCTGCGGCCTCCCTATCCTCCCTCTTGTATGGTAGGGGTGTATTGACCTTTGACCCCAGGGTTTATTTAGCCTCCTGGCCGAATCTCAGCGGCCTCCCTATCCTCCCTCTTATATGGTAGGAGTGTATTGCCCATTGACCCCAGGGTTTATTTAGCCTCCTAGCTGAATCTCTGCGGCCTCCCTATCCCCCCTCTTGTATGGTAAGAGTGTATTGACCATTGCACCAGGGTTTATTTAGCCACCTAGCTGAATCTCTGCGTCCACCCTATCCTCCCTCTTGTATTGTAGGAGTGTATTGACTTTTGACCCCAGGGTTTATTTAGCCATCTAGCTGAATCTCTGCGGCCTCCCTATCCTCCCTCTTGTATGGTAGGAGTGTATTGACCATTGCACCCAGCGTTTATTTAGCCACCTGGCTGAATCTCTGCGGCCTCCCTATCCTCCCTCTTGTATGGTAAGAGTGTATTAACCTTTGACCCCAGAGTTTATTTAGCCACCTGGCTGAATCTCTGCAGCCTCCCTATCCTCCCTCTTGTATGGTAGGAGTGTATTGACCATTGCACCCAGGGTTTATTTAGCCTCCTAGCTGAATCTCTGCGGCCTCCCTATCCTCCCTCTTGTATGGTAAGAGTGTATTGACCATTGCACCCAGGGTTTATTTGGCCACCTAGCTGAATCTCTGCGGCCTCCCTATCCTCCCTCTTGTATGGTAAGAGTGTATTGACCATTGACCCCAGTGTTTATTTAGCCACCTGGCTGAATCTCTGCGGCCTCCCTATCCTCCCTCTTGTATGGTAATCGTGTATTGACCATTGCACCCAGGGTTTATTTAGCCACCTGGCTGAATCTCTGCGGCCTCCCTATCCTCCCTCTTGTATGGTAAGAGTGTATTGACCATTGCACCCAGGGTTTATTTTGCCACCTAGCTGAATCTCTGCGGCCTCCCTATCCTCCCTCTTGTATGGTGAGGGTGTATTGACCATTGACCCCAGGGTTTATTTAGCCTCCTGGCTAAATCTCTGCGGCCTCCCTAACCTCCCTCTTGTATGGTAGGAGTGTATTGACCATTGACCCCAGGGTTTATTTAGCCACCTGGCTGAATCTCTGCGGCCTCCCTATCCTCCCTCTTGTATGGTGAGAATGTATTGACCATTGCACCCAGGGTTTATTTAGCCTCCTGGCTGAATCTCAGCGGCCTCCCTATCCTCTCTCTTATATGGTAGGAGTGTATTGCCCATTGACCCCAGGGTTTATTTAGCCTCCTAGCTGAATCTCTGCGGCCTCCCTATCCTCCCTCTTGTATGGTAAGAGTGTATTGACCATTGCACCCAGGGTTTATTTTGCCACCTAGCTGAATCTCTGCGGCCTCCCTATCCTCCCTCTTGTATGGTGAGGGTGTATTGACCATTGACCCCAGGGTTTATTTAGCCTCCTGGCTAAATCTCTGCGGCCTCCCTAACCTCCCTCTTGTATGGTAAGAGTGTATTGACCATTGCACCCAGGGTTTATTTAGCCACCTGGCTGAATCTCTGCGGCCTCCCTATCCTCCCTCTTGTATGGTAAGAGTGTATTGCCCATTGACTCCAGGATTTATTTAGCCACCTGGCTGAATCTCTGCGGCCTCCCTATCCTCCCTTTTGTATGATAAGAGTGTATTGACCATTGACCCCAGGGTTTATTTAGCCACCTGGCTGAATCTCTGCGGCCTCCCTATCCTCCCTCTTGTATGGTAAGAGTGTATTGACCATTGCACCCAGGGTTTATTTAGCCACCTGGCTGAATCTCTGCGGCCTCCCTATCCTCCCTCTTGTATGGTAGGGGTGTATTGACCTTTGACCCCAGGGTTTATTTAGCCTCCTGGCCGAATCTCAGCGGCCTCCCTATCCTCCCTCTTATATGGTAGGAGTGTATTGCCCATTGACCCCAGGGTTTATTTAGCCTCCTAGCTGAATCTCTGCGGCCTCCCTATCCCCCCTCTAGTATGGTAAGAGTGTATTGACCATTGCACCCAGGGTTTATTTAGCCACCTAGCTGAATCTCTGCGGCCTCCCTATCCCCCCTCTTGTATGATAAGAGTGTATTGACCATTGCACCCAGGGTTTATTTAGCCACCTGGCTGAATCTCTGTGACCTCCCTATCCTCCCTCTTGTATGGTAGGAGTGTATTGACCATTGACCCCAGGGTTTATTTAGCCACCTGGCTGAATCTCTGCGGCCTCCCTATCCTCCCTCTTGTATGGTAAGAGTGTATTGACCATTGCACCCAGGGTTTATTTAGCCACCTGACTGAATCTCTGCGGCCTCCCTATCCTCCCTCTTGTATGGTAGGGGTGTATTGACCTTTGACCCCAGGGTTTATTTAGCCTCCTGGCCGAATCTCAGCGGCCTCCCTATCCTCCCTCTTATATGGTAGGAGTGTATTGCCCATTGACCCCAGGGTTTATTTAGCCTCCTAGCTGAATCTCTGCGGCCTCCCTATCCCCCCTCTAGTATGGTAAGAGTGTATTGACCATTGCACCAGGGTTTATTTAGCCACCTAGCTGAATCTCTGCGTCCACCCTATCCTCCCTCTTGTATGGTAAGAGTGTATTAACCTTTGACCCCAGAGTTTATTTAGCCACCTGGCTGAATCTCTGCGGCCTCCCTATCCTCCCTCTTGTATTGTAGGAGTGTATTGACTTTTGACCCCAGGGTTTATTTAGCCACCTGGCTGAATCTCTGCGGCCTCCCTATCCTCCCTCTTGTATGGTAGGAGTGTATTGACCATTGCACCCAGGGTTTATTTAGCCACCTGGCTGAATCTCTGCGGCCTCCCTATCCTCCCTCTTGTATGGTAGGAGTGTATTAACCTTTGACCCCAGAGTTTATTTAGCCACCTGGCTGAATCTCTGCAGCCTCCCTATCCTCCCTCTTGTATTGTAGGAGTGTATTGACTTTTGACCCCAGGGTTTATTTAGCCACCTAGCTGAATCTCTGCGGCCTCCCTATCCTCCCTCTTGTATGGTAGGAGTGTATTGACCATTGCACCCAGGGTTTATTTAGCCACCTGGCTGAATCTCTGCGGCCTCCCTATCCTCCCTCTTGTATGGTAAGAGTGTATTAACCTTTGACCCCAGAGTTTATTTAGCCACCTGGCTGAATCTCTGCAGCCTCCCTATCCTCCCTCTTGTATTGTAGGAGTGTATTGACTTTTGACCCCAGGGTTTATTTAGCCTCCTAGCTGAATCTCAGCGGCCTCCCTATCCTCCCTCTTGTATGGTAAGAGTGTATTGACCATTGCACCCAGGGTTTATTTGGCCACCTAGCTGAATCTCTGCGGCCTCCCTATCCTCCCTCTTGTATGGTAAGAGTGTATTGACCATTGACCCCAGTGTTTATTTAGCCACCTGGCTGAATCTCTGCGGCCTCCCTATCCTCCCTCTTGTATGGTAAGAGTGTATTGACCATTGACCCCAGGGTTTATTTAGCCTCCTGGCTGAATCTCTGCGGCCTTCCTATCCTCCCTCTTGTATGGTAAGAGTGTATTGACCATTGACCCCAGGGTTTATTTAGCCACCTAGCTGAATCTCTGCGGCCTCCCTATCCTCCCTCTTGTATGGTAAGAGTGTATTGCCCATTGACTCCAGGATTTATTTAGCCACCTGGCTGAATCTCTGCGGCCTCCCTATCCTCCCTCTTGTATTGTAGGAGTGTATTGACCATTGCACCCAGGGTTTATTTAGCCTCCTAGCTGAATCTCTGCGGCCTCCCTATCCTCCCTCTTGTATGGTAAGAGTGTATTGACCATTGCACCCAGGGTTTATTTAGCCACCTGGCTGAATCTCTGCGGCCTCCCTATCCTCCCTCTTGTATGGTAAGAGTGTATTGCCCATTGACTCCAGGATTTATTTAGCCACCTGGCTGAATCTCTGCGGCCTCCCTATCCTCCCTCTTGTATTGTAGGAGTGTATTGACCATTGCACCCAGGGTTTATTTAGCCTCCTGGCTGAATCTCTGCGGCCTCCCTATCCTCCCTCTTGTATGGTAGGAGTGTATTGATCATTGCACCCAGGGTTTATTTAGCCAGCTGGCTGAATCTCTGCGGCCTCCCTATCCTCCCTCTTGTATGATAAGAGTGTATTGACCATTGCACCCAGGGTTTATTTAGCCTCCTGGCTGAATCTCTGCGGCCTCCCTATCCTCCCTCTTGTATGGTAGGAGTGTATTGATCATTGCACCCAGGGTTTATTTAGCCATCTGGCTGAATCTCTTTGGCCTCCCTATCCTCCCTCTTGTATGGTAGGAGTGTATTGATCATTGCACCCAGGGTTTATTTAGCCTCCTGGCTGAATCTCTGCGGCCTCCCTATCCTCCCTCTTGTATGGTAGGAGTGTATTGATCATTGCACCCAGGGTTTATTTAGCCATCTGGCTGAATCTCTGCGGCCTCCCTATCCTCCCTCTTGTATGGTAGGAGTGTATTGATCATTGCACCCAGGGTTTATTTAGCCATCTGGCTGAATCTCTGCGGCCTCCCTATCCTCCCTCTTGTATGGTAGGAGTGTATTGACCATTGCACCCAGGGTTTATTTAGCCACCTGACTGAATCTCTGCGGCCTCCCTATCCTCCCTCTTGTATGGTAGGGGTGTATTGACCTTTGACCCCAGGGTTTATTTAGCCTCCTGGCCGAATCTCAGCGGCCTCCCTATCCTCCCTCTTGTATGGTAGGAGTGTATTGCCCATTGACCCCAGGGTTTATTTAGCCTCCTGGCCGAATCTCTGCGGCCTCCCTATCCTCCCTCTTATATGGTAGGAGTGTATTGCCCATTGACCCCAGGGTTTATTTAGCCTCCTAGCTGAATCTCTGCGGCCTCCCTATCCCCCCTCTTGTATGGTAAGAGTGTATTGACCATTGCACCAGGGTTTATTTAGCCACCTAGCTGAATCTCTGCGTCCACCCTATCCTCCCTCTTGTATTGTAGGAGTGTATTGACTTTTGACCCCAGGGTTTATTTAGCCATCTAGCTGAATCTCTGCGGCCTCCCTATCCTCCCTCTTGTATGGTAGGAGTGTATTGACCATTGCACCCAGGGTTTATTTAGCCACCTGGCTGAATCTCTGCGGCCTCCCTATCCTCCCTCTTGTATGGTAAGAGTGTATTAACCTTTGACCCCAGAGTTTATTTAGCCACCTGGCTGAATCTCTGCAGCCTCCCTATCCTCCCTCTTGTATGGTAGGAGTGTATTGACCATTGCACCCAGGGTTTATTTAGCCTCCTAGCTGAATCTCTGCGGCCTCCCTATCCTCCCTCTTGTATGGTAAGAGTGTATTGACCATTGCACCCAGGGTTTATTTGGCCACCTAGCTGAATCTCTGCGGCCTCCCTATCCTCCCTCTTGTATGGTAAGAGTGTATTGACCATTGACCCCAGTGTTTATTTAGCCACCTGGCTGAATCTCTGCGGCCTCCCTATCCTCCCTCTTGTATGGTAATCGTGTATTGACCATTGCACCCAGGGTTTATTTAGCCACCTGGCTGAATCTCTGCGGCCTCCCTATCCTCCCTCTTGTATGGTAAGAGTGTATTGACCATTGCACCCAGGGTTTATTTTGCCACCTAGCTGAATCTCTGCGGCCTCCCTATCCTCCCTCTTGTATGGTGAGGGTGTATTGACCATTGACCCCAGGGTTTATTTAGCCTCCTGGCTAAATCTCTGCGGCCTCCCTAACCTCCCTCTTGTATGGTAGGAGTGTATTGACCATTGACCCCAGGGTTTATTTAGCCACCTGGCTGAATCTCTGCGGCCTCCCTATCCTCCCTCTTGTATGGTGAGAATGTATTGACCATTGCACCCAGGGTTTATTTAGCCTCCTGGCTGAATCTCAGCGGCCTCCCTATCCTCTCTCTTATATGGTAGGAGTGTATTGCCCATTGACCCCAGGGTTTATTTAGCCTCCTAGCTGAATCTCTGCGGCCTCCCTATCCTCCCTCTTGTATGGTAAGAGTGTATTGACCATTGCACCCAGGGTTTATTTTGCCACCTAGCTGAATCTCTGCGGCCTCCCTATCCTCCCTCTTGTATGGTGAGGGTGTATTGACCATTGACCCCAGGGTTTATTTAGCCTCCTGGCTAAATCTCTGCGGCCTCCCTAACCTCCCTCTTGTATGGTAAGAGTGTATTGACCATTGCACCCAGGGTTTATTTAGCCACCTGGCTGAATCTCTGCGGCCTCCCTATCCTCCCTCTTGTATGGTAAGAGTGTATTGCCCATTGACTCCAGGATTTATTTAGCCACCTGGCTGAATCTCTGCGGCCTCCCTATCCTCCCTTTTGTATGATAAGAGTGTATTGACCATTGACCCCAGGGTTTATTTAGCCACCTGGCTGAATCTCTGCGGCCTCCCTATCCTCCCTCTTGTATGGTAAGAGTGTATTGACCATTGCACCCAGGGTTTATTTAGCCACCTGGCTGAATCTCTGCGGCCTCCCTATCCTCCCTCTTGTATGGTAGGGGTGTATTGACCTTTGACCCCAGGGTTTATTTAGCCTCCTGGCCGAATCTCAGCGGCCTCCCTATCCTCCCTCTTATATGGTAGGAGTGTATTGCCCATTGACCCCAGGGTTTATTTAGCCTCCTAGCTGAATCTCTGCGGCCTCCCTATCCCCCCTCTAGTATGGTAAGAGTGTATTGACCATTGCACCCAGGGTTTATTTAGCCACCTAGCTGAATCTCTGCGGCCTCCCTATCCCCCCTCTTGTATGATAAGAGTGTATTGACCATTGCACCCAGGGTTTATTTAGCCACCTGGCTGAATCTCTGTGACCTCCCTATCCTCCCTCTTGTATGGTAGGAGTGTATTGACCATTGACCCCAGGGTTTATTTAGCCACCTGGCTGAATCTCTGCGGCCTCCCTATCCTCCCTCTTGTATGGTAAGAGTGTATTGACCATTGCACCCAGGGTTTATTTAGCCACCTGACTGAATCTCTGCGGCCTCCCTATCCTCCCTCTTGTATGGTAGGGGTGTATTGACCTTTGACCCCAGGGTTTATTTAGCCTCCTGGCCGAATCTCAGCGGCCTCCCTATCCTCCCTCTTATATGGTAGGAGTGTATTGCCCATTGACCCCAGGGTTTATTTAGCCTCCTAGCTGAATCTCTGCGGCCTCCCTATCCCCCCTCTAGTATGGTAAGAGTGTATTGACCATTGCACCAGGGTTTATTTAGCCACCTAGCTGAATCTCTGCGTCCACCCTATCCTCCCTCTTGTATGGTAAGAGTGTATTAACCTTTGACCCCAGAGTTTATTTAGCCACCTGGCTGAATCTCTGCGGCCTCCCTATCCTCCCTCTTGTATTGTAGGAGTGTATTGACTTTTGACCCCAGGGTTTATTTAGCCACCTGGCTGAATCTCTGCGGCCTCCCTATCCTCCCTCTTGTATGGTAGGAGTGTATTGACCATTGCACCCAGGGTTTATTTAGCCACCTGGCTGAATCTCTGCGGCCTCCCTATCCTCCCTCTTGTATGGTAAGAGTGTATTAACCTTTGACCCCAGAGTTTATTTAGCCACCTGGCTGAATCTCTGCAGCCTCCCTATCCTCCCGCTTGTATTGTAGGAGTGTATTGACTTTTGACCCCAGGGTTTATTTAGCCATCTAGCTGAATCTCTGCGGCCTCCCTATCCTCCCTCTTGTATGGTAGGAGTGTATTGACCATTGCACCCAGGGTTTATTTAGTCACCTGGCTGAATCTCTGCGGCCTCCCTATCCTCCCTCTTGTATGGTAAGAGTGTATTAACCTTTGACCCCAGAGTTTATTTAGCCACCTGGCTGAATCTCTGCAGCCTCCCTATCCTCCCTCTTGTATTGTAGGAGTGTATTGACTTTTGACCCCAGGGTTTATTTAGCCTCCTAGCTGAATCTCAGCGGCCTCCCTATCCTCCCTCTTGTATGGTAAGAGTGTATTGACCATTGCACCCAGGGTTTATTTGGCCACCTAGCTGAATCTCTGCGGCCTCCCTATCCTCCCTCTTGTATGGTAAGAGTGTATTGACCATTGACCCCAGTGTTTATTTAGCCACCTGGCTGAATCTCTGCGGCCTCCCTATCCTCCCTCTTGTATGGTAATCGTGTATTGACCATTGCACCCAGGGTTTATTTAGCCACCTGGCTGAATCTCTGCGGCCTCCCTATCCTCCCTCTTGTATGGTAAGAGTGTATTGACCATTGCACCCAGGGTTTATTTTGCCACCTAGCTGAATCTCTGCGGCCTCCCTATCCTCCCTCTTGTATGGTGAGGGTGTATTGACCATTGACCCCAGGGTTTATTTAGCCTCCTGGCTAAATCTCTGCGGCCTCCCTAACCTCCCTCTTGTATGGTAGGAGTGTATTGACCATTGACCCCAGGGTTTATTTAGCCACCTGGCTGAATCTCTGCGGCCTCCCTATCCTCCCTCTTGTATGGTAAGAGTGTATTGACCATTGCACCCAGGGTTTATTTAGCCACCTGGCTGAATCTCTGCGGCCTCCCTATCCTCCCTCTTGTATGGTGAGAATGTATTGACCATTGCACCCAGGGTTTATTTAGCCTCCTGGCTGAATCTCAGCGGCCTCCCTATCCTCTCTCTTATATGGTAGGAGTGTATTGCCCATTGACCCCAGGGTTTATTTAGCCTCCTAGCTGAATCTCTGCGGCCTCCCTATCCTCCCTCTTGTATGGTAAGAGTGTATTGACCATTGCACCCAGGGTTTATTTAGCCACCTGGCTGAATCTCTGCGGCCTCCCTATCCTCCCTTTTGTATGATAAGAGTGTATTGACCATTGACCCCAGGGTTTATTTAGCCACCTGGCTGAATCTCTGCGGCCTCCCTATCCTCCCTCTTGTATGGTAAGAGTGTATTGACCATTGCACCCAGGGTTTATTTAGCCACCTAGCTGAATCTCTGCGGCCTCCCTATCCTCCCTCTTGTATGGTAGGAGTGTGTTGACCATTGCACCCAGGGTTTATTTAGCCACCTGGCTGAATCTCTGTGACCTCCCTATCCTCCCTCTTGTATGGTAGGAGTGTATTGACCATTGACCCCAGGGTTTATTTAGCCACCTGGCTGAATCTCTGCGGCCTCCCTATCCTCCCTCTTGTATGGTAGGAGTGTATTGACCATTGCACTCAGGGTTTATTTAGCCTCCTGGCTGAATCTCTGCAGCCTCCCTAACCTCCCTCTTCTATGGTAAGAGTGTATTGACCATTGCACCTAGGGTTTATTTAGCCTCCTGGCTGAATCTCTGCGGCCTCCCTATCCTCCCTCTTGTATGATAAGAGTGTATTGACCATTGCACCCAGGGTTTATTTAGCCACCTAGCTGAATCTCTGCGGCCTCCCTATCCTCCCTCTTGTATGGTAGGAGTGTATTGATCATTGCACCCAGGGTTTATTTAGCCACCTAGCTGAATCTCTGCGGCCTCCCTATCCTCCCTCTTGTATGGTAAGAGTGTATTGACCATTGCACCCAGGGTTTATTTAGCCATCTGGCTGTATCTCTGCGGCCTCCCTAACCTCCCTCTTGTATGGTAGGAGTGTATTGACCATTGCACCCAGGGTTTATTTAGCCACCTAGCTGAATCTCTGCGGCCTCCCTATCCTCCCTCTTGTATGGTAAGAGTGTATTGACCATTGCACCCAGGGTTTATTTAGCCTCCTGGCTGAATCTCTGCGGCCTCCCTATCCTGCCTCTTGTATGGTAGGAGTGTATTGACCATTGAACCCAGTGTTTATTTAGCCACCTGGCTGAATCTCTGCGGCCTCCCATTCCTCCCTCTTGTATGGTAGGAGTGTATTGACCATTGCACCCAGGGTTTATTTTGCCACCTAGCTGAATCTCTGCGGCCTCCCTAACCTCCCTCTTGTATGGTAGGAGTATATTAACCATTGACCCCAGGGGTTATTTAGCCTACTGGCTAAATCTCTGCGGCCTCCCTATCCTCCCTCTTGTATGGTAAGCGTGTATTGACCATTGCACCCAGGGTTTATTTAGCCCCCTGGCTGAATCTCTGCGGCCTCCCTATCCTCCCTCTTGTATGGTAAGAGTGTATTGACCATTGCACCCAGGGTTTATTTTGCCACCTAGCTGAATCTCTGCGGCCTCCCTATCCTCCCTCTTGTATGGTGAGAGTGTATTGACCATTGACCCCAGGGTTTATTTAGCCTCCTGGCTAAATCTCTGCGGCCTCCCTATCCTCCCTCTTGTATGGTAGGAGTGTATTGACCATTGCACCCAGGGTTTCTTTAGCCTCCTGGCTGAATCTCTGCAGCCTCCCTAACCTCCCTCTTCTATGGTAAGAGTGTATTGACCATTGCACCTAGGGTTTATTTAGCCTCCTGGCTGAATCTCTGCGGCCTCCCTATCCTCCCTCTTGTATGGTAGGAGTGTATTGATCATTGCACCCAGGGTTTATTTAGCCACCTGGCTGAATCTCTGTGACCTCCCTATCCTCCCTCTTGTATGGTAGGAGTGTATTGACCATTGACCCCAGGGTTTATTTAGCCACCTGGCTGAATCTCTGCGGCCTCCCTATGTTCCCTCTTGTATGGTAGGAGTGTATTGACCATTGACCCCAGGGTTTATTTGGCCACCTGACTGTATCTCTGCGGCCTCCCTAACCTCCCTCTTGTATGGTAGGAGTGTATTGACCATTGCACCCAGGGTTTATTTAGCCTCCTAGCTGAATCTCTGCGGCCTCCCTATCCTCCCTCTTGTATGGTAGGAGTGTATTGACCATTGCACCCAGGGTTTATTTAGCCTCCTAGCTAAATCTCTGCGGCCTCCCTATCCTCCCTCTTGTATGGTAAGAGTGTATTGACCATTGCACCCAGGGTTTATTTGGCCACCTGGCTGAATCTCTGCGGCCTCCCTATCCTCCCTCTTGTATGGTAAGAGTGTATTGACCATTGACCCCAGTGTTTATTTAGCCACCTGGCTGAATCTCTGCGGCCTCCCTATCCTCCCTCTTGTATGGTAAGAGTGTATTGACCATTGCACCCAGGGTTTATTTAGCCACCTGGCTGAATCTCTGCGGCCTCCCATTCCTCCCTCTTGTATGGTAGGAGTGTATTGACCATTGCACCCAGGGTTTATTTAGCCACCTAGCTGAATCTCTGCAGCCTCCCTATCCTCCCTCTTGTATGGTAGGAGTGTATTGACCATTGCACCCAGGGTTTATTTGGCCACCTGGCTGAATCTCTGCGGCCTCCCTATCCTCCCTCTTGTATGGTAAGAGTGTATTGACCATTGACCCCAGTGTTTATTTAGCCACCTGGCTGAATCTCTGCGGCCTCCCTATCCTCCCTCTTGTATGGTAAGAGTGTATTGACCATTGCACCCAGGGTTTATTTAGCCACCTGACTGAATCTCTGCGGCCTCCCTATCCTCCCTCTTGTATGGTAGGAGTGTATTGACCATTGCACCCAGGGTTTATTTAGCCACCTGACTGAATCTCTGCGGCCTCCCTATCCTCCCTCTTGTATGGTAAGAGTGTATTGACCATTGCACCCAGGGTTTATTTAGCCACCTAGCTGAATCTCTGCGGCCTCCCTATCCTCCCTCTTGTATGGTAGGAGTGTATTGACCATTGACCCCAGGGTTTATTTAGCCACCTGGCTGAATCTCTGCGGCCTCCCTATCCTCCCTCTTGTATGGTAAGAGTGTATTGACCATTGCACCCAGGGTTTATTTAGCCACCTGACTGAATCTCTGCGGCCTCCCTATCCTCCCTCTTATATGGTAGGAGTGTATTGCCCATTGACCCCAGGGTTTATTTAGCCTCCTAGCTGAATCTGTGCGGCCTCCCTATCCTCCCTCTTGTATGGTAAGAGTGTATTGACCATTGCACCAGGGTTTATTTAGCCACCTGGCTGAATCTCTGCGTCCACCCTATCCTCCCTCTTGTATGGTAGGAGTGTATTAACCTTTGACCCCAGAGTTTATTTAGCCACCTGGCTGAATCTCTGCAGCCTCCCTATCCTCCCTCTTGTATTGTAGGAGTGTATTAACCTTTGACCCCAGAGTTTATTTAGCCATCTAGCTGAATCTCTGCGGCCTCCCTATCCTCCGTCTTGTATGATAAGAGTGTATTGACCATTGTACTCAGGGTTTATTTAGCCACCTAGCTGAATCTCTGCGGCCTCCCTAACCTCCCTCTTGTATGGTAAGCGTGTATTGACCATTGCAACCAGGGTTTATTTAGCCTCCTGGCTGAATCTCAGCGGCCTCCCTATCCTCCCTCTTGTATGGTAGGAGTGTATTGACCATTGCACCCAGGGTTTATTCAGCCTCCTAGCTGAATCTCTGCGGCCTCCCTATCCTCCCTCTTGTATGGTAAGAGTGTATTGAACTTTGACACCAGGGTTTATTTAGCCACCTGGCTGAATCTCTGCGTCCACCCTATCCTCCCTCTTGTATGGTAAGAGTGTATTAACCTTTGACCCCAGAGTTTATTTAGCCACCTGGCTGAATCTCTGCAGCCTCCCTATCCTCCCTCTTGTATTGTAGGAGTGTATTGACTTTTGACCCCAGGGTTTATTTAGCCACCTGGCTGAATCTCTGCGTCCACCCTATCCTCCCTCTTGTATGGTAAGAGTGTATTAACCTTTGACCCCAGAGTTTATTTAGCCACCTGGCTGAATCTCTGCGGCCTCCCTATCCTCCGTCTTGTATGGTAGGAGTGTATTGACCATTGCACCCAATGTTTATTTAGCCCCCTGGCTGAATCTCTGCGGCCTCCCTATCCTCCCTCTTGTATGGTGAGAGTGTATTGACCATTGTACTCAGGGTTTCTTTAGCCTCCTGGTTGAATCTCAGCGGCCTCCCTATCCTCCCTCTTGTATGGTAGGAGTGTATTGACCTTTGACTCCAGGGTTTATTTAGCCAGCTAGCTGAATCTCTGCGGCCTCCCTATCCTCCCTCTTGTATGGTAGGAGTGTATTGACCATTGCCCCCAGGGTTTATTTAGCCACCTAGCTGAATCTCAGCGGCCTCCCTATCCTCCCTTTTGTATGGTAAGAGTGTATTGACCATTGCACCCAGGGTTATTTAGCCTCCTAGCAGAATCTCTGCGGCCTTCCTATCCTCCCTCTTGTATGGTAAGAGTGTATTGACCATTGACCCCAGGGTTTATTTAGCCACCTGGCTGAATCTCTGCGGCCTCCCTATCCTCCCTCTTGTATGGTAGGAGTGTATTGACCATTGCACCCAGGGTTTATTTAGCCACCTAGCTGAATCTCTGCAGCCTCCCTATCCTCCCTCTTGTATGGTAAGAGTGTATTGACCATTGCACCCAGGGTTTATTTAGCCTCCTGGCTGAATCTCTGCGGCCTCCCTATCCTCCCTCTTGTATGGTAAGAGTGTATTGACCATTGCACCCAGGGTTTATTTAGCCATCCGGCTGAATCTGTTTGGCCTCCCTATCCTCCCTCTTGTATGGTAAGAGTGTATTGACCATTGACCCCAGGGTTTATTTAGCCACCTGGCTGAATCTCTGCGGCCTCCCTATCCTCCCTCTTGTATGGTAGGAGTGTATTGACCATTGCACCCAGGGTTTATTTAGCCTCCTAGCTGAATCTCTGCGGCCTCCCTATCCTCCCTCTTGTATGGTAGGAGTGTATTGACCATTGCACCCAGGGTTTATTTGGCCACCTAGCTGAATCTCTGCGGCCTCCCTATCCTCCCTCTTGTATGGTAAGAGTGTATTGACCATTGACCCCAGGATTTATTTAGCCGCCTACCTGAATCTCTGCGCCTCCCTAACCTCCCTCTTGTATGGTAGGAGTATATTGAACTTTGACACCAGGGTTTATTTAGCCTCCTGGCTGAATCTCTGCGGCCTCCCTATCCTCCCTCTTGTATGGTAGGAGTGTATTGACCATTGCACCCAGGGTTTATTTAGCCACCTGACTGAATCTCTGCGGCCTCCCTATCCTCCCTCTTGTATGGTAGGAGTGTATTGACCATTGCACCCAGGGTTTATTTAGCCACCTGACTGAATCTCTGCGGCCTCCCTATCCTCCCTCTTGTATGGTAAGAGTGTATTGACCATTGCACCCAGGGTTTATTTAGCCACCTAGCTGAATCTCTGCGGCCTCCCTATCCTCCCTCTTGTATGGTAGGAGTGTATTGACCATTGACCCCAGGGTTTATTTAGCCACCTGGCTGAATCTCTGCGGCCTCCCTATCCTCCCTCTTGTATGGTAAGAGTGTATTGACCATTGCACCCAGGGTTTATTTAGCCACCTGACTGAATCTCTGCGGCCTCCCTATCCTCCCTCTTGTATGGTAGGAGTGTATTGACCTTTGATCCCAGGGTTTATTTAGCCTCCTGGCTGAATCTCAGCGGCCTCCCTATCCTCCCTCTTATATGGTAGGAGTGTATTGCCCATTGACCCCAGGGTTTATTTAGCCTCCTAGCTGAATCTGTGCGGCCTCCCTATCCTCCCTCTTGTATGGTAAGAGTGTATTGACCATTGCACCAGGGTTTATTTAGCCTCCTGGCTGAATCTCTGCGGCCTCCCTATCCTCCCTCTTGTATGGTAGGAGTGTATTAACCTTTGACCCCAGAGTTTATTTAGCCACCTGGCTGAATCTCTGCAGCCTCCCTATCCTCCCTCTTGTATTGTAGGAGTGTATTGACTTTTGACCCCAGGGTTTATTTAGCCATCTAGCTGAATCTCTGCGGCCTCCCTATCCTCCGTCTTGTATGGTAGGAGTGTATTGACCATTGCACCCAATGTTTATTTAGCCCCCTGGCTGAATCTCTGCGGCCTCCCTATCCTCCCTCTTGTATGATAAGAGTGTATTGACCATTGTACTCAGGGTTTATTTAGCCCCCTGGCTGAATCTCAGCGGCCTCCCTATCCTCCCTCTTGTATGGTAGGAGTGTATTGACCATTGCACCCAGGGTTTATTTAGCCTCCTGGCTGAATCTCAGCGGCCTCCCTATCCTCCCTCTTGTATGGTAGGAGTGTATTGACCATTGCACCCAGGGTTTATTCAGCCTCCTAGCTGAATCTCTGCGGCCTCCCTATCCTCCCTCTTGTATGGTAAGAGTGTATTGAACTTTGACACCAGGGTTTATTTAGCCACCTAGCTGAATCTCTGCTGCCTCCCTATCCTCCCTCTTGTATTGTAGGAGTGTATTGACTTTTGACCCCAGGGTTTATTTAGCCATCTAGTTGAATCTCTGCGGCCTCCCTATCCTCCCTCTTGTATGGTAAGAGTGTATTGACCATTGCACCCAGGGTTTATTTAGCCACCTGGCTGAATCTCTGCGGCCTCCCTATCCTCCCTCTTGTATGGTAGGAGTGTATTGACCATTGCACCCAATTTTTATTTAGCCCCCTGGCTGAATCTCTGCGGCCTCCCTATCCTCCCTCTTGTATGATAAGAGTGTATTGACCATTGTACTCAGGGTTTATTTAGCCACCTAGCTGAATCTCTGCGGCCTCCCTAACCTCCCTCTTGTATGGTAAGCGTGTATTGACCATTGCACCCAGGGTTTATTTAGCCTCCTGGTTGAATCTCAGCGGCCTCCCTATCCTCCCTCTTGTATGGTAGGAGTGTATTGACCTTTGACTCCAGGGTTTATTTAGCCAGCTAGCTGAATCTGTTTGGCCTCCCTATCCTCCCTCTTGTATGGTAAGAGTGTATTGACCATTGACCCCAGGGTTTATTTAGCCACCTGGCTGAATCTCTGCGGCCTCCCTATCCTCCCTCTTGTATGGTAGGAGTGTATTGCCCATTGCACCCAGGGTTTATTTAGCCTCCTAGCTGAATCTCTGCGGCCTCCCTATCCTCCCTCTTGTATGGTAAGAGTGTATTGAACATTTTACCCAGGGTTATTTAGCCACCTAGCTGAATCTCTGCGGCCTCCCTATCCTCCCTCTTGTATGGTAGGAGTGTATTGACCATTGCACCCAGGGTTTATTTAGCCTCCTAGCTGAATCTCTGCGGCATCCCTATCCTCCCTCTTGTATGGTAAGAGTGTATTGACCATTGCACCCAGGGTTTATTTGGCCACCTAGCTGAATCTCTGCGGCCTCCCTATCCTCCCTCTTGTATGGTAGGAGTGTATTGACCATTGACCCCAGTGTTTATTTAGCCACCTGGCTGAATCTCTGCGGCCTCCCTATCCTCCCTCTTGTATGGTAAGAGTGTATTGACCATTGCACCCAGGGTTTATTTTGCCACCTAGCTGAATCTCTGCGGCCTCCCTATCCTCCCTCTTGTATGGTGAGGGTGTATTGACCATTGACCCCAGGGTTTATTTAGCCTCCTGGTTAAATCTCTGCGGCCTCCCTAACCTCCCTCTTGTATGGTAGGAGTGTATTGACCATTGACCCCAGGGTTTATTTAGCCACCTACCTGAATCTCTGCGGCCTCCCTAATCTCCCTCTTGTATGGTAGGAGTGTATTGAACTTTGACACCAGGGTTTATTTAGCCTGGCTGAATCTCTGCGGCCTCCCTATCCTCCCCCTTGTATGGTAAGAATGTATTGACCATTGCACCCAGGGTTTATTTAGCCTCCTGGCTGAATCTCAGCGGCCTCCCTATCCTCCCTCTTGTATGGTGAGAATGTATTGACCATTGCACCCAGGGTTTATTTAGCCTCCTGGCTGAATCTCAGCGGCCTCCCTATCCTCCCTCTTATATGGTAGGAGTGTATTGCCCATTGACCCCAGGGTTTATTTAGCCTCCTAGCTGAATCTCTGCGGCCTCCCTATCCTCCCTCTTGTATGGTGAGAATGTATTGACCATTGCACCCAGGGTTTATTTAGCCACCTGGCTGAATCTCTGCGGCCTCCCTATCCTCCCTCTTATATGGTAGGAGTGTATTGCCCATTGACCCCAGGGTTTATTTAGCCTCCTAGATGAATCTCTGCGGCCTCCCTAACCTCCCTCTTGTATGGTAAGAGTGTATTGACCATTGCACCCAGGGTTTATTTAGCCACCTGGCTGAATCTCTGCGGCCTCCCTATCCTCCTTCTTGTATGGTAAGAGTGTATTGCCCATTGACTCCAGGATTTATTTAGCCCCCTGGCTGAATCTCAGCGGCCTCCCTATCCTCCCTCTTGTATGGTAAGAGTGTATTGACCATTGACCCCAGGGTTTATTTAGCCACCTGGCTGAATCTCTGCAGCCTCCCTATCCTCCCTCTTGTATGGTAGGAGTGTATTGACCATAGCACCCAGGGTTTATTTAGCCTCCTGGCTGAATCTCAGCGGCCTCCCTATCCTCCCTCTTGTATGGTAGGAGTGTATTGACCATAGCACCCAGGGTTTATTTAGCCTCCTGGCTGAATCTCAGCGGCCTCCCTATCCTCCCTCTTGTATGGTAGTTGTGTATTGACCTTTGACTCCAGGGTTTATTTAGCCACCTGGCTGAATCTCTGCGGCCTCCCTATCCTCCCTCTTGTATGGTAGGAGTGTATTGACCATTGCACCCAGGGTTTATTTAGCCTCCTAGCTGAATCTCTGCGGCCTCCCTATCCTCCCTCTTGTATGGTAAGAGTGTATTGACCATTGACCCCAGGGTTTATTTAGCCACCTGGCTGAATCTCTGCGGCCTCCCTATCCTCCCTCTTGTATGGTAGGAGTGTATTGACCATTGCACCCAGGGTTATTTAGCCTCCTAGCTGAATCTCTGCCTCCTCCCTATCCTCCCTCTTGTATGGTAAGAGTGTATTGACCATTCACCCCAGGGTTTATTTAGCCACCTGGCTGAATCTCTGCGACCTCCCTATCCTCCCTCTTGTATGGTAGGAGTGTATTGACCATTGCACCCAGGGTTTATTTAGCCACCTGGCTGAATCTCTGCGGCCTCCCTATCCTCCCTCTTGTATGGTAGGAGTGTATTGACCATTGCACCCAGGGTTATTTAGCCACCTAGCTGAATCTCTGCGGCCTCCCTATCCTCCCTCTTGTATGGTAAGAGTGTATTGACCATTGACCCCAGGGTTTATTTAGCCTCCTGGCTGAATCTCTGCGGCCTTCCTATCCTCCCTCTTGTATGGTAAGAGTGTATTGACCATTGACCCCAGGGTTTATTTAGCCACCTAGCTGAATCTCTGCGGCCTCCCTATCCTCCCTCTTGTATGGTAAGAGTGTATTGACCATTGCTCCCAGGGTTTATTTAGCCTCCTGGCTGAATCTCTGCGGCCTCCCTATCCTCTCTCTTGTATGGTAGGAGTGTATTGACCATTGCTCCCAGGGTTTATTTAGCCTCCTGGCTGAATCTCTGCGGCCTCCCTATCCTCCCTCTTGTATGGTGAGAGTGTATTGACCATTGACCCCAGGGTTTATTTAGCCACCTAGCTGAATCTCTGCGGCCTCCCTATCCTCCCTCTTGTATGGTAAGAGTGTATTAACCATTGACCCCAGGGTTTATTTAGCCACCTGGCTGAATCTCTGCGGCCTCCCTATCCTCCCTCTTGTGTGGTAGGAGTGTATTGACCATTGCACCCAGGGTTTATTTAGCCACCTAGCTGAATCTCTGCGGCCTCCCTATCCTCCCTCTTGTATGGTAAGAGTGTATTAACCATTGACCCCAGGGTTTATATAGCCTCCTGGCTGAATCTCTGCAGCCTCCCTAACCTCCCTCTTGTATGGTAAGTGTGTATTAACCATTGACCCCAGGGTTTATATAGCCTCCTGGCTGAATCTCTGCAGCCTCCCTAACCTCTCTCTTGTATGGTGAGAGTGTATTGACCATTGCACCCAGGGTTTATTTTGCCACCTAGCTGAATCCCTGCGGCCTCCCTAACCTCTCTCTTGTATGGTAGGAGTGTATTGACCATTGCACCCAGGGTTTATTTTGCCACCTAGCTGAATCCCTGCGGCCTCCCTAACCTCTCTCTTGTATGGTGAGAGTGTATTGACCATTGACCCCAGGGTTTATTTAGCCACCTGGCTGAATCTCTGCGGCCTCCCTATCCTCCCTCTTGTGTGGTAAGAGTGTATTGACCATTGCACCCAGGGTTTATTTAGCCACCTGGCTGAATCTCTGCGTCCTCCCTATCCTCCCTCTTGTATGGTCGGAGTGTATTGACCATTGCACCCAGGGTTTATTTAGCCACCTAGCTGAATCTCTGCGGCCTCCCTATCCTCCCTCTTGTATGGTAGGAGTGTATTGACCATTGCACCCAGGGTTTATTTAGCCACCTAGCTGAATCTCTGCGGCCTCCCTATCCTCCCTCTTGTATGGTAGGAGTGTATTGACCATTGCACCCAGGGTTTATTTAGCCACCTGGCTAAATCTCTGCAGCCTCCCTATCCTCCCTCTTGTATGGTAGGAGTGTATTGACCATTGCACCCAGGGTTTATTTAGCCACCTAGCTGAATCTCTGCGGCCTCCCTATCCTCCCTCTTGTATGGTAGGAGTGTATTGACCATTGCACCCAGGGTTTATTTAGCCACCTGGCTAAATCTCTGCAGCCTCCCTATCCTCCCTCTTGTATGGTAGGAGTGTATTGACCATTGCACCCAGGGTTTATTTAGCCACCTAGCTGAATCTCTGCTGCCTCCCTATCCTCCCTCTTGTATGGTAGGAGTGTATTGACCATTGCACCCAGGGTTTATTTAGCCACCTAGCTGAATCTCTGCGGCCTCCCTATCCTCCCTCTTGTATGGTAGGAGTGTATTGACCATTGCACCCAGGGTTTATTTAGCCACTTACCTGAATCTCTGCGGCCTCCCTATCCTCCCTCTTGTATGGTAAGAGTGTATTGACCATTGCACCCAGGGTTTATTTTGCCACCTAGCTGAATCTCTGTGGCCTCCCTATCCTCCCTCTTGTATGATAAGAGTGTATTGACCATTGCACCCAGGGTTTATTTAGCCACCTGGCTGAATCTCTGCGGCCTCCCTATCCTCCCTCTTGTATGGTAAGAGTGTATTGACCATTGACCCCAGGGTTTATTTAGCCACTTACCTGAATCTCTGCGGCCTCCCTATCCTCCCTCTTGTATGATAAGAGTGTATTGACCATTGCACCCAGGGTTTATTTAGCCACCTGACTGAATCTCTGCGGCCTCCCTATCCTCACTCTTGTATGGTAAGAGTGTATTGACCATTGACCCCAGGGTTTATTTAGCCACTTACCTGAATCTCTGCGGCCTCCCTATCCTCCCTCTTGTATGATAAGAGTGTATTGACCATTGCACCCAGGGTTTATTTAGCCACCTGACTGAATCTCTGCAGCCTCCCTATCCTCCCTCTTGCATGGTAAGAGTGTATTGACCATTGACCCCAGGGTTTATTTAGCCTCCTTTCTGAATCTCTGCGGCCTCCCTATCCTCCCTCTTGTATGGTAAGAGTGTATTGACCATTGCACCCAATGTTTATTTAGCCACCTAGATGAATCTCTGCGGCCTCCCTATCCTCCCTCTTGTATGGTAAAAGTGCATTGACCATTGCACCCAGGGTTTATTTAGCCACCTAGATGAATCTCTGCGGCCTCCCTATCCTCCCTCTTGTATGATAAGAGTGTATTGACCATTGACCCAAGGGTTTATTTAGACACCTACCTGAATCTCTGCGGCCTCCCTATCCTCCCTCTTGTATGATAAGAGTGTATTGACCATTGCACCCAGGGTTTATTTAGCCACCTGGCTGAATCTCAGCGGCCTCCCTATCCTCCCTCTTATATGTTAAGAGTGTATTGACCATTGCATCCAGGGTTTATTTAGCCCCCTGGCTGAATCTCAGCGGCCTCCCTATCCTCCCTCTTGTATGGTAAGAGTGTATTGACCATTGCACCCAGGGTTTATTTAGCCACCTGACTGAATCTCTGCGGCCTCCCTATCCTCGCTCTTGTATGGTAGGAGTGTATTGACCATTGACCCAAGGGTTTATTTAGCCACCTACCTGAATCTCTGCGGCCTCCCTAACCTCCCTCTTGTATGGTAGGAGTGTATTGACCATTGCACCCAGGGTTTATTTAGCCTCCTAGCTGAATCTCTGCGGCCTCCCTATCCTCCCTCTTGTATGGTAGGAGTGTATTGACCATTGCACCCAGGGTTTATTTAGCCTCCTAGCTGAATCTCTGCGGCCTCCCTATCCTCCCTCTTGTATGGTAAGAGTGTATTGAACATTTTACCCAGGGTTATTTAGCCACCTGGCTGAATCTCTGCGGCCTCCCTATCCTCCCTCTTGTATGGCAAGAGTGTATTGACCATTGCACCCAGGGTTTATTTTGCCACCTAGCTGAATCTCTGCGGCCTCCCTATCCTCCCTCTTGTATGGTGAGGGTGTATTGACCATTGACCCCAGGGTTTATTTAGCCTCCTGGTTAAATCTCTGCGGCCTCCCTAACCTCCCTCTTGTATGGTAGGAGTGTATTGACCATTGACCCCAGGGTTTATTTAGCCACCTACCTGAATCTCTGCGGCCTCCCTAACCTCCCACTTGTATGGTAGGAGTGTATTGAACTTTGACACCAGGGTTTATTTAGCCTGGCTGAATCTCTGCGGCCTCCCTATCCTCCCTCTTGTATGGTAAGAATGTATTGACCATTGCACCCAGGGTTTATTTAGCCTCCTGGCTGAATCTCAGCGGCCTCCCTATCCTCCCTCTTGTATGGTGAGAATGTATTGACCATTGCACCCAGGGTTTATTTAGCCTCCTGGCTGAATCTCAGCGGCCTCCCTATCCTCCCTCTTATATGGTAGGAGTGTATTGCCCATTGACCCCAGGGTTTATTTAGCCTCCTAGCTGAATCTCTGCGGCCTCCCTATCCTCCCTCTTGTATGGTAAGAGTGTATTCACCATTGCACCCAGGGTTTATTTAGCCACCTGGCTGAATCTCTGCGGCCTCCCTATCCTCCCTCTTGTATGGTAAGAGTGTATTGACCATTGACCCCAGGGTTTATTTAGCCACCTGGCTGAATCTCTGCAGCCTCCCTATCCTCCCTCTTGTATGGTAGGAGTGTATTGACCATAGCACCCAGGGTTTATTTAGCCTCCTGGCTGAATCTCAGCGGCCTCCCTATCCTCCCTCTTGTATGGTAGGAGTGTATTGACCATAGCACCCAGGGTTTATTTAGCCTCCTGGCTGAATCTCAGCGGCCTCCCTATCCTCCCTCTTGTATGGTAGTTGTGTATTGACCTTTGACCCCAGGGTTTATTTAGCCACCTGGCTGAATCTCTGCAGCCTCCCTATCCTCCCTCTTGTATGGTAGGAGTGTATTGACCATAGCACCCAGGGTTTATTTAGCCTCCTGGCTGAATCTCAGCGGCCTCCCTATCCTCCCTCTTGTATGGTAGGAGTGTATTGACCATTGCACCCAGGGTTTATTTAGCCACCTGGCTGAATCTCTGCGGCCTCCCTATCCTCCCTCTTGTATGGTAAGAGTGTATTGACCATTGACCCCAGGGTTTATTTAGCCACCTGGCTGAATCTCTGCGGCCTCCCTATCCTCCCTCTTGTATGGTAGGAGTGTATTGACCATTGCACCCAGGGTTATTTAGCCTCCTAGCTGAATCTCTGCAGCCTCCCTATCCTCCCTCTTGTATGGTAAGAGTGTATTGACCATTGACCCCAGGGTTTATTTAGCCACCTGGCTGAATCTCTGCGACCTCCCTATCCTCCCTCTTGTATGGTAGGATTGTATTGACCATTGCACCCAGGGTTTATTTAGCCACCTGGCTGAATCTCTGCGGCCTCCCTATCCTCCCTCTTGTATGGTAGGAGTGTATTGACCATTGCACCCAGGGTTTATTTAGCCACCTGGCTGAATCTCTGCGACCTCCCTATCCTCCCTCTTGTATGGTAGGATTGTATTGACCATTGCACCCAGGGTTTATTTAGCCACCTGGCTGAATCTCTGCGGCCTCCCTATCCTCCCTCTTGTATGGTAGGAGTGTATTGACCATTGCACCCAGGGTTTATTTAGCCACCTAGCTGAATCTCTGCGGCCTCCCTATCCTCCCTCTTGTATGGTAAGAGTGTATTAACCATTGACCCCAGGGTTTATTTAGCCACCTGGCTGAATCTCTGCGGCCTCCCTATCCTCCCTCTTGTGTGGTAGGAGTGTATTGACCATTGACCCCAGGGTTTATTTAGCCACCTGGCTGAATCTCTGCGGCCTCCCTATCCTCCCTCTTGTATGGTAAGAGTGTATTGACCATTGCTCCCAGGGTTTATTTAGCCACCTGGCTGAATCTCTGCGGCCTCCCTATCCTCCCTCTTGTATGGTAAGAGTGTATTAACCATTGACCCCAGGGTTTATTTAGCCACCTGGCTGAATCTCTGCGGCCTCCCTATCCTCCCTCTTGTATGGTAAGAGTGTATTGACCATTGACCCCAGGGTTTATTTAGCCACCTAGCTGAATCTCTGCGGCCTCCCTATCCTCCCTCTTGTATGGTAAGAGTGTATTGACCATTGCTCCCAGGGTTTATTTAGCCACCTGGCTGAATCTCTGCAGCCTCCCTATCCTCTCTCTTGTATGGTAGGAGTGTATTGACCATTGCACCCAGGGTTTATTTAGCCACCTAGCTGAATCTCTGCGGCCTCCCTATCCTCCCTCTTGTATGGTAAGAGTGTATTAACCATTGACCCCAGGGTTTATTTAGCCACCTGGCTGAATCTCTGCGGCCTCCCTATCCTCCCTCTTGTGTGGTAGGAGTGTATTGACCATTGCACCCAGGGTTTATTTAGCCACCTGGCTGAATCTCTGCGGCCTCCCTATCCTCCCTCTTGTATGGTAAGAGTGTATTGACCATTGCACCCAGGGTTTATTTAGCCTCCTTGCTGAATCTCTGCGGCCTCCCTATCCTCCCTCTTGTATGGTAAGAGTGTATTGACCATTGACCCCAGGTTTTATTTAGCCACCTGGCTGAATCTCTGCGGCCTCCCTATCCTCCCTCTTGTATGGTAAGAGTGTATTGACCATTGCACCCAGGGTTTATTTAGCCACCTAGCTGAATCTCTGCGGCCTCCCTATCTTCCCTCTTGTATGGTGAGAGTGTATTGACCATTGACCCCAGGGTTTATTTAGCCACCTGGCTGAATCTCTGCGGCCTCCCTAACCTCCCTCTTGTATGGTAAGCATGTATTGACCATTGCACCCAGGGTTTATTTAGCCACCTGGTTGAATCTCTGCGGCCTCCCTATCCTCCCTCTTGTATGGTAAGAGTGTATTGACCATTGACCCCAGGGTTTATTTAGCCACCTGACTGAATCTCTGCGGCCTCCCTAACCTCCCTCTTGTATGGTAAGCATGTATTGACCATTGCACCCAGGGTTTATTTTGCCACCTAGCTGAATCTCTGCGGCCTCCCTAACCTCCCTCTTGTATGGTAAGCATGTATTGACCATTGCACCCAGGGTTTATTTAGCCACCTGGTTGAATCTCTGCGGCCTCCCTATCCTCCCTCTTGTATGGTAAGAGTGTATTGACCATTGACCCCAGGGTTTATTTAGCCACCTGGCTGAATCTCTGCGGCCTCATTAACCTCCCTCTTGTATGGTAAGCATGTATTGACCATTGCACCCAGGGTTTATTTTGCCACCTAGCTGAATCTCTGCGGCCTCCCTAACCTCTCTCTTGTATGGTGAGAGTGTATTGACCATTGACCCCAGGTTTTATTTAGCCACCTGGCTGAATCTCTGCGGCCTCCCTATCCTCTCTCTTGTGTGGTAGGAGTGTATTGACCATTGCACCCAGGGTTTATTTAGCCACCTGGCTGAATCTCTGCGGCCTCCCTATCCTCCCTCTTGTATGGTAGGAGTGTATTGACCATTGACCCCAGGGTTTATTTAGCCACCTGGCTGAATCTCTGCGGCCTCCCTATCCTCCCTCTTGTATGGTAGGAGTGTATTGACCATTGCACCCAGGGTTTATTTAGCCACTTACCTGAATCTCTGCGGCCTCCCTATCCTCCCTCTTGTATGATAAGAGTGTATTGACCATTGCACCCAGGGTTTATTTAGCCTCCTGACTGAATCTCTGCGGCCTCCCTATCCTCCCTCTTGTATGGTAGGAGTGTATTGACCATTGACCCCAGGGTTTATTTAGCCACCTGACTGAATCTCTGCGGCCTCCCTAACCTCCCTCTTGTATGGTAGGAGTGTATTGACCATTGCACCCAGGGTTTATTTAGCCACCTGGCTGAATCTCTGCGGCCTCCCTATCCTCCCTCTTGTGTGGTAGGAGTGTATTGACCATTGCACCCAGGGTTTATTTAGCCACCTAGCTGAATCTCTGCGGCCTCCCTATCCTCCCTCTTGTATGGTAGGAGTGTATTGACCATTGACCCCAGGGTTTATTTAGCCACTTACCTGAATCTCTGCGGCCTCCCTATCCTCCCTCTTGTATGATAAGAGTGTATTGACCATTGCACCCAGGGTTTATTTAGCCTCCTGACTGAATCTCTGCGGCCTCCCTATCCTCCCTCTTGTATGGTAGGAGTGTATTGACCATTGACCCCAGGGTTTATTTAGCCACCTGACTGAATCTCTGCGGCCTCCCTAACCTCCCCCTTGTATGGTAGGAGTGTATTGACCATTGCACCCAGGGTTTATTTAGCCACCTGACTGAATCTCTGCGGCCTCCCTATCCTCCCTCTTGTATGGTAGGAGTGTATTGACCATTGCACCCAGGGTTTATTTAGCCTCCTGGCTGAATCTCTGCAGCCTCCCTATCCTCCCTCTTGTATGGTAAGAGTGTATTGACCATTGCACCCAATGTTTATTTAGCCTCCTGGCTGAATCTCTGCGGCCTCCCTATCCTCCCTCTTGTATGGTAGGAGTGTATTGACCATTGCACCCAGGGTTTATTTAGCCTCCTGGCTGAATCTCTGCAGCCTCCCTATCCTCCCTCTTGTATGGTAAGAGTGTATTGACCATTGCACCCAATGTTTATTTAGCCACCTGGCTGAATCTCTGCAGCCTCCCTATCCTCCCTCTTGTATGGTAGGAGTGTATTGACCATTGACCTCAGGGTTTATTTAGCCACCTGGCTGAATCTCTGCGGCCTCCCTATCCTCCCTCTTGTATGGTAGGAGTGTATTGACCATTGCCCCCAGGGTTTATTTAGCCACCTGGCTGAATCTCTGCGGCCTCCTTATCCTCCCTCTTGTATGGTAAGAGTGTATTGACCATTGCACCCAGGGTTTATTTAGCCACCTGACTGAATCTCTGCGGCCTCCCTATCCTCCCTCTTGTATGGTAGGAGTGTATTGACCATTGACCTAAGGGTTTATTTAGCCACCTACCTGAATCTCTGCGGCCTCCCTAACCTCCCTCTTGTATGGTAGGAGTGTATTGACCATTGACCCAAGGGTTTATTTAGCCACCTACCTGAATCTCAGCGGCCTCCCTATCCTCCCTCTTGTATGGTAAGAGTGTATTGACCATTGCACCCAGGGTTTATTTAGCCACCTGGCTGAATCTCTGCAGCCTCCCTATCCTCCATCTTTTATGGTAGGAGTGTATTGACCATTGCACCCAGGGTTTATTTAGCCACCTGGCTGAATCTCTGCGGCCTCCCTATCCTCCCTCTTGTATGGTAAGAGTGTATTGACCATTGCACCCAGGGTTTATTTAGCCTCCTAGCTGAATCTCTGCGGCCTCCCTATCCTCCCTCTTGTATGGTAAGAGTGTATTGACCATTGACCCCAGGGTTTATTTAGCCACCTGACTGAATCTCTGCGGCCTCCCTATCCTCCCTCTTGTATGGTAGGAGTGTATTGACCATTGACCCAAGGGTTTATTTAGCCACCTACCTGAATCTCAGCGGCCTCCCTATCCTCCCTTTTGTATGGTAGGAGTGTATTGCCCATTGACCCCAGGGTTATTTAGCCACCTGGCTGAATCTCTGCGGCCTCCCTATCCTCCCTATTGTATGGTAGGAGTGTATTGACCATTGCTCCCAGGGTTTATTTAGCCACCTGGCTGAATCTCTGCGGCCTCCCTATCCTCCCTCTTGTATGGTAGGAGTGTATTGACCATTGCACCCAGGGTTTATTTAGCCACCTGGCTGAATCTCTGCGGCCTCCCTCTTGTATGGTAGGAGTGTATTGACCTTTGACCCCAGGGTTTATTTATCCACCTGGCTGAATCTCTGCAGCCTCCCTATCCTCCCTCTTGTATGGTAGGAGTGTATTGACCTTTGACCCCAGGGTTTATTTAGCCACCTAGCTGAATCTCTGCGGCCTCCCTATCCTCCCTCTTGTATGGTAAGAGTGTATTGACCATTGCACCCAGGGTTTATTTAGCCTCCTAGCTGAATCTCTGCGGCCTCCCTATTCTCCCTCTTGTATGGTAGGAGTGTATTGACCATTGACCTCAGGGTTTATTTAGCCACCTGGCTGAGTTTCTGCCGCCTCCCTATTGTATGGTAGGAGTGTATTGACCTTTGACCCAAGGGTTTATTTAGCCACCTAGCTGAATCTCTGCGGCCTCCCTATCCTCCCTCTTGTATGGTAGGAGTCTATTGACCATTGCACCCTGGGTTTATTTACCCACCTGGCTGAATCTCTGCGGCCTCCCTATCCTCCCTATTGTATGGTAGGAGTGTATTGACCATTGCAACCTGGGTTTATTTACCCACCTGGCTGAATCTCTGCGGCCTCCCTATCCTCCCTCTTGTATGGTAAGAGTGTATTGACCATTGACCCAAGGGTTTATTTAGCCACCTGGCTGTATCTCTGTGGCCTCCCTATCCTCCCTCTTGTATGATAGGAGTGTATTGACCATTGCACCCAATGTTTATTTAGCCTCCTGGCTGAATCTCTGCAGCCTCCCTATCCTCCCTCTTGTATGGTAGGAGTGTATTGACCATTGCACCCAGGGTTTATTTAGCCTCCTAGCTGAATCTCTGCGGCCTCCCTATCCTCCCTCTTCTATGGTAAGAGTGTATTGACCATTGCACCCAATGTTTATTTAGCCACCTGGCTGAATCTCTGCAGCCTCCCTATCCTCCCTCTTGTATGGTAGGAGTGTATTGACCATTGCACCCAGGGTTTATTTAGCCTCCTAGCTGAATCTCTGCGGCCTCCCTATCCTCCCTCTTGTATGGTAGGAGTGTATTGACCATTGACCCCAGGGTTTATTTAGCCACTTACCTGAATCTCTGCGGCCTCCCTATCCTCCCTCTTGTATGGTAAGAGTGTATTGACCATTGCACCCAGGGTTTATTTAGCCTCCTGACTGAATCTCTGCGGCCTCCCTATCCTCCCTCTTGTATGGTAGGAGTGTATTGACCATTGACCCCAGGGTTTAATTAGCCAATTGGCTGAATCTCTGTGGCCTCCCTATCCTCCCTCTTCTATGGTAAGAGTGTATTGACCATTGCACCCAATGTTTATTTAGCCTCCTGGCTGAATCTCTGCAGCCTCCCTATCCTCCCTCTTGTATGGTAGGAGTGTATTGACCATTGCACCCAGGGTTTATTTAGCCTCCTGACTGAATCTCTGCGGCCTCCCTATCCTCCCTCTTGTATGGTAGGAGTGTATTGACCATTGACCCCAGGGTTTATTTAGCCACCTGACTGAATCTCTGCGGCCTCCCTAACCTCCCTCTTGTATGGTAGGAGTGTATTGACCATTGCACCCAGGGTTTATTTAGCCACCTGACTGAATCTCTGCGGCCTCCCTATCCTCCCTCTTGTATGGTAGGAGTGTATTGACCATTGCACCCAGGGTTTATTTAGCCTCCTGGCTGAATCTCTGCGGCCTCCCTATCCCCCCTCTTGTATGGTAAGAGTGTATTGACCATTGCACCCAATGTTTATTTAGCCTCCTGGCTGAATCTCTGCGGCCTCCCTATCCTCCCTCTTGTATGGTAAGAGTGTATTGACCATTGCACCCAGGGTTTATTTAGCCTCCTGGCTGAATCTCTGCAGCCTCCCTATCCTCCCTCTTGTATGGTAAGAGTGTATTGACCATTGCACCCAATGTTTATTTAGCCTCCAGGCTGAATCTCTGCGGCCTCCCTATCCTCCCTCTTGTATGGTGAGAGTGTATTGACCATTGACCCCAGGGTTTATTTAGCCACCTGGCTGAATCTCTGCGGCCTCCCTATCCTCCCTCTTGTATGGTAGGAGTGTATTGACCATTGCCCCCAGGGTTTATTTAGCCACCTGGCTGAATCTCTGCGGCCCCCCTATCCTCCCTCTTGTATGGTAAGAGTGTATTGACCATTGCACCCAGGGTTTATTTAGCCACCTGACTGAATCTCTGCGGCCTCCCTATCCTCCCTCTTGTATGGTAGGAGTGTATTGACCATTGACCCAAGGGTTTATTTAGCCACCTACCTGAATCTCAGCGGCCTCCCTATCCTCCCTTTTGTATGGTAGGAGTGTATTGCCCATTGACCGCAGGGTTATTTAGCCACCTGGCTGAATCTCTGCGGCCTCCCTATCCTCCCTCTTGTATGGTAGGAGTGTATTGACCATTGCACCCAGGGTTTATTTAGTCACCTGGCTGAATCTCAGCGGCCTCCCTATCCTCCCTCTTGTATGGTAAGAGTGTATTGACCATTGCACCCAGGGTTTATTTAGCCACCTGGCTGAATCTCTGCGGCCTCCCTATCCTCCCTCTTGTATGGTAGGAGTCTATTGACCTTTGACCCCAGGGTTTATTTAGCCACCTGGCTGAATCTCTGCGGCCTCCCTATCCTCCCTCTTGTATGGTAGGAGTGTATTGACCTTTGACCCCAGGGTTTATTTAGCCACCTAGCTGAATCTCTGCGGCCTCCCTATCCTCCCTCTTGTATGGTAGGAGTGTATTGACCATTGCACCCAGGGTTTATTTAGCCACCTGGCTGAATCTCTGCGGCCTCCCTATCCTCCCTCTTGTATGGTAAGAGTGTATTGTCCATTGCACCCAGGGTTTATTTAGCCACCTGGCTGAATCTCTGCGGCCTCCCTATCCTCCCTCTTGTATGGTAGGAGTGTATTGACCATTGCACCCAATGTTTATTTAGCCTCCTAGCTGAATCTCTGCGGCCTCCCTATCCTCCCTCTTGTATGTTAGGAGTGTATTGACCATTGACCTCAGGGTTTATTTAGCCACCTGGCTGAATTTCTGCGGCCTCCCTATTGTATGGTAGGAGTGTATTGAACTTTGACCCCAGGGTTTATTTAGCCACCTAGCTGAATCTCTGCGGCCTCCCTATCCTCCCTCTTGTATGGTAGGAGTGTATTGACCATTGCACCCTGGGTTTATTTACCCACCTGGCTGAATCTCTGCGGCCTCCCTAACCTCCCTCTTGTATGGTAAGAGTGTATTGACCATTGCACCCAGGGTTTATTTAGCCACCTGGCTGAATCTCTGCGGCCTCCCTATCCTCCCTCTTGTATGGTAAGAGTGTATTGACCATTGACCCCAGGGTTTATTTAGCCACCTGGCTGAATCTCTGCGTCCTCCCTATCCTCCCTCTTGTATGGTAGGAGTGTATTGACCATTGCACCCAGGGTTTATTTAGCCACCTGGCTGAATCTCTGCGGCCTCCCTATCCTCCCTCTTGTATGGTAGGAGTGTATTGACCATTGCACCCAGGGTTTATTTAGCCACCTGGCTGAATCTCTGCGGCCTCCCTCTCCTCCCTCTTGTATGGTAGGAGTGTATTGACCATTGCACCCAGGGTTTATTTAGCCTCCTAGCTGAATCTCTGCGGCCTCCCTATCCTCCCTCTTGTATGGTAGGAGTGTATTGACCATTGACCTCAGGGTTTATTTAGCCACCTGGCTGAATTTCTGCGGCCTCCCTATTGTATGGTAGGAGTGTATTGAACTTTGACCCCAGGGTTTATTTAGCCACCTAGCTGAATCTCTGCGGCCTCCCTATCCTCCCTCTTGTATGGTAGGAGTGTATTGACCATTGCACCCTGGGTTTATTTACCCACCTGGCTGAATCTCTGCGGCCTCCCTATCCTCCCTCTTGTATGGTAGGAGTGTATTGACCATTGCACCCAGGGTTTATTTAGCCACCTGGCTGAATCTCTGCGGCCTCCCTCTCCTCCCTCTAGTATGGTGAGAGTGTATTGACCATTGCACCCAGGGTTTATTTAGCCACCTGGCTGAATCTCTGCGGCCTCCCTCTCCTCCCTCTTGTATGGTAAGAGTGTATTGACCATTGCACCCAGGGTTTATTTAGCCACCTGGCTGAATCTCTGCAGCCTCCCTATCCTCCCTCTTGTATGGTAAGAGTGTATTGACCATTGACCCCAGGGTTTATTTAGCCACCTGGATGAATCTCTGCGGCCTCCCTATCCTCCCTCATGTATGGTAAGAGTGTATTGACCATTGACCCCAGGGTTTATTTAGCCACCTAGCTGAATCTCTGCGGCCTCCCTATCCTCCCTCTTGTATGGTGAGAGTGTATTGACCATTGACCCCAGGGTTTATTTAGCCACCTGGCTGAATCTCTGCGGCCTCCCTATCCTCCCTCTTGTATGGTAGGAGTGTATTGACCATTGCACCTAGGGTTTATTTAGCCTCCTGGCTGAATCTCTGCGGCCTCCCTATCCTCCCTCTTATATGGTAAGAGTGTATTGACCATTGACCCCAGGGTTTATTTAGCCACCTAGCTGAATCTCTGTGGCCTCCCTATCCACCCTCTTGTTTGGTAAGAGTGTATTGACCATTGCACCCAGGGTTTATTTAGCCACCTAGCTGAATCTCTGCGGCCTCCCTATCCTCCCTCTTGTATGTCTTGTATGGTAGGAGTGTATTGACCATTACACCAGGGTTTATTTAGCCTCCTGGCTGAATCTCTGCAGCCTCCCTATCCTCCCTCTTGTATGGTATGAGTGTATTGACCATTGACCCCAGGGTTTATTTAGCCACCTGGATGAATCTCTGCGGCCTCCCTATCCTCCCTCATGTATGGTAAGAGTGTATTGACCATTGACCCCAGGGTTTATTTAGCCACCTAGCTGAATCTCTGCGGCCTCCCTATCCTCCCTCTTGTATGGTGAGAGTGTATTGACCATTGACCCCAGGGTTTATTTAGCCACCTGGCTGAATCTCTGCGGCCTCCCATTCCTCCCTCTTGTATGGTAGGAGTGTATTGACCATTGCACCCAGGGTTTATTTTGCCACCTAGCTGAATCTCTGCGGCCTCCCTAACCTCCCTCTTGTATGGTAGGAGTATATTGACCATTGACCCCAGGGTTTATTTAGCCTACTGGCTAAATCTCTGCGGCCTCCCTATCCTCCCTCTTGTATGGTAAGCGTGTATTGACCATTGCACCCAGGGTTTATTTAGCCACCTGGCTGAATCTCTGCGGCCTCCCTATCCTCCCTCTTGTATGGTAAGAGTGTATTGACCATTGCACCCAGGGTTTATTTAGCCACCTGGCTGAATCTCTGCGGCCTCCCTATCCTCCCTCTTGTATGGTAGTAGTGTATTGACCATTGCACCCAGGGTTTATTTTGCCACCTATCTGAATCTCTGCGGCCTCCCTATCCTCCCTCTTGTATGGTGAGAGTGTATTGACCATTGACCCCAGGGTTTATTTAGCCTCCTGGCTGAATCTCAGCGGCCTCCCTATCCTCCCTCTTATATGGTAGGAGTGTATTGCCCATTGTACTCAGGGTTTATTTAGCCTCCTAGCTGAATCTCTGCGGCCTCCCTATCCTCCCTCTTGTATGGTAAGAGTGTATTGACCATTGCACCCAGGGTTTATTTAGCTACCTGGCTGAATCTCTGCGGCCTCCCTATCCTCTCTCTTGTATGGTAAGAGTGTATTGACCATTGCACCCAGGGTTTATTTAGCCACCTGGCTGAATCTCTGCGGCCTCCCTATCCTCCCTCTTGTATGGTAGGAGTGTATTAACCTTTGACCCCAGAGTTTATTTAGCCACCTGGCTGAATCTCTGCGGCCTCCCTATCCTCCCTCTTGTATGGTGAGAGTGTATTGACCATTGACCCCAGGGTTTATTTAGCCTCCTGGCTGAATCTCAGCGGCCTCCCTATCCTCCCTCTTATATGGTAGGAGTGTATTGCCCATTGTACTCAGGGTTTATTTAGCCTCCTAGCTGAATCTCTGCGGCCTCCCTATCCTTCCTCTTGTATGGTAAGAGTGTATTGACCATTGCACCCAGGGTTTATTTAGCTACCTGGCTGAATCTCTGTGGCCTCCCTAACCTCCCTCTTGTATGGTAAGAGTGTATTGACCATTGCACCCAGGGTTTATTTAGCCACCTGGCTGAATCTCTGCGGCCTCCCTATCCTGCCTCTTGTATGGTAGGAGTGTATTGACCATTGCACCAGGGTTTATTTAGCCACCTGGCTGAATCTCTGCGGCCTCCCTATCCTCCCTCTTGTATGGTAGGAGTGTATTAACCTTTGACCCCAGAGTTTATTTAGCCACCTGGCTGAATCTCTGCGGCCTCCCTATCCTCCCTCTTGTATGGTGAGAGTGTATTGACCATTGACCCCAGGGTTTATTTAGCCTCCTGGCTAAATCTCTGTGGCCTCCCTATCCTCCCTCTTGTATGGTAGGAGTGTATTGACCATTGACACCTAGGGTTTATTTGGCCACCTGACTTTATCTCTGCGGCCTCCCTAACCTCCCTCTTGTATGGTAGGAGTGTATTGACCATTGCACCCAGGGTTTATTTAGCCTCCTAGCTGATTCTCTGCGGCCTCCCTATCCTCCCTCTTGTATGGTAAGAGTGTATTGACCATTGCACCCAGGGTTATTTAGCCTCCTAGCTGAATCTCTGCGGCCTCCCTATCCTCCCTCTTGTATGGTAGGAGTGTATTGACCATTGACCCCAGGGTTTATTTAGCCAGCTACCTGAATCTCTGCGGCCTCCCTATCCTCCCTCTTGTATGGTAAGAGTGTATTGACCATTGCACCAGGGTTTATTTAGCCACCTGACTGAATCTCTGCGGCCTCCCTATCCTCCCTCTTGTATGGTAAGAGTGTATTGACCATTGACCCCAGGGTTTATTTAGCCTCCTGGCTGAATCTCTGTGGCCTCCCTATCCTCCCTCTTGTATGGTAAGAGTGTATTGACCATTGCACCCAATGTTTATTTAGCCACCTAGCTGAATCTCTGCGGCCTCCCTAACCTCCCTCTTGTATGGTAAAAGTGTATTGACCATTGCACCCTGGGTTTATTTAGCCACCTAGCTGAATCTCTGCGGCCTCCCTATCCTCCCTCTTGTATGGTAAGAGTGTATTGACCATTGCACCCAGGGTTTATTTAGCCACCTGGCTGAATCTCTGCGGCCTCCCTATCCTCCCTCTTGTATGGTAAGAGTGTATTGACCATTGCACCCAATGTTTATTTAGCCACCTAGCTGAATCTCTGCGGCCTCCCTATCCTCCCTCTTGTATGGTAAAACTGTATTGACCATTGCACCCAGGGTTTATTTAGCCACCTAGCTGAATCTCTGCGGCCTCCCTATCCTCCCTCTTGTATGGTAAAAGTGTATTGACCATTGCACCCAGGGTTTATTTAGCCACCTAGAGGAATCTCTGCAGCCTCCCTATCCTCCCTCTTGTATGGTAAGAGTGTATTGACCATTGCACCCAGGGTTTATTTAGCCACCTAACTGAATCTCTGCGGCCTCCCTATCCTCCCTCTTGTATGGTAAGAGTGTATTGCCCATTGACCCCAGGGTTTATTTAGCCTCCTAGCTGAATCTCTGTGGCCTCCCTATCCTCCCTCTTCTATGGTAAGAGTGTATTGATCATTGCACCCAGGGTTTATTTAGCCACCTGGCTGAATCTCTGCAGCCTCCCTATCCTCCCTCTTGTATGGTAAGAGTGTATTGACCATTGCACCCAGGGTTTATTTAGCCACCTGGCTGAATCTCTGCGGCCTCCCTATCCTCCCTCTTGTATGGGAAGAGTGTATTGACCATTGCACCCAGGGTTTATTTAGCCACCTGGCTGAATCTCTGCGGCCTCCCTATCTTCCCTCTTGTATGGTAGGAGTGTATTGACCATTGACCCCCAGGGTTTATTTAGCACCTGGCTGAATCTCTGCGGCCTCCCTATCGTCCCTCTTGTATGGTAGGAGTGTATTGACCATTGCACCCGGGGTTTATTTAGCACCTGGCTGAATCTCTGCGTCCTCCCTATCCTCCCTCTTGTATGGTAGGAGTGTATTGACCTTTGACCCCAGGGTTTATTTAGCCACCTGGCTGAATCTCTGCGGCCTCCCTATCTTCCCTCTTGTATGGTAAGAGTGTATTGACCATTGCACCCAGGGTTATTTAGCCACCTAGCTGAATCTCTGCGGCCTCCCTATCCTCCCTCTTGTATGGTGAGAGAGTATTGACCTTTGACCCCAGGGTTTATTTAGCCACCTAGCTGAATCTCTGCGGCCTCCCTATCCTCCCTCTTGTATGGTGAGAGTGTATTGACCATTGACCCCAGGGTTTATTTAGCCACCTGGCTGAATCTCTGCGTCCTCCCTATCCTCCCTCTTGTATGGTAGGAGTGTATTGACCTTTGACCCCAGGGTTTATTTAGCCTCCTAGCTGAATCTCTGCGGCCTCCCTATCCTCCCTCTTGTATGGTAAGCATGTATTGACAATTGCACCCAGGGTTTATTTAGCCACCTAGCTGAATCTCTGCGGCCTCCCTATCCTCCCTCTTGTATGGTGAGAGTGTATTGACCATTGACCCCAGGGTTTATTTAGCCACCTGGCTGAATCTCTGCGGCCTCCCTATTCTCCCTCTTGTATGGTAAGCATGTATTGACAATTGCACCCAGGGTTTATTTAGCCACCTAGCTGAATCTCTGCGGCCTCCCTATCCTCCCTCTTGTATGGTGAGAGAGTATTGACCATTGACCCCAGGGTTTATTTAGCCTCCTAGCTGAATCTCTGCGGCCTCCCTATCCTCCCTCTTCTATGGTAGGAGTGTATTGACCATTGACCCCAGGGTTATTTAGCCACCTGGCTGAATCTCTGCGGCCTCCCTATCCTCCCTCTTGTATGGTAAGAGTGTATTGACCATTGCACCCAGGGTTTATTTAGCCACCTAGCTGAATCTCTGCGGCCTCCCTATCCTCCCTCTTGTATGGTAAGAGTGTATTCACCATTGCACCCAGGGTTTATTTAGCCACCTAGCTGAATCTCTGCGGCCTCCCTATCCTCCCTCTTGTATGATAAGAGTGTATTGACCATTGCACCCAGGGTTTATTTAGCCACCTGACTGAATCTCTGCGGCCTCCCTATCCTCCCTCTTGTATGGTAGGAGTGTATTGACCATTGCACCCAGGGTTTATTTAGCCACCTGACTGAATCTCTGCGGCCTCCCTATCCTCCCTCTTGTATGGTAGGAGTGTATTGACCATTGCACCCAGGGTTTATTTCGCCACCTGGCTGAATCTCTGCGGCCTCCCTAACCTCCCTCTTGTATGGTAATAGTGTATTGACCATTGCACCCAGGGTTTATTTAGCCCCCTGGCTGAATCTCAGCGGCCTCCCTATCCTCCCTCTTGTATGGTAAGAGTGTATTGACCATTGCACCCAGGGTTTATTTAGCCACCAGACTGAATCTCTGCGGCCTCCCTATCCTCCCTCTTGTATGGTAGGAGTGTATTGACCATTGACCCAAGGGTTTATTTAGCCACCTACCTGAATCTCTGCGGCCTCCCTAACCTCCCTCTTGTATGGTAGGAGTGTATTGACCATTGCACCCAGGGTTTATTTAGCCTCCTAGCTGAATCTCTGCGGCCTCCCTATTGTATGGTAGGAGTGTATTGACCATTGCACCCAGGGTTTATTTGGCCACCTGGCTGAATCTCTGCGGCCTCCCTATCCTCCCTCTTGTATGGTAGGAGTGTATTGCCCATTGCACCCAGGGTTTATTTGGCCACCTAGCTGAATCTCTGTGGCCTCCCTTTCCTCCCTCTTGTATGGTAGGAGTGTATTGCCCATTACACCCAGGGTTTATTTGGCCACCTAGCTGAATCTCTGTGGCCTCCCTTTCCTCCCTCTTGTATGGTAGGAGTGTATTGCCCATTGCACCCAGGGTTTATTTGGCCACCTAGCTGAATCTCTGTGGCCTCCCTATCCTCCCTCTTGTATGGTAGGAGTGTATTGCCCATTGCACCCAGGGTTTATTTGGCCACCTAGCTGAATCTCTGTGGCCTCCCTATCCTCCCTCTTGTATGGTAGGAGTGTATTGCCCATTGCACCCAGGGTTTATTTGGCCACCTAGCTGAATCTCTGTGGCCTCCCTATCCTCCCTCTTGTATGGTAGGAGTGTATTGCCCATTGCACCCAGGGTTTATTTGGCCACCTAGCTGAATCTCTGTGGCCTCCCTTTCCTCCCTCTTGTATGGTAGGAGTGCATTCACGATTGCACCCAGGGTTTATTTAGCCTCCTAGCTGAATCTCTGCGGCCTCCCTATCCTCCCTCTTGTATGGTAGGAGTGTATTGACCATTGCACCCAGGGTTTATTTAGCCACCTGGCTGAATCTCAGCGGCCTCCCTATCCTCCCTCTTGTATGGTAGGAGTGTATTGACCATTGCACCCAGGGTTTATTTAGCCACCTGGCTGAATCTCTGTGGCCTCCCTATCCTCCCTCTTGTATGGTAGGAGTGTATTGCCCATTGCACCCAGGGTTTATTTAGCCACCTAGCTGAATCTCTGCAGCCTCCCTATCCTCCCTCTTGTATGGTAGGAGTGCATTCACGATTGCACCCAGGGTTTATTTAGCCTCCTAGCTGAATCTCTGCGGCCTCCCTATCCTCCCTCTTGTATGGTAGGAGTGTATTGACCATTGCACCCAGGGTTTATTTAGCCACCTGGCTGAATCTCTGCGGCCTCCCTATCCTCCATCTTGTATGGTAGGAGTGTATTGACCATTGACCCCAGGGTTATTTAGCCACCTGGCTGAATCTCTGCGGCCTCCCTATCCTCCCTCTTGTATGGTAGGAGTGTATTGACCATTGACCCCAGGGTTTATTTAGCCACCTGGCTGAATCTCTGCAGCCTCCATATCCTCCCTCTTGTATGGTAGGAGTGTATTGACCATTGCACCCAGGGTTTATTTAGCCACCTGGCTGAATCTCAGCGGCCTCCCTATCCTCCCTCTTGTATGGTTGAAGTGTATTGACCATTGCACCCAGGATTTATTTAGCCACCTGGCTGAATCTCTGCGGCCTCCCTAACCTCCCTCTTGTATGGTAGGAGTGTATTGACCATTGCACCCAGGATTTATTTAGCCACCTGGCTGAATCTCAGCGGCCTCCCTATCCTCCCTCTTGTATGGTTGAAGTGTATTGACCATTGCACCAGGGTTTATTTAGCCACCTGGCTGAATCTCTGCGGCCTCCCTATCCTCCCTCTTGTATGGTAGGAGTGTATTGACCAATGACCCCAGGGTTTATATAGCCACCTGGCTGAATCTCTGCGGCCTCCCTACCCTCCCTCTTGTATGGTAGGAGTGTATTGACCATTGACCCCAGGATTATTTAGCCACCTGGCTGAATCTCTGCAGCCTCCATATCCTCCCTCTTGTATGGTAGGAGTGTATTGACCATTGCACCCAGGGTTTATTTAGCCACCTGGCTGAATCTCAGCGGCCTCCCTATCCTCCCTCTTGTATGGTAGGAGTGTATTGACCTTTGACCCCAGGGTTTATTTAGCCACCTGGCTGAATCTCTGCGGCCTCCCTATCCTCCCTCTTGTATGGTAGGAGTGTATTGAACTTTGACCCTAGGGTTTATTTAGCCACCTAGCTGAATCTCTGCGGCCTCCCTATCCTCCCTCTTGTATGGTAGGAGTGTATTGACCATTGCACCCAGGGTTTATTTAGCCACCTGGCTGAATCTCAGCGGCCTCCCTATCCTCCCTCTTGTATGGTAAGAGTGTATTGACCATTACACCCAGGGTTTATTTAGCCACCTGGCTGAATCTCTGCAGCCTCCCTATCCTCCCTCTTGTATGGTAGGAGTGTATTGAACTTTGACCCTAGGGTTTATTTAGCCTCCTAGCTGAATCTCTGCGGCCTCCCTATCCTCCCTCTTCTATGGTAGGAGTGTATTGACCATTGACCCCAGGGTTATTTAGCCACCTGGCTGAATCTCTGCGGCCTCCCTATCCTCCCTCTTGTATGGTAAGAGTGTATTGACCATTGCACCCAGGGTTTATTTAGCCACCTAGCTGAATCTCTGCGGCCTCCCTATCCTCCCTCTTGTATGGTAAGAGTGTATTCACCATTGCACCCAGGGTTTATTTAGCCACCTAGCTGAATCTCTGCGGCCTCCCTATCCTCCCTCTTGTATGATAAGAGTGTATTGACCATTGCACCCAGGGTTTATTTAGCCACCTGACTGAATCTCTGCGGCCTCCCTATCCTCCCTCTTGTATGGTAGGAGTGTATTGACCATTGCACCCAGGGTTTATTTAGCCACCTGACTGAATCTCTGCGGCCTCCCTATCCTCCCTCTTGTATGGTAGGAGTGTATTGACCATTGCACCCAGGGTTTATTTCGCCACCTGGCTGAATCTCTGCGGCCTCCCTAACCTCCCTCTTGTATGGTAATAGTGTATTGACCATTGCACCCAGGGTTTATTTAGCCCCCTGGCTGAATCTCAGCGGCCTCCCTATCCTCCCTCTTGTATGGTAAGAGTGTATTGACCATTGCACCCAGGGTTTATTTAGCCACCAGACTGAATCTCTGCGGCCTCCCTATCCTCCCTCTTGTATGGTAGGAGTGTATTGACCATTGACCCAAGGGTTTATTTAGCCACCTACCTGAATCTCTGCGGCCTCCCTAACCTCCCTCTTGTATGGTAGGAGTGTATTGACCATTGCACCCAGGGTTTATTTAGCCTCCTAGCTGAATCTCTGCGGCCTCCCTATTGTATGGTAGGAGTGTATTGACCATTGCACCCAGGGTTTATTTGGCCACCTGGCTGAATCTCTGCGGCCTCCCTATCCTCCCTCTTGTATGGTAGGAGTGTATTGCCCATTGCACCCAGGGTTTATTTGGCCACCTAGCTGAATCTCTGTGGCCTCCCTTTCCTCCCTCTTGTATGGTAGGAGTGTATTGCCCATTACACCCAGGGTTTATTTGGCCACCTAGCTGAATCTCTGTGGCCTCCCTTTCCTCCCTCTTGTATGGTAGGAGTGTATTGCCCATTGCACCCAGGGTTTATTTAGCCACCTAGCTGAATCTCTGTGGCCTCCCTATCCTCCCTCTTGTATGGTAGGAGTGTATTGCCCATTGCACCCAGGGTTTATTTGGCCACCTAGCTGAATCTCTGTGGCCTCCCTATCCTCCCTCTTGTATGGTAGGAGTGTATTGCCCATTGCACCCAGGGTTTATTTGGCCACCTAGCTGAATCTCTGTGGCCTCCCTTTCCTCCCTCTTGTATGGTAGGAGTGCATTCACGATTGCACCCAGGGTTTATTTAGCCTCCTAGCTGAATCTCTGCGGCCTCCCTATCCTCCCTCTTGTATGGTAGGAGTGTATTGACCATTGCACCCAGGGTTTATTTAGCCACCTGGCTGAATCTCAGCGGCCTCCCTATCCTCCCTCTTGTATGGTAGGAGTGTATTGACCATTGCACCCAGGGTTTATTTAGCCACCTGGCTGAATCTCTGTGGCCTCCCTATCCTCCCTCTTGTATGGTAGGAGTGTATTGCCCATTGCACCCAGGGTTTATTTAGCCACCTAGCTGAATCTCTGCAGCCTCCCTATCCTCCCTCTTGTATGGTAGGAGTGCATTCACGATTGCACCCAGGGTTTATTTAGCCTCCTAGCTGAATCTCTGCGGCCTCCCTATCCTCCCTCTTGTATGGTAGGAGTGTATTGACCATTGCACCCAGGGTTTATTTAGCCACCTGGCTGAATCTCTGCGGCCTCCCTATCCTCCATCTTGTATGGTAGGAGTGTATTGACCATTGACCCCAGGGTTATTTAGCCACCTGGCTGAATCTCTGCGGCCTCCCTATCCTCCCTCTTGTATGGTAGGAGTGTATTGACCATTGACCCCAGGGTTTATTTAGCCACCTGGCTGAATCTCTGCAGCCTCCATATCCTCCCTCTTGTATGGTAGGAGTGTATTGACCATTGCACCCAGGGTTTATTTAGCCACCTGGCTGAATCTCAGCGGCCTCCCTATCCTCCCTCTTGTATGGTTGAAGTGTATTGACCATTGCACCCAGGATTTATTTAGCCACCTGGCTGAATCTCTGCGGCCTCCCTAACCTCCCTCTTGTATGGTAGGAGTGTATTGACCATTGCACCCAGGATTTATTTAGCCACCTGGCTGAATCTCAGCGGCCTCCCTATCCTCCCTCTTGTATGGTTGAAGTGTATTGACCATTGCACCAGGGTTTATTTAGCCACCTGGCTGAATCTCTGCGGCCTCCCTATCCTCCCTCTTGTATGGTAGGAGTGTATTGACCAATGACCCCAGGGTTTATATAGCCACCTGGCTGAATCTCTGCGGCCTCCCTACCCTCCCTCTTGTATGGTAGGAGTGTATTGACCATTGACCCCAGGATTATTTAGCCACCTGGCTGAATCTCTGCAGCCTCCATATCCTCCCTCTTGTATGGTAGGAGTGTATTGACCATTGCACCCAGGGTTTATTTAGCCACCTGGCTGAATCTCAGCGGCCTCCCTATCCTCCCTCTTGTATGGTAGGAGTGTATTGACCTTTGACCCCAGGGTTTATTTAGCCACCTGGCTGAATCTCTGCGGCCTCCCTATCCTCCCTCTTGTATGGTAGGAGTGTATTGAACTTTGACCCTAGGGTTTATTTAGCCACCTAGCTGAATCTCTGCGGCCTCCCTATCCTCCCTCTTGTATGGTAGGAGTGTATTGACCATTGCACCCAGGGTTTATTTAGCCACCTGGCTGAATCTCAGCGGCCTCCCTATCCTCCCTCTTGTATGGTAAGAGTGTATTGACCATTACACCCAGGGTTTATTTAGCCACCTGGCTGAATCTCTGCAGCCTCCCTATCCTCCCTCTTGTATGGTAGGAGTGTATTGAACTTTGACCCTAGGGTTTATTTAGCCACCTAGCTGAATCTCTGCGGCCTCCCTATCCTCCCTCTTGTATGGTAGGAGTGTATGGACCATTGCACCCAGGGTTTATTTAGCCTCCTGGCTGAATCTCTGCGGCCTTCCTATCCTCCCTCTTGTATGGTAAGAGTGTATTGACCATTGCACCCAGGGTTTATTTAGCCACCTAGCTGAATCTCTGCGGCCTCCCTATCCTCCCTCTTGTATGGTGAGAGTGTATTGACCATTGACCCCAGGGTTTATTTAGCCACCTGGCTGAATCTCTGCGGCCTCCCTATTCTCCCTCTTGTATGGTAAGAGTGTATTGACAATTGCACCCAGGGTTTATTTAGCCACCTAGCTGAATCTCTGCGGCCTCCCTATCCTCCCTCTTGTATGGTGAGAGTGTATTGACCATTGACCCCAGGGTTTATTTAGCCACCTGGCTGAATCTCTGCGGCCTCCCTATCCTCCCTCTTGTATGGTGAGAGTGTATTGACCATTGACCCCAATGTTTATTTAGCCACCTGGCTGAATATCTGCGGCCTCCCTAACCTCCCTCTTGTATGGTAAGCATGTATTGACCATTGCACCCAGGGTTTATTTAGCCACCTACCTGAATCTCTGCGGCCTCCCTATCCTCCCTCTTGTATGGTAAGAGTGTATTGACCATTGCACCCAGGGTTTATTTAGCCACCTAGCTGAATCTCTGCGGCCTCCCTATCCTCCCTCTTGTATGGTAGGAGTGTATTGACCATTGACCCCAGGGTTTATTTAGCCACTTACCTGAATCTCTGCGGCCTCCCTATCCTCCCTCTTGTATGATAAGAGTGTATTGACCATTGCACCCAGGGTTTATTTAGCCTTCTGACTGAATCTCTGCGGCCTCCCTAACCTCCCTCTTGTATGGTAGGAGTGTATTGCCCATTGACCCCAGGGTTTATTTAGCCACCTGACTGAATCTCTGCGGCCTCCCTATCCTCCCTCTTGTATGGTGAGAGTGTATTGACCATTGACCCCAGGGTTTATTTAGCCTCCTGGCTGAATCTCTGCGGCCTCCCTATCCTCCCTCTTGTATGGTGAGAGTGTATTGACCATTGACCCCAGGGTTTATTTAGCCACCTGGCTGAATCTCTGCGGCCTCCCTATTGTATGGTAGGAGTGTATTGACCATTGCTCCCAGGGTTTATTTAGCCACCTGGCTGAATCTCTGCGGCCTCCCTATCCTCCCTCTTGTATGGTAAGAGTGTATTGACCATTGCACCCAGGGTTTATTTAGCCACCTGGCTGAATCTCTGCGGCCTCCCTATCCTCCCTCTTGTATGGTAGGAGTGTATTGACCATTGCACCCAGGGTTTATTTAGCCACCTGGCTGAATCTCTGCGGCCTCCCTATCCTCCCTCTTGTATGGTAGGAGTGTATTGCCCATTGCACCCAGGGTTTATTTAGCCACCTGACTGAATCTCTGCGGCCTCCCTATCCTCCCTCTTGTATGGTAAGAGTGTATTGACCATTGCACCCAGGGTTTATTTAGCCACCTGGCTGAATCTCTGCGGCCTCCCTATCCTCCCTCTTGTATGGTAGGAGTGTATTGACCATTGCACCCAGGGTTTATTTAGCCACCTGGCTGAATCTCTGCGGCCTCCCTATCCTCCCTCTTGTATGGTAGGAGTGTATTGACCATTGCACCCAGGGTTTATTTAGCCACCTGGCTGAATCTCTTCGGCCTCCCTATCCACCCTCTTGTATGGTAGGAGTGTATTGACCATTGCACCCAGGGTTTATTTAGCCACCTGGCTGAATCTCTGCGGCCTCCCTATCCTCCCTCTTGTATGGTAAGAGTGTATTGACCATTGCACCCAGGGTTTATTTAGCCACCTGGCTTAATCTCTGCGGCCTCCCTAACCTCCCTCTTGTATGGTAAGCATGTATTGACCATTGCACCCAGGGTTTATTTAGCCACCTACCTGAATCTCTGCGGCCTCCCTATCCTCCCTCTTGTATGGTAAGAGTGTATTGACCATTGCACCCAGGGTTTATTTAGCCACCTAGCTGAATCTCTGCGGCCTCCCTATCCTTCCTCTTGTATGGTAAGAGTGTATTGACCATTGACCCCAGGGTTTATTTAGCCACTTACCTGAATCTCTGCGGCCTCCCTATCCTCCCTCTTGTATGATAAGAGTGTATTGACCATTGCACCCAGGGTTTATTTAGCCTCCTGACTGAATCTCTGCGGCCTCCCTATCCTCCCTCTTGTATGGTAGGAGTGTATTGACCATTGCACCCAGGGTTTATTTAGCCTCCTGGCTGAATCTCTGCAGCCTCCCTATCCTCCCTCTTGTATGGTAGGAGTGTATTGACCATTGCACCCAGGGTTTATTTAGCCACCTGGCTGAATCTCTGTGGCCTCCCTATCCTCCCTCTTGTATGGTAGGAGTGTATTGACCATTGCACCCAGGGTTTATTTAGCCACCTGACTGAATCTCTGCGGCCTCCCTATCCTCCCTCTTGTATGGTAGGAGTGTATTGACCATTGCACCCAGGGTTTATTTAGCCTCCTGGCTGAATCTCTGCAGCCTCCCTATCCTCCCTCTTGTATGGTAAGAGTGTATTGACCATTGCACCCAGGGTTTATTTAGCCACCTAGCTGAATCTCTGCGGCCTCCCTATCCTCCCTCTTGTATGGTAAGAGTGTATTGACCATTGACCCCAGGGTTTATTTAGCCACCTGGCTGAATCTCTGTGGCCTCCCTATCCTCCCTCTTGTATGGGAGGAATGTATTCACCTTTGCACCCAGGGTATAATTAGCCACCTGGCTGAATCTCTGCGGCCTCCCTATCCTCCCTCTTGTATGGTAGGAGTGTATTGACCATTGCACCCAGGGTTTATTTAGCCACCTGACTGAATCTCTGCGGCCTCCCTATCCTCCCTCTTGTATGGTAGGAGTGTATTGACCATTGACCCAAGGGTTTATTTAGCCACCTACCTGAATCTCTGCGGCCTCCCTAACCTCCCTCTTGTATGGTAGGAGTGTATTGACCATTGACCCAAGGGTTTATTTAGCCACCTACCTGAATCTCAGCGGCCTCCCTATCCTCCTTCTTGTATGGTAAGAGTGTATTGACCATTGCACCCAGGGTTTATTTAGCCACTTGGCTGAATCTCTGCAGCCTCCCTATCCTCCCTCTTTTATGGTAGGAGTGTATTGACCATTGCACCCAGGGTTTATTTAGCCACCTGGCTGAATCTCTGCGGCCTCCCTATCCTCCCTCTTGTATGGTAGGAGTGTATTGACCATTGCACCCAGGGTTTATTTAGCCTCCTAGCTGAATCTCTGCGGCCTCCCTATCCTCCCTCTTGTATGGTAAGAGTGTATTGACCATTGACCCCAGGGTTTATTTAGCCACCTGACTGAATCTCTGCGGCCTCCCTATCCTCCCTCTTTTATGGTAGGAGTGTATTGACCATTGCACCCAGGGTTTATTTAGCCACCTGGCTGAATCTCTGCGGCCTCCCTATCCTCCCTCTTGTATGGTAGGAGTGTATTGACCATTGCACCCAGGGTTTATTTAGCCTCCTAGCTGAATCTCAGCGGCCTCCCTATCCTCCCTTTTGTATGGTAGGAGTGTATTGCCCATTGACCCCAGGGTTATTTAGCCACCTGGCTGAATCTCTGCGGCCTCCCTATCCTCCCTTTTGTATGGTAGGAGTGTATTGACCATTGACCCCAGGGTTTATTTAGCCACCTACCTGAATCTCAGCGGCCTCCCTATCCTCCCTCTTGTATGGTAGGAGTGTATTGCCCATTGCACCCAGGGTTTATTTAGCCACCTGGCTGAATCTCTGTGGCCTCCCTATCCTCCCTCTTGTATGGTAAGAGTGTATTGACCATTGCACCCAGGGTTTATTTAGCCACCTGGCTGAATCTCTGCGGCCTCCCTAACCTCCCTCTTGTATGGTAAGAGTGTATTGACCATTACACCCAGGGTTTATTTAGCCACCTGGCTGAATCTCTGCAGCCTCCCTATCCTCCCTCTTGTATGGTAGGAGTGTATTGACCATTGCACCCAGGGTTTATTTAGCCACCTGGCTGAATCTCTGCGGCCTCCCTATCCTCCCTCTTGTATGGTAGGAGTGTATTGACCTTTGACCCCAGGGTTTATTTAGCCACCTGGCTGAATCTCTGCAGCCTCCCTATCCTCCCTCTTGTATGGTAGGAGTGTATTGACCTTTGACCCCAGGGTTTATTTAGCCACCTAGCTGAATCTCTGCGGCCTCCCTATCCTCCCTCTTGTATGGTAGGAGTGTATTGACCATTGCACCCAGGGTTTATTTAGCCTCCTAGCTGAATCTCTGTGGCCTCCCTATCCTCCCTCTTGTATGGTAGGAGTGTATTGACCATTGACCTCAGGGTTTATTTAGCCACCTGGCTGAATTTCTGCCGCCTCCCTATTGTATGGTAGGAGTGTATTGACCTTTGACCCCAGGGTTTATTTAGCCACCTAGCTGAATCTCTGCAGCCTCCCTATCCTCCCTCTTGTATGGTAGGAGTGTATTGACCATTGCACCCTGGGTTTATTTACCCACCTGGCTGAATCTCTGCGGCCTCCCTAACCTCCCTATTGTATGGTAAGAGTGTATTGACCATTGACCCCAGGGTTTATTTAGCCACTTACCTGAATCTCTGCGGCCTCCCTAACCTCCCTCTTGTATGGTAGGAGTGTATTGACCATTGCACCCAGGGTTTATTTAGCCTCCTGACTGAATCTCTGCGGCCTCCCTATCCTCCCTCTTGTATGGTAGGAGTGTATTGACCATTGACCCCAGGGTTTATTTAGCCACCTGGCTGAATCTCTGTGGCCTCCCTATCCTCCCTCTTGTATGGTAGGAGTGTATTGACCATTGCACCCAGGGTTTATTTAGCCACCTGACTGAATCTCTGCGGCCTCCCTATCCTCCCTCTTGTATGGTGAGAGTGTATTGACCATTGACCCCAGGGTTTATTTAGCCTCCTGGCTGAATCTCTGCGGCCTCCCTATCCTCCCTCTTGTATGGTGAGAGTGTATTGACCATTGACCCCAGGGTTTATTTAGCCACCTGGCTGAATCTCTGCGGCCTCCCTATTGTATGGTAGGAGTGTATTGACCATTGCTCCCAGGGTTTATTTAGCCACCTGGCTGAATCTCTGCGGCCTCCCTATCCTCCCTCTTGTATGGTAGGAGTGTATTGACCATTGCACCCAGGGTTTATTTAGCCACCTGGCTGAATCTCTGCGGCCTCCCTATCCTCCCTCTTGTATGGTAGGAGTGTATTGCCCATTGCACCCAGGGTTTATTTAGCCACCTGACTGAATCTCTGCGGCCTCCCTATCCTCCCTCTTGTATGGTAGGAGTGTATTGACCATTGCACCCAGGGTTTATTTAGCCACCTGGCTGAATCTCTTCGGCCTCCCTATCCTCCCTCTTGTATGGTAGGAGTGTATTGACCATTGCACCCAGGGTTTATTTAGCCACCTGGCTGAATCTCTGCGGCCTCCCTATCCTCCCTCTTGTATGGTAGGAGTGTATTGACCATTGCACCCAGGGTTTATTTAGCCACCTGGCTGAATCTCTGCGGCCTCCCTATCCTCCCTCTTGTATGGTAAGAGTGTATTGACCATTGCACCCAGGGTTTATTTAGCCACCTGGCTTAATCTCTGCGGCCTCCCTAACCTCCCTCTTGTATGGTAAGAGTGTATTGACCATTGCACCCAGGGTTTATTTAGCCACTTACCTGAATCTCTGCGGCCTCCCTATCCTCCCTCTTGTATGGTAAGAGTGTATTGACCATTGCACCCAGGGTTTATTTAGCCACTTACCTGAATCTCTGCGGCCTCCCTATCCTCCCTCTTGTATGATAAGAGTGTATTGACCATTGCACCCAGGGTTTATTTAGCCTCCTGACTGAATCTCTGCGGCCTCCCTATCCTCCCTCTTGTATGGTAGGAGTGTATTGACCATTGCACCCAGGGTTTATTTAGCCACCTGACTGAATCTCTGCGGCCTCCCTATCCTCCCTCTTGTATGGTAGGAGTGTATTGACCATTGACCCAAGGGTTTATTTAGCCACCTACCTGAATCTCTGCGGCCTCCCTAACCTCCCTCTTGTATGGTAGGAGTGTATTGACCATTGACCCAAGGGTTTATTTAGCCACCTACCTGAATCTCAGCGGCCTCCCTATCCTCCTTCTTGTATGGTAAGAGTGTATTGACCATTGCACCCAGGGTTTATTTAGCCACTTGGCTGAATCTCTGCAGCCTCCCTATCCTCCCTCTTTTATGGTAGGAGTGTATTGACCATTGCACCCAGGGTTTATTTAGCCACCTACCTGAATCTCTGCGGCCTCCCTATCCTCCCTCTTGTATGGTAGGAGTGTATTGACCATTGCACCCAGGGTTTATTTAGCCTCCTAGCTGAATCTCTGCGGCCTCCCTATCCTCCCTCTTGTATGGTAAGAGTGTATTGACCATTGACCCCAGGGTTTATTTAGCCACCTGACTGAATCTCTGCGGCCTCCCTATCCTCCCTCTTTTATGGTAGGAGTGTATTGACCATTGCACCCAGGGTTTATTTAGCCACCTGGCTGAATCTCTGCGGCCTCCCTATCCTCCCTCTTGTATGGTAGGAGTGTATTGACCATTGCACCCAGGGTTTATTTAGCCTCCTAGCTGAATCTCAGCGGCCTCCCTATCCTCCCTTTTGTATGGTAGGAGTGTATTGCCCATTGACCCCAGGGTTATTTAGCCACCTGGCTGAATCTCTGCGGCCTCCCTATCCTCCCTTTTGTATGGTAGGAGTGTATTGACCATTGACCCCAGGGTTTATTTAGCCACCTACCTGAATCTCAGCGGCCTCCCTATCCTCCCTCTTGTATGGTAGGAGTGTATTGACCATTGCACCCAGGGTTTATTTAGCCACCTGGCTGAATCTCTGCGGCCTCCCTATCCTCCCTCTTGTATGGTAGGAGTGTATTGCCCATTGCACCCAGGGTTTATTTAGCCACCTGGCTGAATCTCTGCGGCCTCCCTATCCTCCCTCTTGTATGGTAAGAGTGTATTGACCATTGCACCCAGGGTTTATTTAGCCACCTGGCTGAATCTCTGCGGCCTCCCTAACCTCCCTCTTGTATGGTAAGAGTGTATTGACCATTACACCCAGGGTTTATTTAGCCACCTGGCTGAATCTCTGCAGCCTCCCTATCCTCCCTCTTGTATGGTAGGAGTGTATTGACCATTGCACCCAGGGTTTATTTAGCCACCTGGCTGAATCTCTGCGGCCTCCCTATCCTCCCTCTTGTATGGTAGGAGTGTATTGACCTTTGACCCCAGGGTTTATTTAGCCACCTGGCTGAATCTCTGCAGCCTCCCTATCCTCCCTCTTGTATGGTAGGAGTGTATTGACCTTTGACCCCAGGGTTTATTTAGCCACCTAGCTGAATCTCTGCGGCCTCCCTATCCTCCCTCTTGTATGGTAGGAGTGTATTGACCATTGCACCCAGGGTTTATTTAGCCTCCTAGCTGAATCTCTGTGGCCTCCCTATCCTCCCTCTTGTATGGTAGGAGTGTATTGACCATTGACCTCAGGGTTTATTTAGCCACCTGGCTGAATTTCTGCCGCCTCCCTATTGTATGGTAGGAGTGTATTGACCTTTGACCCCAGGGTTTATTTAGCCACCTAGCTGAATCTCTGCAGCCTCCCTATCCTCCCTCTTGTATGGTAGGAGTGTATTGACCATTGCACCCTGGGTTTATTTACCCACCTGGCTGAATCTCTGCGGCCTCCCTAACCTCCCTATTGTATGGTAAGAGTGTATTGACCATTGACCCCAGGGTTTATTTAGCCACTTACCTGAATCTCTGCGGCCTCCCTAACCTCCCTCTTGTATGGTAGGAGTGTATTGACCATTGCACCCAGGGTTTATTTAGCCTCCTGACTGAATCTCTGCGGCCTCCCTATCCTCCCTCTTGTATGGTAGGAGTGTATTGACCATTGACCCCAGGGTTTATTTAGCCACCTGGCTGAATCTCTGTGGCCTCCCTATCCTCCCTCTTGTATGGTAGGAGTGTATTGACCATTGCACCCAGGGTTTATTTAGCCACCTGACTGAATCTCTGCGGCCTCCCTATCCTCCCTCTTGTATGGTGAGAGTGTATTGACCATTGACCCCAGGGTTTATTTAGCCTCCTGGCTGAATCTCTGCGGCCTCCCTATCCTCCCTCTTGTATGGTGAGAGTGTATTGACCATTGACCCCAGGGTTTATTTAGCCACCTGGCTGAATCTCTGCGGCCTCCCTATTGTATGGTAGGAGTGTATTGACCATTGCTCCCAGGGTTTATTTAGCCACCTGGCTGAATCTCTGCGGCCTCCCTATCCTCCCTCTTGTATGGTAAGAGTGTATTGACCATTGCACCCAGGGTTTATTTAGCCACCTGGCTGAATCTCTGCGGCCTCCCTATCCTCCCTCTTGTATGGTAGGAGTGTATTGCCCATTGCACCCAGGGTTTATTTAGCCACCTGACTGAATCTCTGCGGCCTCCCTATCCTCCCTCTTGTATGGTAGGAGTGTATTGACCATTGCACCCAGGGTTTATTTAGCCACCTGGCTGAATCTCTTCGGCCTCCCTATCCTCCCTCTTGTATGGTAGGAGTGTATTGACCATTGCACCCAGGGTTTATTTAGCCACCTGGCTGAATCTCTGCGGCCTCCCTATCCTCCCTCTTGTATGGTAGGAGTGTATTGACCATTGCACCCAGGGTTTATTTAGCCACCTGGCTGAATCTCTGCGGCCTCCCTATCCTCCCTCTTGTATGGTAAGAGTGTATTGACCATTGCACCCAGGGTTTATTTAGCCACCTAGCTGAATCTCTGCGGCCTCCCTATCCTCCCTCTTGTATGGTAAGAGTGTATTGACCATTGCACCCAGGGTTTATTTAGCCACTTACCTGAATCTCTGCGGCCTCCCTATCCTCCCTCTTGTATGGTAAGAGTGTATTGACCATTGCACCCAGGGTTTATTTAGCCACCTAGCTGAATCTCTGCGGCCTCCCTATCTTCCCTCTTGTATGGTAAGAGTGTATTGACCATTGCACCCAGGGTTTATTTAGCCACTTACCTGAATCTCTGCGGCCTCCCTATCCTCCCTCTTGTATGGTAAGAGTGTATTGACCATTGCACCCAGGGTTTATTTAGCCACTTACCTGAATCTCTGCGGCCTCCCTATCCTCCCTCTTGTATGGTAGGAGTGTATTGACCATTGCACCCAGGGTTTATTTAGCCACCTGGCTGAATCTCTGCGGCCTCCCTATCCTCCCTCTTGTATGGTAGGAGTGTATTGCCCATTGCACCCAGGGTTTATTTAGCCACCTGACTGAATCTCTGCGGCCTCCCTATCCTCCCTCTTGTATGGTAGGAGTGTATTGACCATTGCACCCAGGGTTTATTTAGCCACCTGGCTGAATCTCTTCGGCCTCCCTATCCTCCCTCTTGTATGGTAGGAGTGTATTGACCATTGCACCCAGGGTTTATTTAGCCTCCTGGCTGAATCTCTGCAGCCTCCCTATCCTCCCTCTTGTATGGTAAGAGTGTATTGACCATTGCACCCAGGGTTTATTTAGCCACCTAGCTGAATCTCTGCGGCCTCCCTATCCTCCCTCTTGTATGGTAAGAGTGTATTGACCATTGACCCCAGGGTTTATTTAGCCACCTGGCTGAATCTCTGTGGCCTCCCTATCCTCCCTCTTGTATGGGAGGAATGTATTCACCTTTGCACCCAGGGTATAATTAGCCACCTGGCTGAATCTCTGCGGCCTCCCTATCCTCCCTCTTGTATGGTAGGAGTGTATTGACCATTGCACCCAGGGTTTATTTAGCCACCTGACTGAATCTCTGCGGCCTCCCTATATTCCCTCTTGTATGGTAGGAGTGTATTGACCATTGACCCAAGGGTTTATTTAGCCACCTACCTGAATCTCTGCGGCCTCCCTATCCTCCCTCTTTTATGGTAGGAGTGTATTGACCATTGCACCCAGGGTTTATTTAGCCACCTGGCTGAATCTCTGCGGCCTCCCTATCCTCCCTCTTGTATGGTAGGAGTGTATTGACCATTGCACCCAGGGTTTATTTAGCCTCCTAGCTGAATCTCTGCGGCCTCCCTATCCTCCCTCTTGTATGGTAAGAGTGTATTGACCATTGACCCCAGGGTTTATTTAGCCACCTGACTGAATCTCTGCGGCCTCCCTATCCTCCCTCTTGTATGGTAGGAGTGTATTGACCATTGACCCAAGGGTTTATTTAGCCACCTACCTGAATCTCTGCGGCCTCCCTAACCTCCCTCTTGTATGGTAGGAGTGTATTGACCATTGCACCCAGGGTTTATTTAGCCTCCTAGCTGAATCTCTGCGGCCTCCCTATTGTATGGTAGGAGTGTATTGACCATTGCACCCAGGGTTTATTTGGCCACCTGGCTGAATCTCTGCGGCCTCCCTATCCTCCCTCTTGTATGGTAGGAGTGTATTGCCCATTGCACCCAGGGTTTATTTGGCCACCTAGCTGAATCTCTGTGGCCTCCCTTTCCTCCCTCTTGTATGGTAGGAGTGTATTGCCCATTACACCCAGGGTTTATTTGGCCACCTAGCTGAATCTCTGTGGCCTCCCTTTCCTCCCTCTTGTATGGTAGGAGTGTATTGCCCATTGCACCCAGGGTTTATTTAGCCACCTAGCTGAATCTCTGTGGCCTCCCTATCCTCCCTCTTGTATGGTAGGAGTGTATTGCCCATTGCACCCAGGGTTTATTTGGCCACCTAGCTGAATCTCTGTGGCCTCCCTATCCTCCCTCTTGTATGGTAGGAGTGTATTGCCCATTGCACCCAGGGTTTATTTGGCCACCTAGCTGAATCTCTGTGGCCTCCCTTTCCTCCCTCTTGTATGGTAGGAGTGCATTCACGATTGCACCCAGGGTTTATTTAGCCTCCTAGCTGAATCTCTGCGGCCTCCCTATCCTCCCTCTTGTATGGTAGGAGTGTATTGACCATTGCACCCAGGGTTTATTTAGCCACCTGGCTGAATCTCAGCGGCCTCCCTATCCTCCCTCTTGTATGGTAGGAGTGTATTGACCATTGCACCCAGGGTTTATTTAGCCACCTGGCTGAATCTCTGTGGCCTCCCTATCCTCCCTCTTGTATGGTAGGAGTGTATTGCCCATTGCACCCAGGGTTTATTTAGCCACCTAGCTGAATCTCTGCAGCCTCCCTATCCTCCCTCTTGTATGGTAGGAGTGCATTCACGATTGCACCCAGGGTTTATTTAGCCTCCTAGCTGAATCTCTGCGGCCTCCCTATCCTCCCTCTTGTATGGTAGGAGTGTATTGACCATTGCACCCAGGGTTTATTTAGCCACCTGGCTGAATCTCTGCGGCCTCCCTATCCTCCATCTTGTATGGTAGGAGTGTATTGACCATTGACCCCAGGGTTATTTAGCCACCTGGCTGAATCTCTGCGGCCTCCCTATCCTCCCTCTTGTATGGTAGGAGTGTATTGACCATTGACCCCAGGGTTTATTTAGCCACCTGGCTGAATCTCTGCAGCCTCCATATCCTCCCTCTTGTATGGTAGGAGTGTATTGACCATTGCACCCAGGGTTTATTTAGCCACCTGGCTGAATCTCAGCGGCCTCCCTATCCTCCCTCTTGTATGGTTGAAGTGTATTGACCATTGCACCCAGGATTTATTTAGCCACCTGGCTGAATCTCTGCGGCCTCCCTAACCTCCCTCTTGTATGGTAGGAGTGTATTGACCATTGCACCCAGGATTTATTTAGCCACCTGGCTGAATCTCAGCGGCCTCCCTATCCTCCCTCTTGTATGGTTGAAGTGTATTGACCATTGCACCAGGGTTTATTTAGCCACCTGGCTGAATCTCTGCGGCCTCCCTATCCTCCCTCTTGTATGGTAGGAGTGTATTGACCAATGACCCCAGGGTTTATATAGCCACCTGGCTGAATCTCTGCGGCCTCCCTACCCTCCCTCTTGTATGGTAGGAGTGTATTGACCATTGACCCCAGGATTATTTAGCCACCTGGCTGAATCTCTGCAGCCTCCATATCCTCCCTCTTGTATGGTAGGAGTGTATTGACCATTGCACCCAGGGTTTATTTAGCCACCTGGCTGAATCTCAGCGGCCTCCCTATCCTCCCTCTTGTATGGTAGGAGTGTATTGACCTTTGACCCCAGGGTTTATTTAGCCACCTGGCTGAATCTCTGCGGCCTCCCTATCCTCCCTCTTGTATGGTAGGAGTGTATTGAACTTTGACCCTAGGGTTTATTTAGCCACCTAGCTGAATCTCTGCGGCCTCCCTATCCTCCCTCTTGTATGGTAGGAGTGTATTGACCATTGCACCCAGGGTTTATTTAGCCACCTGGCTGAATCTCAGCGGCCTCCCTATCCTCCCTCTTGTATGGTAAGAGTGTATTGACCATTACACCCAGGGTTTATTTAGCCACCTGGCTGAATCTCTGCAGCCTCCCTATCCTCCCTCTTGTATGGTAGGAGTGTATTGAACTTTGACCCTAGGGTTTATTTAGCCACCTAGCTGAATCTCTGCGGCCTCCCTATCCTCCCTCTTGTATGGTAGGAGTGTATGGACCATTGCACCCAGGGTTTATTTAGCCTCCTGGCTGAATCTCTGCGGCCTTCCTATCCTCCCTCTTGTATGGTAAGAGTGTATTGACCATTGCACCCAGGGTTTATTTAGCCACCTAGCTGAATCTCTGCGGCCTCCCTATCCTCCCTCTTGTATGGTGAGAGTGTATTGACCATTGACCCCAGGGTTTATTTAGCCACCTGGCTGAATCTCTGCGGCCTCCCTATTCTCCCTCTTGTATGGTAAGAGTGTATTGACAATTGCACCCAGGGTTTATTTAGCCACCTAGCTGAATCTCTGCGGCCTCCCTATCCTCCCTCTTGTATGGTGAGAGTGTATTGACCATTGACCCCAGGGTTTATTTAGCCACCTGGCTGAATCTCTGCGGCCTCCCTATCCTCCCTCTTGTATGGTGAGAGTGTATTGACCATTGACCCCAATGTTTATTTAGCCACCTGGCTGAATATCTGCGGCCTCCCTAACCTCCCTCTTGTATGGTAAGCATGTATTGACCATTGCACCCAGGGTTTATTTAGCCACCTACCTGAATCTCTGCGGCCTCCCTATCCTCCCTCTTGTATGGTAAGAGTGTATTGACCATTGCACCCAGGGTTTATTTAGCCACCTAGCTGAATCTCTGCGGCCTCCCTATCCTCCCTCTTGTATGGTAGGAGTGTATTGACCATTGACCCCAGGGTTTATTTAGCCACTTACCTGAATCTCTGCGGCCTCCCTATCCTCCCTCTTGTATGATAAGAGTGTATTGACCATTGCACCCAGGGTTTATTTAGCCTTCTGACTGAATCTCTGCGGCCTCCCTAACCTCCCTCTTGTATGGTAGGAGTGTATTGCCCATTGACCCCAGGGTTTATTTAGCCACCTGACTGAATCTCTGCGGCCTCCCTATCCTCCCTCTTGTATGGTGAGAGTGTATTGACCATTGACCCCAGGGTTTATTTAGCCTCCTGGCTGAATCTCTGCGGCCTCCCTATCCTCCCTCTTGTATGGTGAGAGTGTATTGACCATTGACCCCAGGGTTTATTTAGCCACCTGGCTGAATCTCTGCGGCCTCCCTATTGTATGGTAGGAGTGTATTGACCATTGCTCCCAGGGTTTATTTAGCCACCTGGCTGAATCTCTGCGGCCTCCCTATCCTCCCTCTTGTATGGTAAGAGTGTATTGACCATTGCACCCAGGGTTTATTTAGCCACCTGGCTGAATCTCTGCGGCCTCCCTATCCTCCCTCTTGTATGGTAGGAGTGTATTGACCATTGCACCCAGGGTTTATTTAGCCACCTGGCTGAATCTCTGCGGCCTCCCTATCCTCCCTCTTGTATGGTAGGAGTGTATTGCCCATTGCACCCAGGGTTTATTTAGCCACCTGACTGAATCTCTGCGGCCTCCCTATCCTCCCTCTTGTATGGTAAGAGTGTATTGACCATTGCACCCAGGGTTTATTTAGCCACCTGGCTGAATCTCTGCGGCCTCCCTATCCTCCCTCTTGTATGGTAGGAGTGTATTGACCATTGCACCCAGGGTTTATTTAGCCACCTGGCTGAATCTCTGCGGCCTCCCTATCCTCCCTCTTGTATGGTAGGAGTGTATTGACCATTGCACCCAGGGTTTATTTAGCCACCTGGCTGAATCTCTTCGGCCTCCCTATCCACCCTCTTGTATGGTAGGAGTGTATTGACCATTGCACCCAGGGTTTATTTAGCCACCTGGCTGAATCTCTGCGGCCTCCCTATCCTCCCTCTTGTATGGTAAGAGTGTATTGACCATTGCACCCAGGGTTTATTTAGCCACCTGGCTTAATCTCTGCGGCCTCCCTAACCTCCCTCTTGTATGGTAAGCATGTATTGACCATTGCACCCAGGGTTTATTTAGCCACCTACCTGAATCTCTGCGGCCTCCCTATCCTCCCTCTTGTATGGTAAGAGTGTATTGACCATTGCACCCAGGGTTTATTTAGCCACCTAGCTGAATCTCTGCGGCCTCCCTATCCTTCCTCTTGTATGGTAAGAGTGTATTGACCATTGACCCCAGGGTTTATTTAGCCACTTACCTGAATCTCTGCGGCCTCCCTATCCTCCCTCTTGTATGATAAGAGTGTATTGACCATTGCACCCAGGGTTTATTTAGCCTCCTGACTGAATCTCTGCGGCCTCCCTATCCTCCCTCTTGTATGGTAGGAGTGTATTGACCATTGCACCCAGGGTTTATTTAGCCTCCTGGCTGAATCTCTGCAGCCTCCCTATCCTCCCTCTTGTATGGTAGGAGTGTATTGACCATTGCACCCAGGGTTTATTTAGCCACCTGGCTGAATCTCTGTGGCCTCCCTATCCTCCCTCTTGTATGGTAGGAGTGTATTGACCATTGCACCCAGGGTTTATTTAGCCACCTGACTGAATCTCTGCGGCCTCCCTATCCTCCCTCTTGTATGGTAGGAGTGTATTGACCATTGCACCCAGGGTTTATTTAGCCTCCTGGCTGAATCTCTGCAGCCTCCCTATCCTCCCTCTTGTATGGTAAGAGTGTATTGACCATTGCACCCAGGGTTTATTTAGCCACCTAGCTGAATCTCTGCGGCCTCCCTATCCTCCCTCTTGTATGGTAAGAGTGTATTGACCATTGACCCCAGGGTTTATTTAGCCACCTGGCTGAATCTCTGTGGCCTCCCTATCCTCCCTCTTGTATGGGAGGAATGTATTCACCTTTGCACCCAGGGTATAATTAGCCACCTGGCTGAATCTCTGCGGCCTCCCTATCCTCCCTCTTGTATGGTAGGAGTGTATTGACCATTGCACCCAGGGTTTATTTAGCCACCTGACTGAATCTCTGCGGCCTCCCTATCCTCCCTCTTGTATGGTAGGAGTGTATTGACCATTGACCCAAGGGTTTATTTAGCCACCTACCTGAATCTCTGCGGCCTCCCTAACCTCCCTCTTGTATGGTAGGAGTGTATTGACCATTGACCCAAGGGTTTATTTAGCCACCTACCTGAATCTCAGCGGCCTCCCTATCCTCCTTCTTGTATGGTAAGAGTGTATTGACCATTGCACCCAGGGTTTATTTAGCCACTTGGCTGAATCTCTGCAGCCTCCCTATCCTCCCTCTTTTATGGTAGGAGTGTATTGACCATTGCACCCAGGGTTTATTTAGCCACCTGGCTGAATCTCTGCGGCCTCCCTATCCTCCCTCTTGTATGGTAGGAGTGTATTGACCATTGCACCCAGGGTTTATTTAGCCTCCTAGCTGAATCTCTGCGGCCTCCCTATCCTCCCTCTTGTATGGTAAGAGTGTATTGACCATTGACCCCAGGGTTTATTTAGCCACCTGACTGAATCTCTGCGGCCTCCCTATCCTCCCTCTTTTATGGTAGGAGTGTATTGACCATTGCACCCAGGGTTTATTTAGCCACCTGGCTGAATCTCTGCGGCCTCCCTATCCTCCCTCTTGTATGGTAGGAGTGTATTGACCATTGCACCCAGGGTTTATTTAGCCTCCTAGCTGAATCTCAGCGGCCTCCCTATCCTCCCTTTTGTATGGTAGGAGTGTATTGCCCATTGACCCCAGGGTTATTTAGCCACCTGGCTGAATCTCTGCGGCCTCCCTATCCTCCCTTTTGTATGGTAGGAGTGTATTGACCATTGACCCCAGGGTTTATTTAGCCACCTACCTGAATCTCAGCGGCCTCCCTATCCTCCCTCTTGTATGGTAGGAGTGTATTGCCCATTGCACCCAGGGTTTATTTAGCCACCTGGCTGAATCTCTGTGGCCTCCCTATCCTCCCTCTTGTATGGTAAGAGTGTATTGACCATTGCACCCAGGGTTTATTTAGCCACCTGGCTGAATCTCTGCGGCCTCCCTAACCTCCCTCTTGTATGGTAAGAGTGTATTGACCATTACACCCAGGGTTTATTTAGCCACCTGGCTGAATCTCTGCAGCCTCCCTATCCTCCCTCTTGTATGGTAGGAGTGTATTGACCATTGCACCCAGGGTTTATTTAGCCACCTGGCTGAATCTCTGCGGCCTCCCTATCCTCCCTCTTGTATGGTAGGAGTGTATTGACCTTTGACCCCAGGGTTTATTTAGCCACCTGGCTGAATCTCTGCAGCCTCCCTATCCTCCCTCTTGTATGGTAGGAGTGTATTGACCTTTGACCCCAGGGTTTATTTAGCCACCTAGCTGAATCTCTGCGGCCTCCCTATCCTCCCTCTTGTATGGTAGGAGTGTATTGACCATTGCACCCAGGGTTTATTTAGCCTCCTAGCTGAATCTCTGTGGCCTCCCTATCCTCCCTCTTGTATGGTAGGAGTGTATTGACCATTGACCTCAGGGTTTATTTAGCCACCTGGCTGAATTTCTGCCGCCTCCCTATTGTATGGTAGGAGTGTATTGACCTTTGACCCCAGGGTTTATTTAGCCACCTAGCTGAATCTCTGCAGCCTCCCTATCCTCCCTCTTGTATGGTAGGAGTGTATTGACCATTGCACCCTGGGTTTATTTACCCACCTGGCTGAATCTCTGCGGCCTCCCTAACCTCCCTATTGTATGGTAAGAGTGTATTGACCATTGACCCCAGGGTTTATTTAGCCACTTACCTGAATCTCTGCGGCCTCCCTAACCTCCCTCTTGTATGGTAGGAGTGTATTGACCATTGCACCCAGGGTTTATTTAGCCTCCTGACTGAATCTCTGCGGCCTCCCTATCCTCCCTCTTGTATGGTAGGAGTGTATTGACCATTGACCCCAGGGTTTATTTAGCCACCTGGCTGAATCTCTGTGGCCTCCCTATCCTCCCTCTTGTATGGTAGGAGTGTATTGACCATTGCACCCAGGGTTTATTTAGCCACCTGACTGAATCTCTGCGGCCTCCCTATCCTCCCTCTTGTATGGTGAGAGTGTATTGACCATTGACCCCAGGGTTTATTTAGCCTCCTGGCTGAATCTCTGCGGCCTCCCTATCCTCCCTCTTGTATGGTGAGAGTGTATTGACCATTGACCCCAGGGTTTATTTAGCCACCTGGCTGAATCTCTGCGGCCTCCCTATTGTATGGTAGGAGTGTATTGACCATTGCTCCCAGGGTTTATTTAGCCACCTGGCTGAATCTCTGCGGCCTCCCTATCCTCCCTCTTGTATGGTAGGAGTGTATTGACCATTGCACCCAGGGTTTATTTAGCCACCTGGCTGAATCTCTGCGGCCTCCCTATCCTCCCTCTTGTATGGTAGGAGTGTATTGCCCATTGCACCCAGGGTTTATTTAGCCACCTGACTGAATCTCTGCGGCCTCCCTATCCTCCCTCTTGTATGGTAGGAGTGTATTGACCATTGCACCCAGGGTTTATTTAGCCACCTGGCTGAATCTCTTCGGCCTCCCTATCCTCCCTCTTGTATGGTAGGAGTGTATTGACCATTGCACCCAGGGTTTATTTAGCCACCTGGCTGAATCTCTGCGGCCTCCCTATCCTCCCTCTTGTATGGTAGGAGTGTATTGACCATTGCACCCAGGGTTTATTTAGCCACCTGGCTGAATCTCTGCGGCCTCCCTATCCTCCCTCTTGTATGGTAAGAGTGTATTGACCATTGCACCCAGGGTTTATTTAGCCACCTGGCTTAATCTCTGCGGCCTCCCTAACCTCCCTCTTGTATGGTAAGAGTGTATTGACCATTGCACCCAGGGTTTATTTAGCCACTTACCTGAATCTCTGCGGCCTCCCTATCCTCCCTCTTGTATGGTAAGAGTGTATTGACCATTGCACCCAGGGTTTATTTAGCCACTTACCTGAATCTCTGCGGCCTCCCTATCCTCCCTCTTGTATGATAAGAGTGTATTGACCATTGCACCCAGGGTTTATTTAGCCTCCTGACTGAATCTCTGCGGCCTCCCTATCCTCCCTCTTGTATGGTAGGAGTGTATTGACCATTGCACCCAGGGTTTATTTAGCCACCTGACTGAATCTCTGCGGCCTCCCTATCCTCCCTCTTGTATGGTAGGAGTGTATTGACCATTGACCCAAGGGTTTATTTAGCCACCTACCTGAATCTCTGCGGCCTCCCTAACCTCCCTCTTGTATGGTAGGAGTGTATTGACCATTGACCCAAGGGTTTATTTAGCCACCTACCTGAATCTCAGCGGCCTCCCTATCCTCCTTCTTGTATGGTAAGAGTGTATTGACCATTGCACCCAGGGTTTATTTAGCCACTTGGCTGAATCTCTGCAGCCTCCCTATCCTCCCTCTTTTATGGTAGGAGTGTATTGACCATTGCACCCAGGGTTTATTTAGCCACCTACCTGAATCTCTGCGGCCTCCCTATCCTCCCTCTTGTATGGTAGGAGTGTATTGACCATTGCACCCAGGGTTTATTTAGCCTCCTAGCTGAATCTCTGCGGCCTCCCTATCCTCCCTCTTGTATGGTAAGAGTGTATTGACCATTGACCCCAGGGTTTATTTAGCCACCTGACTGAATCTCTGCGGCCTCCCTATCCTCCCTCTTTTATGGTAGGAGTGTATTGACCATTGCACCCAGGGTTTATTTAGCCACCTGGCTGAATCTCTGCGGCCTCCCTATCCTCCCTCTTGTATGGTAGGAGTGTATTGACCATTGCACCCAGGGTTTATTTAGCCTCCTAGCTGAATCTCAGCGGCCTCCCTATCCTCCCTTTTGTATGGTAGGAGTGTATTGCCCATTGACCCCAGGGTTATTTAGCCACCTGGCTGAATCTCTGCGGCCTCCCTATCCTCCCTTTTGTATGGTAGGAGTGTATTGACCATTGACCCCAGGGTTTATTTAGCCACCTACCTGAATCTCAGCGGCCTCCCTATCCTCCCTCTTGTATGGTAGGAGTGTATTGACCATTGCACCCAGGGTTTATTTAGCCACCTGGCTGAATCTCTGCGGCCTCCCTATCCTCCCTCTTGTATGGTAGGAGTGTATTGCCCATTGCACCCAGGGTTTATTTAGCCACCTGGCTGAATCTCTGCGGCCTCCCTATCCTCCCTCTTGTATGGTAAGAGTGTATTGACCATTGCACCCAGGGTTTATTTAGCCACCTGGCTGAATCTCTGCGGCCTCCCTAACCTCCCTCTTGTATGGTAAGAGTGTATTGACCATTACACCCAGGGTTTATTTAGCCACCTGGCTGAATCTCTGCAGCCTCCCTATCCTCCCTCTTGTATGGTAGGAGTGTATTGACCATTGCACCCAGGGTTTATTTAGCCACCTGGCTGAATCTCTGCGGCCTCCCTATCCTCCCTCTTGTATGGTAGGAGTGTATTGACCTTTGACCCCAGGGTTTATTTAGCCACCTGGCTGAATCTCTGCAGCCTCCCTATCCTCCCTCTTGTATGGTAGGAGTGTATTGACCTTTGACCCCAGGGTTTATTTAGCCACCTAGCTGAATCTCTGCGGCCTCCCTATCCTCCCTCTTGTATGGTAGGAGTGTATTGACCATTGCACCCAGGGTTTATTTAGCCTCCTAGCTGAATCTCTGTGGCCTCCCTATCCTCCCTCTTGTATGGTAGGAGTGTATTGACCATTGACCTCAGGGTTTATTTAGCCACCTGGCTGAATTTCTGCCGCCTCCCTATTGTATGGTAGGAGTGTATTGACCTTTGACCCCAGGGTTTATTTAGCCACCTAGCTGAATCTCTGCAGCCTCCCTATCCTCCCTCTTGTATGGTAGGAGTGTATTGACCATTGCACCCTGGGTTTATTTACCCACCTGGCTGAATCTCTGCGGCCTCCCTAACCTCCCTATTGTATGGTAAGAGTGTATTGACCATTGACCCCAGGGTTTATTTAGCCACTTACCTGAATCTCTGCGGCCTCCCTAACCTCCCTCTTGTATGGTAGGAGTGTATTGACCATTGCACCCAGGGTTTATTTAGCCTCCTGACTGAATCTCTGCGGCCTCCCTATCCTCCCTCTTGTATGGTAGGAGTGTATTGACCATTGACCCCAGGGTTTATTTAGCCACCTGGCTGAATCTCTGTGGCCTCCCTATCCTCCCTCTTGTATGGTAGGAGTGTATTGACCATTGCACCCAGGGTTTATTTAGCCACCTGACTGAATCTCTGCGGCCTCCCTATCCTCCCTCTTGTATGGTGAGAGTGTATTGACCATTGACCCCAGGGTTTATTTAGCCTCCTGGCTGAATCTCTGCGGCCTCCCTATCCTCCCTCTTGTATGGTGAGAGTGTATTGACCATTGACCCCAGGGTTTATTTAGCCACCTGGCTGAATCTCTGCGGCCTCCCTATTGTATGGTAGGAGTGTATTGACCATTGCTCCCAGGGTTTATTTAGCCACCTGGCTGAATCTCTGCGGCCTCCCTATCCTCCCTCTTGTATGGTAAGAGTGTATTGACCATTGCACCCAGGGTTTATTTAGCCACCTGGCTGAATCTCTGCGGCCTCCCTATCCTCCCTCTTGTATGGTAGGAGTGTATTGCCCATTGCACCCAGGGTTTATTTAGCCACCTGACTGAATCTCTGCGGCCTCCCTATCCTCCCTCTTGTATGGTAGGAGTGTATTGACCATTGCACCCAGGGTTTATTTAGCCACCTGGCTGAATCTCTTCGGCCTCCCTATCCTCCCTCTTGTATGGTAGGAGTGTATTGACCATTGCACCCAGGGTTTATTTAGCCACCTGGCTGAATCTCTGCGGCCTCCCTATCCTCCCTCTTGTATGGTAGGAGTGTATTGACCATTGCACCCAGGGTTTATTTAGCCACCTGGCTGAATCTCTGCGGCCTCCCTATCCTCCCTCTTGTATGGTAAGAGTGTATTGACCATTGCACCCAGGGTTTATTTAGCCACCTAGCTGAATCTCTGCGGCCTCCCTATCCTCCCTCTTGTATGGTAAGAGTGTATTGACCATTGCACCCAGGGTTTATTTAGCCACTTACCTGAATCTCTGCGGCCTCCCTATCCTCCCTCTTGTATGGTAAGAGTGTATTGACCATTGCACCCAGGGTTTATTTAGCCACCTAGCTGAATCTCTGCGGCCTCCCTATCTTCCCTCTTGTATGGTAAGAGTGTATTGACCATTGCACCCAGGGTTTATTTAGCCACTTACCTGAATCTCTGCGGCCTCCCTATCCTCCCTCTTGTATGGTAAGAGTGTATTGACCATTGCACCCAGGGTTTATTTAGCCACTTACCTGAATCTCTGCGGCCTCCCTATCCTCCCTCTTGTATGGTAGGAGTGTATTGACCATTGCACCCAGGGTTTATTTAGCCACCTGGCTGAATCTCTGCGGCCTCCCTATCCTCCCTCTTGTATGGTAGGAGTGTATTGCCCATTGCACCCAGGGTTTATTTAGCCACCTGACTGAATCTCTGCGGCCTCCCTATCCTCCCTCTTGTATGGTAGGAGTGTATTGACCATTGCACCCAGGGTTTATTTAGCCACCTGGCTGAATCTCTTCGGCCTCCCTATCCTCCCTCTTGTATGGTAGGAGTGTATTGACCATTGCACCCAGGGTTTATTTAGCCTCCTGGCTGAATCTCTGCAGCCTCCCTATCCTCCCTCTTGTATGGTAAGAGTGTATTGACCATTGCACCCAGGGTTTATTTAGCCACCTAGCTGAATCTCTGCGGCCTCCCTATCCTCCCTCTTGTATGGTAAGAGTGTATTGACCATTGACCCCAGGGTTTATTTAGCCACCTGGCTGAATCTCTGTGGCCTCCCTATCCTCCCTCTTGTATGGGAGGAATGTATTCACCTTTGCACCCAGGGTATAATTAGCCACCTGGCTGAATCTCTGCGGCCTCCCTATCCTCCCTCTTGTATGGTAGGAGTGTATTGACCATTGCACCCAGGGTTTATTTAGCCACCTGACTGAATCTCTGCGGCCTCCCTATATTCCCTCTTGTATGGTAGGAGTGTATTGACCATTGACCCAAGGGTTTATTTAGCCACCTACCTGAATCTCTGCGGCCTCCCTATCCTCCCTCTTTTATGGTAGGAGTGTATTGACCATTGCACCCAGGGTTTATTTAGCCACCTGGCTGAATCTCTGCGGCCTCCCTATCCTCCCTCTTGTATGGTAGGAGTGTATTGACCATTGCACCCAGGGTTTATTTAGCCTCCTAGCTGAATCTCTGCGGCCTCCCTATCCTCCCTCTTGTATGGTAAGAGTGTATTGACCATTGACCCCAGGGTTTATTTAGCCACCTGACTGAATCTCTGCGGCCTCCCTATCCTCCCTCTTTTATGGTAGGAGTGTATTGACCATTGCACCCAGGGTTTATTTAGCCACCTGGCTGAATCTCTGCGGCCTCCCTATCCTCCCTCTTGTATGGTAGGAGTGTATTGACCATTGCACCCAGGGTTTATTTAGCCTCCTAGCTGAATCTCAGCGGCCTCCCTATCCTCCCTTTTGTATGGTAGGAGTGTATTGCCCATTGACCCCAGGGTTATTTAGCCACCTGGCTGAATCTCTGCGGCCTCCCTATCCTCCCTTTTGTATGGTAGGAGTGTATTGACCATTGACCCCAGGGTTTATTTAGCCACCTACCTGAATCTCAGCGGCCTCCCTATCCTCCCTCTTGTATGGTAGGAGTGTATTGACCATTGCACCCAGGGTTTATTTAGCCACCTGGCTGAATCTCTGCGGCCTCCCTATCCTCCCTCTTGTATGGTAGGAGTGTATTGCCCATTGCACCCAGGGTTTATTTAGCCACCTGGCTGAATCTCTGCGGCCTCCCTATCCTCCCTCTTGTATGGTAAGAGTGTATTGACCATTGCACCCAGGGTTTATTTAGCCACCTGGCTGAATCTCTGCGGCCTCCCTAACCTCCCTCTTGTATGGTAAGAGTGTATTGACCATTACACCCAGGGTTTATTTAGCCACCTGGCTGAATCTCTGCAGCCTCCCTATCCTCCCTCTTGTATGGTAGGAGTGTATTGACCATTGCACCCAGGGTTTATTTAGCCACCTGGCTGAATCTCTGCGGCCTCCCTATCCTCCCTCTTGTATGGTAGGAGTGTATTGACCATTGCACCCAGGGTTTATTTAGCCACCTGGCTGAATCTCTGCGGCCTCCCTATCCTCCCTCTTGTATGGTAAGCGTGTATTGACCATTGCACCCAGGGTTTATTTAGCCACCTGGCTTAATCTCTGCGGCCTCCCTAACCTCCCTCTTGTATGGTAAGCATGTATTGACCATTGCACCCAGGGTTTATTTAGCCACCTACCTGAATCTCTGCGGCCTCCCTATCCTCCCTCTTGTATGGTAAGAGTGTATTGACCATTGCACCCAGGGTTTATTTAGCCACCTAGCTGAATCTCTGCGGCCTCCCTATCCTCCCTCTTGTATGGTAAGAGTGTATTGACCATTGACCCCAGGGTTTATTTAGCCACTTACCTGAATCTCTGCGGCCTCCCTATCCTCCCTCTTGTATGATAAGAGTGTATTGACCATTGCACCCAGGGTTTATTTAGCCTCCTGACTGAATCTCTGCGGCCTCCCTATCCTCCCTCTTGTATGGTAGGAGTGTATTGACCATTGCACTCAGGGTTTATTTAGCCTCCTGGCTGAATCTCTGCAGCCTCCCTATCCTCCCTCTTGTATGGTAGGAGTGTATTGACCATTGCACCCAGGGTTTATTTAGCCACCTGGCTGAATCTCTGTGGCCTCCCTATCCTCCCTCTTGTATGGTAGGAGTGTATTGACCATTGCACCCAGGGTTTATTTAGCCACCTGACTGAATCTCTGCGGCCTCCCTATCCTCCCTCTTGTATGGTAGGAGTGTATTGACCATTGCACCCAGGGTTTATTTAGCCTCCTGGCTGAATCTCTGCAGCCTCCCTATCCTCCCTCTTGTATGGTAAGAGTGTATTGACCATTGCACCCAGGGTTTATTTAGCCACCTAGCTGAATCTCTGCGGCCTCCCTATCCTCCCTCTTGTATGGTAAGAGTGTATTGACCATTGACCCCAGGGTTTATTTAGCCACCTGGCTGAATCTCTGTGGCCTCCCTATCCTCCCTCTTGTATGGGAGGAATGTATTCACCTTTGCACCCAGGGTATAATTAGCCACCTGGCTGAATCTCTGCGGCCTCCCTATCCTCCCTCTTGTATGGTAGGAGTGTATTGACCATTGCACCCAGGGTTTATTTAGCCACCTGACTGAATCTCTGCGGCCTCCCTATCCTCCCTCTTGTATGGGAGGAATGTATTCACCTTTGCACCCAGGGTATAATTAGCCACCTGGCTGAATCTCTGCGGCCTCCCTATCCTCCCTCTTGTATGGTAGGAGTGTATTGACCATTGCACCCAGGGTTTATTTAGCCACCTGGCTGAATCTCTGCGGCCTCCCTAACCTCCCTCTTGTATGGTAAGAGTGTATTGACCATTGACCCAAGGGTTTATTTAGCCACCTACCTGAATCTCAGCGGCCTCCCTATCCTCCTTCTTGTATGGTAAGAGTGTATTGACCATTGCACCCAGGGTTTATTTAGCCACTTGGCTGAATCTCTGCAGCCTCCCTATCCTCCCTCTTTTATGGTAGGAGTGTATTGACCATTGCACCCAGGGTTTATTTAGCCACCTGGCTGAATCTCTGCGGCCTCCCTATCCTCCCTCTTGTATGGTAGGAGTGTATTGACCATTGCACCCAGGGTTTATTTAGCCTCCTAGCTGAATCTCTGCGGCCTCCCTATCCTCCCTCTTGTATGGTAAGAGTGTATTGACCATTGACCCCAGGGTTTATTTAGCCACCTGACTGAATCTCTGCGGCCTCCCTATCCTCCCTCTTTTATGGTAGGAGTGTATTGACCATTGCACCCAGGGTTTATTTAGCCACCTGGCTGAATCTCTGCGGCCTCCCTATCCTCCCTCTTGTATGGTAGGAGTGTATTGACCATTGCACCCAGGGTTTATTTAGCCTCCTAGCTGAATCTCAGCGGCCTCCCTATCCTCCCTTTTGTATGGTAGGAGTGTATTGCCCATTGACCCCAGGGTTATTTAGCCACCTGGCTGAATCTCTGCGGCCTCCCTATCCTCCCTTTTGTATGGTAGGAGTGTATTGACCATTGACCCCAGGGTTTATTTAGCCACCTACCTGAATCTCAGCGGCCTCCCTATCCTCCCTCTTGTATGGTAAGAGTGTATTGACCATTGCACCCAGGGTTTATTTAGCCACCTGGCTGAATCTCTGCGGCCTCCCTAACCTCCCTCTTGTATGGTAAGAGTGTATTGACCATTACACCCAGGGTTTATTTAGCCACCTGGCTGAATCTCTGCAGCCTCCCTATCCTCCCTCTTGTATGGTAGGAGTGTATTGACCATTGCACCCAGGGTTTATTTAGCCACCTGGCTGAATCTCTGCGGCCTCCCTATCCTCCCTCTTGTATGGTAGGAGTGTATTGACCTTTGACCCCAGGGTTTATTTAGCCACCTGGCTGAATCTCTGCAGCCTCCCTATCCTCCCTCTTGTATGGTAGGAGTGTATTGACCTTTGACCCCAGGGTTTATTTAGCCACCTAGCTGAATCTCTGCGGCCTCCCTATCCTCCCTCTTGTATGGTAGGAGTGTATTGACCATTGCACCCAGGGTTTATTTAGCCACCTGGCTTTATCTCTGTGGCCTCCCTATCCTCCCTCTTGTATGGTAGGAGTGTATTGACCATTGCACCCAGGGTTTATTTAGCCTCCTAGCTGAATCTCTGTGGCCTCCCTATCCTCCCTCTTGTATGGTAGGAGTGTATTGACCATTGACCTCAGGGTTTATTTAGCCACCTGGCTGAATTTCTGCCGCCTCCCTATTGTATGGTAGGAGTGTATTGACCTTTGACCCCAGGGTTTATTTAGCCACCTAGCTGAATCTCTGCAGCCTCCCTATCCTCCCTCTTGTATGGTAGGAGTGTATTGACCATTGCACCCTGGGTTTATTTACCCACCTGGCTGAATCTCTGCAGCCTCCCTATCCTCCCTATTGTATGGTAGGAGTGTATTGACCATTGCACCCAGGGTTTATTTAGCCTCCTGACTGAATCTCTGCGGCCTCCCTATCCTCCCTCTTGTATGGTAGGAGTGTATTGACCATTGACCCCAGGGTTTATTTAGCCACCTGGCTGAATCTCTGTGGCCTCCCTATCCTCCCTCTTGTATGGTAGGAGTGTATTGACCATTGCACCCAGGGTTTATTTAGCCACCTGACTGAATCTCTGCGGCCTCCCTATCCTCCCTCTTGTATGGTAGGAGTGTATTGACCATTGCACCCAGGGTTTATTTAGCCTCCTGGCTGAATCTCTGCAGCCTCCCTATCCTCCCTCTTGTATGGTAAGAGTGTATTGACCATTGCACCCAATGTTTATTTAGCCTCCTGGCTGAATCTCTGCGGCCTCCCTATCCTCCCTCTTGTATGGTGAGAGTGTATTGACCATTGACCCCAGGGTTTATTTAGCCACCTGGCTGAATCTCTGCGGCCTCCCTAACCTCCCTATTGTATGGTAGGACTGTATTGACCATTGCAACCTGGGTTTATTTACCCACCTGGCTGAATCTCTGCGGCCTCCCTAACCTCCCTCTTGTATGGTAGGACTGTATTGACCATTGCAACCTGGGTTTATTTACCCACCTGGCTGAATCTCTGCGGCCTCCCTAACCTCCCTCTTGTATGGTAGGAGTGTATTGACCATTGCACCCAGGGTTTATTTAGCCACCTGGCTGAATCTCAGCGGCCTCCCTATCCTCCCTCTTGTATGGTAGGAGTGTATTGACCATTGCACCCAGGTTTATTTAGCCACCTAGCTGAATCTCAGCGGCCTCCCTATTCTCCCTCTTGTATGGTAGGAGTGTATTGACCATTGACCCCAGGGTTTATTTAGCCACCTGGCTGAATCTCTGCGGCCTCCCTATCCTCCCTCTTGTATGGTAGGAGTGTATTGACCATTGACCCCAGGGTTTATTTAGCCACCTGGCTGAATCTCTGCGGCCTCCCTATCCTCCCTCTTGTATGGTAGGAGTGTATTGACCATTGCACCCAGGGTTTATTTAGCCACCTGGCTGAATCTCTGCGGCCTCCCTATCCTCCCTCTTGTATGGTAAGAGTGTATTGACCATTGCACCCAGGGTTTATTTAGCCACCTGACTGAATCTCTGCGGCCTCTCTATCCTCCCTCTTGTATGGTAGGAGTGTATTGACCATTGACCCAAGGGTTTATTTAGCCACCTACCTGAATCTCTGCAGCCTCCCTATCCTCCCTCTTGTATGGTGAGAGTGTATTGACCATTGACCCCAGGGTTTATTTAGCCTCCTACCTGAATCTCAGCGGCCTCCCTATCCTCCCTCTTGTATGGTAGGAGTGTATTGCCCATTGCACCCAGGGTTTATTTAGCCACATGGCTGAATCTCTGCGGCCTCCCTATCCTCCCTCTTGTATGGTAAGAGTGTATTGACCATTGCACCCAGGGTTTATTTAGCCACCTGGCTGAATCTCAGCGGCCTCCCTATCCTCCCTCTTGTATGGTAGGAGTGTATTGACCTTTGACCCCAGGGTTTATTTAGCCACCTGGCTGAATCTCTGCAGCCTCCCTATCCTCCCTCTTGTATGGTAGGAGTGTATTGACCTTTGACCCCAGGGTTTATTTAGCCACCTAGCTGAATCTCTGCGGCCTCCCTATCCTCCCTCTTGTATGGTGAGAGTGTATTGACCATTGCACCCTGGGTTTATTTACCCACCTGGCTCAATCTCTGCGGCCTCCCTAACCTCCCTCTTGTATGGTAGGAGTGTATTGACCATTGCAACCTGGGTTTATTTACCCACCTGGCTGAATCTCTGCGGCCTCCCTAACCTCCCTCTTGTATGGTAAGAGTGTATTGACCATTGACCCCAGTGTTTATTTAGCCTCCTGGCTGAATCTCTGCGGCCTCCCTATCCTCCCTCTTGTATGGTAAGAGTGTATTGACCATTGACCCCAGTGTTTATTTAGCTTCCCGGATGAATCTCTGCGGCCTCCCTAACCTCCCTCTTGTATGGTAAGAGTGTATTGACCATTGACCCAAGGGTTTATTTAGCCTCCTAGCTGAATCTCTGCGGCCTCCCTATCCTCCCTCTTGTATGGTAGGAGTGTATTGACCATTGCAACCTGGGTTTATTTACCCACCTAGCTGAATCTCTGCGGCCTCCCTATCCTCCCTCTTGTATGGTAGGAGTGTATTGACCATTGCACCCAGGGTTTATTTAGCCTCCTAGCTGAATCTCTGCGGCCTCCCTATCCTCCCTCTTGTATGGTAAGAGTGTATTGACCATTGACCCAAGGGTTTATTTAGCCTCCTAGCTGAATCTCTGCGGCCTCCCTATCCTCCCTCTTGTATGGTAGGAGTGTATTGACCATTGCACCTAGGGTTTAATTAGCCACCTGGATGAATCTCTGCGGCCTCCCTCTTGTATGTTAGGAGTGTATTGACCATTGACCTCAGGGTTTATTTAGCCACCTGGCTGAATTTCTGCGGCCTCCCTATTGTATGGTAGGAGTGTATTGACCTTTGACCCCTGGGTTTATTTACCCACCTGGCTGAATCTCTGCGGCCTCCCTAACCTCCCTCTTGTATGGTAAGAGTGTATTGACCATTGCACCCAGGGTTTATTTAGCCTCCTGGCTGAATCTCTGCGGCCTCCCTCATGTATGGTAAGAGTGTATTGACCATTGACCCCAGTGTTTATTTAGCCTCCTGGCTGAATCTCTGCGGCCTCCCTATCCTCCCTCTTGTATGGTAGGAGTGTATTGACCATTGCACCCAGGGTTTATTTAGCCACCTGGCTGAATCTCTGCGGCCTCCCTATCCTCCCTCTTGTATGGTAGGAGTGTATTGACCATTGACCCCAGGGTTTATTTAGCCACCTAGCTGAATCTCTGCGGCCTCCCTATCCTCCCTCTTGTATGGTGAGAGTGTATTGACCATTGACCCCAGGGTTTATTTAGCCACCTAGCTGAATCTCTGCGGCCTCCCTATCCTCTCTCTTGTATGGTGAGAGTGTATTGACCATTGACCCCAGGGTTTATTTAGCCTCCTAGCTGAATCTCTGCAGCCTCCCTATCCTCCCTCTTGTATGGTAAGAGTGTATTGACTATTGACCCCAGGGTTTATTTAGCCACCTGGATGAATCTCTGCGGCCTCCCTATCCTCCCTCATGTATGGTGAGGGTGTATTGACCAATGACCCCAGTGTTTATTTAGCCTCCTGGCTGAATCTCTGCGGCCTCCCTATCCTCCCTCTTGTATGGTAAGAGTGTATTGACCAATGACCTGTGTTTATTTAGCCTCCTGGCTGAATCTCTGCGGCCCCCCTATCCTCCCTCTTGTATGGTAAGAGTGTATTGACCATTGACCCCAGGGTTTATTTAGCCACCTGGCTGAATCTCTGCGTCCTCCCTATCCTCCCTCTTGTATGGTATGAGTGTATTGAGCATTGACCCCAGGGTTTATTTAGCCACCTGGCTGAATCTCTGCGGCCCCCCTATCCTCCCTCTTGTATGGTAAGTGTGTATTGACCATTGACCCCAGGGTTTATTTAGCCACCTGGCTGAATCTCTGCGTCCTCCCTATCCTCCCTCTTGTATGATAAGAGTGTATTGACCATTGACCCCAGGGTTTATTTAGCCACCTGGCTGAATCTCTGCGTCCTCCCTATCCTCCCTCTTGTATGGTAAGAGTGTATTGACCATTGACCCCAGGGTTTATTTAGCCACCTGGCTGAATCTCTGCGGCCTCCCTATCCTCCCTCTTGTATGGTAGGAGTGTATTGACCATTGACCCCAGGGTTATTTAACCTCCTGGCTGAATCTCTAGTGAGTTGAGTTTCGAGTAAAGCCAGGATATGCGCCTGGTAATTTTTGATTTGTGAGCATCCTTTAACCCTCTTCTTCGGGGATTTGAGGCCTCTTATATTCCCTGTCATACATTTCAGTTATGACGCCATTTACCTAATATAAGAAGATGGGAATAAATATGAGGGGTAGAAACAAGCGGCCATTACACCATTACTGCTCATAGTCGTTATTTCCCGCTTGCCGTATCCAATCATTTCCACCATTTTATATATTTATGGGGCTCAGCGGGTCGATCTATCGCCCCTATAGGACCCAACAGATTATACTGCATGGAGACAAAGCAAACAGGGCTGATCACTGTGACAGCGCTCAACTTCTAACCAACGACCCGAGACTCGACCAGGACAAGACGTGACCCCAGTGTGAGGTATTATGTTGTCTCTGACGATGCAAAGTCTGAACTCCCGCATATGGAAAAGGAGCGTCAAACCACCCCAAACCCAATAATCAATATAGGAACGGCGGCACAAAGGTGTCGGTCTCCCCTTTTCCAGGCTCTGGGTGTAATTGGAGCCCCTCCAACGCCTCCTCCGGGGCAGCAAAGAAAGTAGAGGAGTTTCCAGAAACAATTCGGAGACGAGCAGGATGGTTGGGCTGGAACTCTGTGGGCCCTTTCCACAGCAAAGACCGGGGTGTATTCATCTCCTAGGGTGGATTTCAGCCAGTTTTCCAGATAGATTTCAGGATGCTGACCCTCTGTTCTTTCTGGTACACCAATAATTCGTATATTGTTTCTTCACATCCGATTTTCTAGGTCGTCAGCTTTTTTGGCGCCGGGCGTTTATGGGTCCAGTCGCTTTGGTCAACGTGTTAACAATAGGCGGCAGTTCATCTTCCAGGTCTGATACCCTGGTCTCAGCCTCAGTGACGCGTTTCCTCATGGTTTGCATGTCTTGGTGAAGTAGACCCACATCTGAATCAACCTCCTCTATCTTTCCAGTCGGAGAGTTCTTGTAAGTGGATATCTTGTAGAAGTTGGTCAGCAACTTGATTCAAGGTCATTTCTTCGTGTCCCTCCCCCTCCTCCTCATCAGATACATGGACTCTTACATTGATCCGTTGTTTTGTTTGATAAGGATGCTGGCCCCTTCTTCAATCGATAGTTTTCTCTGCCGGGGTCCACAGAGCGCGCCGGACCGGAGCCCTCACCGTAGCAGTTCCTCAGAAGCCCAGCCGCTCCCCGCTTCACCGGAGCTGTGCTGCAGGGCACAGAAGTGGAGTTCAGGGTCCGGTGAGTAGAGGATTATGAGCCGGATAGCGGGAGCTCAGACCTCCTGCGCCCTCTCAGCTCCTCGGCATCGCCACGCCGCCCATAACAACCCTATATTGGCACTTCACCAATCGCCGCACGCGTGCCTCGCTTTGTCTTTCCCTGGCGCATGGCTAAGGCTAGGGAAGGCAGGAGATGAGCACTAGTCGATCCCCACTGAAAACTAAAGACAAGGGAGGACAAACGGGGAAATTGCTTAGCTTTAGATGACTCCAGACAAATGCGCACACGTCCTCAAGCTCCAGAGAGGATGAAGTACTGCTCCTGCAAAGCCTCACAAGTAGTAATGAATATCGCTGGCACCTCCCTCTAAGACACACCAGGTATTTATACACTCATGTGAGGGTGTTAATTAGCCAGAGGAAGGTAGCCGCTGGGTCCTAGAGGCAGCATCTAAGAAGGTGTCTGTTATGCCAAACGTTGCAGGCAGCAGATCGCTCTCCACGGCGTCTCCAGACTCTGTCACGTCTGTCACATGTGCTCAGTGTGAACTTGCTCTCATCCGTGAAGAGCACAGGGCGCCAGTGTGGAATCTGCCAATCTTAATGTTCTCCGGCACATGCCAATCGCTCTGCACTATGTTGGACTGTAAGCAGAATACCTACTTGTGGACATCGGGCCCTTATACCACCCTCATGGAGTCTGTTTCTAACCGTTTGTGCAGACACATGCACATTTGTGGCCTGCTGGAGGTCATTTTGCAGGGCTCTGGCAGTGCTCCTCCTGTTCCTCCTTGCACATAGGCGGTGGTAGCGGTCCTGCTGCTGGGTTGTTGTCCTCCTACGGCCCCCTCCACGTCTCCTGGTGTACTGGCCTGTCTCCTGGTAGCACCTCCAGCCTCTGGACACTACGCTGACAGACACAGCAAACCTTCTTGCCACAACTCGCATTGATGTGCCATCCTGGATGAGCTGCACTACCTGAGCAACTTCTGTGGGTTGTAGACACCATCTTATGCTCCTGTACCTATAGGGGTGAGAGCAATGACAGGATGCAAAAGTGACCAAAACAGCCCAAAAAGGATGAGAACAGAGAAATGGTCTGTGGTCACCACCTGCAGAACAGCTCCTTTATAGGGGGTATCTTGCTAATTGCCAATCATTTCTACCAGTTGTCTGTTCCATTTGCACAACAGCAGGAGACATTGATTCACAATCAGCGTCGCTTCATAACAGGACAGGTAGATTTCACAGGAGTGTGATTGACGTGGAGTTACATTGTGTTGTTTAGGTGTTCCCTTCATTTTTTTGAGCAGTGTATCTTCCCCCTGCTGGTAATTCTTGGAGGTGATAGTCTCATTTGGATGCTTTTTTTTTTATTGCACCGCTGGAGTGGTGCTTTAAATGTAAGTTCCCTATCTGATACTCACGTTCCGGCGTTTTCATCTTCGGCCTCCAGCGACAAGTGACCTGGTGGAAGCTCCAGTGTTTCACTCTCATAGACTTGTATTGTGAGCTTATGACTAAGCTTCCGTCTACTGTCACAAGATGGTGCGGGGGGGGGGGGGGGGCGGAGCGGTTCCAAAAAACTGTGAAGACGCCAGAGGGTGAGTATGTGACCGGGGGCAGGGGAATTAAATTTAAAGCTCCACTCCAGCGCTGAAAAAAAGAAACAGCTTGAGTGGTGTTTACAGCCAGTCAGTGAAAGACCAGCTAGGGTTTATCTCTTTGCTGTTTATGTTCTTTTCCCTGCACCTATCTTCTGTTTTAGGAAGTAGGCAGCATATTCTCTAACAGTACGTACTTAATCCTTTATTTTGTATTTCGTGGTTTGTTTTACTCACTCTGGGATCTCTTTCTATTTCAGCACACTCTTCTGTAGGTAATTTATACTCTGCTCTGCCCTCCGGTTCTGTAGGAGGAACGTGAAGCGCTCGACAGCCTTTCAGGCAGCATTGGTCCAAGTTGCCATCTTCTAGTCTGTGGTTAGGGCTATCTCAGCTCTCGCAGGAACCACTGCATGGTTAGGATCTCTAGCCTGTACAGGAACCGGCAGAGTCAGTTGCAGTTTTTAGTGTGTTACCTATTTTTCCCGAGTGAGTTGCTACACAACAGTTGGGTCTGTGAGGAGGTGAGTGCAGATCTGGATGGTGGATGCAGCGGATGTGATTTACCTGGACTCTGATCCTGCACCACATAACAGCCTTATACTGAAGCTCCAGAAGCCGGGACTGGGGGGGGACTATATGCAGTTGGGTGAGGAACTGGCTAAAAGACAGGAAACAAAATGGTCATAAATGGTACATTCTGTAAATGGGATAAAGTCAGCAGTGGGGGCCGCAGGGATCTCTACCGGGAGCAGCGGGGGGCCGCGGGGATCTCTACCGGGAGCAGTGGGGGGCCGCGGGGATCTCTACCGGGAGCAGCGGGGGGGTGCCGCGGGGATCTCTACCGGGAGCAGCGGGGATCTCTACCGGAAGCAGCGGGGGGCCGGAGGGATCTGTACCACGTGCAGCGGGGGGCCGGAGGGATCTGTACCACGTGCAGCGGGGGGCCGCGGGGATCTGTACCGGGAGCAGCGGGGTGCCGCAGGGTTCTGTATCGGGAGCTGCGGGGGGCCACGGGGATCTGTACCGGGAGCAGTGGGGGGCCGGAGGGATCTGTACCACGTGCTGCGGGGGGCCGCGGGGATCTGTACCGGGAGCAGCGGGGTTCTGTATCGGGAGCAGCGGGTGTCCGCCGGGATCTGTACGGGGAGCAGTGGGGGCCGGTACTGGGAGCAGCGGGGATCTGTACGAGGAGCAGCTGGGGGCTACGGGGAGCTGCGGGGGGCCGCGGGGATCTGTACCGGGAGCAGTGGGGGGGCCGCGGGGTTCTGTATGGGGAGCAGCGGGGGGCCGCGGGGATCTGTACCAGGAGCAGCGGGGGGCTGCGGGGATCTCCACTGGGAGCAGCGGGGGACCGCAGGGATCTGTACCGGGAGCAGCGGGGGACCGCAGGGACCTGTACCGGGAGCAGCAGGGGGGGGGGGGCGCAGGGATCTGTACTATGAGCAGTGGGGGGTCGCAGGGATCTGTACCGGGAGCAGCGGGGAGCTGCAGGGATCTGTACTTTGAGTGTTGCTGCTCAACTTACTTGTAACAGAATCCCCAATGTCAAGCGGTAGTAATGGCCGACACTATAACAGCTTTTATACAAGGGTTGATTGCCTCAGCAGAAATAACATTGTGGAATGGGAGCGTACATAGAAATCATAGGGTCCCATAGCAGAAGTTTTAATTGGTCACAGAAGAGCAGATCTCACAACTTTGCAGTCCTTACAAAGTAATTTTCCCTCCTACTGAAGTCTTAAATTCCTTTGCATTGCCCCAATAAAGTATGATGCCAACAAAAGTGCCCCACGAAGACTGTATGATGCCCCCACAGTGAATTCTTCCACAAGCACAGTATGATGACCCTACTGTACCCCCCTCACTCAATCCCCCCAACAAAGAATTGTGACCCCAACACAGTATGATGCCCCATCTGTGACCTCCACAAAGCCCTCCATACAGTATAATGGCCCCACATAATCCTCCATACAGTATAATGGTCCCAGATAGTCCTCCATACAGAATAATGGGCCTCACATAGTCCCCCATACTGTATAATGGCCCCACATAGTCCTCCATACAGTATAATGGCCCCACATAGTGCTCCATACAGAATAATCGGCCTCACATAGTCCTCCATACTGTATAATGGCCCCACATAGTCCTCCATACAGTATAATGGCCCCACATGGTCCTCCATACAGAATAATGGGCCTCACATAGTCCTCCATACTGTATAATGGCCCCACATAGTCCTCCATACAGTATAATCACCTCACATAGACCTCCATACAGTATAATGGCCCCACATAGTCATTCATACAGTATAATGGCCCCACATAGTCCTTCATACAGTATAATGACACCACATAGTCCTCCATACAGTATAATGGCCCCACATAATCCTCCATACAGTATAATGGTCCCAGATAGTCCTCCATACAGAATAATGGGCCTCACATAGTCCTCCATACTGTATAATGGCCCCACATAGTCCTCCATACAGTATAATGGCCCCACATAGTGCTCCATACAGAATAATGGGCCTCACATAGTCCTCCATACTGTATAATGGCCCCACATAGTCCTCCATACAGTATAATGGCCCCACATGGTCCTCCATACAGAATAATGGGCCTCACATAGTCCTCCATACTGTATAATGACCCCACATAGTCCTCCATACAGTATAATGACCTCACATAGACCTCCATACAGTATAATGGCCCCACATAGTCCTCCATACAGAATAATGGGCCCCACATAGTCCTCCATATCCATACAGTATAATGGGCCCCATATAGTGATCCATACAGTATAATTGCCCCACATAGTCCTCCATACAGTATAATGACCTCACATAGATCTCCATACAGTATAATGGGCCCCACATAGTCCTCCATACAGTATAATGGGCCCCGCATAGTCCTCCATACAGTATAATGGCCCCACATAGTCCTCCATACAGTATAATGGCCCCACATAGTCCTCCATACAGTATAATGGGCCCCACATAGTCCTCCATACAGTATAATGGGCCCCACATAGTCCTCCATACAGAATAATGGGCCCCACATAGTCCTCCATACAGTATAATGGCCCCACATAGTCCTCCATACAGAATAATGGGCCCCACATAGTCCTCCATACAGAATAATGGGCCCCACATAGTCCTCCATACAGAAAAATGGGCCCCACATAGTCCTCCATACAGAAAAATGGGCCCCACATAGTCCTCCATACAGAATAATGGGCCCCACATAGCCCTCCATACAGAATAATGGGCCCCACATAGCCCTCCATACAGAATAATGGGCCCCACATAGCCCTCCATACAGAATAATGGGCCCCACATAGTCCTCCATACAGAATAATGGGCCCCACATAGCCCTCCATACAGAATGGGCCCCACATAGCCCTCCATACAGTATAATGGCCCCACATAGTCCTCCATATAGTATAATGGCCCCACATAGTCCTCCATACAGTATAATGGCCCCACATAGTCCTCCACACAGTATAATGGCCCCACATAGTCCTCCATACAGTATAATGGCCCCACATAGTCCTCCATACAGTATAATGGCCCCACATAGTCCTTCATACAGTATAATGGCCCCACATACTCCTCCATACAGTATAATGGCCCCACATAGTCCTCCATATAGTATAATGGCCCCACATAGTCCTTCATATAGTATAATGGCCCCACATAGCCCTCCATACAGTATAATGGCCCCACATAGCCCTCCATACAGTATAATGGCCCCACATAGTCCTCCATACAGTATAATAGCCCTACATAGTCCTCCATACAGTATAATAGCCCTACATAGTCCTCCATACAGTATAATGGCCCCACATAGTCCTCTATACAGTATAATGGCCCCACATAGTCCTCCATACAGTAAAATGGCCCCACATAGCCCTCCATACAGAATAATGGGCCCCACATAGTCCTCCATACAGTATAATGGATCCACATAGTGCTCCATACAGTATAATGGCCCCACATAGTCCTCCATACAGTGTAATGGGACCCACATAGTGCTCCATACAGTATAATAGCCCCACATAGTCCTCCATACAGTATAATAGCCCCACATAGTCCTCCATACAGTATAATGGCCCCACATAGTCCTCTATACAGTATAATGGCTCCACATAGTCCTCTATACAGTATAATAGCCCCACATAGTCCTCCATACAGTATAATGGATCCACATAGTCCTCCATACAGTGTAATGGCCCCACATAGTCCTCCATACAGTATAATGGCTACAAAGAGTCCTCCATACAGTATAATGGCCCCACATAGTCCTCCATACAGTATAATGGCTGCAAAGAGTCCTCCATACAGTATAATGGCCCCACATAGTCCTCCATACAGTATAATGGCTGCAAAGAGTCCTCCATACAGTATAATGGCTGCAAAGAGTCCTCCATACAGTGTAATGGCCCCACATAGTCCTCCATACAGTATAATGGCTGCAAAGAGTCCTCCATACAGTATAATGGCCCCACAGCTCTCCACACTGTATTACGGCCGCCACTAGCTCTCTAAACTGTATAATGGGCCCCACATAAACCTATACACTGTATAACTGCTTGCATGCAGTATAATCAGGGCTGTGGAGAGTCTCAGAGTCAGTGTCTGAAGAATATTGGAGATATAGTTCCATGTCAATCATTTCTGTCCTATTTGAAATGGGATTATAAAAACCCCTACAGTGAGCAATTGTAACAGAACAGCTAGCAGCAGCAGGGGGCAGGCAAGAGTCAAAAGGCCATGAGTGACAGATCTCACACCTCGAGCAGCTCAGAGCAGAAGAAAAGGCTTGTAGTATAATGGCCCCACATAGGCCTCCATACAGTATAATGGCCCCACATAGGCCTCCATACAGTATAATGGCCCCACATAGTGCTCCATACAGTATAATGGCCCCACATAGTGCTCCATACAGTATAATGGCCCCACATAGGCCTCCATACAGTATAATGGCCCCACATAGGCCTCCATACAGTATAATGGCCCCACATAGTGCTCCATACAGTATAATGGCCCCACATAGTGCTCCATACAGTATAATGGCCCCACATAGGCCTCCATACAGTATAATGGGCCCCACATAGTGCTCCATACAGTATAATGGCCCCACATAGGCCTCCATACAGTATAATGGGCCCCACATAGTCCTCCATACAGTATAATGGCCTCACATAGTCCTCTATACAGTATAATGGCCCCACATAGTGCTCCATACAGTATAATGGCCCCACATAGTCCTCCATACAGTATAATGGCCCCACATAGCCCTCCATACAGTATAATGGCCCCACATAGTGCTCCATACAGTATAATGGTCCCACATAGGCCTCCATACAGTATAATGGCCCCACATAGTGCTCCATACAGTATAATGGCCCCACATAGTGCTCCATACAGTATAATGGCCCCACATAGTCCTCCATACAGTATAATGGGCCCACATAGTTCTCCATACAGTATAATGGCCCCACATAGTCCTCCATACAGTATAATGGGCCCACATAGTCCTCCATACAGTATAATGGCCCCACATAGGCCTCCATACAGTATAATGGCCCCACATAGGCCTCCATACAGTATAATGGCCCCACATAGTCCTCCATACAGTATAATGGCCCCACATAGCCCTCCATACAGTATAATGGCCCCACATAGTCCTCCATACAGTATAATGGCCCCACATAGTCCTCCATACAGTATAATAGCCCCACATAGTCCTCTATACAGTATAATGGCCCCACATAGTCCTCTATACAGTATAATGGCCCCACATAGTCCTCTATACAGTATAATGGCTCCACATAGTCCTCTATACAGTATAATAGCCCCACATAGTCCTCCATACAGTAAAATGGCCCCACATAGTCCTCCATACAGTATAATGGCCCCACATAGTCCTCCATACAGTATAATGGCCCCACATAGTCCTCCATACAGAATAATGGGCCCCACATAGTCCTCCATACAGTATAATGGATCCACATAGTGCTCCATTCAGTATAATGGCCCCACATAGTCCTCCATACAGTGTAATGGGACCCACATAGTGCTCCATACAGTATAATAGCCCCACATAGTCCTCCATACAGTATAATAGCCTGCTCATAGTCCTCCATACAGTATAATGGATCCACATAGTGCTCCATACAGTATAATGGCCCCACATAGTCCTCCATACAGTGTAATGGCCCCACATAGTCCTCCATACAGTATAATGGCTACAAAGAGTCCTCCATACAGTATAATGGCCCCACATAGTCCTCCATACAGTATAATGGCTGCAAAGAGTCCTCCATACAGTATAATGGCCCCACAGCTCTCCACACTGTATTACGGCCGCCACTAGCTCTCTAAACTGTATAATGGGCCCCACATAAACCTATACACTGTATAACTGCTTGCATGCAGTATAATCAGGGCTGTGGAGAGTCTCAGAGTCAGTGTCTGAAGAATATTGGAGATATAGTTCCATGTCAATCATTTCTGTCCTATTTGAAATGGGATTATAAAAACCCCTACAGTGAGCAATTGTAACAGAACAGCTAGCAGCAGCAGGGGGCAGGCAAGAGTCAAAAGGCCGTGAGTGACAGATCTCACACCTCGAGCAGCTCAGAGCAGAAGAAAAGGCTTGTAGTATAATGGCCCCACATAGGCCTCCATACAGTATAATGGCCCCACATAGGCCTCCATACAGTATAATGGCCCCACATAGTGCTCCATACAGTATAATGGCCCCACATAGTCCTCCATACAGTATAATGGCCCCACATAGTCCTCCATACAGTATAATAGCCCAACATAGTCCTCTATACAGTATAATGGCCCCACATAGGCCTCCATACAGTATAATGGCCCCACATAGTGCTCCATACAGTATAATGGCCCCACATAGGCCTCCATACAGTATAATGGCCCCACATAGGCCTCCATACAGTATAATGGCCCCACATAGTGCTCCATACAGTATAATGGCCCCACATAGGCCTCCATACAGTATAATGGCCCCACATAGGCCTCCATACAGTATAATGGCCCCACATAGTGCTCCATACAGTATAATGGCCCCACATAGGCCTCCATACAGTATAATGGCCCCACATAGGCCTCCATACAGTATAATGGCCCCACATAGGCCTCCATACAGTATAATGGCCCCACATAGGCCTCCATACAGTATAATGGCCCCACATAGTGCTCCATACAGTATAATGGCCCCACATAGTGCTCCATACAGTATAATGGCTCCACATAGTCCTCTATACAGTATAATAGCCCCACATAGCCCTCCATACAGTATAATGGCCCCACATAGTCCTCCATACAGTATAATGGCCCCACATAGTCCTCCATACAGTATAATAGCCCCACATAGTCCTCTATACAGTATAATGGCCCCACATAGTCCTCTATACAGTATAATGGCTCCACATAGTCCTCTATACAGTATAATAGCCCCACATAGTCCTCCATACAGTAAAATGGCCCCACATAGCCCTCCATACAGTATAATGGCCCCACATAGTCCTCCATACAGTATAATGGCCCCACATAGTCCTCCATACAGTATAATGGCCCCACATAGTCCTCCATACAGAATAATGGGCCCCAGATAGTCCTCCATACAGTATAATGGATCCACATAGTGCTCCATACAGTATAATGGCCCCACATAGTCCTCCATACAGTGTAATGGGACCCACATAGTGCTCCATACAGTATAATAGCCCCACATAGTCCTCCATACAGTATAATGGCTCCACATAGTCCTCTATACAGTATAATGGATCCACATAGTGCTCCATACAGTATAATGGATCCACATAGTGCTCCATACAGTATAATGGCCCCACAGAGTCCTCCATACAGTGTAATGGCCCCACAGAGTCCTCCATACAGTATAATGGCTACACAGAGTCCTCCATACAGTATAATGGCTCCACATAGTCCTCCGTACAGTATAATGGCCCCACATAGTCCTCTATACAGTATAATGGCTCCACATAGTCCTCTATACAGTATAATAGCCCCACATAGTCCTCCATACAGTATAATGGATCCACATAGTGCTCCATACAGTATAATGGCCCCACATAGTCCTCCATACAGTGTAATGGCCCCACATAGTCCTCCATACAGTATAATGGCCCCACATAGTCCTCCATACAGTATAATGGCCCCACATAGTCCTCCATACAGTATAATGACCTCACATAGTCCTTCATACAGTATAATGGCTACAAAGAGTCCTCCATACAGTATAATGGCCCCACAGCTCTCCACACTGTATTACGGCCGCCACTAGCTCTCTAAACAGTATAATGGGCCCCACATAAACCTATACACTGTATAACTGCTTGCATGCAGTATAATCAGGGCTGTGGAGAGTCTCAGAGTCAGTGTCTGAAGAATATTGGAGATATAGTTCCATGTCAATCATTTCTGTCCTATTTGAAATGGGATTATAAAAACCTCTACAGTGAGCAATTGTAACAGAACAGCTAGCAGCAGCAGGGGGCAGGCAAGAGTCAAAAGGCCGTGAGTGACAGATCTCACACCTCGAGCAGCTCAGAGCAGAAGAAAAGGCTTGTAGTATAATGGCCCCACATAGGCCTCCATACAGTATAATGGCCCCACATAGGCCTCCATACAGTATAATGGCCCCACATAGTGCTCCATACAGTATAATGGCCCCACATAGGCCTCCATACAGTATAATGGCCCCACATAGGCCTCCATACAGTATAATGGCCCCACATAGTGCTCCATACAGTATAATGGCCCCACATAGGCCTCCATACAGTATAATGGCCCCACATAGGCCTCCATACAGTATAATGGCCCCACATAGTGCTCCATACAGTATAATGGCCCCACATAGTCCTCCATACAGTATAATAGCCCCACATAGGCCTCCATACAGTATAATGGCCCCACATAGGCCTCCATACAGTATAATGGCCCCACATAGGCCTCCATACAGTATAATGGCCCCACATAGGCCTCCATACAGTATAATGGCCCCACATAGTGCTCCATACAGTATAATGGCCCCACATAGGCGTCCATACAGTATAATGGCCCCACATAGTCCTCCATACAGTATAATGGGCCCCACATAGTGCTCCATACAGTATAATGGCCCCACATAGTCCTCCATACAGTATAATGGCCCCACATAGGCTTCCATACAGTATAATGGCCCCACATAGGCCTCCATACAGTATAATGGCCCCACATAGTGCTCCATACAGTATAATGGGCCCACATAGTCCTCCATACAGTATAATGGGCCCACATAGTCCTCCATACAGTATAATGGCCCCACATAGTCCTCCATACAGTATAATGGGCCCACATAGTCCTCCATACAGTATAATGGTCCCACATAGTCCTCCATACAGTATAATGGCCCCACATAGTGCTCCATATAGCATAATGACCCCACATAGTCCTCCATACAGTATAATGGCCCCACATAGTCCTCCATACAGTATAATGGCCCCACATAGTCCTCCATACAGAATAATGGGCCCACATAGTCCTCCATACAGAATAATGGCCCCACATAGTCCTCCATACAGTATAATGGCCCCACATAGTCCTCCATACAGTATAATGGCCCCACATAGTCCTCCATACAGTATAATGGCCCCACATAGTCCTCCATACAGTATAGTGGCCCCACATAGTCCTCCATACAGTATAATGGCCCCACATAGCCCTGCATACAGTATAATGGCCCCACATAGCCCTGCATACAGTATAATGGCCCCACATAGGCCTCCATACAGTATAATGGCCCCACATAGTGCTCCATATAGTATAATGACCCCACATAGGCCTCCTTACAGTATAATGGCCCCACATAGTCCTCCATACAGTATAATGGCCCCACATAGTCCTCCATACAGTATAATGGTCCCACATACTCCTCCATACAGTATAATGGCCCCACATAGTCCTTCATACAGTATAATGGCCCCACATACTCCTCCATACAGTATAATGGCCCCACATAGTCCTCCATACAGTATAATGGCCCCACATAGTCCTCCATACAGTATAACGGCCCACATAGTCCTCCATACAGTATAACGGCCCCACATAGTCCTCCATACAGTATAACGGCCCCACATAGTCCTCCATACAGTATAATGGCCTCACATAGCCCTCCATACAGTATAATGGCCTCACATAGCCCTCCATACAGTATAATGGCCTCACATAGCCCTCCATACAGTATAATGGCCCCACATAGCCCTCCATACAGTATAATGGCCCCACATAGCCCTCCATATAGTATAATGGCCTCACATAGCCCTCCATATAGTATAATGGCCCCACATAGCGCTCCATACAGTATAATGGCCCCACATAGCGCTCCATACAGTATAATGGCCCCACATAGCCCTCCATACAGTATAATGGCCTCACATAGTCCTCCATACAGTATAATGGGCCCACATAGGCCTCCACACAGTATAATGGGCCCCACCTAGGCCTCCACACAGTATAATGGGCCCACATAGGCCTCCATACAGTATAATGGGCCCCACATAGGCCTCCACACAGTATAATGGGCCCACATAGTCCTCCATACAATATAATGGCCCAACATAGTCCTCCATACAGTATAATGGGCCCCACATAGGCCTCCATACAGTATAATGGGCCCCACATAGGCCTCCATACAGTATAATGGGCCCCACATAGGCCTCCATACAGTATAATGGGCCCCACATAGGCCTCCATACAGTATAATGGGCCCACATAGTCCTCCATACAATATAATGGGCCCACATAGTCCTCCATACAATATAATGGCCCCAAAAAGTCCTCCATACAGTATAGTGGCCCCACATAGTCCTCCATACAGTATAATAGCCCCACATAGTCCTCCATACAGTATAATGGACCCACATAGTCCTCCATACAGTATAATGGCCCCACAGTGCTCCATACAGTATAATGGCCCCACATAGCCCTCCATACAGTATAATGGCCCCACATAGTCCTCCATACAGTATAATGGCCCCACATAGTCCTCCATACAGTATAGTGGCCTCACATAGTCCTCCATACAGTATAATGGCCCTACATAGCGCTCCATACAGTATAATGGCCCCACATAGCCCTCCATACAGTATAATGGCCCCACATAGTCCTCCATACAGTATAATGGCCTCACCTAGTCCTCCATACAGTATAATGGCCTCACATAGTCCTCCATACAGTATAATGGGCCCACATAGGCCTCCATACAGTATAATGGGCCCACATAGGCCTCCACACAGTATAATGGGCCCCACATAGGCCTCCACACAGTATAATGGGCCCACTTAGGCCTCCATACAGTATAATGGGCCCCACATAGGCCTCCACACAGTATAATGGGCCCACATAGTGCTCCATACAATATAATGGCCCAACATAGTCCTCCATACAGTATAATGGGCCCCACATAGGCCTCCATACAGTATAATGGGCCCCACATAGGCCTCCATACAGTATAATGGGCCCCACATAGGCCTCCATACAGTATAATGGGCCCCACATAGGCCTCCATACAGTATAATGGGCCCACATAGTCCTCCATACAATATAATGGGCCCACATAGTCCTCCATACAATATAATGGCCCCAAAAAGTCCTCCATACAGTATAGTGGCCCCACATAGTCCTCCATACAGTATAATGGCCCCACATAGTCCTCCATACAGTATAATGGCCCCACATAGTCCTCCATACAGTATAATGGGCTCACATAGTCCTCCATACAGTATAATGGGCCCCACATAGTCCTCCATACAGTATAATGGGCCCCACATAGTCCTCCATACAGTATAATAGCCCCACATAGTCCTCCATACAGTATAATGGCCCCACATAGTCCTCCATACAGTATAATGGCCCCACAGTGCTCCATACAGTATAATGGCCCCACATAGCCCTCCATACAGTATAATGGCCTCACATAGTCCTCCATACAGTATAATGGGCCCACATAGGCCTCCACACAGTATAATGGGCCCCACATAGGCCTCCACACAGTATAATGGGCCCACATAGGCCTCCATACAGTATAATGGGCCCCACATAGGCCTCCATACAGTATAATGGGCCCCACATAGGCCTCCACACAGTATAATGGGCCCACATAGTCATCCATACAATATAATGGCCCAACATAGTCCTCCATACAGTATAATGGGCCCCACATAGGCCTCCATACAGTATAATGGGCCCCACATAGGCCTCCATACAGTATAATGGGCCCCACATAGGCCTCCATACAGTATAATGGGCCCCACATAGGCCTCCACACAGTATAATGGGCCCACATAGTCCTCCATACAATATAATGGGCCCACATAGTCCTCCATACAATATAATGGCCCCAAAAAGTCCTCCATACAGTATAGTGGCCCCACATAGTCCTCCATACAGTATAATGGCCCCACATAGCCCTCCGTACAGTATAATGGCCCCACATAGCCCTGCATACAGTATAATGGCCCCACATAGCCCTGCATACAGTATAATGGCCCCACATAGTCCGCCATACAGTATAATGGCCCCACATAGTCCTCCATACAGTATAATGGGCCCCACATAGTCCTCCATACAGTATAATAGCCCCACATAGTCCTCCATACAGTATAATGGCCCCACATAGTCCTCCATACAGTATAATGGCCCCACATAGCCCTCCATACAGTATAATGGCCCCACATAGTCCTCCATACAGTATAATGGCCCCACATAGTCCTCCATACAGTATAATGGCCTCACATAGTCCTCCATACAGTATAATGGCCCCACATAGCGCTCCATACAGTATAATGGCCCCACATAGCCCTCCATACAGTATAATGGCCCCACATAGTCCTCCATACAGTATAATGGCCCCACATAGTCCTCCATACAGTATAATGGCCTCACATAGTCCTCCATACAGTATAATGGCCCCACATAGCGCTCCATACAGTATAATGGCCCCACATAGCCCTCCATACAGTATAATGGCCCCACATAGTCCTCCATACAGTATAATGGCCTCACATAGTCCTCCATACAGTATAATGGCCTCACATAGTCCTCCATACAGTATAATGGGCCCACATAGGCCTCCATACAGTATAATGGGCCCACATAGGCCTCCACACAGTATAATGGGCCCCACATAGGCCTCCACACAGTATAATGGGCCCACATAGGCCTCCATACAGTATAATGGGCCCCACATAGGCCTCCACACAGTATAATGGGCCCACATAGTGCTCCATACAATATAATGGCCCAACATAGTCCTCCATACAGTATAATGGGCCCCACATAGGCCTCCATACAGTATAATGGGCCCCACATAGGCCTCCATACAGTATAATGGGCCCCACATAGTCCTCCATACAGTATAATGGGCCCCACATAGGCCTCCATACAGTATAATGGGCCCACATAGTCCTCCATACAATATAATGGGCCCACATAGTCCTCCATACAATATAATGGCCCCAAAAAGTCCTCCATACAGTATAGTGGCCCCACATAGTCCTCCATACAGTATAATGGCCCCACATAGCCCTCCGTACAGTATAATGGCCCCACATAGCCCTGCATACAGTATAATGGCCCCACATAGCCCTGCATACAGTATAATGGCCCCACATAGTCCGCCATACAGTATAATGGGCCCACATAGTCCTCCATACAGTATAATGGGCCCCACATAGTCCTCCATACAGTATAATAGCCCCACATAGTCCTCCATACAGTATAATGGCCCCACATAGTCCTCCATACAGTATAATGGCCCCACATAGCCCTCCATACAGTATAATGGCCCCACATAGTCCTCCATACAGTATAATGGCCCCACATAGTCCTCCATACAGTATAATGGCCTCACATAGCCCTCCATACAGTATAATGGCCCCACATAGCGCTCCATACAGTATAATGGCCCCACATAGCCCTCCATACAGTATAATGGCCCCACATAGTCCTCCATACAGTATAATGGCCCCACATAGTCCTCCATACAGTATAATGGCCTCACATAGTCCTCCATACAGTATAATGGCCCCACATAGCGCTCCATACAGTATAATGGCCCCACATAGCCCTCCATACAGTATAATGGCCCCACATAGTCCTCCATACAGTATAATGGCCTCACATAGTCCTCCATACAGTATAATGGCCTCACATAGTCCTCCATACAGTATAATGGGCCCACATAGGCCTCCATACAGTATAATGGGCCCACATAGGCCTCCACACAGTATAATGGGCCCCACATAGGCCTCCACACAGTATAATGGGCCCACATAGGCCTCCATACAGTATAATGGGCCCCACATAGGCCTCCACACAGTATAATGGGCCCACATAGTGCTCCATACAATATAATGGCCCAACATAGTCCTCCATACAGTATAATGGGCCCCACATAGGCCTCCATACAGTATAATGGGCCCCACATAGGCCTCCATACAGTATAATGGGCCCCACATAGGCCTCCATACAGTATAATGGGCCCCACATAGGCCTCCATACAGTATAATGGGCCCACATAGTCCTCCATACAATATAATGGGCCCACATAGTCCTCCATACAATATAATGGGCCCACATAGTCCTCCATACAATATAATGGCCCCAAAAAGTCCTCCATACAGTATAGTGGCCCCACATAGTCCTCCATACAGTATAATGGCCCCACATAGTCCTCCATACAGTATAATGGCCCCACATAGTCCTCCATACAGTATAATGGGCTCACATAGTCCTCCATACAGTATAATGGGCCCCACATAGTCCTCCATACAGTATAATGGGCCCCACATAGTCCTCCATACAGTATAATGGGCCCCACATAGTCCTCCATACAGTATAATAGCCCCACATAGTCCTCCATACAGTATAATGGCCCCACATAGTCCTCCATACAGTATAATGGCCCCACAGTGCTCCATACAGTATAATGGCCCCACATAGCCCTCCATACAGTATAATGGCCCCACATAGTCCTCCATACAGTATAATGGCCCCACAGTGCTCCATACAGTATAATGGCCCCACATAGCCATGTATACATTATAATGGCCCCACATAGTCCTCCATACAGTATAATGGCCCCACAGTGCTCCATACAGTATAATGGCCCCACATAGTCCTCCATACAGTATAATGGCCCCACAGTGCTCCATACAGTATAATGGGCCCCACATAGTCCTCCATACAGTATAATGGCCCCACATAGTCCTCCATACAGTATAATGGCCCCACAGTGCTCCATACAATATAATGGCCCCACATAGCCCTGCATACAGTATAATGGCCCCACACAGTCCTCCATACAGTATAATGGCCCCACAGTGCTCCATACAGTATAATGGCCCCACATAGTCCTCTATACAGTATAATGGCCCCACAGTGCTCCATACAGTATAATGGGCCCCACATAGTCCTCCATACAGTATAATGGCCCCACATAGTCCTCCATACAGTATAATGGCCCCACAGTGCTCCATACAATATAATGGGCCCACAGAGTCCTCCATACAGTATAATGGCCCCCACATAGTCCTGCATACAGTATAATGGGCCCACAGTCCTCCATACAGTATAATGGCCCCACATAGTCCTGCATACAGTATAGTACACTCCACATAGTCCTCCATACAGTATAATGCACTTTCCATAATACTCTATATAGTATAATTCTCTCCCTATAACTCAGCATACAGTATAATGCACTCGCCATAGTCCTGCTTACAGTATAATGCACCCCATAGTATAATGCACCCCATAGTTCTCCATATAGTATAATTCACTCCATATTCCTCCATACAGTATAATGCACCCCATAGTGCTCAACACAATATAATGGACTGCAGTCATCCATAGTCCATACAGTATCATGCACCCCATAGTCCTCCGTATAGTATAATGCACCTCCAATACAGTATACTGCACCCCATAGTCCTCCATATAGTATAATACACTCCCCATAGTCCTCCATACAGTATAATGGGCCCCACATAGGCCTCCATACAGTATAATGGGCCCACATAGTCCTCCATACAATATAATGGGCCCACATAGTCCTCCATACAATATAATGGGCCCACATAGTCCTCCATACAATATAATGGCCCCAAAAAGTCCTCCATACAGTATAGTGGCCCCACATAGTCCTCCATACAGTATAATGGCCCCACATAGCCCTCCGTACAGTATAATGGCCCCACATAGCCCTGCATACAGTATAATGGCCCCACATAGCCCTGCATACAGTATAATGGCCCCACATAGTCCGCCATACAGTATGATGGGCCCACATAGTCCTCCATACAGTATAATGGGCCCCACATAGTCCTCCATACAGTATAATAGCCCCACATAGTCCTCCATACAGTATAATGGCCCCACATAGCCCTCCATACAGTATAATGGCCCCACATAGCCCTCCATACAGTATAATGGCCCCACATAGTCCTCCATACAGTATAATGGCCCCACATAGTCCTCCATACAGTATAATGGCCTCACATAGTCCTCCATACAGTATAATGGCCCCACATAGCGCTCCATACAGTATAATGGCCCCACATAGCCCTCCATACAGTATAATGGCCCCACATAGTCCTCCATACAGTATAATGGCCCCACATAGTCCTCCATACAGTATAATGGCCTCACATAGTCCTCCATACAGTATAATGGCCCCACATAGCGCTCCATACAGTATAATGGCCCCACATAGCCCTCCATACAGTATAATGGCCCCACATAGTCCTCCATACAGTATAATGGCCTCACATAGTCCTCCATACAGTATAATGGCCTCACATAGTCCTCCATACAGTATAATGGGCCCACATAGGCCTCCATACAGTATAATGGGCCCACATAGGCCTCCACACAGTATAATGGGCCCCACATAGGCCTCCACACAGTATAATGGGCCCACATAGGCCTCCATACAGTATAATGGGCCCCACATAGGCCTCCACACAGTATAATGGGCCCACATAGTGCTCCATACAATATAATGGCCCAACATAGTCCTCCATACAGTATAATGGGCCCCACATAGGCCTCCATACAGTATAATGGGCCCCACATAGGCCTCCATACAGTATAATGGGCCCCACATAGGCCTCCATACAGTATAATGGGCCCCACATAGGCCTCCATACAGTATAATGGGCCCCACATAGGCCTCCATACAGTATAATGGGCCCACATAGTCCTCCATACAATATAATGGGCCCACATAGTCCTCCATACAATATAATGGGCCCACATAGTCCTCCATACAATATAATGGCCCCAAAAAGTCCTCCATACAGTATAGTGGCCCCACATAGTCCTCCATACAGTATAATGGCCCCACATAGTCCTCCATACAGTATAATGGCCCCACATAGTCCTCCATACAGTATAATGGGCTCACATAGTCCTCCATACAGTATAATGGGCCCCACATAGTCCTCCATACAGTATAATGGGCCCCACATAGTCCTCCATACAGTATAATGGGCCCCACATAGTCCTCCATACAGTATAATAGCCCCACATAGTCCTCCATACAGTATAATGGCCCCACATAGTCCTCCATACAGTATAATGGCCCCACAGTGCTCCATACAGTATAATGGCCCCACATAGCCCTCCATACAGTATAATGGCCCCACATAGTCCTCCATACAGTATAATGGCCCCACAGTGCTCCATACAGTATAATGGCCCCACATAGCCATGTATACATTATAATGGCCCCACATAGTCCTCCATACAGTATAATGGCCCCACAGTGCTCCATACAGTATAATGGCCCCACATAGTCCTCCATACAGTATAATGGCCCCACAGTGCTCCATACAGTATAATGGGCCCCACATAGTCCTCCATACAGTATAATGGCCCCACATAGTCCTCCATACAGTATAATGGCCCCACAGTGCTCCATACAATATAATGGCCCCACATAGCCCTGCATACAGTATAATGGCCCCACACAGTCCTCCATACAGTATAATGGCCCCACAGTGCTCCATACAGTATAATGGCCCCACATAGTCCTCTATACAGTATAATGGCCCCACAGTGCTCCATACAGTATAATGGGCCCCACATAGTCCTCCATACAGTATAATGGCCCCACATAGTCCTCCATACAGTATAATGGCCCCACAGTGCTCCATACAATATAATGGGCCCACAGAGTCCTCCATACAGTATAATGGCCCCCACATAGTCCTGCATACAGTATAATGGGCCCACAGTCCTCCATACAGTATAATGGCCCCACATAGTCCTGCATACAGTATAGTACACTCCACATAGTCCTCCATACAGTATAATGCACTTTCCATAATACTCTATATAGTATAATTCTCTCCCTATAACTCAGCATACAGTATAATGCACTCGCCATAGTCCTGCTTACAGTATAATGCACCCCATAGTATAATGCACCCCATAGTTCTCCATATAGTATAATTCACTCCATATTCCTCCATACAGTATAATGCACCCCATAGTGCTCAACACAATATAATGGACTGCAGTCATCCATAGTCCATACAGTATCATGCACCCCATAGTCCTCCGTATAGTATAATGCACCTCCAATACAGTATACTGCACCCCATAGTCCTCCATATAGTATAATACACTCCCCATTGTCCTCCATACAGTATTATGGTCACCACAACGTACTCACTGATGAAAAAGACCTCGGTCCATCAAGTTCTCCCTTTCTCCACCAATTATAAAAATTTTGTGTCACTAAATCATCTATGAGGGTCCGTGAGCCGGGGGAACCCCGCCTGTCATCACATGTTCAAATGTATCGTCATCCCGGACGCCGGTTACAGTTGAAAGTAACAAGAGAGGGAGAATCAGCTGATGCTGCCTCTCCCATCAGTGCGATGACGTCACTACATGGCGCCCTCTGCCCTGAGATGTCCGGGCGCTGCAGAGGCCGCAGCAGCGGGGGAATGAGGAGAGGTGAGTATTGTATTTATTTATTTTTTAAACCTATGTACAATAGTGTTCAGAATACCAGCAGCCAATATGACTGACCGGATTAATCGCTGGTTTTGGTATAAATTCTATCACCGCATGTCACACAATTTACCAGTTGGCGCAGTAGATTGTAAGAAACCCCCAGACCCCGCATTCATGATCTGCTTTTTGGTATTTTGTAGGGGTTCTCTGGGTTCCTCCAATAATGTAGTAGGGCTAAGTATGGAGAGGGGGTGAACCCTGGACCCCATATAGTGTGACTCGTATCTGAGACCTGTTCCCAATACACAGTTGAATCGGTGCAGGACCATAGACCATGCATGAGGTCAGAGTAGGGGTGACGGCATTTAGGGCATGCAATTAGTCTATTCGATAATGGATCTTTTTTCGGTATATTAAAGGCGTATATGGCCGCGTGTATTATTTTATATCGAGTTTCTCTCCATGTTACATTATAAATGAATTTTCTAAATACCTTCCAGCCTAATCGGATCTTAATGGGAATTTCAACTCCTTCCAATTGTTGCTTCCAATATTTAAAGAAAACGTCAGGTTGTATCTATAACAAATTAGATTTCATAACCCGAATACAGACTAGATATTGAGGGGGGCCCGTTGGGGATAGTAGAATGACGTCCAATTCATTTTGGGAGGTCTCGAAAGGAACACCCCTTAAGTTTGACATAACGGAAAGTCTGATTTGTTCGTATTGGAGAGGTAGAGCATACTTACCCATACACCCTAGGTACGTCAACCATCTCTGATCGGCAGGGTGGAGGAGGTGAGATATATCTATACCCGCTTGCTCCCATTTGAAAAGTAATTTGTTTTCGAAATTCTGGATTCCGCCATAGCGGCCGGTGCTTAGAAACACTGAGCGGCCATATTACTTCCTAACCGCTTCCCATGCGGAAATGGGGTCTTTAAAAGTTACTGATTTTTTGATTTGTAGGAATAGGGGAGTATAGCGAGAGTGTAGAAGTGTGGTTAAATTTAAGGGGTACGCGTAGTCTGATTCCAGAGAGTAATCGGAGTACGTATGTCTATTATGTAGCGAAAGAGGTAGGCGCGGTTATAATTCCTGATACTTGGAGAATTGATGCCTCCATCGTCTTTGGGTGACATACGTTTGTCTAGATTAATCCTGGGACGTTTTCCCCTCCATATAAAATGACTGAAGACCCTGTTGAGTGAAGTCCCGTCAGTGTTTCGGTAGTAATGGGAGAGTTTGGAGTTGATACATAATTTTAGAAGTACTGATCATCTTGACCCAAAAAATACCGGGGCAAATCCTGCCATGACTGCAATTGATTAGTGATTTTTTTTTAATGAGGGTGGGATAATTTAACGTGTACAAAGAGGATGGCGGGCGATGCCCAAATAGGTGATATGAGAGGGAGCTATAGTAATATCGTTAAAAGATCCTTTTGGGGTAAAGTTTTATTCCTTTTTCAGTTAATAGTTGTAATTCACATTTTTTAGCATTTATTTTAAACCCAGAGTAAGTATCAAAGTCTTTAAGTAAATCCATAACCAGAGGTAAATGCAGGATGGGGGTCCGACAAACGGAATGATATCATCTGCAAAAAAAGCCGCCTGGATTGATTTCTTATTAAATTGGAGGCCTGAGAAAGTTTTAGGGTCCGATAGAATACGGACTAAGGGTTCTAGTGCTATGTTAAAAAGTAGGGGGGATAAAGGACATCCTTGTCTCGTTCCTTTCTCAAGAGGGAGTAGATACAAAACCTGGGGTATACACCTGAGCTTTTGGAGACATATATAAATTGCTTATATAATTTAAGAAGGGGCCAACGACATCTTGGTTAAGACCTTATATAGCCAATCCCAGCTAATGTTATCAAAGGCCTTTTCGGCGTCTAGGGAGACAATCGCCGGGGAACCTTTTAAATTAGGTGTAGAGTGGATTTTATCCAGCGCCAACAGTACTTTCCTAATATTTAGCCTGGCTGAGCGACCCTTAAAGCCTGCTTGTATATGGGATATAAGGTGGGGTAGAATGGAGGCCAGTCTGTCAGCCATTATTTTGGACAATAGCTTAATGTCGATATTTATGAGGGAAATTTGTCTGCATGAATTGGGGGATAATGGATCTTTGTCTGGTTTTAGTAATAATTTGACGTAAGCCATATTTGCGGAAGGGAAAATGGGATCGCCATTAGTTATTTTGTTAAAGATCGAAACTAATAAACGGGGAAACCTCTTCCCTTAAGGATTTCAAGAAATCAGAAGTGTATCCATCAGGTCCGGGGGCTTTGCTTGGTTTCTAATTTCTAATTGTACAGTCATGGCCAAAAGTTTTGAGAATGACACCAAAATTATATTTTCACATGATCTGCTGGTCTCTGGTTTTTATTAGTGTTTGTCTGATGTTTATATCACATACAGAAATATAATTGCAATCATATTATGAGGACCAATAGGTTATATTGACAGTTAGAATGAGTTAATGCAGCAAGTCAATATTTGCAGTGTTGCCCCTTCTTCTTCAAGACCTCTGTAATTCTCCCTGGCATGCTCTCAATCAACTTTTGGACCAAATCCTGACTGATAGCAGTCCATTCTTGCATAATCAATGCTTGCATTTTGCCAGAATTTGTTGGTTTTTGTTTGTCCACCCATCTCTTGATGATTGACCACAAGTTCTCAATGGGATTAAGATCTGGGGAGTTTCCAGGCCATGGACCCAAAATCTCTATGTTTTGTTCCATGAGCCATTTTGTTATCACCTTTGCTTTATGGCAAGGTGCTCCATCATGCTGGAAAAGGCATTGTTGGGTGCCAAACTGCTCTTGGACGGTTGGGAGAAGTTGCTCTTGGAGGACATTCTGGTACCATTCTTTATTCATGGCTGTGTTTTTAGGCAAGACTGTGAGTGAGCCGATTCCCTTGGCTGAGAAGCAACCCCACACATGAATGGTTTCAGGATGCTTTACAGTTGGCATGAGACAAGACTGGTGGTAGCGCTCACCTCTTCTTCTCCGAATAAGCTGTTTTCCAGATGTCCCAAACAATCGAAAAGGGGATTCATCAGAGAAAATGACTTTGCCCAAGTCCTCAGCAGTCCACTCCCTGTACCTTTTGCAGAATATCAGTCGGTCCCTGATGTTTTTTCTGGAGAGAAGTGGCTTCTTTGCTGCCCTCCTTGAAACCAGCCCTTGCTCAAAGAGTCTCCGCCTCACAGTGCGTGCAGAAGCACTCACACCAGCCTGCTGCCATTCCTGAGCAAGCTCAGCACTGCTGGTAGTCCGATCCCGCAGCTGAAACAGTTTTAAGATACGGTCCTGGCACTTGCTGGTCTTTCTTGGGCGCCCTGGAGCCTTTTTGACAACAATGGAAGCTCTCTCCTTGAAGTTCTTGATGATGCGATAGATTGTTGACTGAGGTGCAATCTTTGTAGCTGCGATACTCTTCCCTGTTAGGCTATTTTTGTGCAGTGCAATGATGGCTGCACGTGTTTCTTTAGAGATAACCATGGTTAACTGAAGAGAAACAATGATACCAAGAACCAGCCTCCTTTTAAAGTGTCCAGTGATGTCATTCTTACTTAATCATGACTGATTGATCGCCAGCCCTGTCCTCATCAACACCCACACCTGTGTTAATGGATCAATCACTAAAACGATGTTAGCTGCTCCTTTTAAGGCAGGACTGCAATGGTGTAGAAATGTGTTTTGGGGGTTAAAGTTCATTTTCTGGGCAAATATTGACTTTGCAAGTACAGTAATTGCTGTTAAGCTAAGCACTCTTTGACATTCAGGAGTATATGCAAATTGCCATTACAAAAAATGAAGCAGTAAACTTTGGAAAAATTACTATTTGTCTCATTCTCAATACTTTTGGCCATGACTGTATTAGTAATCTCTGCCAATGAGAGAGGTTTATTTAATGTTGATTTGTGTTCATCTGAGAATAAAGGTAATTTGACCCTATCTAAGAGTGTATCGGAGAGGGGCAAGACTTGATTTGGATTTTTATATAAGTCCTTATAAAAAGAGCCTAGGATCTCATTAATAGATTTAGGGTTCGTGTGAATTTCCCCGTTGATATTTCTTAGTTGGAAAATTCCCTGAGGCTTTTTCAGACCTTTTGCTAAATTGGCCATCATCCTCCCCGATTTGTTGCCAAACTTATAAAAATATTCTTCTGTTTGGGATAAGTGGAACTTTTCTCTCATATCTGCGGATTGGTTGAATTCAGACAGTTTTTGGGACCAAAGTGTTTTATTTAAAGGGGAAGGGTCAAGAAGAAACGTAGTGTCGACTTGTTTCATTTTTTTTTGTGAGAAAACCTATGTGCCAAAATTTCCCCTGTAAGTACCGCCTTGGCCGATTCCCATAGCAGTGTGTGATCGTTTTGGTTTTTTGCCGAGTTGTCCGACAAGAATTCCTGCCATGATAATTTGAGAGGGGAAATAAATGAATCGTCTTTGCAAAAATAATCTGGAAATCTCCATAAGAAATCAGAGCCCCCGAGGGAATTTCTTCGATACTTCCAAATTAACTGGAGCATGGTCTGAAATAACAATGTTATCAATGTGTAGAGATATCAATTTAGCCAACAGAGAAAAAGAGACAAGAATATAATCGATTCGAGACCACGAGTCGTTGGCGTGTGAGAAACGCGTGAATTCTCTATTACTGGGGTTCAGGAACCTCCATGAATCGATTAAATGGCCGGTGGACATAAGAGGGGCCAGCGCTTTGTCATGCGAGGTCATTGATCGCGGAGTACCAGCAGTGTTTTCCTCATGGACTGAAACCACCGAATTAAAATCTCCACCTATTATTTTGTTGGGATTGGAGTCGAGCAAAAGTCTCGTCTCCAATTGTTTGAAAAAGGATTTGGTTTCCTATATTAGGGGCATATACATTATAGATAGAGAAGGTTCCACAAGATGTGGTTAATGTTAATTGTACCAATCTTCCCTCTCCATCCTGTTGTTGGCTTATGATCCGGTGTATGAATTGTTTATTGATAAGGATTAAGACCCCAGCTTTTCTATCCACGGACGATGAGCCATAGACACCACCCACCCATAATTTTTTCATCCGGGGGAAATCTGCCTCCGGTAGATGCGTTTCCTGTAGGAGGGCTATGTCGGGCTTTAAACGTTTTAAATGTCTAAGGACTTTCATTCGTTTTTGGGGGAAACCCCAAACCTTTAACATTCCATGACACGATAAACAGTCAGGGACTGTAAGAATAAGCATGACTGGTGAAATACTTACAAGACAATGATGACATGTAACTGGATTGTACAATAAAGGAACAATGCTCAAACATGTGTAACAAATTTAAGTAACAATAAACCAAAATTTTAGAAAACTGACTGTAACGGGTCTGGGAGGCGGAACCTCTGAGCTACTATACAAGGGGGCAGTCCTTGTAAGGGAGCGGGTGGCGACCAGGGAAGACGGGCAGGAGGTCACAGCAGGTGACCGGGGCAGTCTGAGTGAACGGGCAGGAGGTCACGGCAAGTGACCGGGGCAGTCTCTGAATGAACGGGCAGATGGTCACGGCAAGTGACCGGGGCAGTCTCTGGATGAACGGGCAGATGGTCACGGCAAGTGACCGGGGCAGTCTCTGGATGAACGGGCAGATGGTCACGGCAAGTGACCGGGGCAGTCTCTAGGTAAAGGGTTGGTACGACCTGTGGCGGCTGATGATAGACGTGGGCTCCCAGGTGAGCAGGCGAGAGTCTCTGGATGAACGGGTGGTCACAGCATGTGACGGCGGAGCCTCCAGGAAGACCAACAGACAGGCGGCAGATGAGCGCTCCCAGGTGAGCGGGCAGAAGTCTCTGGACAGGCGGGTGGTCACAGCACGTGACGGCAGAGCCTCCAGGTAGGCTAGCAGACAGGCAGCAGATGAGCGCTCCCAGGTGAGCGAGCAGGAGTCACTGGACAGGCAGGTGGTCACAGCACGTGACGGCGGAGCCTCCAGGTAGACTAGCAGGCAGGTAGCAGGTGTGTGCTCCCAGGTGAGCGGGCAAGCTGGTCCATAGACAGACTGACAGAAGTTGGAAGGCAGACCGTCGGACCTCGGGCAAGCAGGCAGGTGGCTGATGTGCGCTCCCAGGTGAGCGGGCAGGCTGGTCCTTTAGACAGACTGACAGGAGTAGTAAGGCAGACCGTCGGACCTCAGACTAGCAGGCAGGTAGCAGATAATCAGGCAGGAATCTGGCAGGTAACTGGCAACGGGACCTGAGGGCTGAAGCAGAGTAGTAAACAGTGCAACAACATTGCTCGGGCACCTCCATTTTGGAGGAGGTGCCTTATATATGGTGAAGTCCTCCGGCCATTGGCCGGGGACTCCTTAGGACGGCGCGCGCGGCCCCTTTAAGAGGGAGGGAGAGCGCGCGCGCGCGCCCTAAGCACAGTGGACGGGAAGGAGCGCGCGCTGCCAGCAGAGCGGGAGGAGGACGCCGGGCACGGAGCAGGGAGGTGAGGGGAACAGCGTCCCTGCCTAGCAGAGGGCAGGGACGCCGGCGCTACAGTACCCCCCCCCTTTAGGCCCCCCCTTTTTTAGGCCAGACAAAAATTTAGCTAGGATAAGAGGGGCATGGATGTTCTCCCGGGGCTCCCACGTTCTCTCCTCAGGACCAAACCCCCTCCAATCTACTAGAAAAAAGGTCTTTCCTCTTACCCTTTTGGTGGCAAGAATGTTCTCTACCTCAAACTCGTCCTCAGCAGAAACCGGAGCAGGAGGCGTACCTGTAGACTTGGAAAAAGAGTTAAGTACCACAGGTTTGAGGAGAGATACATGGAAGGAGTTGGGGATCCGTAAGTTGGCCGGGAGTTTTAATTTATAGGCCACCGGGTTGATCTGACTGATGACCTCCAGAGGACCGATGAACCGAGGCCCTAACTTGTAAGAAGGTATCTTGAGTCGGACATATTTAGACGAGAGCCAGACTTTATCTCCAGGACGAAATTGTGGAGGATCCAGGCGTTTTTTGTCAGCGTGTCTTTTCATCCGTTCGGACGACTGGAGGAGTGCGGATCGGGTACTCTCCCAAATGGAGGAAAATTTGTTAACGAGAGATTCCGCAGCCGGGTTGTCCACAGAGGTGGAGACAGGAAAAGGAATCCGAGGATGCTGACCAAAGACTACAAAAAACGGGGATTTGGAGGAGGATTCGCTCTCGTGATTGTTATAGGAGAACTCGGCCCATGGTAGGAGATCCACCCAGTCAGAATGATGAGTATTAACGAAGTGCCGGAGGTAACTGGTCAGGTTCTGATTGATCCGCTCCACTTGACCATTAGACTGTGGGTGGTAAGCGGAAGAGAAGTCCAGGGTGACGTCTAGCAGTTTACAAGTGGCTCTCCAGAAACGTGAGGTGAACTGTACCCCACGATCCGACACGATGTGGAGAGGCAGGCCATGAAGACGGAAGATGTGGCAGATAAAGTCTTTAGCTAGCTCGGGTGCAGACGGGAGACCAGGCAGGGGAATAAAGTGAGCCATCTTGGAAAAGCGGTCAGCGACCACCCAAATGACCGTACAACCGGCAGAGACGGGGAGATCAGTTATGAAGTCCATAGCAATATGCTGCCAGGGGGCAGCAGGCACAGGAAGCGGAAGAAGGCGACCGGCTGGCAGGTGTCTCGGGACTTTGTTGCGGGCGCAGGACACACAGGCAGAAACAAAGTCTATTACGTCCTTGTGCAGGGTAGGCCACCAGTAGTGCCGGGCAATAAGCTGGAGGGTCTTTTTCTGACCGGCGTGGCCAGCTAGTTTAGACGAGTGACCCCAGTGTAGGATCTTCTCCCGATCAGGTACTGATACGAACGTCTTACCGGGAGGGAGACGATTTAGGCTCACGGGAGCCACCTGTATTACTCTGGCGGGATCGATGATATGTTTAGGTTCTTCCTCGAGATCGGACACCAGAAAGGATCGGGACAAGGCATCGGCTTTGACGTTTTTGTCAGCCGGGCGAAAATGAAGAACAAAATCAAAGCGAGCAAAGAACAAGGACCACCGGGCTTGGCGCGGGTTAAGTCTCTGGGCATGCTGGAGGTAAGCCAAGTTCTTGTGGTCAGTGTAAATTATTACCGGGTGAAGAGCCCCCTTGAGTAGGTAACGCCACTCCTCCAATGCCAGTTTGATGGCCAATAACTCTTGGTCTCCTATGGAATAGTTGCGCTCAGAAGAGGAGAAGAGTTTGGAGAAGAAGCCACAAGTTACCATTCTCCCGGAAGATGATTTTTGGGTAAGTACCGCTCCGGCTCCAGAGGAGGAGGCGTCAACTTCCAGGAAGAATTGCTTGTTGCCGTCCGGGCGATGCAGCACCGGGGCGGAAGAGAAGGCCTGTTTTAGGGAAAGAAAGGCCTCCTCTGCTTCGGGCGGCCACTCTTTGGGATTAGTACCCTTACGGGTGAGCGCGGAAATTGGGGCAGTCCGGGAAGAGAAGTGTGGTATGAAGAGGCGGTAGTAGTTGGCGAAGCCCAGGAATCGCTGAATGGCCTTCAACCCCTCCGGTCGAGGCCATTTCTCGATGGCAGACAGTTTCTCTGGATCCATTCGTAGGCTGGTCTGAGAAATAATGTAGCCCAAAAACGGAAGCGAGGTCTGCTCAAAGAGGCACTTCTCGTATTTAGCGAAGAGGTGATTCTGCCTGAGCCTGAGCAGGACCTGACGAACGTCCCTCCGGTGAGTCTGGATATCCGGAGAGAAGACCAAGATGTCGTCCAGGTACACCACTACGCAGGAGTAGAGAAGGTCCCGGAAGATGTCATTGACCAACTCTTGAAAGACGGCAGGAGCGTTACAGAGACCAAAGGGCATTACCAGATATTCATAGTGGCCGTCCCGGGTGTTGAATGCCGTCTTCCATTCATCCCCCTGACGGATACGAACCAGGTTGTACGCCCCACGGAGGTCCAGTTTGGTGAAGATTCTAGCCCCCCTCAGACGATCAAATAACTCCGGAATGAGCGGAAGGGGGTACTTATTCTTCACCGTGATCTGGTTAAGGCCTCTATAGTCTATACAGGGACGGAGAGAGCCGTCCTTCTTTTTGACGAAAAAGAAGCCTGCTCCCGCCGGGGAGGTAGATTTCCGGATGAATCCCCTGGCCAGATTCTCCTCAATATATTCGGACATCGACCGGGTCTCAGCAGCGGATAAAGGATAAATACGCCCACGGGGAGGAGTAGTACCAGGTAACAGGTCGATAGGACAGTCGTATGGTCTATGAGGAGGTAGTGTCTCTGCTTCCTTTTTATTAAAGACATCAGCATAAGACCAATAAGGAATCGGAAGTCCAGGTAGATTAGCTGGGGTAGGAGAAGGACGGACGGGATGGACGGGAACCAGACAGGTCTTATGGCAGTCCTGTCCCCAGCGAAGGACTTCTCCGGTCTGCCAGTCAAGCACGGGTGCATGTCTCTGGAGCCAAGGTAGGCCTAGCAAGAGGGCGTGAGAGAGTGCAGGCAGCACATGAAAGGAGATACTTTCAGAATGCAGCATTCCCACCTGCAGAGTAATGGATTCGGTGATGAGTTGGATGGGGCGTGGTAAGAGGCCCCCATCCACGGCAGCAACAGACAAGGGTTCAGCCAGAGGTTTGGTGGGGATGCGGTATTTCTCTACCAGGGACTGTGAAATAAGATTCCCGGCTGCTCCAGAGTCAAGTTGGGCTAGTTCGAAATAACTGTTCTCCCCGCAGACGATTGAGACTGACAGCAGCAGAGATGGAGAGGATTTATTCTTGTCTAGGTTGACCTCTCTGAGCGAACCTAGACACAGGCGTTTCCCGACCTCTCCGGGCAGGCACGGATCCGGTGCTCCTTACTGCCACAGTAGAAGCAGCTCCCTTCGGCACGGCGTAAGTCCTGACGGGTTTTGACCATCTTGGTCTGGTCAACCTGCATAGACTCAGGAGAGTGTACCTGGGTAGAGACGGAGGGAGTGACGGGTTTCTGAAAAGTAGGAGCTAGACATGGAAACCTCCTCTCACGGGTGACCTCTTTGGCACGCTCCTGGAACCGTAGGTCAATCCGGGTGGCAAGAGTTATTAGGTCATCGAGAGTGGTAGGAATGTCCCGACCGGCAAGTTCATCTTTAATACGGCCGGACAGACCCTCCCAGAAGACGGATACCAGAGCGTCGTTATCCCAGGCCAGCTCCGAGGCAAGGGTACGGAACCGTATGGCATATTGGCCCACGGTGAGACTTCCCTGACGGAGGCGTAGCAGTGATGATGCGGATGAGGTCTTCCGTCCGGGTTCGTCGAAGACTTTCCGGAAAGCCGTGAGAAAAGCAGGCAAGTTGGACACCAGGGGGTCTCCTCTCTCCCATAGAGGATTTAGCCAGGCCAGGGCCTCCCCGGTGAGATGGGACATGATGAATGCAATTTTGGCCCGGTCGGAGTTAAACTGGTAGGACAATAGCTCAAAGTGCAGGGTGCACTGATTTATGAAGCCCCGAGCCTGGGCGGAGTCGCCTCCGAAGCGAGGAGGTGCAGAAAGCCGGGGTCCGGGGTAGGATACCATGGTATTAGTGGGCAGCGGAGCTGCCGGATTGCGAGACATGGCACTGGCGGAGGTTGCTGGTGGAGCAGTCAGAGTGTCCAGGCGAGTATTGACATTCCGCAGGTGACCCAGGATGGACTCCTGTTGGGACCTTTGACGGGACAGTTCATGACACAGGTCCGAGAGCGAGGGAGCTTCGGTGCCACCGGGTTCCATGGCCCGAGCAAACTGTAACGGGTCTGGGAGGCGGAACCTCTGAGCTACTATACAAGGGGGCAGTCCTTGTAAGGGAGCGGGTGGCGACCAGGGAACACGGGCAGGAGGTCACAGCAGGTGACCGGGACAGTCTCTGAGTGAACGGGCAGATGGTCACGGCAAGTGACCGGGGCAGTCTCTGAATGAACGGGCAGATGGTCACGGCAAGTGACCGGGGCAGTCTCTAGGTAAAGGGTTGGTACGACCTGTGGCGGCTGATGATAGACGTGGGCTCCCAGGTGAGCAGGCGAGAGTCTCTGGATGAACGGGTGGTCACAGCATGTGACGGCGGAGCCTCCAGGAAGACCAACAGACAGGCGGCAGATGAGCGCTCCCAGGTGAGCGGGCAGAAGTCTCTGGACAGGCGGGTGGTCACAGCACGTGACGGCAGAGCCTCCAGGTAGGCTAGCAGACAGGCAACAGATGAGCGCTCCCAGGTGAGCGAGCAGGAGTCACTGGACAGGCAGGTGGTCACAGCACGTGACGGCGGAGCCTCCAGGTAGACTAGCAGGCAGGTAGCAGGTGTGTGCTCCCAGGTGAGCGGGCAAGCTGGTCCATAGACAGACTGACAGAAGTTGGAAGGCAGACCGTCGGACCTCGGGCAAGCAGGCAGGTGGCTGATGTGCGCTCCCAGGTGAGCGGGCAGACTGGTCCTTAGACAGACTGACAGGAGTAGTAAGGCAGACCGTCGGACCTCAGACTAGCAGGCAGGTAGCAGATAATCAGGCAGGAATCTGGTAGGTAACTGGCAACGGGACCTGAGGGCTGAAGCAGAGTAGTAAACAGTGCAACAACATTGCTCGGGCACCTCCATTTTGGAGGAGGTGCCTTATATATGGTGAAGTCCTCTGGCCATTGGCCGGGGACTCCTTAGGACGGCGCGCGCGGCCCCTTTAAGAGGGAGGGAGAGCGCGCGCGCCCTAAGCACAGTGGACGGGAAGGAGCGCGCGCTGCCAGCAGAGCGGGAGGAGGACGCCGGGCACGGAGCAGGGAGGTGAGGGGAACAGCGTCCCTGCCTAGCAGAGGGCAGGGACGCTGGCGCTACACTGACCTAGCAAGAGCGTAGACACTTTGTATCTGCTCGCTAGGAAAAAAACTTTCCACTGGGCTTCACTTCTGCCCTAACATTACAAATTAATGTTTAACCCCCTTTTACTATGTTGTTTTTCATCAAAATTTTTCTTCCATTTTGATCCCTTATTGATTCCATTCTCCCCTCCCGCCACAATTATGGCAAATAATAACTTTAGTCAAAGTTGTAAAAGTTTGAGAGGGGAGACGGTCGGAAGCAGTTGCCTCCATAATACCTTTACTACGGTGTCTCCAGGTGTATGAAAGGAGAAACTCACTGAATCAATGGTTATTATAGCTCCGGCCTCCTCTGTCTCCTCGCCTCGTAGATCCCTTAGGGGACCGTGAGCAAGGAGTATCCTCATGGTGGATCTGTTCAGGGCTAGCCTTTGGGCCCAGGAGACTACTGACAAATGTATCTGCTTTAACAGATGAGATAAATTCCTGGAAAGAGCCATCCGTGTCCTTCAAGCGTAGAGTAGCCGGGTAGTGGAGCTGAAAGCTGAAGGACTTCCTTTTCCTGGTTACTTCGAAGGAGTAGTCTTCGAAAAGCAAGATTTTATGGCCTTGAATGATCAATGGGTGGTTTAGCTGTTTGTATGCTCGGATAATGTCCACTTTATCATTGAAGTCCAGAAATTTCATGATGACCTGTCTTGGTCTGATTGTACCCTGGGCCCCAGAGATAGGAGGTGGAGGACCGATTCTGTGAACTCTTTCCACCTTTAGGTAGTTTTAGGGCTTTTGGGACTTCATTTTCGTATAGGGGTTTCAGGGTGTTCTGAAGATACGATTCAGATAGACCCACCAAACGCAGATTGCTTCTACGAGAGCGATTCTCAAGGTCATCTATACGGTCTCTCAAAATCATGTTTTCACGAGCGATAGCAGATATTTCGGAATGGTTTTCTTTTGAATCATCCTCGATGTTCGTTATTCATGATCCTAATTCGGTAAGCTGTTCGGCTCGTTCATCTCGTCTGGTTCGTAGATCCAGCAGGGCAGTGTTTAGTGTGAATTGTATTATGGTTTTGATTTCGGGTAATAACCTAGCCGTGACCTCAGCCGCTAGTTCTGAAGGGTCTACTTGTGTCTCCCCTTTCCTTGAAGTAGAATTTCGGGGCATTTTGGGGAGGAAGGGGGGTTGACGCAAATCCTCTCCACCCTCAGATTGGGCGGGATGTTCCTCTTGGTCAAAAGTAGGAGCCATATTATGAAGATGGGAGAAGTCAGAGTGGTTGGAAAAGGTAGATTGTTTTTTGCCGGCTACGGAGAAGGTAGCGCTCCATATAGGCCAATGATATTGTTTGAAGACGGCCTTCAGCTGCGTGAAAGTTTTGAAGAATCGCTGAGCTGCAAGAATCAGGAGCCCGGAGTAGATGTACAGGGGGGGTGAACATGAACGGTTAATCAGAGCTCACACGGTCGGCGCCTGAACCGGAAGATTCATAGTTCGTAGACTGGAGAATTTTGTCATTTACTGTGAATCAGTGGAAAAACAGGTGATTTTCTACGGGGTGAGAGATCTGCGGCTCTCAGTAGGTGTTAGATAAACACTTCTCCCTTCCTCGGCATTTTTATCTGATTTTTAATAGATTTAGTAGAGACGTAGTCAGATTGAAGCTCCTGCTTCAGTGTCTCCACATGAGAAGCGAAGGTTCAGCAAGATGGCGGCTGTCCCCGTGGCGGGAAAGCCCCCGATGGCAGGGACAGGGCGGCCGAGGCGGCTCCAGCAGGACTCTCCACATCACGGGCCCAGCGCCCCCCCAGGACCACCGCGACACCCCCCCAGAGAAGACCGCGGTTCTGCCAGCAGAAGCAACAGGCGGTGAGCACAGAGTCCAGTCCGGTAAGTTCTTTGTGATTGTGCGTGACCACGACTGGCCTGTCACTCTGCCGCACCAGTACCTGGATCTCCGTAGTTGCCGGTCTCCATGGCACGGGGGTGGTGGTGACTCACACCGTGTGCCTCTACGCCTCCGTCTTAGTCCGCAGCAGCAAGTCGGGACCGCCGCAGTTGGCCACAAGCGCTCCTCCATCGTCACAGCAGGGCACGCCGCGGATCCCACAGGGAGGAGAGACTGCGGATTCAGGCCTCCAGGTAAGCCAGGGTTCACCGGGTAGTGAGGCGGCCTCCCCTATGCACCGGTCTGCAACCAAGGGGTCCAGGGACCTCTAATATGACCCTGGGCAGTTGAGATGGGAAAGAAAAAAAGCCTTTAAATGGGCTAAATTCAGCCTAATTCAGGGAGCGACTCTCTTCCTCAGCAGCAGGCCAGGCCCCGTACCTGCATTTCTCCTTGAAAGCCTGAAATATGGGTCGTTCCAAACATTGTTCAGAAGAACAGCGGACTTTGATTAAAAAGTTGACTGGAGAGGGTAAAACTTATAAAGAAGCGCAGACAATGATCGGCTGATCAGCTAAAATGATCTCCAATGCTTTATAATGGAAAGCAAAACCAGAGAGACGTGGAAGAAAACAGAAGACCACTATCCGAATGGATGGAAGAATAGCCAGAATGGCAAAGGCTCAGCCACTGATCAGCTCCAGGATGATCACAGACCGTCTCCAGTTACCTGTGAGGACTGTGACTGTTAGAAGACACCTGTGTGAAACTAATCTCTTACCAAGAAATCCCCGCAAAGTCCCACTGTTACAAAAAAGACATGTACTGAAGCGGATACAATCTGCCAAAAAACACATCAACTGGCCTAAAGAGAAACATTTTGTGGACTGATGAAAGTAAAATTGTTCTTTTTGGTCCCAAGGGCCGCAGACAGTTCATCTGACGACCCCCAAACTCTGCATTCAGCCATAATACACCCTGCAGACTGTGAAGCATGGTGGAAGCATCATGATATGGGCATGTTTCTCTTACTATGGTGTCAGACCTATTTACCGCACACCAGGGATCATTGACCAGTTTGTATATATTAAAATACTTAAAGAGGTCATGTGTTGCCTTACACTGAAGAGGATGGGCCCTTGAAATGGGTGTTTCAACAAGTCAAGGACCCTAAACACACTAGTAAACGAGCAAAATCTTGAGGTTCTGGAGTGGCCAGCCCAATCCCGGGCCCTTAAATCAGATAGAACACTTGTGGGGTGACATCAAAAAAAGGTTTCTGAGGCAAAGCCAACAAATGGCAAAACATTGTGGGATGTAGTGAAAGCATCCTGGGCTGGAATAACAGCTGACAGGGGCCAGAAGTTGGTTGACTCTATGCAACATAGATGTGAAGCAGTTCTAAACAACTACGATATATAACTAATTATTAGGTTAGTGATTCACAGGAATGCAAAATACTCAAAAAAAAGAGAGAAGAGGACATATTGTGAGATTGTAAAGACAAATGCGGACACTGCTGTATTGTAGAACAGAACAATGGTCATTTTTTGTTATTTATGTTAAGTAGTTAATTATCTACATTTCTCTTCATGTTGTGAATTAGAGAACAGCGAGCGATGTCCCCAATGCTGGAAATAACAACTAGCAGAAAAATGTTGTGCTTAACTTATGTTTTTGAACACTAAGTATGTAAGGAGCCATAGCCCACAACATGCAGCCGCAGAGCCCCCAAGCATCTATTACTGATACTGTTGTGGCCGAAAGTGTTGGCACCCTTTAAATTGTTCCAGAAAAAGAAGTATTTCTACCTGACAATTACTGCAATTACACCTTATGTTACAGGTTTATTTCCTTTGTGTGTATTAGAAAAACACAAAAAAAAGAGAGAAAAGGCAAATTGGACGTAATTTCACACAAAACCCCAAAAATGGTCTGGACCAAAATATTGGCACCCTGAACTTAATATTTGGTGCACCCCCTTTGGAATAAATCCCTGCGATCAGTCGCTTCCTATAACCATCGGCTTCTTCCACCTCTCAGCCGGGATCTTGGACTCTTCTTACAATCATCTCCAGGTCTCATATGTGAAGACGTCTTCTCCCACCAGTAATTGTAAGATCTCTCCACAGGTGATCAATGGGGTTTAGATCCGGACACATCGCTGCCACTTCAGAACTCTCCAGCGCTTTGTTTCCATCCATTTCTTGGGGGCTTCTTGAAGTATGTTTGGGGTCATTGTCCTGTTGGAAGAACCATGACTTAGGACGCACACCCAGCTTTCTGACACTGGGCACTACATTGCCACCCAAAATCCTTTGGGAATCTTCTGATTTCATGATGCCTTGCACACAGTGCCAGAGGCAGCAAAACAACCCCACAACATCTGTGATCCTCCACCATATCTGACTGTAGGTACTGTGTTCTTACCTTTTGTAGGCCTCATTCCATTTTCGGTAAACAGTAGAATGATGTGCTTTACCAAAAAGTTCTATCTTGGTCTCATCTGTCCACAAGACACTTTCCCAGAAGGATTTTGGCAAACTGCAGTCTAGCTTTATGTCTGTCAGCAGTGGGGTCCTCTGGGGTCTCCTGCCATAGCGTTTAATTTTATTCACATGTGGACAGATAGTTTGCGCTGACACTGATGCACCCTGAGCCTGCAGACAGCTTAGATTTCTTTGGGACTTGATTGGGGCGGCTTACCCACCATCTGGACTATCCTGCGTTGCAACCTTTCATCAATTTTTCTCTGCCGCCCTCGTTTAGGGAGAGTAGCTGCAGTGCCTTGGGCTGTAAACATCTTGATTGTGTTGTGCATCGTGGACAAAGGAACATCAAGATCTCTGGAGATGGACTTGTAACCTTAAGACTGTTGATATTTTTCAACAATTTTGGTTCTCAAGTCCTCAGACAGTTCTCTTCTCCTCTTTCTGTTCTCCATGCTTAGTGTGGCACACACAGACACAGAATGCAAAGAATACAGCAACTTCTCTCCTATTTATCTGGTTTCAGGTAGGATTTTCATATTGCCCACATGTGTTACTTGCCACAGGTGATTCTGAACGAGCATCATATGCTTTAAACAAAGTTGTTAACCCACAATTTTGGAAAGGCGCCAACAATTATGTCTGGTCCATTTTTGGGGCTGTGTGTGAAATTATGTCCAATTTGCCCTTCAGTTTTTTTTTTTGTGTTGTTCCAATACACACAAAGGAAATAAACCGGAGTATAACAAAACATCTAGAAGTGCAATAATGTCCTGGGAGAAATACTGCATTTTCTGGATCAATTTCACACTTTTGGCCAGGACTGTATATGTTAATACAAGTTTAAAGACGCATATACTGCACGTAAGAAGCCATAGACCACAACAGGCAGCCGCACAGCCCCCGAGTGTCTATTACTGATATATAATTAGAGAAGCGCAGTACACGGCAAAGAAAGGAGCCGTCCCTAGCAACCAGACCTGAAGTGCTGCAAAGGAGCCGTCCCTAGCAACCAGACCTGAAGTGCTGCAAAGAAAGGAGAAGTCCCTAGCAACCAGACCTGAAGTGCTGCAAAGAAAGGAGCCACCCCTAGCAACCAAACCTGAAGTGCTGCAAAGGAGCTGCCCCTAGCAACTAGACCTAAAGTGCTGCAAAGAAAGGAGCCACCCCTAGCAACCACACCTAAAGTGCTGCAAAGGAGCCACCCCTAGCAACCAGACCTGAAGTGCTGCAAAGAAAGGAGCCGCCCCTAGCAACCAGACCTGAAGTGCTGCAAAGAAAGGAGCCACCCCTAGCAACCAGACCTGAAGTGCTGCAAAGGAGCCGCCCCTAGCAACCAGACCTGAAGTGCTGGAAAGAAAGGAGCCATCCCTAGCAACCACACCTAGAGTGCTGCAAAGGAGCCGCCCCTAGCAACCAGACCTGAAGTGCTGCAAAGAAAGAAGCCACCCCTAGCAACCAGACCTAAAGTGCTGCAAAGAAAGGAGCCACCCCTAGCAAAAAGACCTGAAGTGCTGCAAAGAAAGGAGCCACCCCTAGCAACCAGACCTGAAGTGCTGTAAAGAAAGGAGCCACCCCTAGCAACAGACTTGAAATGCTGCAAAGAAAGGAGACGCCTCCAAACACTTGATTGGTTGATGGCTCTCTGCGGTGGGCTGTTTTTAATTACTATGAACAATCCCCAAGTTTCTCTTCACAAATTTAGCCGTGTCCCTTAGGTTATGTTCACACCTAAATAATGTTGTGTTTTTGCCATGAAAAATTTCTCCTGTCCCAGCACAGTGAATAGGTGTGACGATAAAGCCTATAATCTTAATAATCAAGACGTTTAGATTTGTTAATCCAAGAGAAATACATTTACAAGTCAACACAAACATAATAGTGTATGTGTATTTATGTGGCTGATCAAGCACAGACCAGTATTTGTATAACCCTGATTCTTGTCTCCTCTTTGATTCTGAAACAATTATGCTGATTTAAAGAGCCCCCTACTATACCAACTATGTAAATAGATTAGCTCAAACAATGATAGCTGAGCCCTGGGAGTAATGCCCTCCCTAACCCCTTACCTGTCTGTAAATGTGTACGTGCAAGGACAACTATAACTATTTTTTAAGGGGCATGTGCTTCTGTAGCAGTCAAACTTGAAAGAGAAATTGGAAAGAGACTTTACAGGGAGAGTGAAGGTTCAGACTCTCTTACATGAGCAGCTTGGTAGCATGGCTTTACCTAAAGAGACACAGATTTGGATTCTACCTGATTCCGGCCTAAGGGTACGGCCCTGGCTGGAAAGATTCGGATCTGCTCCATGGACCATGAGCGAGACATGGATAGATTTTAGGGAGACCAGGTTGGGACAATGAAGTCACCTGGCCCCATGGATATGTTGTTTGGGGTTGCCAGGTGGGATCCTTCAGTTGCCTGGAACTCAAGGAGACATTCGGAGAAGCCAGATTGGGACCAGCCGGTCATCTGGCCCCATGGAAACTCTTGGCGAGGCCAGGGTGGGACCCTTGGGTCTTCTGGTCTTGTACCTCGATGGACTGTCAGCTTCCTAAGCTTGCCGCTACCTTCTATGGGGGCCTGCCAGAAGCGGGGGGCCACTGGTTGAGGTAGTCGGTCCTGGAAGTCCCAAAGTCGTAGCTGCTCTATCCCAGGCGGGTGGAGAAGGAAGGGTGAGACTGTGTAATGTTGTCCCATCTTGGGTATTAGCTGGGACTGTTCTATGTGTTTATTGTCCGCTTTGTGGGTCAGTAAAGTATTGTCACACTGTATTACCCCCACCCTGTGTTGTCTGAGTAGTATTACGCCCACTGGAGACCCCGGGTCTTCATAATGGGATTCCTGCCGTTCATGCTCATTTTTTCTTTGTGGTCTCCCATCAGCGGCCTCCGTTATCAGCCTTTTTCATCCATTCAAATAAACAGGGAAAAAATATTAAAACCGCAAGTATTTTCCACATCGCTTTTCCTGCCAACACCATTTCTTGTATTTGTGGCTTTTTCTGCTGCAAATCCTGAACGTGTGTGTCACACTACCGATCGGAGCCACGTGCCCCTGATCCTTCCTCACAACTTCCGTGAGTTCCGGGTTTAGGATAATGTGAAGCGAGCTTATAAATTTTATATATTTATTTACTCAAAAGAGCGATGCTAGGTACAATATATACAAACGGTTACGAGACATATATATATACAGTAGTCAGACAAATACAGTAAGGAAGCAGTAATACGATACAGTAAAATTAAAAGGAATAAAAGTGAATATACCACACTTTCATCAAAGGTCTCTGGACACGGCAGGAGGGTTGCTGTCATGGGCCCAGGGCGGTTCCTTGTGTCTTTCTGCCCATCTGTAGCGACAGGTGACCCTCAACAGAAGACCCCTCCTCTCTCACAGAGGGACACATTTATACGTAACTTGGGCAGGGCAGAAAATAGGCGATTTACATGTAATCTCCTCTTCCCTTCTATCAGACATTTCATAATCCATTTCCCAGCAATATTCTCATTGTAAGGTGCGCATGGTAATTGATCTAACACAGGAGCTTCCCCTGACTTCAGAGGTAATTCAATTAGCTATTCCTCATTGCCATGATTCAATTAGCTCCCCCATACTCTTGTCAGGAATAGGCGTTTGCACTACAAAGGTATATATCCTAGCTGACCAGTATTCAATTCTCTCCTGGGCAATAGCATCCTTTTGGTAATGGCCTTTTGGAGCCGGCATAGTAACGTAATGGTAATTAAGTCATATCCTGACTGTGGGGAATACACATTTCCCCTGGGGTCCTTTGAAGTCAGACAGACTAGCATTCCTGCTGAGACCTTCATAACTGGGAATATGAATTTCCAGTCCCTGGCCTCACCACACCTCCCCCTTTTAGAGTGCGCCAGGAGGATGACCTCGTCGGTCATCGTCCGCAAGCACTTCAGCTGCCTCCCCTTGGCTGGATAACCCATCTGCATTACCGGGGGCCTGGCCGGACTTATACCGAACATCAAAGTTGTAGTGTTGGAGAGCTAGGCTCCAACGCAACAACCTTCCGTTCTCACCGGCTACTCGAGATAGCCAAGTGAGGGGGTTGTTGTCCGTCACCACGGTGAAATGGCGCCCGTACACGTATGGCTGCAGATGCTGCAGAACCCACACGATCGCCAGGCATTCCTTCTCCAAAGTAGAGTAGGCCACTTCCCTCGGTAGAAGTTTCCGACTGAGGTATTGAACAGGGTGCTCTTGACCTGCTGAGTCAGGTTGGCTCAGCACCGCACCGAGTCCGTAGGTGCTGGCGCCAGTCTGTACTACAAGCGGCCGGGAGTCGTCGTACGCCTGGAGTACAGGGGCTGCCGCCAGGGCAGCTTTCAAGGCCTGGAAGGAGCGCTCGCAGTCCGCTGTCCAGTTGACAGCTTGCGGCAGCTTCTTCTTGGTAAGGTCTGTCAGGGGCTTGGCCAGGGCACTATAGTCCTGTACGAACTTCCTATAGTACCCGGCCGTACCCAAGAAAGACATCACCTGTTTCTTGGTCCTTGGGGTGGGCCAGGTCGTGATTGCATCCACCTTCCCAGGTTCTGGTCTCAGTTTCCCCCCCACCTACCCGGTGTCCCAGGTATTGGACCTCGGTCATGCCCATCTGACACTTTCCCGGCTTGATGGTCAAGCCTGCCCGGTGGATCCGCCCCAGCACCTCTGACAGGTGCCGAAGGTGTTCCTCCCAAGTGGGGCTGAAGACGGCAATGTCATCCAGGTACGCAGCTGCGAACCCTTCGCACCCCGACAGCAAGGTGTTGACCATCCGCTGGAAAGTGGCGGGGGCATTCTTCATGCCAAATGGCATGACGGTGGGCTCATACAGTCCAAAAGGAGTGATAAAGGCTGATTTCTCCTGTGCCTGGGACAGAGGAATCTGCCAGTATCCTCGGCTCAAGTCCATGATGGTCAAGTACTGAGCCTTGCCCAACCGGTCAAGCAGGTCGTCGATGCGCGGCATGGGGAACGCGTCATCGGCGGTAATGGCATTGAGCCCCCTGTAATCCACACAGAACCGGGTCGTCCGTTCCTTTTTGGGTACGAGGACTACAGGTGAGGCCCATGCGCTGGTGGACGGGCGGATCACCCCCAGCTCCAGCATCTCGGCAATCTCCTTCCGCATTTGCTCCTGTACCTCCAAGGAGACGCGATATGCCGTTTGCCGGATAGGGGCGTAATTCCCCGTGTCCACTCGGTGGACTGCCAGCTTTGTCCGCCCGGGCTTTCCCGAGAGGAGGCCAGGGAAAGGGCGCATGACCTCCTTCAGCTGGGACTGCTGGTCCTCAGACAGAAGGATGTTCATGGGGGCATCCTCCATGGACCCTCCCGCACGGACCTGTGCGAGCAGATCCATGAGGTCCTCCTCCTCACCTTCCTCCGGCAGACTGCACACCGGAAACGCACAGGCTTCCCTGTCATTATGCGCTTTCATCATGTTGACATGGAAGACCTTCTGCCTGTTCCGGACCGGGTCAATTGTGACCAGGTAATTGACCTTGCTGAGCTGCTGGTGCACGTCATAAGGGCCCTCCCATCTTGCCTGAAGCTTGTCCTGGGGCACAGGGACTAGGACCCATACTTTCTGCCCTTCCTGGTATGTCCTCTCCCGAGCATTCTGGTCATACCAGCGCTTCTGCTCTGCCTGGGCCTGGACCATGTTGTCATGCACCAGCTGCGTCAGAGCCTGCATTCTGTCACGGAATCGCAAGACAAATTCCACGACTGAAACGCCCAGGGTGGCTGCTTCTTCCTCCCAGGATTCCCTCACGAGAGCGATGGGTCCCCGTACCAGTCTTCCATACAGGAGCTCGAAGGGGGAGAACCCCGTCGAGGCTTGAAGCACTTCTCGGTAAGCAAACAACAGATGTGGGAGGCGTCACTCCCAGTCGCGTCCCTGGGACTCGACCAACATTCGGATCATCTGTTTCAACGTGCCATTGAACCGTTCACACAGGCCATTGGTCTGTGGGTGATACGGGCTGGACACCAGATGTTGCACCCCTGTTTGCTTACACAGGCTCTGCATCAAGTCAGACATGAACTGGGTCCCTCGGTCCGTGAGCATCTCCTGGGGGAAACCAACACGGGTGAAGATTTCCAGCAGGGCTTTGGCCACTACGTCTGCCCGGATGGAGGACAGCACAACAGCTTCTGGGTACCTAGTAGCGTAGTCCACTACCGTTAGTATGTAGCATTTCCTGGAGCTGCTGGGAATGGGCAGCTGCCCAATGAGGTCCACAGCAATCCGCTGGAAAGGCTCACCTATTATGGGCAGAGGTATCAATGGGGCTTTAGGGCCTGGCCCTGCCTTCCCCATCCTCTGACAGGCGACACACGCACGGCAGTAGGCAGCTACTGCAGTCCCCATCTTAGGCCAATAGAACAAGTGGGCTAGCCGAGCCTTGGTCTTAGCGACCCCTAGGTGACCAGCCAACGGAATCTCATGCGCGAGCCGTTAACAACTCAGCCCGGTACGGCTGAGGTACCACTAGGTGACTCTCGCCGCGCCATCCTTCCCGTCCAACTGTGGGCAGTGTTTCCCTATACATCCTCCCTTGGTCCCAGAACAAGCGGTCCTTGTCTGTCTCCAAGGGGGGCTTACCTGCGCGTTCCTTCAAGGCTGCTGTCGGCTTGGACAGCCGCCTGGAACTCCTGGCTGGAGCCCGCTAACAGGGACCTGAAGGCCGCACTCTCGCCGGAACCCTCCGGGAACGGCGCTGGGGGGTTAACACCAGTGGGCCCAGTCCCAGGTGATGGGGTGGAGGAGTCAGGGTGCAAAGCGGCCTCTGTCTTCTGAGCCCTCCTGCTGCGGGTGACCACAGCAATGCCCGGGGTCCCCTCAGGGAGTCCAGGTCCCCTTCTCTCACCTGGATGGGTTGTGGGGTCACTGTGGGTTGCCCCAACATGTGATACACACTTGACAGGTTCACTAGGTTTTGAGCTGCTGGAGGGATCATGTGCAAGCTGACAGTTGGGAGGGGCAAGCAAGGCCCCCACCAGCTCCTCAGCCAAGCCAGAGAGTTCATTAGCCCGACAATGAGTTACATTAGCATTCTCACTGAAAAGTTCAGAGCTGGACATGTCAGCTGAGAGAGCAGGAAGGGGGCTAAATCCCCCCCAGCTGCACTCCTGTCAGCTGGCACATCACTACAAGGATCAGCATGTACAGTACCACCAAGTATAATATCACAGATACATTACCACGGGGCTGTGGGGTTGCTCTCTTCCCATACTGAGAGGTGAGAGGCCCCAAGTCTGTCCCCAACAAGACATTAGCAGGAAGACGAGATGTAGCCCCGACCTCTACCAGCCCCTTGTCCGCACCCCAATCCAGATGCCCACAAGCCATGGGTAGAGTTATCTTCTCCGTGCCCACCCCGCTGACGGTCAGCGTCTTTCCAGGGATGATACTCTCCGGGGGTACCAGTTCAGGCTGTACTAGGGTCACATCGGCCCCCGTGTCCCTTAGCCCCATAACCACTATTCCCCACAGTCACTTGCTGGAGATTGTCATTGGGCCTGGCCCCACCCCTCCCCACCACATAAACTGTTGGACCCGCTGCTGGGGTTTGGGAAGTAGGGGGGCTCCTCGTCCGTCTAGGGCAGTTCGCCTTGTAATGTCCCGGCTGATTGCAGGCGTGACATCAAGGGGGTCCTCCCTGGGGCTTGGAAGGGGGAACAATGGAGCCCATAGGTTTTCGGGCGGGGGTAGTCTCAGGGGAAACTGCAGGGTTACCCTCAACAGGATTGGTCTTACCCCCCCTCCAGCCGGTGCTGACGGGTCTCCGCGACGTCCGGTTGGCAACGTACTCATCCGCTAGCTCCGCAGCAGTTCTGACATCTTGGGGTTTCCGGTCCAGGACATATTGTTGCACTTCCTCCGAGCAAATGTTTAAGAATTGCTCCTTGAGGAACAGATCCAAGGTTGCTTCGTCGGGATTGTCTATCTCTCCCTCTGCCCATCTGTGAAGCTGGACACGCATCTGGAGCAGAGTCTCTAGGTGGCTCTCGGTCGGTCGTTTCCTCAGGCTGCGGAATTTCACTCTGTACACCTCAGGCGTGAGACGGTACCTCAGGATCAGCGCAGCTTTAATGAGGTCATAGTCCTGGTGCTGGGCTGCAGGGAGAGACGAGAAAGCGTCCAGGGCACGCACCGTCCACCAGGCTAAGAGGGGGAGCCCTGGACGCCTTCTCATCTCTCCTTCTTAGCCGGGTGGACAGGGTGCGTGCCCAGTCTGCCTTGGGTACCTGGTACTGGAGACACACCTGTTCAAACCCTTTCAGGAAAGGGTCCAGGTCTCCGTCCGATTCCAGGACAGGCAGATCCTCTGAGCGCAGCTTAGCTTTTGGGGCTGCTGGAGTCTGTGCTGTTTGAGCCGGTGGGTCCTGCCGGCTCCGCAGCTGGGCTAACTGTAGCTGGTACTGCCTCTCCTCCTTTCTTTCCCGGGCATCTCGTTCAGCTTGCCACGCGTCTCGCTCAGCTTGCTCCTTTCTTTCCTGGGCATCTCGCTCAGCTTGCTCCTTTCTTTCCTGGGCATCTCGCTCAGCTTGCTCCTTTCTTTCCTGGGCATCTCGCTCAGCTTGCTCCTTTCTTTCCTGGGCATCTCGCTCAGCTTGCTCCTTTCTTTCCTGGGCATCTCGCTCAGCTTGCTCCTTTCTTTCCTGGGCGTCTCGCTCAGCTTGCTCCTTTCTTTCCTGGGCATCTCGCTCAGCTTGCTCCTTTCTTTCCTGGGCATCTCGCTCAGCTTGCTCCTTTCTTTCCTGGGCGTCTCGCTCAGCTTGCTCCTTTCTTTCCTGGGCATCTCGCTCAGCTTGCTCCTTTCTTTCCTGGGCATCTCGCTCAGCTTGCTCCTTTCTTTCCTGGGCATCTCGCTCAGCTTGCTCCTTTCTTTCCTGGGCATCTCGCTCAGCTTGCCACATGTGGAGCACGGCCTCGCTCTGCTCCTGCTGTCCATCTCTCAGAGCCTGGAGGTAGGCCTGCATAAGAGCGTCCATTGCCGGGTTACTGGCCCCTCCAGCTGGAGCTGTGGATTGCATAACAGAATGTCCAGGATTTTCGTGGGTGTCGAGGGCACTTCCACCCTCCTCTGACACCCCAGTCTCGTCAGCAACTGGCACCACACTGCCACCTTCCATCTGCTCAGCGTCCCCTCTGGTAGCACTCATCTGGGAACCTTTGCTTCTGAGGCAGTATGCCATCCACCAGACCGTAGCCAAATAAAAGATGGGACAGAAAACTAAGAGGGGGAAGGGCACAGTATCGCACACACGCTTTCACTGTATACTATGTCTGATCTACTAACTAGCACCGAGCTCAGTTCATAGATATCCAGATCCCACCGCTGCCACGTGCCCCTGATCCTTCCTCACAACTTCCGTGAGTTCCGGGTTTAGGATAATGTGAAGCGAGCTTATAAATTTTATATATTTATTTACTCAAAAGAGCGATGCTAGGTACAATATATACAAGCGGTTACAAGACATATATATATATACAGTAGTCAGACAAATGCAGTAAGGAAGCAGTAATACGATACAGTAAAATTAAAAGGAATAAAAGTGAATATACCACACTTTCATCAAAGGTCTCTGGACACGACAGGAGGGTTGCTGTCATGGGCCCAGGGCGGTTCCTTGTGTCTTTCTGCCCATCTGTAGCGACAGGTGACCCTCAACAGAAGACCCCTCCTCTCTCACAGAGGGACACATTTATACGTAACTTGGGCAGGGCAGAAAATAGGCGATTTACATGTAATCTCCTCTTCCCTTCTATCAGACATTTCATAATCCATTTCCCAGCAATATTCTCATTGTAAGGTGCGCATGGTAATTGATCTAACACAGGAGCTTCCCCTGACTTCAGAGGTAATTCAATTAGCTATTCCTCATTGCCATGATTCAATTAGCTCCCCCATACTCTTGTCAGGAATAGGCGTTTGCACTACAAAGGTATATATCCTAGCTGACCAGTATTCAATTCTCTCCTGGGCAATAGCATCCTTTTGGTAATGGCCTTTTGGAGACGGCATAGTAACGTAATGGTAATTAAGTCATATCCTGACTGTGGGGAATACACCATTTCCCCTGAGGTCCTTTGAAGTCAGACAGACTAGCATTCCTGCTGAGACCTTCATAACTGGGAATATGAATTTCCAGTCCCTGGCCTCACCACAGTGTGCACACAGCCCTAGTGTCCATGAGTACAACAAAACTTCACCTACACCTCAAATATACACCCCCACCCTCCAACACGATGTAGTCACCCCCCCCCCATTATATCAATGTATCCGGTCACACCCCAACGTTACGCCATAGGGTACGCTGCCATGCTGTGGGAGGAGCCATCGGCGTGATCCGCCCTCCGCGCTGGTGACTGAAGGACAATGATGTTTCACAACAATAATTTTTGCATTTTATTATAAAAACATAACAGCAACAAAGAGACAGCGGTGCACCCGGGCGGCTGCGGCGTACGCAGACAGCGGTGCACCCGGGCGGCTGCGGCGTACGCAGACAGCGCTGCACCCGGGCGGCTGCGGCGTACGCAGACAGCGGTGCACCCGGGCGGCTGCGGCATACGCAGACAGCGGTGCACGCAGACAGCGGTGCACCCGGGCGGCTGCGGCGTACGCAGACAGCGGTACACCCGGGCGGCGGGGGAGGGGCTCACTCCAGCGGCTTGTACCGCTCCGGGATCCATTCCGCCATGTTCTCCCGGTACGTTTCTCCCGCCAGACGCGCTCTTCGCTTTCTGTTCACTGTAATGGAAGCAGAGGAGATGGTGAGGAACGCAGTGACAGGTGGAGTGAGGGACACACAAGTGAAAACAGAGGGGGCGCTGCGCCATGACGCCACTGCATAGCGCCAACTCAGAAGACCCATGTCCAATTAGGAAAGGCGGAGTTAATCCTGGGTCTCCCCGCTATGCTTCACACACTGATATGCGGCTGATAACAGGGGACAGTAGATGTCCAGCCTCAGGATCACAGCCAACCGCTCCTCACTATCAGCCTGACATGAAGGACATGGCTGGGAAATCCACTCCTGATGCACAGGAGGACGCACCAGGAACGTTCCCATTCCCTGACCGTAAGCAGAGATCTTGGTATTGGCAAGGCATTGCACCAGAGAGGACCAGAAATGAATCCCTGGAAGTTCTGGCCGGGGTGACGCCATATACCGGAGCGCACACCGCACTGCTCTGCCAGAACACATGACCTGCTTGTATCTGCAGAGGGCGGCACAATGACAGGGGGCGAGACATGCAGCCGGATGGACGAGACATGCAGCCGGAGGGACGAGACATGCAGCCGGAGTGTGCGCAGAGTAGTCACCTGCTGCGCGCCTTCCTCCGCTCGCTCCAGCCTCTCCAGCTCTCTCCGGGCCTGCAGCAGCCTCCTCTGTATGGCCTGATCCTCCTGCCAATAACATCCACATTCAATGTGTGGCCCCCAAACATGCACAACGGGGTACAGCAGCTACTGGATCCTTACAGCTCTAATGGGGGTTGTATGTACAGCTGATCTGTCATCACTTTGTAACATTCATTGTGAAGGGTCTTCTAGATTTCTCAAAGCAGCTTTCAGTGTAAACAATGGAGCCTTTAATTCTGCTAGCCCTGGCCACACACAGGGTCAGTGACCCCGAAATCCTCCAGAATATCGGGGGAAACAACCTCCTCCACGGGGGGCCAGTGTCGGGGGGAAACAACCTCCTCCACGGGGGGCCAGTGTCGGGGGAAACAACCTCCTCCACGGGGGGCCAGTGTCGGGGGAAACAACCTCCTCCACGGGGGGCCAGTGTCGGGGGGAAACAACCTCCTCCACGGGGGGCCAGTGTCGGGGGGAAACAACCTCCTCCACGGGGGGCCAGTGTCGGGGGGAAACAACCTCCTCCACGGGGGGCCAGTGTCGGGGGGAAACAACCTCCTCCACGGGGGCCAGTGTCGGGGTGAAACAACCTCCTCCACGGGGGGCCAGTGTCGGGGGGAAACAACCTCCTCCACGGGGGGCCAGTGTCGGGGGGAAACAACCTCCTCCACGGGGGCCAGTGTCGGGGTGAAACAACCTCCTCCACGGGGGCCAGTGTCGGGGGAAACAACCTCCTCCACGGGGGCCAGTGTCGGGGGAAACAACCTCCTCCACGGGGGCCAGTGTCGGGGGAAACAACCTCCTCCACGGGGGCCAGTGTCGGGGGAAGTAATCTCCTCCATGGGGGCCAACATCGGGGGAAGTAATCTCCTCCATGGGGGCCAATGTTGGTTGAGAAATAGGAAACAACATGTAGGCAGAAGTCTAGTACGTAACAAGCAGCAGGTGTTGTGAGCGCCCCCTACCTTCTGCTCCAGGTAGGCCCGCTGGTTCTGGGACTTTCTGGTCCTTTGGACGGCGAGATTTTTCTGTGGAGAGGGGACAGCATTACACACAATATGTAGAGGGGCGGTGGCGTTACACTGTGCCGTGCGGGGTCCTACCTTGTGCAGATCCGATAACTTCTGATGCCGGATTAATGCCTCCTTATTGGGAAACTGCCGGAGACATAACAGACAAGCCATCTTCTTCCAATCTGTCACCTGGTCACGGGCGACCGCGGGACTGGGGGCAGCAGGCTTCAGGGCGGCGGGCTTCGGGGCAGCGGGCTTTGGGGCAGGCTTTGGAGTGAGGACTGGAGACGGTGGGGGAGGCGGCTGCTCTTCCTCCTCTTCCTCGCTGTCATTACCGTATTCCCCCAGAAGCTTTATTAGAGGATTGTCCATTGGCTGCAGAGAAAGTATGAGGAGATGATATCGGTCGGCCGAGGCACCGCCAGGAATTACACGTGGCCAGAAATTACCTCTGGAGGCGGCTCCACCTTCTTTGTCACTGGAGGGGGCAGCGGCATCTTAAATGGATCTGTTCCCAAATCCTGAAAATAAAAACCAGCAGTGAGGAGGAGTACAAAGACCCAGGGAGCCAAAGGGGAGGGCGAGCGCGCAGAAGAGGAGGCGGCGGAGGGCGAGGGGGCGGCAGGGAGAGCGGTGGAGGGGAGGGCGAGCGCGCAGAAGAGGAGGCGGCGGAGGGCGAGGGGGCGGCAGGGAGAGCGGTGGAGGGGAGGGCGAGCGCGCAGAAGAGGAGGCGGCGGAGGGCGAGGGGGCGGCAGGGAGAGCGGTGGAGGGGAGGGCGAGCGCGCAGAAGAGGAGGCGGCGGAGGGCTAGGGGGCGGCAGGGAGAGCGGTGGAGGGGAGGGCGAGCGAGCAGAAGAGGAGGCGGCGGAGGGCGAGGGGGCGGCAGGGAGAGCGCGCAGAAGAGGGGGCGGCGGAGGGCGAGGGGGCGGCAGGGAGAGCGGTGGAGGGGAGGGCGAGCGCGCAGAAGAGGAGGCGGCGGAGGGCGGCAGGGAGAGCGCGCAGAAGAGGGGGCGGCGGAGGGCGAGGGGGCGGCAGGGAGAGCGGTGGAGGGGAGGGCGAGCGAGCAGAAGAGGAGGCGGCGGAGGGCGAGGGGGCGGCAGGGAGAGCGCGCAGAAGAGGGGGCGGCGGAGGGCGAAGGGGCGGCAGGGAGAGCGGTGGAGGGGAGGGCGAGCGCGCAGAAGAGGAGGCGGCGGAGGGTGAGGGGGCGGCAGGGAGAGCGGTGGAGGGGAGGGGAGGGCGAGCGCGCAGAAGAGGAGGCGGCGGAGGGCGAGGGGGCGGCAGGGAGAGCGGTGGAGGGGAGGGCGAGCGCGCAGAAGAGGCGGCGGCGGAGGGCGGCAGGGAGAGCGCGCAGAAGAGGGGGCGGCGGAGGGCGAGGGGGCGGCAGGGAGAGCGGTGGAGGGGAGGGCGAGCGCGCAGAAGAGGAGGCGGCGGAGGGCAAGGGGGCGGCAGGGAGAGCGGTGGAGGGGAGGGCGAGCGCGCAGAAGAGGAGGCGGCGAAGAGCGAGGGGGTGGCAGGGAGAGCGGTGGAGGGGAGGGCGAGCGCGCAGAAGAGGAGGCGGCAGAGGGCGAGGGGGCGGCAGGGAGAGCGGTGGAGGGGAGGGGGCAGAGGGCGAGGGGGCGGCAGGGAGAGCGGTGGAGGGGAGGGCGAGCGCGCAGAAGAGGAGGCGGCGGAGGGCGAGGGGGCGGCAGGGAGAGCGGTGGAGGGGAGGGCGAGCGCGCAGAAGAGGAGGCGGCAGAGGGCGAGGGGGCGGCAGGGAGAGCGGTGGAGGGGAGGGCGAGCGCGCAGAAGAGGAGGCGGCGGAGGGCGAGGGGGCGGCAGGGAGAGCGGTGGAGGGGAGGGCGAGCGCGCAGAAGAGGAGGCGGCAGAGGGCGAGGGGGCGGCAGGGAGAGCGGTGGAGGGGAGGGCGAGCGCGCAGAAGAGGAGGCGGCGGAGGGCGAGGGGGCGGCAGGGAGAGCGGTGGAGGGGAGGGCGAGCGCGCAGAAGAGGAGGCAGAAGGGAGGGCGAGGGGGAGGCAGCTAGAGCGTGGGAGGGGAGGCAGAGTGCGAGGTATAGGGCGGCGGAGGGGAGGACATGCAGCCCAAGGCGGCGGAAAGGAAGCACTCCATCTCCCGCTCACCGTCTCCTCGGTGAAGCCTCTCCTCGGCGGGCGGCTCGCTGGCTCCTTTCTGCTGGTGCCTGGAGTTTGCTTACGATTGTCCTTTTTATGCTGAGGAGACATGGCGGACTATCAGAGACGCAGACAGGACAGGGTGTTACCTGGTACCAGGGCTGTGAAGTCGGAGCCCATTTTTGGTGGAGTCGGTATAAAATGGACCGACTCAACATACAGTACAGACCAAAAGTTTGGACACACCTTCTCATTTAAAGATTTTCCTGTATTTTCCTGACTATGATAATTGTACATTCACACTGAAGGCATCAAAACTATGAATTACCACATGTGGAATTATATACTTAACAAAAAAGTGTGAAACAACTGAAAATATGTCTTATATTCTAGGGTCTTCACAGTAGCCACCTTTTGCTTTGATGACGGCTTTGCACACTCTTGGCATTCTCTTGATGAGCTTCAAGAGGTAGTCACCGGAAATGGTCTTCACTTCACAGGTGTGCCCTGTCGGGTTTAATAAGTGTGATTTCTTGCCTTATAAATGGGGTTGGGACCATCAGTTGTGTTGTGCAGAAGTCTGGTGGATACACAGCTGATAGTCCTACTGAATAGACTGTTAGCTGCTTTTTTCTTGCCATAATACAAATTCTAAGTAAAGAAAAATGAGTGGCCATCATTACTTTAAGAAATGAAGGTCAGTCAGTGCGAAAAATTGGGCAAACTTTGAAAGTGTCCCCAAGTGCAGTTGCAAAAACCATCAAGCGCTACAAAGAAACTGGCTCACATGAGGACCGCTCCAGGAAAGGAAGAACAAGAGTCACCTCCAGGCTGTGTAAGGGCTATTTGACCAAGCAGGAGAGTGATGGGGGGCTACGCCAGATGACCTGGCCTCCACAGTCACCAGACCTGAACCCAATCGAGATGGTTTGGGGTGAGCTGGATCGCAGAATGAAGGTAAAAGGGCCAACAAGTGCTAAGCATCTCTGGGAACTCCTTCAAGATTGTTGGAAGACCATTTCCGGTGACTACCTCTTGAAGCTCATCAAGAGAATGCCAAGAGTGTGCAAAGCAGTCATCAAAGCAAAAGGTGGCTACTGTGAAGACCCTAGAATATAAGACATATTTTCAGTTGTTTCACACTTTTTTGTTAAGTATATAATTCCACATGTGGTAATTCATAGTTTTGATGCCTTCAGTGTGAATGTACAATTATCATAGTCAGGAAAATACAGGAAAATCTTTAAATGAGAAGGTGTGTCCAAACTTTTGGTCTGTACTGTATATTCACCACAGCTGATGCCCAAATCTACATGGGCAGCAGAGTGACTACAAAAGGTACGAGGGGCTTTCATTAAAGATTTCCCCTGACCCACTTCTATTTATCACAGATGGCTGAGACGTCACATGTGTAAGGATATAGGTCTCGATAGGTTTTGTGCCAATTTGCAGCTCAGAACTGATAACCGTCTTGATTTTACAGGTGCTGAAGTGGTGCAAGGTTGGATAATGGACCCAGTGGAATACAGAGCAGTCATCAAGTTCCTTTTGTTGAAAGGTCGCACACCAAGGGAGACGTTCGATGAGATGAAAGAGGTTTACGGTGATGGTTCCCCATCATATGATGTCGTCAAGCACTGGCGTTGTCAAATGTGGTCGCACTTCGGTGCAAACCGCTCCAATTCCAGGGCGACCCCGCTCCACACCATCCAGCAGGTGGAGGTCGCCATTTTGGAAAATCGCCACATAACCATTCGCCCCCTAGCCCAAAATGTCAAGATTAGTGTGGGGTCCATGGAAAAAATCATCCAAGACCATCTTCACATGCATAAGGTATCCGCTCGCTGGGTTCCCCGGCTGCTCGCACCTTTCCAGAAGCAGGAACGAGTCGAATGCTCTCAGGGTCTATTGACTATGTGAAACCAGGAGGACTCTTTCGACAGACTGATCACACCGGATGAAAGCGGGGTCCATCACTGTGATCCAGAGACTAAAGTCCAGTCGATGCAATGGAAGCAGCAAGACTCACCGCCTCCAAAGAAGGCACCCAACGCTCGGCAGGTAAGGTCATGCTCACAGTATTTTGGGACCAGCAGGGAGTAGTATTGATGGATTTCCGAGCAGAGGGTACCATGATCATTGGGGCATACTATGCTTCACTGCTGCGTAAATTGCGGGAGGCCATCAAAACCAAGAGACGTGGCATGCTCCCCCAAGGCTTCCACCTTCTGCGAGACAATGCACCAGTTCACAACTCACATGTTGCCCAAATGGAAGCTGCTCCTGTGGCGCTGAAATTCTACCGCATCCCCCTTCCCTTTTTCACCCGACCTCCCACCATCGGACCTCTTCCACCTCTTTCCAACAATGAAGTTATTTTTGAAGGGCAAGCATTTTCCAGATGATGAGACTCCACCTGAGAGAGATACCTCCACTAATGCACACTGAGCTTTGGGGGAGGGTGAGAGCAGTTCTGCCATTCAGGGGGCTGAGCCCAGAGAAGCAGAAAGGACATGTGCTTCTGTAGCAGAGAGACTTGGGACAGAGAATCAATGAACATCAGAAAGACTTTACAAGGAGAATGAGAGACATCCTTTAGGACAGCAGATGGATTGCATGGCATTACCCAAAGAGACACAGATTTGTATTCTATATGATTCTAGTCTAAGGGTATTGGCCCTGACTGGAAAGATTTGGATCTGCTCCACTGACCATCAGAGAGACCATGGATACATTTTGGGGAATCCAGGAGAAGACAAAGAAGTCACCTGGCCCCATGGAGATGTTGTTTTGGGGTTGCTAGGGGGGGGGCTCACCAGTCGCCTAGAACCCATGGAGACATTTGGAGTTACCAGGAGGGACCCACCAGTGACCTGGCCCCATGGAAACTCTCGGAGAGGCCAGAGTGGGATCCTCGGGTCTCCTGGCCTTGTGCCTTGATGGACTGCTAGCTTCCTAAGCTTGCCGCTACCTTCTCTCTGTGGGGGCCCGCCAGAAGCGGGGGGCCACTGGTTGAGGAAGTCGGCCCTGGAAGTCCCAAAGTCGCAGCTGTTCTATCCCAGGCGGGCGGAGAAGGAAGGGTGAGTGAGTAATGTTGCACCATCTTGGGCATTTGCTGGGACTGTTCTATGTGTTTATTGTCCGCTTTGTGATTCAGTAAAGTATTGCCACACTGTTTTACCCGCACCCTGTGTTGTCTGAGTAGCGTTACACCCACGGAAGACCCCGGATCTTCACAAACGCCCCACGTAGATCTTACACTCCAGAGCTGCACTCACGACTCTGCTGCTATTGGAAACAGTCAGTAAGCTTGTGGACAGACCACCCCCGGCAGTGTAGCTGGGATACTAGAATGCCTTCAGGGGGTAGGACGACCGTTTATCTCCCTCTTTTGGTGCAGAGACTTTCAGTTTTGAATTGGGACTGCCGCTCTTGAGGTGGAAGAATACGTACCCCTAGACTAAGATGGGTGCAAGGCGTACCTGTTTTTTGAGGTTACTGATCTGGGGGTTCACATATCTGCCAGTTCTGGCTTCAAAATTCCGACGGTCTGTTGATGCAAAATAAAAGAATAATTAACAAACCAAGTCAAAATCTTACCCAAAGTCAAAATTAAGAACGGCCCCCTCCTGCTGGGATCCGGCAAGGATCAGCACCCCCCGGAATCCTCCCCGCTCCGATCTTACTGTGCGCCTTGGATCCTGGGTAAGCGGCAGGTCTCTTCTGCGCTCCGCGTTTCCAGCTCTGCAGACAGACAAGCGGTTATGGTGGTCCGCTGCGAGGGTGTTCGCAGGTGATGGGGGGGGGGGGGTTGGCATGTACTCACCCTCAACGTCGCAGGTGTAATGCTCTTCTTTTTATTGACCCTGTGGAGAGGTGGAAAGGAGGTGAATATTTACTACTGTGCCGCCAGATGCCAGCGCGTTGTGTATGGAGGGCGGCGCGTGACCGGCGCCCTCCAATATCCTCCACGTTTTGTGGCTCTCCTGATCTCGGACCCTTATTATCGAACACTCACATCCTATCGCTATAAGCGAAATCCACGGTCACCGGCATCCCTTCAATTGAGAGCGGAGGTATCCGGTCACGCATCAACCTAGTGAGACGGACGGCTTCCTACAAGAGAGGAGTATACGGTATATACACACACCGACAAAGTAAGAAAACCCCACCGCGGTCACCGAAATAACGAGACCGACACAAGTGATGTGCCATGTCAATTCACTGAATATCGAGAATCAGACTTTGCTTGTGTGATGGGGCTCAGAAAAAATGTAAAAAAAACAACTCAAGAAACTGGCCTGGACTTGGGATATAAAAAGTCTGCACGCCCCTGATCAATCCCAGGTATTTGTCATGGAAAAGAATCCTACTAGGAAGAAACATTTCAGGACTTTTCCTCCTTTACTGTCGCCCATAATGTGCACGAATCCACCGAGAAAAACAAATAATTTCGGAGGGAAAATAAAAATAACTACAACAATATGGTTGCATAAGTGTGAGCACCCTCTTACTGGGGCTGCGGCTGTGCTCAGTCAGCCGATCACATTCCCCCCATGTTACATAGTAGTCAGCGCTCGGCCGCCATCATTTACAGCGATTCTCATAGAAAGCGTCGCTGCTCTAGGAGGATTTTCCTGACATTTTTTTGGTCTGTAAACAGCTGACAACACAGCAAAGGAATCTCACTGCAGAAAGTTATCAGTCAGGAGAAGAAACAAAAACATTTCACAGGCATAAGATCTACTATGGACACTGTGAAAACATCATCAAGAAGGGGCTGAAATCTGGCAGAACAACATTACAGAGTACGGTCCCTCAGAAATTTATGAAAACGACAAGAAGAAAAATGGAGCTGGAGGCTGCAAGAGGCCGACAGCAACATTAAAGGAGCTGCATGTGACAATCTCCTGTATTCTGCATGTCCGGCCTGTGAGATCGGGGGAGAAGAGGGGAGGGAAGGGGAGTTTGAAGCCTTTTCTTACAAAGAGCTAAGCCCGGCGATGTTCTGCCAGAACCTCCATCACGTCGGCCAGAAGCAGGAAACGTGTTCTGTCTGATGAGACCGAGGGGGAACTTTATGGCCATAAATCCAAAAGCTGAAGAAGAGGAGGAGGAATTTCACCTTTCAGCCGACAACGATTCTGAGGACCTCCAAAATCACCAAGAGAACGGCTTCACCAGAAGAAGGAAAGTTCTGGAGCAGCCGAGCCCAGACCTGAACCCAAGGGGCAATCTGTGGTGACCTGAAGAGGGCGCTGTACACAGTACATGCCCCAGCAATCTGACAGATGTGGAGCCGGCAAAAGATGGCCAATCCTAGATGAGCCGGGCTGAAAGACCCCGACCCAAAAAGAATGGACTCTGCCCAATACTCACAGGGGACTGCACTAAAAGTATTAGTGTACGGGTGTGCAGATTTATGCAACTGCATTATTTTAGATTTCAGTCTCTCAATGGATTATGTAGAAATTATGAGCGACTTTAAAGGGCGGAAAAAAAAAATGTTCTGAAATATAATTCTTCTTGGTAGGATTGATTTACATACACCATATAATCAGGGTGGGGTGCGGTGAATATCAGTGTGACCGTGACACTGGTTGAGAGAGGAATGGGGTGTAAAATGCAAGCTCTTGGGTCATACTGGAGCACAAGGCACCGCTTACACCCACGGTATGGACTGTGGGCCAGCACGCGTGTCCACACCGACCACATCCAGGATTCACATGGAGGATGGCCATAATCCCAGTCGCCCATCTGCCACCCTCCGGGATCACTACCTTGTGACTCTTGAGTTCAACGAAGGCCATCTTATTCGGATTTTTCCGGCGTTTTTTTTTCACGACTTCAACCTTACGCACCAACAGGTATGGCACGAACGGCCGCAGAGCTTTCACCACATTCATCGGTGTCGTACATACGTTGAGTCCCTTGATGATGACGACTGTGGATTGAAAAGATGAAAAGTCTTCAATAAACTAGTACAACGGGACCCTCTGTCAGTAGCTGGGAGAGTCCGTGTAATTAAAATGATATAGTCCTCCCTGAATTCCTGTATGTTCTAGAACGTTCAGCCTCCGGTCCTACAGAAGGTCTTTGCCACCATCAACGCCCATCTGGCATCCTTCATGGTGGGCTCAGACTGACCGCTCTTCAGAGGACCCGGAAGGAGGCGGTAGATTTTATACACCCGATGTGGTATCGCCCTCTTACTGGAGACTTTTGGAAAGAGGTCATGGCTATCTGCTACTCTCGCATCAGCTATTGATGCAGTCGCCCCTCTTGTGCATAGCAGAGTGCTACTCTTCTCAATCTATACCCTTGGCCTTGGACAACTCAAATTCCCATGTCTTTCAGGACCACCTATACGCTGATGACACCCAGATCTACCTCTCTGGCCCAGACGTCACCTCTCTGCTGTCCAGAATCCCAGCATGTCTATCAGCCATATCCTCCTTCTCCTCCTCCCGCTATCTCAAGCTCAATGTGGACAAAACTGAACTCCTCATCTTTCCCCCCCCATCTCGCATATCTTCCCCACCTGATCTTTCTATCACAATAAACGACATCACTCTTTCCGCTGTACCGACAATCCACTGCCTCGGAGTAACCCTTGACTCTGCCCTGTCCTTCAAACCACACATCCAAGCTCTCGCCACCTCCTGTCGCCTCCAGCTCAAAAATATTTCCAGGATCCGTCCTTTCCTCAACCCTCAATCTACTAAACTGCTTGTGCATGCCCTCATCATCTCCCGCCTGGACTACTGCAACATCCTCCTCTGTGGCCTCCCTGCTAACACTCTCACCCCTCCAGTCCATCCTCAACTCTGCTGCCCGACTGGTTCATCTCTCTCCTCGCTACTCCTCTGCTATCCTCCTTTGCAGATCCCTTCACTGGATACCATTCCCCCAGCGTATCCAGTTCAAACTACTAACACTGACCTACAAAGCCGTCCACAACCTCCCTCCTCCGTACATCTCTGAACTAATCTCCCAATATATTCCCTCATGTAACCTCCGTTCCTCCCAAGACCTCCTTCTCTCCTCCACACTTATTGTTCCTCACCCAATCGCCTCCAAGACTTCTCCCGAATAACCCCCGTCCTCTGGAATTCGGTGCCTCAGCACGTCCGATTATCCACCACATCCGGATCCTTCAGACGGGACCTAAAAACCCATCTCTTCAAGAAAGCCTACAGCCTGCCATGACCCCGCTGCATCCTCACCACCACTGGAGCTGCTGCCTTACCAACACCGGACCTGAGCCTCACCAACACTGGAGCTGCTGCCTTACCAACACCGGAGCTGAGCCTCACCAACACTGAAGCTGCTGCCTCACCAACACCGGACCTGAGCCTCACCAACACTGGAGATGCTGCCTTACCAACACCGGACCTGAGCCTCACCAACACTGGAGCTGCTGCCTTACCAACACCGGACCTGAGCCTCACCAACACTGAAGCTGCTGCCTTACCAACACCGGACCTGAGCCTCAACAACATCGGACCTGAGCCTCACCAACACAGGAGCTGCTGCAACCTCCCACCTGTCTCCTTCCCCATCATCGTGTAGAATGTAAGCCGGCAAGTGCAGGGTCCTCCTCCCCCTGTACCAGTCTATCATTGTTACTGGAAGTGATATCAGTATTTTGTATGTAACCCCTTCTCATGTACAGCGCCATGGAATCAATGGCGCTATATAAATAATAATCATCTGCACCGAGATCATACAACCCCCTGTACCCCTCTGCCCTCAGTGTGCTTATTAGGAATCCTTGATGAGGAGACCTGGTCTCACCTCGCAGTCTTCTCAGGGAAACATTTTTTTTTTGGCTGACAAGGCCATCACCATGAGATAGATGGATGTGTTCCACCCAATCCTCCTGGCGCTCATCACCCCCCCCCCGCCACACACCCAATTCTCCCGGCGCTCATCACCCCCAATCTCCCTGATCCTCCCGGCACTCTTCACCTTAATCAGCGAGACATTTTAGATTTGCAAATCTAAGGAAAATACACTATTATCTTTGTGTTGACTTGTAAATGTATGTGTATTTCTATGGCTGGTCAAGAAGGACAAACCAGTTGTCTTCTCTTGCTTGTGAAACAATGATGTTTGTTACTATGCTAATTGCATATTATACTAAGGCCAGCTAGATTTTTATTTACAAGCGTGCCCCCTGCTATACCAACTATGTAAATTGATTAGCTTAAACAACGAGACCTGAGCCCTGCACCTTTACCTCTGACCTGTGACTGATGACCTTCGCCACATATGTAAATATAAAAAAGGGTTTTTCTATCCTACTGCAAAAAGATTTAAAACAGAGAATTGAAACCGACTTTATATGGAGAATCAAAGAGACTCTCTCAGACCATCAGCTTGGAAGCAAGGCTTTAACCAAAGAGACACAGATTTGGATTCTACATGATTCCAGCCTAAGAGTATATGGCCCTGACTGGAAAGATTCGGATCTGCTCCATTGACCATCAGAGAGCCCATGGCTCTTCACCCCAACCATGCCCGATCCTCCCGGCGCTCTTCACCCCCAACCATGCCCGTTCCTCCCGGCGCTCTTCACCCCCAACCATGCCCGATCCTCCAGGCGCTCTTCACCCCCAACCATGCCCGATCCTCCCGGCGCTCTTCACCCCCAACCATGCCCGATCCTCCCGGCGCTCTTCACCCCCAACCATGCCCGATCCTCCCGGCGCTTTTCACCCCCAACCATGCCCGATCCTCCCGGCGCTCTTCACCCCCAACCCTGCCCGATCCTCCAGGCGCTCTTCACCCCCAACCCTGCCCGATCCTCCCGGCGCTCTTCACCCCCAACCCTGCCCGATCCTCCAGGCGCTCTTCACCCCCAACCCTGCCCGATCCTCCAGGCGCTCTTCACCCCCAACCCTGCCCGATCCTCCAGGCGCTCTTCACCCCCAACCCTGCCCGATCCTCCAGGCGCTCTTCACCCCCAACCCTGCCCGATCCTCCAGGCGCTCTTCACCCCCAACCATGCCCGATCCTCCAGGCGCTCTTCACCCCCAACCATGCCCGATCCTCCCGGCGCTCTTCACCCCCAACCATGCCCGATCCTCCTGGCGCTCTTCACCCCCAACCATGCCCAATCCTCCCGGCGCTCTTCACCCCCAACCATGCCCGATCCTCCAGGCGCTCTTCACCCCCAACCATGCCCGATCCTCCCGGCGCTCTTCACCCCAACCATGCCCGATCCTCCTAGCGCTCTTCATCCCACCCCTGCCAGATCCTCCCGATGCTCTTAAAATCATAGAAAGTTAGAGTTGGAGGGGACCTCCGGGGTCCTCGTGTCCAGCCCCCTGCTCAATGCAGGAATCACTAAACCATTTCAGATGTCTGTCCAGCCTCTGTTTGAAAACTTTCATTGAAGGAGAACTCGACACCTCTTGTGGCCGCCTGTTCCACTCATTGTTCACGCTCAAATTTTTTTTTCTAATATCTAATCTGTGTCTTCTCCCATTTAGTTTCATCCCATTGCTTCTCGTCTTTCCATGTGCAAATGAGAATAGAGCTGATCCCTCTACACTGTGACAGCCCTTCAGATATTTGTAGACAGCTACTAAAGGGAACCTGTCACGTCCTAGCTACTATCTACACTGCCCCCATAGCGTTGTTAGTGGTGCAATGTGCAGCACTACAAGCTTTTTTTTTTTTTATTAAATTTGTTGGTAGTATAATGATTTTATAACCTTTGATATACTTTGTCCTATCTGCTCGTATTCAGTCATAGGGGTGTGATCCTCACATTCAGTCACTGCTGGCGTCGTCCATGTATTTGAATATTGCTCCCAGCAAGCGCTAATATTGTGGGGCGCAGGCGCATTTGTACAAGTCCGTCCGCTTTTTAATGAAAAAAGCTTGTAGTGCTGCACATTGCAGATTTCATCACTAACAACGCTATGGGGGCGGTGTAGACAGTAGCTAGGACGTGACAGGTTCCCTTTAAGTCTCCTCTTAGTCTTCTTTTTTCCCCAAGCTAAACATTCCCAAATCCTCTAACCGTTCCTCGCAGGACAGTCTGCAGTCCGCTTCTAGCTTTGCTTCATCTGCAGATATGATTAGTTTACCTTCAGTTCCCTTATCTAGATAATTTATAAACATGAACACTGGGCCCAGGACAGAGCCTTGTGGTGCCCCACTGGAAACACTCTTCCAACTGTATGTGCCCTCATTTAGGACCACTCTTTGGGTCCGATCAATGAGCCAGTGATGAATCCACCTAACAGTTGCCTTGTCAATCCCATACTTGATCAGTTTTTCAATAAGGATCGTACGAGATACTTTATTAAATGCTTTGCTGAAGTCGAGATATACTATATCTACTGCGTTTCCCTGATCCACCCAGTCAGTGATTCCATCATAGAAGGAAATTAGATTAGTATGACATGACTTGTTTGCTACAAATCCATGCAGGCTCTGGTTACTGTATTCATATCCAAGTACTTATATTCATGCTGTTTAATAATTTGTTCAAAGATCTTTCCAGGTATAGAAGCAAGACTCACTGGCCTATAATTTCCTGGCGCCATCTTTTTTCTTATTTTGAAGATAGGGACAATATTTGTCTTTCTGTGACTTCTCCTGTTCTCCAGGAATTTTCAAAGATTCTGGCTAGTGGTTCTGCAATTTCCTCTGCCGTCTCCTTCAGTACCCTGGGATGTAATCTGGACCAGGAGATTTAAAATCAATGTAAATTAGCTACAGTGGGGGAAATAAGTATTTGATCCCTTGCGGTTTTTGTAATTTTGCCCACTGACAAAGACATGAACAGTCTATAATTTTAAGGGTAGGTTAATTTTAACATTGCAATTTAGAATATCCCAAAAGAAAAAAAAAAAAATCAAGAAAATCACATTGTATAAATTAGATAATTTTTTTTTTGCATTTTGCAGAGAGAAATAAGTATTTGATCCCTCTGGCAAACAACACTTAATACTGGCAAAACCCTTGTTGTCAAGCACAGCAGTCAGAGGTTGTTTGTAGTTGATGATGAGGGTTGTGCATATGTCAGGAGGAGTTTTGGTCCACTCCTCTTTGCAGATCATCTCTAAATCATTCACATTTTGAGGCTGTCGTTTGGCAACTCGGAGCTTCAACTCCCTCCATAAGTTTTCTATGGGATTAAGGTCTGGAGACTGGCTAGGCCACTCTATGACCTTACTGTGCTTCTTTTTGTGCCACTCCTTTGTTGCCTTGGCTGTATGTTTTGGGTCATTGTCTTGCTGGAAGACTCAGCCACGACCCAACTTCAATGCTCTTACTGAGGGAAGGAGGTTGTTGGCTAAAATCTCGCGATACATGACCCCATCCATCTTCCCTTCAGTACGGTGCAGTCGTCATGTCCCCTTTGTAGAAAAGAACCCCCAAAGTATAATGTTTCCCCCACCATGCTTCATGGTTGGGACGATGTTCTTTGGTTTGTACTCATCCTTCTTCATCCTCTAAACACTGCGAGTTGCGTTAATGCCACAGAGCTCAATTTTTGTCTCATCTGACCACAGCACCTTCTCCCAATAACTCACAGAATCATCCAGATGTTCATTGGTAAACTTCAGACGGCCTGCCCATGTGCCTTCTGGAGCAGGGGAACCTTGTGGGCACTGCAGGATTTTAAACCTTTAAGGCGTAATGTGTTACCAATGGTTTTCTTGGTGACTGTGGTCCCAGCTGCCTGGAGATCATTAACAAGTTCCCCCCGTGTAGTTTTAGGCTGACCTCTCACCTTCCTCATGATCAAGGACACCCCCATGAGGTGAGATTTTGCATGGTGCCCCAGATCGATGTCGACTGACAGTCATTTTGTATTTCTTCCATTTTTTTACTATAGCACCAACCGTTGTCTCCTTCTCACCCAGCGTCTTACTTATGGTTTTGTAGCCCATTCCAGCTTTGTGCAGGTCTATGATCTTGTCCCTGACATACTTAGAAAGCCCTTTGGTCTTGCCCATGTTGTAGAGGTTAGAGTCTGACTGATTGAGTCTGTGGACAGGAGTCTTTTATACAGGTGACTATGTAAGACAGCCGTCTATAATGCAGGTATCGAGTTGATTAGGAGCGTCTAACTGGTCTGTAGGAGCCAGAACTCAATGGTTTGTAGGGGATCAAATACTTATTTTTCACTGCAAAATGCAAATAAATTTATATAATTTATACAATGTGATTTTCTTGATTTTTTTTGGATATTCTATCTCTCAATGTTAAAATTAACCTACCCTTAAAATTATAGACTGTTCATGTCTTTGTCAGTGGGCAAACTTACAAAAACAGCAAGGGATCAAATACTTATTTCCCCCACTGTAAGCATTCCCTCACCATCTGTTTATAGATAGTGTGGATTCTTTTATTCCTTCGATAGATCAGTTGATGTTCCATTTGCTTTCTTAGAGAACAGATGCAAAATAGGAATTTAAAAGTTCGACCTTCTCAACATTTTTGACCACTTCACCCTTATCATCCTGTAAAAATCCTATAGCATCTGTGACTTTTCTTTTACTTTTGACAGATTCCAAAAATCTTTTTTGCTTTTGGTCTCCCTTGCAAGCTTCACTTCATTACTGGCTTTAGCTTTTCTAACGCTTGCCCCGTATTCCCTGCAGACAGCATTATATTCTTCTTTAGATATGCTTTCTTTCTATTTGATATACATTTCTTTTTTCCTTTTTAGCAAGTGTTTAAGTTCTGTGTTCCTCCATCCTGGTATCTTTAAATGCTTCTAGTTCTTTCCTCTTTTTGGGATTGTTACTGATTGTGCAGTGAGAATTTCATTTAGCAAAATCTCCCATCCTTCTTGGACATTTCTGTCCTTTAGAGCAGTGTTCCCCCAACTCCAGTCCTGAAGGCCCACCAACAGGTCATGTTTTCAGGATTTCCTTAGTATTGGACAGGTGATAATTGCAGAACCTGCACAGGCAATAATCCAATCACCTGGGCAATACGAAGGAAATCCTTAGAACCCTGCTTTAGAACATCCAGACATTGGACCTTTTTTACCCTCTTTGAGTCCATTAAAATCTGCCTTTCTGAAGTCCAACCTCAAAGTCTGAGTCCTCGAACTTCTTCCTCCTCTAGTTATCCAAAATTCGAGGCTAGCATGATCGCTGCCTCCTAAATTCCCAGCCACCTTTACTTCCTCATCCCGTTCCTCCCAGCGCTCCTCTCCTGCCCGTTCCTCCCAGCGCTCCTCTCCTGCCCGTTCCTCCCACCGCTCCTCTCCTGCCCGTTCCTCCCACCGCTCCTCTCCTGCCCGTTCCTCCCACCGCTCCCCAGCCCCTGCCGTTCCTCCCAGCGCTCCTCTCCTGCCCGTTCCTCCCACCGCTCCCCAGCCCCTGCCGTTCCTCCCATCGCTCCCCAGCCCCTGCCCGTTCCTCCCACCGCTCCCCAGCCCCTGCCCGTTCCTCCCAGCGCTCCTCTCCTGCCCGTTCCTCCCAGCGCTCCTCTCCTGCCCGTTCCTCCCAGCGCTCCTCTCCTGCCCGTTCCTCCCACCGCTCCTCTCCTGCCCGTTCCTCCCACAGCTCCCCAGCCCCTGCCCGTTCCTCCCACAGCTCCCCAGCCCCTGCCCGTTCCTTCCAGTGTTCCCCAGCCCCCGCCTGTTACTCACTTTTGCACGACTTGGAGACCGTTTGTTCATTCATGGTCTCAGGGGAGCCTCTCTCATCATCAGGACTGTGGTCAGAGCGATTCTGTTTAGCAACGCGCTTCTTGGCACGCTGAGAAGTAGGAGGTGACACTTTAGCATCTTTCTGGGCATCTCGGAGAGGCAGGTGGTCGGACCCTAGATAAGAGGAGGGTTTACATGATATTTAGCTACTTTGAGGCCTCCGGTGGCCTTCACTTCTGGGATCGGGAGGCACGGCTGATGTAGCACTCATCGCCTGCCGGCCACGCGCCACACCCGCGCCTGCCGGCCACGCGCCACACCCGCGCCTGCCGGCCACGCGCCACACCCGCCGGTCACCACCCGCTGCGATACAGTATGACGCGCTGGATAACCCCTTATACTCCGGTCACTTCCAGAGCTGCTTCTGGTCCTCTCAGGCTGCAGGACCTCTGCTGTCGGCTGCTGTGCATTGTGGACTGAACTGTGGTATACAGGAGCGCAGCTCTGGATGTTACTAGAGTGTAGGAGAGCAGCAGATGAGGATAATGAGGAGTATAGTCCGGCCTGTGACCTACCTGCCCGGAGCGCGCTGCACTGCCAGCACCTTTCCTTAGATAAGACGTTCACTGCCTTGCACTGCGGGAGAGAACAGAGGAGATGAGAGGAGGAGCGGGGCCCGCACGTCCCGCCGGCCCCGGGGCCACACAGCTCACCTGCTGACAGTCCCACCGGTCTGAATTGGGCTTATACTTCAGATTGACTTTCTTTCCTTTAAAATGCAGGACGCCCTAAAAACCGAAACAAATATATAAAACCGCAAACAACAACGAAGGCGGGAAGCGAGCACAGAACAGGCGGTGACAACATATTCCTTGTGCAGAAACTGACCGAAAAGCGTCAGAAAAACTAAGTGACCCCCAGCATATACGGTGTGCAGCGCCCCTCGCCAGGGACGCGTCCGCGCGGGGGCGTCTGCCGTCCATCACTGTGTACTGAGCAGTTCTGGAGCCTTCAGCTTCTCACCGCTAAGATCTCTGCGGACCCTCGGTCCTGACCGCGTTACAATGGGTCAGTGTAGACAAGACACAGCACAGCGTCCTCTCCCCTGACCTGGCACACAGGCGGAAGGTCTCACCTACACTGATACACTGTAACAACCCCAGAGTTGTGCAAGGATCAGATTTTGGTGTAAAATTCACAGACCACAATCTCCTAAATGGAGAGGAATTGTACTGGAGAACCGTGCATTACACAGTGACCAATGTGCAAGGATTGGACCGGCCCTTTAAGAAAAAACGAGGCCGATCGTGTCTTATTGTACACGGGCCGGAGTCGCTGGCAATCACCTTCTCCGGGTGATAGCAAATCTGATGCCGCTCGGCGCCGCTGCTCTCTGGAAGGAGGATAGAAAGTCTACGACCCGTCTGCAGAACCCAGAGGACGTGTCCCAGCGGCCGCTGCCTCCAGCATGAGGGGACGACTCATCCCGGAGACCCTCGTGATCAGATCTCTCCATCTCTTGTCACAGGACGGACTTCATCTCCTCAGCAGCCGCCATCCTCCTCACATCCACCGACAGATTCAAGGACGAGGAGACGCCGCGTACAACTGCGTGAGTACAGGAGCCGCCATACCCATCAGACCCCCCCGGACCCCCAATACTGGGTCTGATCCTCCTCACACACAACCTCAGCCTCCGGAGCGGAGAGTGGCTGTACAGCTAGAAGTACACCCCGAGGTGCAGCCTCGCCTATCTCCAGATATGTACAGCACTGCAGACGACCCCCCTGTGCACAGCCGCCCCCCAACACATCAGCTCTGCCCCGGTAACACACAATCTCCGGTGATTGCACCATGTAATATCAGATATTCTGCCATAGAAGCACAGTCTACGGTGACATAAAGCCGCCATATAGGCTCAGCCACAAGCACTCGGGTACAGACCTCTCCTGCAGAGAGCCGAAGTAAGCAGGTCTGTACATACGGTATTATCAGGCCGCTCAGCCAGGGACGGAGGAGACGCCGGCGCCATCAGGCCGCTCAGCCAGGGACAGAGGAGACGCCGGGGCCATCAGGCCGCTCAGCCAGGGACAGAGGAGACGCCGGGGCCATCAGGCCGCTCAGCCAGGGACAGAGGAGACGCCGGGGCCATCAGGCCGCTCAGCCAGGGACAGAGGAGACGCCGGGGCCATCAGGCCGCTCAGCCAGGGACAGAGGAGACGCCGGCGCCATCAGGCCGCTCAGCCAGGGACAGAGGAGACGCTGGCGCCATCAGGCCGCTCAGCCAGGGACAATGACCCCGGCGCCATCAGGCCGCTCAGCCAGGGACGGAGGAGACACCGGCGCCATCCGGCAGCTCAGCCAGGGACGGAGGAGACACCGGCGCCATCAGGCCGCTCAGCCAGGGACAGAGGAGACGCCGGCGCCATCCGGCAGCTCAGCCAGGGACAGAGGAGACGCCGGCGCCATCAGGCCGCTCAGCCAGGGACGGAGGAGACGCCGGCGCCATCAGGCCGCTCAGCCAGGGACAGAGGAGACGCCGGCGCCATCAGGCCGCTCAGCCAGGGACGGAGGAGACGCCGGTGCCATCAGGCCGCTCAGCCAGGGACGGAGGAGACGCCAGCGCCATCAGGCCGCTCAGCCAGGGACGGAGGAGACGCCAGCGCCATCAGGCCGCTCAGCCAGGGACGGAGGAGACGCCAGCGCCATCAGGCCGCTCAGCCAGGGACGGAGGAGACGCCAGCGCCATCAGGCCGCTCAGCCAGGGACGGAGGAGACGCCAGCGCCATCAGGCCGCTCAGCCAGGGACAGAGGAGACGCCAGCGCCATCAGGCCGCTCAGCCAGGGACAGAGGAGACGCCGGCGCTAACAGGCCACTCAGCCAGGGACGGAGGAGACGCCAGCGCCATCAGGCCGCTCAGCCAGGGACGGAGGAGACGCCGGGGCCATCAGGCCGCTCAGCCAGGGACAGAGGAGACGCCGGGGCCATCAGGCCGCTCAGCCAGGGACAGAGGAGACGCCGGCGCCATCAGGCCGCTCAGCCAGGGACAGAGGAGACGCCGGCGCCATCAGGCCGCTCAGCCAGGGACAGAGGAGACGCCAGCGCCATCAGGCCGCTCAGCCAGGGACAGAGGAGACGCCGGCGCCATCAGGCCGCTCAGCCAGGGACAGAGGAGACGCCGGCGCCATCAGGCCGCTCAGCCAGGGACAGAGGAGACGCCGGCGCCATCAGGCCGCTCAGCCAGGGACAATGACCCCGGCGCCATCAGGCCGCTCAGCCAGGGACAATGACCCCGGCGCCATCAGGCCGCTCAGCCAGGGACAATGACCCCGGCGCCATCAGGCCGCTCAGCCAGGGACGGAGGAGACACCGGCGCCATCCGGCAGCTCAGCCAGGGACGGAGGAGACACCGGCGCCATCAGGCCGCTCAGCCAGGGACAGAGGAGACGCCGGCGCCATCCGGAAGCTCAGCCAGGGACGGAGGAGACGCCGGCGCCATCAGGCCGCTCAGCCAGGGACGGAGGAGACGCCAGCGCCATCAGGCCGCTCAGCCAGGGACGGAGGAGACGCCGGTGCCATCAGGCCACTCAGCCAGGGACGGAGGAGACGCCAGCGCCATCAGGCCGCTCAGCCAGGGACGGAGGAGACGCCAGCACCATCAGGCCGCTCAGCCAGGGACAGAGGAGACGCCGGGGCCATCAGGCCGCTCAGCCAGGGACAGAGGAGACGCCGGGGCCATCAGGCCGCTCAGCCAGGGACAGAGGAGACGCCGGCGCCATCAGGCCGCTCAGCCAGGGACAGAGGAGACGCCGGCGCCATCAGGCCGCTCAGCCAGGGACAATGACCCCGGCGCCATCCGGCAGCTCAGCCAGGGACGGAGGAGACACCGGCGCCATCAGGCCGCTCAGCCAGGGACGGAGGAGACACCGGCGCCATCAGGCCGCTCAGCCAGGGACAGAGGAGACGCGGGCGCCATCAGGCCGCTCAGCCAGGGACGGAGGAGACGCGGGCGCCATCAGGCCGCTCAGCCAGGGACAGAGGAGACGCGGGCGCCATCAGGCCGCTCAGCCAGGGACAGAGGAGACGCGGGCGCCATCAGGCCGCTCAGCCAGGGACGGAGGAGACGCGGGCGCCATCAGGCCGCTCAGCCAGGGACGGAGGAGACGCGGGCGCCATCAGGCCGCTCAGCCAGGGACGGAGGAGACACGGGCGCCATCAGGCCGCTCAGCCAGGGACGGAGGAGACGCGGGCGCCATCAGGCCGCTCAGCCAGGGACGGAGGAGACGCGGGCGCCATCAGGCCGCTCAGCCAGGGACGGAGGAGACGCGGGCGCCATCAGGCCGCTCAGCCAGGGACGGAGGAGACGCGGGCGCCATCAGGCCGCTCAGCCAGGGACGGAGGAGACGCGGGCGCCATCAGGCCGCTCAGCCAGGGACGGAGGAGACGCGGGCGCCATCAGGCCGCTCAGCCAGGGACGGAGGAGACGCGGGCGCCATCAGGCCGCTCAGCCAGGGACGGAGGAGACGCGGGCGCCATCAGGCCGCTCAGCCAGGGACGGAGGAGACGCGGGCGCCATCAGGCCGCTCAGCCAGGGACGGAGGAGACGCGGGCGCCATCAGGCCGCTCAGCCAGGGACGGAGGAGACGCGGGCGCCATCAGGCCGCTCAGCCAGGGACGGAGGAGACGCGGGCGCCATCAGGCCGCTCAGCCAGGGACGGAGGAGACGCGGGCGCCATCAGGCCGCTCAGCCAGGGACGGAGGAGACGCGGGCGCCATCAGGCCGCTTAGCCAGGGACGGAGGAGACGCGGGCGCCATCAGGCCGCTCAGCCAGGGACGGAGGAGACGCGGGCGCCATCAGGCCGCTCAGCCAGGGACGGAGGAGACGCGGGCGCCATCAGGCCGCTCAGCCAGGGACGGAGGAGACGCGGGCGCCATCAGGCCGCTCAGCCAGGGACGGAGGAGACGCGGGCGCCATCAGGCCGCTCAGCCAGGGACGGAGGAGACGCGGGCGCCATCAGGCCGCTCAGCCAGGGACGGAGGAGACGCCGGCGCCATCAGGCCGCTCAGCCAGGGACGGAGGAGACGCCGGCGCCATCAGGCCGCTCAGCCAGGGACGGAGGAGACGCCGGCGCCATCCGGCAGCTCAGCCAGGGACGGAGGAGACACAGGCGCCATCAGGCCGCTCAGCCAGGGACAATGACCCCGGCGCCATCAGGCCGCTCAGCCAGGGACGGAGGAGACCCCGGCGCCATCAGGCCGCTCAGCCAGGGACGGAGGAGACCCCGGCGCCATCAGGCCGCTCAGCCAGGGACGGAGGAGACCCCGGAGCCATCAGGCCGCTCAGCCAGGGACGGAGGAGACCCCGGAGCCATCAGGCCGCTCAGCCAGGGACGGAGGAGACCCCGGAGCCATCAGGCCGCTCAGCCAGGGACGGAGGAGACCCCGGCGCCATCAGGCCGCTCAGCCAGGGACGGAGGAGACCCTGGCGCCATCAGGCCGCTCAGCCAGGTACAATGACCCAGGCGCCATCAGGCCACTCACCCGCCATCATGGATGGACTGTGGGGATCATCACCTCTAGGATTCTTGCCCCATAAATTTCGCAGTACGGTTGCCGCAGGTTTACAGCTGCTCAGTCACTAATCTGTAAAACATCTGTGCTCGGATTACACCGCAGAGCGCCATGACCGACCGACCTAGTAATGCGCCAAAAGAAAGGAGGCCAAAAATGCAGAGAAGGCGCAGGACCACCGACTGATAATAAGAGCTGTGCGCAGCGGGGCCCTAGCACCAGTGTGCGGCACTACAAAGCCCAGAGCAGCAGATCTAAGACGCAAGAGCCCCTCCGATGACATCACACGGCGCCCACGCCCCGACAGCACCTCAGCAGCTCCATCCAATGGACCCACCAGAGATAACTCCTTCCCCAGACCATCTCTACCGGCAGGGATCACATCCCAGGAGACCATGCCCCATCTAAACGCCACAATCTGTCTTCAGACACCAAATCTAGAGGCTGCTGGAGCCCCCCTAAGTGCAGGCCCCATCTAAGGCTCTCGGGGGGCAGATCTCAGCACTCACTACAATGGTAGCAACCAGGGCTGTGGGGTCGGTAACCAAACCTCCGACTCCTCAATTTCCATTACACCGACTCCGACCCCCTCATACACGGCTCCGACCCCCTCATACACGGCGGATGTGTAAGTGATAAATTTACTGCAGCCCAGATTCATCTCAGATAAAGGTCCAGACCCTGAGATCAGGAATAGGAGGGACATTTATAGGACAGTTCAGAACTTTCCCCAATTCTTATGGAAAAATATTCCCCACAAACTGCATTGAACGACTGCACCCAATGTATTATATATGTTAGGAGTTGGAGTTGGTCCATTTTATACCGACTCCACCAAAATGGACTCAGACTCCACAGCCCTGGCAGCAGCAGCGGCAGGAGATCCCTCAGTGTGCGCAGCATTACATATTCAAGGACTTTCCTCTACTCATTCTAAGTAACTTGATTCTGCGTCCCCGCCGCTAAAAATTTTCCCAACAGACTCGTCGCTGCCACGGGGAGGGGACAACAGGCTCGCCGCCGCTGCCACGGGGAGGGGACAACAGGCTCGCCGCCGCTGCCACGGGGAGGGACAACAGGCTCGCCGCCGCTGCCACGGGGAGGGGACAACAGGCTCGCCGCCGCTGCCACGGGGAGGGGACGCTACATAACCTGGAGACACTGCACCCCCTTCTTGGGCTACATACACACGTTATATACCGCGTCCTCCGCCAGGCTATATACACAGAGGTTGTATACCGCGTCCTCCGCCGGGCTATATACACAGAGGTTGTATACCGCATCCTCCGCCGGGCTATATACACAGAGGTTGTATACCGCGTCCTCCGCCAGGCTATATACACAGAGGTTGTATACTGCATCCTCCTCCGGGCAATATACACAGAGGTTGTATACCGCATCCTCCTCCGGGCTATATACACAGAGGTTGTATACTGCATCCTGCGCCGGGCTATATACACAGAGGTTGTATAAAGCATCCTCCGCCGGGCTATATACACAGAGGTTGTATACTGCATCCTCCGCCGGGCTATATACACAGAGGTTGTATAAAGCATCCTCCGCCGGGCTATATACACAGAGGCTGTATACCGCATCCTGCGCCGGGCTATATACACAGAGGTTGTATACCGCATCCTCCTCCAGGCTATATACACACACATGTTATATACCGCGTCCTCCGCCAGGCTATATACACAGAGGTTGTATACTGCATCCTCCGCCGGGCTATATACACAGAGGTTGTATACCGCATCCTCCGCCGGGCTATATACACAGAGGTTGTATACCGCATCCTCCGCCAGGCTATATACACAGAGGTTGTATACCGCATCCTCCGCCGGGCTATATACACAGAGGTTGTATACCGCGTCCTCCGCCAGGCTATATACACAGAGGTTGTATACCGCATCCTCCGCCAGGCTATATACACAGAGGTTGTATACCGCATCCTCCGCTGGGCTATATACACAGAGGTTGTATACCGCATCCTCCGCTGGGCTATATACACAGAGGTTGTATACCGCATCCTCCGCCGGGCTATATACACAGAGGCTGTATACCGCATCCTCCGCCGGGCTATATACACAGAGGTTGTATACCGCATCCTCCGCTGGGCTATATACACAGAGGTTGTATACCGCATCCTCCGCTGGGCTATATACACAGAGGTTGTATACCGCATCCTCCGCCGGGCTATATACACAGAGGTTGTATACCGCATCCTCCGCCGGGCTATATACACAGAGGTTGTATACCGCATCCTCCGCCGGGCTATATACACAGAGGCTGTATACCGCATCCTCCGCCGGGCTATATACACAGAGGTTGTATACCGCATCCTCCGCCGGGCTATATACACAGAGGTTGTATACCGCATCCTCCGCTGGGCTATATACACAGAGGTTGCATACCGCGTCCTCCGCCGGGCTATATACACAGAGGTTGTATACCGCATCCTCCGCCAGGCTATATACACAGAGGTTGTATACCGCATCCTCCGCTGGGCTATATACACAGAGGTTGTATACCGCATCCTCCGCTGGGCTATATACACAGAGGTTGTATACCGCATCCTCCGCCAGGCTATATACACAGAGGTTGTATACCGCATCCTCCGCCAGGCTATATACACAGAGGTTGTATACCGCATCCTCCGCCGGGCTATATACACACACGTTATATACCGCGCACATGTTCCCATAGTGTGTCAGGGGCAGGTAAACGGCTGCACCCTACAGACTAGTGGAACGTCTGCTGGAGCCATAGGAGACCCCGCGTTTTCCCTCCATCTTTCCAGGGCACCGCTGCACAGGTGAAGTAACCTTGTTGGCTTCCATGCATCCGACGGCCTCTTCCACGAGGGAAAACTCCACGCAGACAGAGCCGGAGCTGTAACCTGGGGACAGCATGTGATAGACGGGATGTCAGTCAGTATTACATCCAGAGAAATGGTATTTACCTCCAGCCCCCCTCCCCCCAAAATACACATAGACAATACTGTACACAGAGGACAAGGGGGCGACATTCACCCACCACACGAGTCTCAGCGTCCCCCCATAATAACTCCGCCCCGAGGAGCACGGGCCATAGCATCGGCCCCCGGCAGCGGTGGGGTCACCTGACAGGACTGTGGACACGACCTGTCAGGGGCCCAGTCCATAGATAGGCCGTCATGGCTGAAAGTGTTGGCAACCTTGAAATTGCTAAAAAAAAAAATGAGGTATTTTTCCCAGAACATTATCACAAGTCCACGGTTTGTTATACTCAGGTTTATTTCCATTGTGTGAATTGCCACAACACAAAAAAACAAGAGGGAAAAAAAAGGCAAATTAGCCATAAATTCACACAAAACCCCAAAACCTGACAGGACAAAATTGTTGGCACTTTTCCACAGCTTTGTTTCCAGCATGTGATGCTCGTTCAGAATCACCTGTGGCAAGTAACAGGTGTGGACAATGTGAAAATCACTCCTGAAACCAGATAAAAAGGGGAGAAGTTGCCTCAATCTCTGCATTGTCTGTCTGTGTGTGAGCCACACTAAGCACGGAGGACAGAAAGAGGAGAAGAGAACGGTCTGAGGACCAAAATTGTTGAACAATATCAACAATCTCAGGATTACAAGTCCATCTCCAGAGATCTTGATGTTCCTTTGTTCACAGGGCACAACATGATTAAAAAGTTTACAGCCCATGGTACTGATGAAAGGTTGCTCGCAGGATAGTCTGGATGGTGGATAAGCCCCAAAGAAATCCAAGTTGTCCTCCAGGCTCAGTATGCATCAGTGTCGGTGCAAACTATCCATCTACATGTGAATGAGATGAAACGCTATGGCAGGAGACCCCGGAGGACCCCACTGCTGACACAGCAACATAAAAAAGCTAAACTGTAGTTTGCCAAAGTGTACGTGAGTAGCCAAAATCCTTCTGGGAAAGAGTCTTGTGGACAAATGAGACCCAGACAGAGCTTTTTGGTAAAGCACATCACTCTACTGTTTACTGAAAATGGAATGAGGCCTACAAAGAAAAGAACACACTACCTACAGTCAGATATGGTGGAGGATCACAAATGTTTTGAAGTTGTCTTGCGGCCTCTGGCACTGGGTGCCCTGACCGTGTGCAAGTCATCATGAAATCTGAAGATTACCAAAAGGATTTTGGGTCACAATGTAGTTCCCATTGTCAGAAAGCTGGGTGTGCGTCCTAAGTCATGGTTCTTCCAGCAGGACAATGACCCCAAACATACTTCAAGAAGCCCCCAGAAATAGATTAAAACAAAGCGCTGGAGAGTTCTGAAGTGGCAGCGATGTGTCCGGATCTAAACCCCATTGATCCCCTGTGGAGAGATCTTACAATTACTGTGGGGAGAAGACGTCTTCACATATGAGAAGAAGAGTCCAAGACCCCAGCTGAGGAGGAAGAAGCTGATGGTTATAGGAAGCGACTGATCGCAGGGATTTATTCCAAAGGGCGCAACCAAATAATAAGGGGGGGAAACAATTGTGTCCGGAACATTTTTAGGGTTTTGTGTGAAATTATCTCTAATTGGTCTTTTTTTCTGAGTTGTTCCAAAACACACAAAGGAAATAAACCCGTGTATAATAAAGCGAGTGGAATTGTAATAATATTCTGAGTGAAATACTGCATTTTCTGGACTAGATTTCAAGGGTGACAACACTATCAGCCATGACTGTACAGATTTTTCTGTACTTTCCTGACTATGAAAATTGTACATTCACACTGAAGGCATCAAAACTATGAATTACCACATGTGGAATTATATACTGAACAAAAAAGTGTGAAACAACTGAAAATATGTCTTATATTCTAGGGTCTTCACAGTAGCCCCCTTTTGCTTTGATGACTGCTTTGCACACTCTTGGCATTCTCTTGATGAGTTTCTAGAGGTAGTCACCGGAAATGGTCTTCACTTCACAGGTGTGCCCTGTCAGGATTAATAAGTGGGATTTCTTGCCTTATAAATGGGGTTGGGACCATCAGTTGTGTTGTGCAGAAGTCAGGTGGATACACAGCTGATAGTCCTACTGAATAGACTGTTAGCTGCTTTTTTCTTGCCATAATACAAATTCTAAGTAAAGAAAAACGAGTGGCCATCATTACTTTAAGAAATGAAGGTCAGTCAGTGCGAAAAATTGGGCAAACTTTGAAAGTGTCCCCAAGTGCAGTTGCAAAAACCATCAAGCGCTACAAAGAAACTGGCTCACATGAGGACCGCCCCAGGAAAGGAAGACCAAGAGTCACCTCTGCTTCTGAGGATAAGTTTATCCGAGTCACCAGCCTCAGAAATCGCAGGTTAACAGCAGCTCAGATTAGAGACCAGGTCAATGCCACACAGAGTTCTAGCAGCAGACACATCTCTACAACAACTGTTAAGAGGAGACTTTGTGCAGCCGGCCTTCATGGTAAAATAGCTGCTAGGAAACCACTGCTAAGGACAGGCAACAAGCGGAAGAGACTTGTTTGGGCTAAAGAACACAAGGAATGGACGTTAGACCAGTGGAAATCTGTGCTTTGGTCTGATGAGTCCAAATTTGAGATCTTTGGTTCCAACCACCGTGTCTTTGTGCGACGCAGAAAAGGTGAACGGATGGACTCTACATGCCTGGTTCCCACCGTGAAGCATGGAGGAGGAGGTGTGATGGTGTGGGGGGGCTTTACTGGTGACACTGTTGGGGATTTATTCAAAATTGAAGGCATACTGAACCAGCATGGCTACCACAGCATCTTGTAGCGGCATGCTATTCCATCCGGTTTGCGTTTAGTTGGACCATCATTTATTTTTCAACAGGACAATGACCCCAAACACCTCCAGGCTGTGTAAGGGCTATTTGACCAAGAAGGAGAGTGATGGGGGGCTACGCCAGATGACCTGGCCTCCACAGTCACCAGACCTGAACCCTATCGAGATGGTTTGGGGTGAGCTGGACCTCAGAGTGAAGGCAAAAGGGCCAACAAGTGCTAAGCATCTCTGGGAACTCCTTCAAGATTGTTGGAAGACCATTTCCGGTGACTACCTCTTGAAGCTCATGAAGAGAATGCCAAGAGTGTGCAAAGCAGTCATCAAAGCAAAAGGTGGCTACTGTGAAGACCCTAGAATATAAGACATATTTTCAGTTGTTTCACACTTTTTTGGTAAGTATATAATTCCACATGTGGTAATTCATAGTTTTGATGCCTTCAGTGTGAATGTACAATTTTCATAGTCATGAAAATACAGAAAAATCTTTCAATGAGGTGTGTCCAAACTTTTGATCTGTATATATATATTTATTATTTTTCCTGCAACCGTGGTGACACAGGGAATATACACAGATGTGTGCTCAGAATCTGCACAAGGAATAATCTGTTTCTCCGTAATCAGTTACACGAGATCAGAGGGACCCTCGCCAGCCAGCACCAGGGGAGGGGACCCCCGCCAGCCGGCACCAGGGGAGGGGACCCCCGCCAGCCGGCACCAGGGGAGGGGACCCCCGCCAGCCGGCACCAGGGGAGGGGACCCCCGCCAGTCGGCACCAGGGGAGGGGACCTACACAAGGGGCAGCGTACGCACAGTCCTCGTCTGCTGCCCTGACACTGGGCTCTGCAGACGTCACAGATATGATGTATATGGGCAGCATAGACTCAAGATATTTCTATGGAGATTATAGTGAGCTCCTGGCCAGACCACCATCTAAGGTACATGGGGGTCTCGTCATCTGTAAGGATAAGCATTGGGCAATCCAGCACTGGGGGCAGCTGCTTACTCTGCTCTCTCCATAAAGAAAATGTAGCTGCCTGCATGTGGGGGACGCTGGCTCAGCCGGCAGCCAAGGAGTATGACCGGCACAGGCAGCCGGACCTCCAGCGTCTGCAGAGGACGACCTCCCAGGACGACCAAAGTTAATTCTTGGAGCTTATAATGCAGCTAGTAGGGGGGGGGGGGGGGGGGGTCCTGTGCCGACCCCTCCCCAGGCAGCAGAGACCACGTGTGGACAGCACTGGGACCAATGATGTATTGATGGGGTCATATCATCTCTTGACCCCGGAAGAACGGATAGCGGTGAGGACCAGGAAAGCGTCAGCACGGAGTGAAGTGTTACTACCACTGGCATTTTACACCATTACAAACCATTTTTAATTAGGCGGCGAGAGACCCCTTTCAAAGTCATACAAAATGTCAGGCTCAGATGTCATTGTAAAAGGGTACAAAGGATGCGGTGTGGGTATCTGAAGACCCCTGTGATTACTTGGTAGACTGGTCAGATAAGTGCAGCCAGGAGGCCAGCCCGCCTGGGGAGGAGCCGGGCGGACCCCCGAGCCTATTCAGGTCCAGTGTAAATCCAGGGCCGACAGCGATGATTTCCCGTCGGCCGGAGGTCCCTTTATTTCTATGGAGCTGCCGGCTGTCAGGACACAGAACTTGTGGGTGAATCGTGACATGCAGACATCACTCACCGGGCATGTATCCGATGAGGTTCACTCCGTCCTCGGGCAGAGGCTGCGAGCCGGACAGGGCATGGAGGATCTGTGAAGAGGAGAAACCATGAGAGGACACACAGAAACCCATTATACCTCTCCCCTATAGCGATCCCTGCCCCCCATCACACCCCTCCCCTATAGCGATCCCTGCCCCCGTCACCCCTCCCCTATAGCGATCCCTGCCCCCCATCACACCCCTCCCCTATAGCGATCCCTGCCCCCCATCACACTCCTCCCCTATAGCGATCCCTGCCCCCCATCACACTCCTCCCCTATAGCGATCCCTGCCCCCCATCACACCCCTCCCCTATAGCGATCCCTGCCCCCCGTCACACCCCTCCCCTATAGCGATCCCTGCCCCCCGTCACACCCCTCCCCTATAGCGATCCCTGCCCCCCATCACACTCCTCCCCTATAGCGATCCCTGCCCCCCGTCACACCCCTCCCCTATAGCGATCCCTGCCCCCCGTCACACCCCTCCCCTATAGCGATCCCTGCCCCCCATCACACCCCTCCCCTATAGCGATCCCTGCCCCCCATCACACCCCTCCCCTATAGCGATCCCTGCCCCCCATCACACCCCTCCCCTATAGCGATCCCTGCCCCCGTCACACCCCTCCCCTATAGCGATCCCTGCCCCCCATCACACCCCTCCCCTATAGCGATCCCTGCCCCCCGTCACACCCCTCCCCTATAGCGATCCCTGCCCCCCGTCACACCCCTCCCCTATAGCGATCCCTGCCCCCCGTCACACCCCTCCCCTATAGCGATCCCTGCCCCCCGTCACACCCCTCCCCTATAGCGATCCCTGCCCCCCGTCACACCCCTCCCCTATAGCGATCCCTGCCCCCCGTCACACCCCTCCCCTATAGCGATCCCTGCCCCCCCGTCACACCCCTCCCCTATAGCGATCCCTGCCCCCCCGTCACACCCCTCCCCTATAGCGATCCCTGCCCCCCCATCACACCCCTCCCCTATAGCGATCCCTGCCCCCCGTCACACCCCTCCCCTATAGCGATCCCTGCCCCCCGTCACACCCCTCCCCTATAGCGATCCCTGCCCCCCATCACACCCCTCCCCTATAGCGATCCCTGCCCCCCCATCACACCCCTCCCCTATAGCGATCCCTGCCCCCCGTCACACCCCTCCCCTATAGCGATCCCTGCCCCCCCGTCACACCCCTCCCCTATAGCGATCCCTGCCCCCCCGTCACACCCCTCCCCTATAGCGATCCCTGCCCCCCCGTCACACCCCTCCCCTATAGCGATCCCTGCCCCCCCGTCACACCCCTCCCCTATAGCGATCCCTGCCCCCCCGTCACACCCCTCCCCTATAGCGATCCCTGCCCCCCGTCACACCCCTCCCCTATAGCGATCCCTGCCCCCCGTCACACCCCTCCCCTATAGCGATCCCTGCCCCCCGTCACACCCCTCCCCTATAGCGATCCCTGCCCCCCGTCACACCCCTCCCCTATAGCGATCCCTGCCCCCCATCACACACCTCCCCCATAGCGATCTCTGCCCCATCACACCCCTCCCCTATAGCGATCCCTGCCCCCCCATCACACCCCTCCCCTATAGCGATCCCTGCCCCCCCATCACACCCCTCCCCTATAGCGATCCCTGCCCCCCCATCACACCCCTCCCCTATAGCGATCCCTGCCCCCCCATCACACCCCTCCCCTATAGCGATCCCTGCCCCCCCGTCACACCCCTCCCCTATAGCGATCCCTGCCCCCCGTCACACCTCTCATTTATGGAGATCCCTGCCCCCCGTCATACCTCATTTATGCAGATCCCTGCCCCCCGTCATACCTCATTTATGCAGATCCCTGCCCCCCGTCATACCTCATTTATGCAGATCCCTGCCCCCCGTCATACCTCTCATTTATAGAGATCCCTGCCCCCCCGTCACACCCTTCCCCTATAGCGATCCCTGCCCCCCATCACACCCCTCCCCTATAGCGATCCCTGCCCCCCGTCATACCTCATTTATGGAGATCCCTGCCCCCCGTCATACCCCTCCCCTATAGCGATCCCTGCCCCCCGTCACACCCCTCCCCTATAGCGATCCCTGCCCCCCGTCATACCTCTCATTTATGGAGATCCCTGCCCCCCCGTCACACCCCTCCCCTATAGCGATCCCTGCCCCCCGTCATACCTCTCATTTATGGAGATCCCTGCCCCCCGTCATACCTCATTTATGCAGATCCCTGCCCCCGTCATACCTCATTTATGCAGATCCCTGCCCCCCGTCATACCCCTCCCCTATAGCGATCCCTGCCCCCCGTCACACCCCTCCCCTATAGCGATCCCTGCCCCCCGTCATACCTCTCATTTATGGAGATCCCTGCCCCCCGTCATACCTCTCATTTATAGAGATCCCTGCCCCCCCGTCACACCCTTCCCCTATAGCGATCCCTGCCCCCCGTCACACCCCTCCCCTATAGCGATCCCTGCCCCCCGTCACACCCCTCCCCTATAGCGATCCCTGCCCCCCCATCACACCCCTCCCCTATAGCGATCCCTGCCCCCCCATCACACCCCTCCCCTATAGCGATCCCTTCCCCCCGTCACACCCCTCCCCTATAGCGATCCCTGCCCCCCGTCACACCCCTCCCCTATAGCGATCCCTGCCCCCCATCACACCCCTCCCCTATAGCGATCCCTGCCCCCCGGGACACCCCTCCCCTATAGCGATCCCTGCCCCCCCCGTCACACCCCTCCCCTATAGCGATCCCTGCCCCCCGTCACACCTCTCATTTATGGAGATCCCTGCCCCCCGTCATACCTCTCATTTATAGAGATCCCTGCCCCCCCGTCACACCCTTCCCCTATAGCGATCCCTGCCCCCCCGTCACACCCCTCCCCTATAGCGATCCCTGCCCCCCGTCACACCCCTCCCCTATAGCGATCCCTGCCCCCCGTCACACCCCTCCCCTATAGCGATCCCTGCCCCCCGTCACACCCCTCCCCTATAGCGATCCCTGCCCCCCGTCACACCCCTCCCCTATAGCGATCCCTGCCCCCCCATCACACCCCTCCCCTATAGCGATCCCTGCCCCCCCATCACACCCCGCCCCTATAGCGATCCCTGCCCCCCCATCACACCCCTCCCCTATAGCGATCCCTGCCCCCGTCACACCCCTCCCCTATAGCGATCCCTGCCCCCCGTCACACCCCTCCCCTATAGCGATCCCTGCCCCCCCGTCACACCCCTCCCCTATAGCGATCCCTGCCCCCCGTCACACCCCTCCCCTATAGCGATCCCTGCCCCCCGTCACACCTCTCATTTATGGAGATCCCTGCCCCCCGTCATACCTCTCATTTATGGAGATCCCTGCCCCCCGTCATACCTCATTTATGCAGATCCCTGCCCCCCGTCATACCTCTCATTTATGGAGATCCCTGCCCCCCCGTCACACCTCATTTATGGAGATCCCTGCCCCCCGTCACACCTCTCATTTATGGAGATCCCTGCCCCCCGTCACACCTCTCATTTATGCAGATCCCTGCCCCCCGTCATACCTCATTTATGCAGATCCCTGCCCCCCGTCATACCTCATTTATGCAGATCCCTGCCCCCCGTCACACCCTTCCCCTATAGCGATCCCTGCCCCCCCGTCACACCCCTCCCCTATAGCGATCCCTGCCCCCCGTCACACCCCTCCCCTATAGCGATCCCTGCCCCCCATCACACCCCTCCCCTATAGCGATCCCTGCCCCCCCATCACACCCCTCCCCTATAGCGATCCCTGCCCCCCGTCACACCCCTCCCCTATAGCGATCCCTGCCCCCCCGTCACACCCCTCCCCTATAGCGATCCCTGCCCCCTGTCACACCCCTCCCCTATAGCGATCCCTGCCCCCCGTCACACCTCTCATTTATGGAGATCCCTGCCCCCCGTCATACCTCTCATTTATAGAGATCCCTGCCCCCCCGTCACACCCTTCCCCTATAGCGATCCCTGCCCCCCGTCACACCCCTCCCCTATAGCGATCCCTGCCCCCCGTCACACCCCTCCCCTATAGCGATCCCTGCCCCCCGTCACACCCCTCCCCTATAGCGATCCCTGCCCCCCGTCACACCCCTCCCCTATAGCGATCCCTGCCCCCCGTCACACCCCTCCCCTATAGCGATCCCTGCCCCCCCATCACACCCCTCCCCTATAGCGATCCCTGCCCCCCGTCACACCCCTCCCCTATAGCGATCCCTGCCCCCCGTCACACCCCTCCCCTATAGCGATCCCTGCCCCCCATCACACCCCTCCCCTATAGCGATCCCTGCCCCCCCATCACACCCCTCCCCTATAGCGATCCCTGCCCCCCGTCACACCCCTCCCCTATAGCGATCCCTGCCCCCCGTCACACCCCTCCCCTATAGCGATCCCTGCCCCCCGTCACACCCCTCCCCTATAGCGATCCCTGCCCCCCGTCACACCCCTCCCCTATAGCGATCCCTGCCCCCTGTCACACCCCTCCCCTATAGCGATCCCTGCCCCCGTCACACCTCTCATTTATGGAGATCCCTGCCCCCCGTCATACCTCTCATTTATGGAGATCCCTGCCCCCCGTCATACCTCATTTATGCAGATCCCTGCCCCCCGTCATACCTCATTTATGCAGATCCCTGCCCCCCGTCATACCTCATTTATGCAGATCCCTGCCCCCCGTCATACCTCATTTATGCAGATCCCTGCCCCCCGTCATACCTCATTTATGCAGATCCCTGCCCCCCGTCATACCTCTCATTTATAGAGATCCCTGCCCCCCCGTCACACCCTTCCCCTATAGCGATCCCTGCCCCCCGTCATACCTCTCATATATGGAGATCCCTGCCCCCCCGTCACACCTCTCATTTATGGAGATCCCTGCCCCCCCGTCACACCTCTCATTTATGGAGATCCCTGCCCCCCGTCACACCTCTCATTTATGGAGATCCCTGCCCCCCGTCACACCTCTCATTTATGCAGATCCCTGCCCCCCGTCATACCTCTCATTTATAGAGATCCCTGCCCCCCCGTCACACCCTTCCCCTATAGCGATCCCTGCCCCCCGTCATACCTCTCATTTATGGAGATCCCTGCCCCCCGTCATACCTCTCATTTATGGAGATCCCTGCCCCCCGTCACACCTCTCATTTATGGAGATCCCTGCCCCCCGTCACACCTCTCATTTATGCAGATCCCTGCCCCCCGTCACACCTCTCATTTATGCAGATCCCTGCCCCCTGTCACACCTCTCATTTATGGAGATCCCTGCCCCCCCGTCACACCTCATTTATGGAGATCCCTGCCCCCCGTCATACCTCATTTATGCAGATCCCTGCCCCCCGTCACACCTCTCATTTATGGAGATCCCTGCCCCCCATCACACCTTTCATTTATGGAGATCCCTGCCCCCCGTCACACCTTTCATTTATGGAGATCCCTGCCCCCCGTCACACCTCTCATTTATGGAGATCCCTGCCCCCCGTCACACCTCTCATTTATGCAGATCCCTGCCCCCCGTCATACCTCATTTATGCAGATCCCTGCCCCCCGTCATACCTCATTTATGCAGATCCCTGCCCCCCGTCATACCTCATTTATGCAGATCCCTGCCCCCCGTCATACCTCTCATTTATAGAGATCCCTGCCCCCCCGTCACACCCTTCCCCTATAGCGATCCCTGCCCCCCGTCACACCTCTCATTTATGGAGATCCCTGCCCCCCGTCACACCTCTCATTTATGGAGATCCCTGCCCCCCGTCACACCTCTCATTTATGGAGATCCCTGCCCCCCGTCACACCTCTCATCTATGGAGATCCCTGCCCCCCGTCACACCTCTCATTTATGCAGATCCCTGCCCCCCGTCACACCTCTCATTTATGGAGATCCCTGCCCCCCGTCACACCTCTCATTTATGCAGATCCCTGCCCCCCGTCACACCTCTCATTTATAGAGATCCCTGCCCCCCGTCATACCTCTCATTTATGGAGATCCCTGCCCCCCGTCACACCTCTCATTTATGGAGATCCCTGCCCCCCGTCACACCTCTCATTTATGCAGATCCCTGCCCCCCATCATACCTCTCATTTATAGAGATCCCTGCCCCCCCATCACACCCCTCCCCTATAGCGATCCCTGCCCCCCCGTCACACCCCTCCCCTATAGCGATCCCTGCCCCCCGTCACACCCCTCCCCTATAGCGATCCCTGCCCCCCGTCACACCCCTCCCCTATAGCGATCCCTGCCCCCCGTCACACCCCTCCCCTATAGCGATCCCTGCCCCCCCATCATACCCCTCCCCTATAGCGATCCCTGCCCCCCCCCATCACACCCCTCCCCTATAGCGATCCCTGCCCCCCCATCACACCCCTCCCCTATAGCGATCCCTGCCCCCCCATCATACCCCTCCCCTATAGCGATCCCTGCCCCCCCATCATACCCCTCCCCTATAGCGATCCCTGCCCCCCCATCACACCCCTCCCCTATAGCGATCCCTGCCCCCCCATCACACCCCTCCCCTATAGCGATCCCTGCCCCCCCCATCACACCCCTCCCCTATAGCGATCCCTGCCCCCCCGTCACACCCCTCCCCTATAGCGATCCCTGCCCCCCGTCACACATCTCATTTATGGAGATCCCTGCCCCCCGTCACACCCCTCCCCTATAGCGATCCCTGCCCCCCCCGTCACACCCCTCCCCTATAGCGATCCCTGCCCCCCGTCACACCTCTCATTTATGGAGATCCCTGCCCCCCGTCACACCCCTCCCCTATAGCGATCCCTGCCCCCCCATCATACCCCTCCCCTATAGCGATCCCTGCCCCCCCATCACACCCCTCCCCTATAGCGATCCCTGCCCCCCCATCACACCCCTCCCCTATAGCGATCCCTGCCCCCCCATCACACCCCTCCCCTATAGCGATCCCTGCCCCCCCGTCACACCCCTCCCCTATAGCGATCCCTGCCCCCCCGTCACACCCCTCCCCTATAGCGATCCCTGCCCCCCCGTCACACCCCTCCCCTATAGCGATCCCTGCCCCCCCATCACACCCCTCCCCTATAGCGATCCCTGCCCCCCCGTCACACCCCTCCCCTATAGCGATCCCTGCCCCCCCGTCACACCCCTCCCCTATAGCGATCCCTGCCCCCCCGTCACACCCCTCCCCTATAGCGATCCCTGCCCCCCCGTCACACCCCTCCCCTATAGCGATCCCTGCCCCCCGTCACACCTCTCATTTATGGAGATCCTTGCCCCCCATCATACCTCATTTATGCAGATCCCTGCCCCCCCGTCACACCCTTCCCCTATAGCGATCCCTGCCCCCCCGTCACACCCCTCCCCTATAGCGATCCCTGCCCCCCGTCACACCTCTCATTTATGGAGATCCCTGCCCCCCGTCATACCTCATTTATGCAGATCCCTGCCCCCCGTCACACCCTTCCCCTATAGCGATCCCTGCCCCCCGTCATACCTCTCATATATGGAGATCCCTGCCCCCCGTCACACCTCTCATTTATGGAGATCCCTGCCCCCCGTCATACCTCATTTATGCAGATCCCTGCCCCCCCGTCACACCCTTCCCCTATAGCGATCCCTGCCCCCCGTCATACCTCTCATTTATGGAGATCCCTGCCCCCCGTCACACCTCTCATTTATGGAGATCCCTGCCCCCCGTCACACCTCTCATTTATGGAGATCCCTGCCCCCCGTCACACCTCTCATTTATGCAGATCCCTGCCCCCCGTCATACCTCTCATTTATAGAGATCCCTGCCCCCCATCATATCTCTCATTTATGGAGATTCCTGCCCCCCGTCACACCTCTCATTTATGCAGATCCCTGCCCCCCGTCATACCTCTCATTTATAGAGATCCCTGCCCCCCATCACACCCCTCCCCTATAGCGATCCCTGCCCCCGTCACACCCCTCCCCTATAGCGATCCCTGCCCCCCGTCACACCCCTCCCCTATAGCGATCCCTTCCCCCCGTCACACCCCTCCCCTATAGCGATCCCTTCCCCCCGTCACACCCCTCCCCTATAGCGATCCCTGCCCCCTCGTCACACCCCTCCCCTATAGCGATCCCTGCCCCCCGTCACACCCCTCCCCTATAGCGATCCCTGCCCCCCGTCACACCCCTCCCTATAGCGATCCCTGCCCCCCGTCACACCTCTCATTTATGCAGATCCCTGCCCCCATCACACCCCTCCCCTATAGCGATCCCTGCCCCCCGTCACACCCCTCCCTATAGCGATCCCTGCCCCCCGTCACACCTCTCATTTATGGAGATCCCTGCCCCCCCGTCACACCCTTCCCCTATAGCGATCCCTGCCCCCCGTCACACCTCTCATTTATGGAGATCCCTGCCCCCCGTCACACCTCTCATTTATGGCGATCCCTGCCCCCCGTCATACCTCTCATTTATGGAGATCCCTGCCCCCCGTCACACCTCTCATTTATGGAGATCCCTGCCCCCCCGTCACACCTCTCATTTATGGCGATCCCTGCCCCCCGTCATACCTCTCATTTATGGAGATCCCTGCCCCCCGTCACACCTCTCATTTATGCAGATCCCTGCCCCCCCGTCACACCTCTCATTTATGGAGATCCCTGCCCCCCGTCACACCTCTCATTTATGCAGATCCCTGCCCCCCGTCATACCTCTCATTTATGGAGATCCCTGCCCCCCGTCACACCTCTCATTTATGCAGATCCCTGCCCCCCCGTCACACCTCTCATTTATGCAGATCCCTGCCCCCCGTCATACCTCTCATTTATGCAGATCCCTGCCCCCCCGTCATACCTCTCATTTATGCAGATCCCTGCCCCCCCGTCACACCTCTCATTTATGCAGATCCCTGCCCCCCCGTCATACCTCTCATTTATGGAGATCCCTGCCCCCCGTCACACCTCTCATTTATGGAGATCCCTGCCCCCCGTCATACCTCTCATTTATGGAGATCCCTGCCCCCCGTCACACCTCTCATTTATGGAGATCCCTGCCCCCCGTCACACCTCTCATTTATGGAGATCCCTGCCCCCCCTGTCACACTTCTCATTTATGGAGATCCCTGCCCCCCATCACACCTCTCATTTATGGAGATCCCTGCCCCCCGTCACACCTCTCATTTATGGAGATCCCTGCCCCCCGTCACACCTCTCATTTATGCAGATCCCTGCCCCCCCTGTCACACCTCTCATTTATGCAGATCCCTGCCCCCCCTGTCACACTTCTCATTTATGGAGATCCCTGCCCCCCATCACACTTCTCATTTATGGAGATCCCTGCCCCCCATCACACCTCTCATTTATGGAGATCCCTGCCCCCCGTCACACCTCTCATTTATGGAGATCCCTGCCCCCCGTCACACCTCTCATCTATGGAGATCCCTGCCCCCCGTCACACCTCTCATTTATGGAGATCCCTGCCCCCCGTCACACCTCTCATTTATGGAGATCCCTGCCCCCCGTCACACCTCTCATCTATGGAGATCCCTGCCCCCCGTCACACCTCATTTATGGAGATCCCTGCCCCCCGTCACACCTCTCATTTATGGAGATCCGCGCCCCCGTCACACCTCTCATTTATGGAGATCCCTGCCCCCGTCACACCTCTCATTTATGGAGATCCGCGCCCCCGTCACACCTCATTTATGGAGATCCCTGCCCCCCGTCACACCTCTCATTTATGGAGATCCCTGCCCCCCGTCACACCTCTCATTTATGGAGATCCCTGCCCCCCGTCACACCTCTCATTTATGGAGATCCCTGCCCCCCGTCACACCTCTCATTTATGGAGATCCCTGCCCCCCGTCACACCTCTCATTTATGGAGATCCCTGCCCCCTGTCACACCTCTCATTTATGGAGATCCCTGCCCCCCGTCACACCTCTCATTTATGGAGATCCCTGCCCCCTGTCACACCTCTCATTTATGGAGATCCCTGCCCCCCGTCACACCTCTCATTTATGGAGATCCCTGCCCCCCGTCACACCTCTCATTTATGGAGATCCCTGCCCCCCGTCACACCTCTCATTTATGGAGATCCGCGCCCCCGTCACACCTCTCATTTATGGAGATCCCTGCCCCCCGTCACACCTCTCATTTATGGAGATCCGCGCCCCCGTCACAACTCTCATTTATGGAGATCCCTGCCCCCCATCACACCTCTCATTTATGGAGATCCCTGCCCCCCGTCACACCTCTCATTTATGGAGATCCCTGCCCCCCGTCACACCTCTCATTTATGGAGATCCCTGCCCCCCGTCACACCTCTCATTTATGGAGATCCCTGCCCCCCGTCACACCTCTCATTTATGGAGATCCCTGCCCCCCGTCACACCTCATTTATGGAGATCCCTGCCCCCGTCACACCTCTCATTTATGGAGATCCGCGCCCCCGTCACACCTCTCATTTATGGAGATCCGCGCCCCCGTCACACCTCTCATTTATGGAGATCCCTGCCCCCTGTCACACCTCTCATTTATGGAGATCCGCGCCTCGGATGCAAAACGTGAAGCAGCGAGTGCAGATGTGACTGGGGGCTCAAGTGACCCCAGAAAACCCACAACATCCCCGGCACAAGCTACCACGACCTCACGATTACACATGTGCCCCCAGGATCGTCGCTCACTGCGGGTGACTACGACATTGCTGCACTAGGGCCAGACCCATCCATTGTACCTACCTCGTTCTCACTAGCGGGGTCCTTCCTCAGGCATAAGCCGTGATGGAGACCCCCGCACACCCGGCTCATCATGAACAGGTCACCCACATCTCGGACATTACCCTGCCCCCCATCACCCAGACTTACATCTTCTCTAGACGCTCCGGTTGGAAGACCGTCCAGCCAAATTATCCGGGTAGCGCCGTCAGGGACAGCCGTCCGCCTGTAGTCTTTATCCTGTGGAGGGAAACAATGCACTAGATGAAACTCCAGAGTCAGCCATTACTACTCCATCCACCATGCTGAACCTTTCTACATCTCTCATTACCATACTAGCCCACTGTTCGGTGTCACAATATTTCCACTGTAACCAACACATCGGCACGTTACACTACTACACCCATCGTTCCCTCCCCAGCCTCTCCATATATATACCCGCCCTGTGACCCTTGGGTCCGTACCTTACTTCCAGGCTGTGGATCCTCACGAGTTTTTTTGTTGGAGCCATGACCAACTCGTAGGTCGACATCATTGAAGTCCTTGTTCCTGTAGTCCGCGTCCAGCCGGCCCAGAAAATCCACCACGGAGGACGCAGCTCCTGCTGACTTAACGCTGCTGGCAGCCGGGTTAGATGTTCTGGCCGCCGGTGGTTTCTGGGGTTCATGGGCGGCCGCTCGCCCCTTGGTCTCATCACTCACATGACTTTTCTCTTGCTGCTGCTTTAACTCCATGGCTGCCAGTCTTAGGAAGTCAAAGAGTAGGGCGTTCTGCAGGTCGTCCGCTGAGGTGGGGTTTTTCTCAGCCCGGAGGTCCTCGTCCTTCTGCACGTATTTACCTGTACGGAAGTCTTGATCCGCTCCCCCTGAGGGGCTTCCTTACTGCGGAGGTCTTGGTCACTAGGACAGGGCTCCTTGCTGTCTGCGGAGAATCTCATCACCTTGCTCGGCCTCGCTTTGCTTTCTTGGGCCGGAGCTTCTGGCTTGGGCCGATCTCTGAAGTCTACGTCCAGTTTCCCGGGGAAGCTGCCCTTGTTTTCCTCGCTCGGCACCTCCCTCTTAGGGGCAGACTGCGCCCGCTGCTGAGCCTCATTGACCTTGCGCAGAGGTGGCATCTGTGGTTTGTCATAAGACAAGAATGGCATCATCGGCCTGGTGCTGGGGAGAGGGGTGAGAGCTGGAGCGGCCATTACACTCTGGAGCGGCTTGGGATTTTTCGCCGTCTTGGGCAGGTCTTGTGTCTTCATTGCAGCTGCGCTCTTTTTCACAGAGGTCTCGGCCGCTGCACTCTCTTGGTCCCGGTAGTCTGAATCGGCGCTCTTCTTGCCCCGGTAATCTGAGTCCACAGTCTCCACATCTCTGTAATCTGAGTCGGTGTTCTCCCGGCCTCGGTAGTCAGAATCGGATTTCTCTGTCTCCCGGTAGTCGGTGTCTCTCCTTATCCCTGGGATCTCCAGGTGTCTATTATCATAGGCGGCCTGCGATGCCCCGGTGGTCTGCAGGCCCCTGCGTGCCACGCCGGCTGTCTCCTGCAGGACCGGAGGAGCGCGCTGTGAATTCTGGCTGGTATTATAATCCCCCGCCACCTCGGCACGTGAGTAGTCGATGACCACTCGCTCTCTGTAGTCCACGCCTCGTTCTTGGTCCATGTAGCTCATATCCACATCAGGATTCCTGAACCGTAAGTCCCGGTCCGCAGACTCTTGGTAAAGTGAAGGAGCCCCCCTCTGGCTGTACTCCATCGCAGACCTCTCCCTCATTGCCATGTCAGTGGTCTCCCTGTCCCGGCGCGCTCTCTGGACCATCTCTTCTCTCTCTTGCTGCTGTAGTAAGATGTCCAGCACAGACGTGACTCTCTTCCGGTTGTGCTCCAGCGTCTCCTGCTTTCGATGCTCGATCTCTTCCAGCACTCGCCTCCTGTGCTCCATGTTGTCTCGCTCTCTAAATAGAGGAGGGGGTTGATGTCTGTCTCTGTAGGCGACGGCGGGTCCTTCCTCACATCTGTAGTCCACATCAGGAAGCCCTCTCTGGTCCCTCTCTCTATAGTCCATATCGGGGGCTAAATGGCCCCTGAACTCATTCTCTGGCTCGCCCATCTCCTGTAGCGCACGTCCTCCTCTCCTCTGTAAGTGTTCGCCCCTGTAGCCCATGTTAGGTCTCGCCCTCCAGAGATGCGGCTCCTCTTCCGCCATCGTGTCCTCTTCCCAGCGCCCGTCCATGTCTCTGTGCATGACTGCAGCTCCCGGGTTATCAAAGCGAGTATTAGAAATCCTGGAGCCACCCTGGAAGTGGAACGGGGGGCGTCCTCGCATTCTCGGTTGGGAGCCTGGAGGTATTAGGGGTGGAATGGGTTCTCCGAAGTGCCCCCTGTATAAAAAATAAAAAATGCCAAAAATTGCATTAAAAAAAAATAGTATTTTCGGGGAGCGGCGCAGTCACCTGTACATAAGAGCAGACCCTTATTATATTAGGGGGTTGATAGTGGAGTTGTTGCCTCAGATCACGTGTCGGGGAGCTCGATAGGAGGCGCTCGAGACGTCCTCCGGATCAGTTCTGCAGCCCACATGGCGGAGCTGCCCCGGGGCCTGCAGACAGCACCTTCACCATCGCACCGTGTGGCCAACGGGGCGACCACGGAGCACAAGACGTTTCCTGATCTGCACAGCTTACTGTAGAAACACAACCCAAACTTTGCTTTACTCCACCTCCTGGGTCCAGCCCCTTTCTCTGTTACTCTGTGTCATGTCACATTGACACAGCTGCAGCCAATCAGTGAGCCCGCTGTTGACATGACGTCACCACTGCAGCCAATCAGTGAGCCCGCTGTTGACATGACGTCACCGCTGCAGCCAATCACTGAACACGCTGTTGACATGACGTCATTGCTGCAGCCAAGTAACGGACATCGGGGCAGCGGAAGAGAAACAGGGCTGTGGAGTCGGTATAAAATGGACCGACTCCAACTCCTAACATATATAATAAATTGGGTGTAGTAGATCAATGCAGTTTGTGGGGAATATTTTTTCCATAAGAATTGGGGAAAGTTCTGAACTGTCCTATAAATGTCCCTCCTATTCCTGATCTCAGGGTCTGGACCTTTAGCTGAGATGAATCTGGGCTGCAGTAAATTCATCACATAAACATGAGCCGTGTATGAGGGGGTCGTGGAGCCGTGTATGAGGGGGTCGTGGAGCCGTGTATGAGGGGGTCGTGGAGCCGTGTATGAGGGGGTCGTGGAGCCGTGTATGAGGGGGTCGTGGAGCCGTGTATGAGGGGGTCGTGGAGCCGTGTATGAGGGGGTCGTGGAGCCGTGTATGAGGGGGTCGTGGAGCCGTGTATGAGGGGGTCGTGGAGCCGTGTATGAGGGGGTCGTGGAGCCGTGTATGAGGGGGTCGTGGAGCCGTGTATGAGGGGGTCGGAGTCATGGAAATGTCGGAGCCGGCGGTTTGGTTACCGGCTCCACAGCCCTGCAGAGAACAGAACACAGGTTTTCGTTAAACTGTACTTATCGGGAAACGTTATCTACTGTAGAAGTCAGCAGCTCCTTTAAGAGTTGTCCCACAAACAGATTACCTCTCCACGGGATATGTACTAACTTTATGGTCACTGGGGGCCCAACTAACCCATGACCGGGGGCTGCTAGGTGCCCTGTGTGAACGAAGCATTGGACACTGGCTCACTACTGCCCCCCGATCACACAGGCCACTCTGATCAGACATTTGTCAGCATGTGACAATCCATGAGATATCATATCACTACGGGTCCCCCGCTCCCGCCTCGTGTCCTGCTGCAGGCGGGGAGATCGGACCCCTACGAGTACATTAGAGAATGGCGCCCTCTGGCTGTGACTGGATGAGCGGCAGCAAAGGACGCTCAGGTGGAAGCGTTGACTTCCTGCTCTATGGTCACCTGACCACTGCAGGCAATCACAGGAAGTCATCGCTTCACCAGAGACCCCCGCAGTGAGCCGGGGGAGATGCGGTATTAATGCCGGACCCCAGCGTTTGGGCCCTTGGTGGGATTTCAGGGCCCCGCTCCTTGTACTGACCACCTATGACACCGACTCTCACCGGTATCCGGGCGGCGGTCGCGGCTCGTCCCACATCCTCGGGTCTGAGGGTCCTGAAGGTGAATCTGCGGAGAAAACACGGACAGATCAGCAGCCAATCAGAATCACCGGAGCCGCGTCACGGACAACCAACATGACCACCCTCATCACCACACAGTGGGAGGAGCCACATCAGCCCCCACCCACAAGCGCTAGACAAGAAGGCGGAGCCCAACAATCGCCAAGGGGGCGGCTCCCTCCAAGGAGGCCTCTGCTGCCAGCCCCGAATTCTGCTGAAACCGACAGAAAAATAATAAAACCCGCGAGAACGAGAGGAGCAAATACAAAGATGGCGGCAGACGAGGGGCGGAGCCAGAAGTAATGTGTGACAGGACAGCAAGTCCCAGCAACGCAAGGGAGCGCTCCCAGCATCCTCTGCTCCTGACCCACGATATACGGGCGGTGGCGGCGCTGCCAGCTTCACCTGGATGGTAGAACTACAAGCCCCAGCGGCCCCGCACACGCAGCGATCACCCGTCCACGCCGCGGCGCCTCCGCTCCTCTCCGTCCCTCTCTCTCAAGCAGACAACAGACACTTCCGCTGTGGAGCGGAAATACGTCACTCGCTTCTTCCGCGATGCATCACGGGTACTGCAGTGTTCACGCTTCAAAAACAACGGAAGCGGCGCGGTGTGGACTACAAGTCCCGAAATGCAGCGCGCGGGGAAGAGCGGGGGATGCCGGGAAGCGTAGTCCCGCGGAGGAGAGGCGGAAGCCGGAGGATGTGAGGGCCGTGCGCGTCATGCTGGGAGTAGTAGTGCCCCTGCGGCGCCGGGCGGCCGTACAGTGTATGTGCTGCGGTCATAAGGGGTCTGTGGGTCCTGCATGTCAGGCAGTGGGGGCGCCACAAGTCCCCACCTGAGTAGCCACAACTGGGGATGTGCTGGGACTTGTGGTGCTCTCTGCGGAGCCCGGGGTGCTTGGTTCTGGCCCTGGGGAGGCGGTGCTGCTGCTGCTGGGAGTTGTAGTCCGGCGCACAGCGTCTCCCCGGCGCGGCAGTAATGGCGTCTGTCTCTGGTGCAGAGTTTATGGCCTCTGATGTGAAGAAGAGCTGGGATGGCGAGAGGACGGCAGAGCGAGGCCGCGAGCGGAGCGACAGCCCAGCCCCCGCACTACTCCAGGGGGCGGAGCTGGGTGAGTGTCTGCTCTGTGGGGGGTGGGGCTGGGTGAGTGTCTGCACCAGGGGGCGGAGCTGGGTGAGTGTCTGCTCTGTGGGGGCCGGGTGAGTGTCTGCTCTGTGGGGGTGGGGGCCGGGTGAGTGTCTGCTCTGTGGGGGCGGGGCCAGGGAGTGTCTGCTCCAGGAGGCGGAGCCGGGTGAGTGTCTGCTCTGTGGGGGTGTGGCCGGGGAATGTCTGCTCCGCGGGGGCCGGGTGACTGTCTGCTCTGTGGGGGTGGGGCCGGGGAATGTCTGCTCCGCGGGGGCCGGGTGAGTGTCTGCTCCGCGGGGGCGAGGCCGGGGAATGTCTGCTCCACGGGGGCGAGGCCGGGGACTGTCTGCTCCATGGCGGCGAGGCCGGGGACTGTCTGCTCCACGGCGGCGAGGCCGGGGACTGTCTGCTCCACGGGGGCGAGGCCGGGGACTGTCTGCTCCACGGGGGCGAGGCCGGGGAATGTCTGCTCCACGGGGGCGAGGCCGGGGAATGTCTGCTCCACGGGGGCGGGGGCTGGGTGAGTGTCTGCTCCGCGGGGGCGGGGCCGGGGAATGTCTGCTCCGCGGGGGCCGGGTGACTGTCTGCTCCGCGGGGGCCGGGTGACTGTCTGCTCTGTGGGGCAGGGGCGGGTGAGTGTCTGCTCCACGGGGGCGAGGCCGGGGAATGTCTGCTCCACGGGGGCGAGGCCGGGGAATGTCTGCTCCACGGGGGCGGGGGCTGCGTGAGTGTCTGCTCTGCGGGGGCGGGGCCGGGGAATGTCTGCTCCGCGGGGGCCGGGGAATGTCTGCTCTGTGGGGCAGGGGCGGGTAAGTGTCTGCTCCACGGGGGCGAGGCCGGGGACTGTCTGCTCCACGGGGGCGAGGCCGGGGACTGTCTGCTCCACGGGGGCGAGGCCGGGGAATGTCTGCTCCACGGGGGCGAGGCCGGGGAATGTCTGCTCCACGGGGGCGGGGGCTGCGTGAGTGTCTGCTCTGCGGGGGCGGGGCCGGGGAATGTCTGCTCCGCGGGGGCCGGGGAATGTCTGCTCTGTGGGGCAGGGGCGGGTAAGTGTCTGCTCCACGGGGGCGAGGCCGGGGAATGTCTGCTCCACGGGGGCGAGGCCGGGGAATGTCTGCTCCACGGGGGCGAGGCCGGGGACTGTCTGCTCCACGGGGGCGAGGCCGGGGACTGTCTGCTCCACGGGGGCGAGGCCGGGGAATGTCTGCTCCACGGGGGCGGGGGCTGCGTGAGTGTCTGCTCTGCGGGGGCGGGGCCGGGGAATGTCTGCTCCGCGGGGGCCGGGGAATGTCTGCTCTGTGGGGCAGGGGCGGGTAAGTGTCTGCTCCACGGGGGCGAGGCCGGGGAATGTCTGCTCCACGGGGGCGAGGCCGGGGAATGTCTGCTCCACGGGGGCGAGGCCGGGGAATGTCTGCTCCACGGGGGCGGGGGCCGGGGAATGTCTGCTCCGCAGGGGCTGTGTGAGTGTCTGCTCCGCGGGGGAGGGGCCGGGGAAGTGTCTGCTCCGCGGGGGCGAGGCCGGGGAGTGTCTGCTCCGTGGGGGCGGGGGCCGGGTGAGTGTCTGCTCCGCGGAGGCAGGGTGAGTGTCTGCTCTGTGGGGGCGGCGCCGGGTGAGTGTCTGCTCCAGGGGGCGGAGCCGGGTGAGTGTCTGCTCTGTGGGGGTGGGGGCCGGGTGACTGTCTGCTCTGTGGGGGTGTGGCCGGGGAAGTGTCTGCTCCGTGGAGGCGAGGCCGGGGAGTGTCTGCTCCGTGGGGGCGGGGACCGGGTGAGTGTCTGCTCCGCGGAGGCAGGGTGAGTGTCTGCTCTGTGGGGGCGGCGCCGGGTGAGTGTCTGATCCAGGGGGCGGAGCCGGGTGAGTGTCTGCTCTCTGGGGGTGGGGGCCGGGTGACTGTCTGCTCTGTGGGGGTGTGGCCGGGGAATGTCTGCTCCGCGGGGGCCGGGTGACTGTCTGCTCTGTGGGGGTGGGGCCGGGGAATGTCTGCTCTGTGGGGCAGGGGCGGGTGAGTGTCTGCTCTGTGGGGCCGGGTGAGTGTCTGCTCCACGGGGGCGAGGCCGGGGAATGTCTGCTCCACGGGGGCGAGGCCGGGGAATGTCTGCTCCACGGGGGCGGGGGCCGGGTGAATGTCTGCTCCACGGGGGCGGGGGCCGGGTGAATGTCTGCTCCACGGGGGCGGGGGCCGGGTGAATGTCTGCTCCACGGGGGCGGGGGCCGGGTGAGTGTCTGCTCCGCGGGGGCCGGGTGAGTGTCTGCTCCACGGGGGCGGGGGCCGGGTGAGTGTCTGCTCCGCGGGGGCCGGGTGAGTGTCTGCTCCGCGGGGGCGGGGCCGGGGAAGTGTCTGCTCCGCGGGGGCGGGGCCGGGTGAGTGTCTGCTCCGTGGGGGCGGGGAGTGTCTGCTCCGTGGGGGCGGGGGCCGGGGGAGTGTCTGCTCCGTGGGGGCGGGGGCCGGGGGAGTGTCTGCTCCGTGGGGGCGGGGCCGGGTGAGTGTCTGCTCTGTGGGGGCGGGGCCGGGTGAGTGTCTGCTCCGTGGGGGCGGGGCCGGGTGAGTGTCTGCTCCGTGGGGTCGGGGCCGGGTGAGTGTCTGCTCCGTGGGGCCTGGTGAGTGTCTGCTCCGTGGGGGCGGGGGCCTGGTGAGTGTCTGCTCCGTGGGGGCGGGGCCGGGGGAGTGTCTGCTCCGTGGGGGCCGGGGGAGTGTCTGCTCCGTGGGGGCGGGGGCCGGGGGAGTGTCTGCTCCGTGGGGGCGGGGGCCGGGGGAGTGTCTGCTCCGTGGGGGCGGGGGCCGGGGGAGTGTCTGCTCCGTGGGGTCGGGGCCGGGTGAGTGTCTGCTCCGTGGGGGCGGGGGCCGGGGGAGTGTCTGCTCCGTGGGGGCGGGGGCCGGGGGAGTGTCTGCTCCGTGGGGCCGGGTGAGTGTCTGCTCCGTGGGGCCGGGTGAGTGTCTGCTCCGTGGGGCCGGGTGAGTGTCTGCTCCGTGGGGCCGGGTGAGTGTCTGCTCCGTGGGGCCGGGTGAGTGTCTGCTCCGTGGGGCCGGGTGAGTGTCTGCTCCGTGGGGCCGGGTGAGTGTCTGCTCCGTGGGGGCGGGGAGTGTCTGCTCCGTGGGGGCGGGGAGTGTCTGCTCCGTGGGGGCGGGGGCCGGGTGAGTGTCTGCTCCGTGGGGGCGGGGGCCGGGTGAGTGTCTGCTCCGTGGGGTCGGGGCCGGGTGAGTGTCTGCTCCGTGGGGTCGGGGCCGGGTGAGTGTCTGCTCCGTGGGGTCGGGGCCGGGTGAGTGTCTGCTCCGTGGGGTCGGGGCCGGGTGAGTGTCTGCTCCGTGGGGGCGGGGGCCGGGTGAGTGTCTGCTCCGTGGGGGCGGGGGCCGGGTGAGTGTCTGCTCCGTGGGGGCGGGGGCCGGGTGAGTGTCTGCTCCGTGGGGGCGGGGGCCGGGTGAGTGTCTGCTCCGTGGGGGCGGGGGCCGGGTGAGTGTCTGCTCCGTGGGGGCGGGGGCCGGGTGAGTGTCTGCTCCGTGGGGTCGGGGGCCGGGTGAGTGTCTGCTCCGTGGGGTCGGGGGCCGGGTGAGTGTCTGCTCCGTGGGGTCGGGGCCGGGTGAGTGTCTGCTCCGTGGGGGCGGTGAGTGTCTGCTCCGTGGGGTCGGGGGCCGGGTGAGTGTCTGCTCCGTGGGGGCGGGGAGTGTCTGCTCCGTGGGGGCGGGGAGTGTCTGCTCCGTGGGGGCGGGGGCCGGGGGAGTGTCTGCTCCGTGGGGGCGGGGAGTGTCTGCTCCGTGGGGCCAGGTGAGTGTCTGCTCCGTGGGGGCGGGGGCCGGGTGAGTGTCTGCTCCGTGGGGGCGGGGGCCGGGTGAGTGTCTGCTCCGTGGGGGCGGGGGCCGGGTGAGTGTCTGCTCCGTGGGGTCGGGGCCGGGTGAGTGTCTGCTCCGTGGGGTCGGGGCCGGGTGAGTGTCTGCTCCGTGGGGGCGGGGGCCGGGTGAGTGTCTGCTCCGTGGGGGCGGGGGCCGGGTGAGTGTCTGCTCCGTGGGGGCGGGGGCCGGGTGAGTGTCTGCTCCGTGGGGGCGGGGGCCGGGTGAGTGTCTGCTCCGTGGGGGCGGGGGCCGGGTGAGTGTCTGCTCCGTGGGGGCGGGGGAGTGTCTGCTCCGTGGGGGCGGGGGAGTGTCTGCTCCGTGGGGGCGGGGGAGTGTCTGCTCCGTGGGGGCGGGGCCGGGGGAGTGTCTGCTCCGTGGGGGCGGGGCCGGGTGAGTGTCTGCTCCGTGGGGGCGGGGCCGGGTGAGTGTCTGCTCCGTGGGGTCGGGGCCGGGTGAGTGTCTGCTCCGTGGGGCCTGGTGAGTGTCTGCTCCGTGGGGGCGGGGGCCGGGGGAGTGTCTGCTCCGTGGGGGCGGGGGCCGGGGGAGTGTCTGCTCCGTGGGGGCGGGGGCCGGGGGAGTGTCTGCTCCGTGGGGGCGGGGGCCGGGGGAGTGTCTGCTCCGTGGGGGCGGGTGAGTGTCTGCTCCGTGGGGGCGGGTGAGTGTCTGCTCCGTGGGGCCGGGTGAGTGTCTGCTCCGTGGGGCCGGGTGAGTGTCTGCTCCGTGGGGCCGGGTGAGTGTCTGCTCCGTGGGGTCGGGGGCCGGGTGAGTGTCTGCTCCGTGGGGTCGGGGGCCGGGTGAGTGTCTGCTCCGTGGGGTCGGGGCCGGGTGAGTGTCTGCTCCGTGGGGTCGGGGCCGGGTGAGTGTCTGCTCCGCGGGGTCGGGGCCGGGTGAGTGTCTGCTCCGCGGGGGCGGGGCCGGGTGAGTGTCTGCTCCGCGGGGGCGGGGCCGGGGAGTGTCTGCTCCGCGGGGGCGAGGCCGGGGAATGTCTGCTCCGTGGGGGTGGGGAGTGTCTGCTCCGTGGGGGCGGGGGCCGGGTGAGTGTCTGCTCCGTGGGGCCGGGTGAGTGTCTGCTCCGTGGGGCCGGGTGAGTGTCTGCTCCGTGGGGCCGGGTGAGTGTTTGCTCCGTGGGGTCGGGGCCGGGTGAGTGTCTGCTCCGTGGGGCCGGGTGAGTGTCTGCTCCGTGGGGTCGGGGCCGGGTGAGTGTCTGCTCTGTGGGGGCGGGGCCGGGTGAGTGTCTGCTCCGTGGGGTCGGGGCCGGGTGAGTGCTCCGTGGGGTCGGGGCCGGGTGAGTGTCTGCTCCGTGGGGGCGGGGGCCGGGTGAGTGTCTGCTCCGTGGGGGCGGGGGCCGGGTGAGTGTCTGCTCCGTGGGGGCGGGTGAGTGTCTGCTCCGTGGGGCCGGGTGAGTGTCTGCTCCGTGGGGCCAGGTGAGTGTCTGCTCCGTGGGGCCGGGTGAGTGTCTGCTCCGTGGGGGCGGGGAGTGTCTGCTCCGTGGGGGCGGGGAGTGTCTGCTCCGTGGGGGCGGGGGCCGGGTGAGTGTCTGCTCCGTGGGGTCGGGGCCGGGTGAGTGTCTGCTCCGTGGGGTCGGGGCCGGGTGAGTGTCTGCTCCGTGGGGTCGGGGCCGGGTGAGTGTCTGCTCCGTGGGGTCGGGGCCGGGTGAGTGTCTGCTCCGTGGGGGCGGGGGCCGGGGGAGTGTCTGCTCCGTGGGGGCGGGGGCCGGGGGAGTGTCTGCTCCGTGGGGGCGGGTGAGTGTCTGCTCCGTGGGGGCGGGTGAGTGTCTGCTCCGTGGGGGCGGGGGCCGGGGGAGTGTCTGCTCCGTGGGGGCGGGGGCCGGGGGAGTGTCTGCTCCGTGGGGGCGGGGGCCGGGGGAGTGTCTGCTCCGTGGGGGCGGGTGAGTGTCTGCTCCGTGGGGGCGGGTGAGTGTCTGCTCCGTGGGGGCGGGTGAGTGTCTGCTCCGTGGGGCCGGGTGAGTGTCTGCTCCGTGGGGCCGGGTGAGTGTCTGCTCCGTGGGGCCGGGTGAGTGTCTGCTCCGTGGGGTCGGGGGCCGGGTGAGTGTCTGCTCCGTGGGGTCGGGGGCCGGGTGAGTGTCTGCTCCGTGGGGTCGGGGCCGGGTGAGTGTCTGCTCCGTGGGGTCGGGGCCGGGTGAGTGTCTGCTCCGCGGGGTCGGGGCCGGGTGAGTGTCTGCTCCGCGGGGGCGGGGCCGGGTGAGTGTCTGCTCCGCGGGGGCGGGGCCGGGGAGTGTCTGCTCCGCGGGGGCGAGGCCGGGGAATGTCTGCTCCGTGGGGGTGGGGAGTGTCTGCTCCGTGGGGGCGGGGGCCGGGTGAGTGTCTGCTCCGTGGGGCCGGGTGAGTGTCTGCTCCGTGGGGCCGGGTGAGTGTCTGCTCCGTGGGGCCGGGTGAGTGTTTGCTCCGTGGGGTCGGGGCCGGGTGAGTGTCTGCTCCGTGGGGCCGGGTGAGTGTCTGCTCCGTGGGGTCGGGGCCGGGTGAGTGTCTGCTCTGTGGGGGCGGGGCCGGGTGAGTGTCTGCTCCGTGGGGTCGGGGCCGGGTGAGTGCTCCGTGGGGTCGGGGCCGGGTGAGTGTCTGCTCCGTGGGGGCGGGGGCCGGGTGAGTGTCTGCTCCGTGGGGGCGGGGGCCGGGTGAGTGTCTGCTCCGTGGGGGCGGGTGAGTGTCTGCTCCGTGGGGCCGGGTGAGTGTCTGCTCCGTGGGGCCAGGTGAGTGTCTGCTCCGTGGGGCCGGGTGAGTGTCTGCTCCGTGGGGGCGGGGAGTGTCTGCTCCGTGGGGGCGGGGAGTGTCTGCTCCGTGGGGGCGGGGGCCGGGTGAGTGTCTGCTCCGTGGGGTCGGGGCCGGGTGAGTGTCTGCTCCGTGGGGTCGGGGCCGGGTGAGTGTCTGCTCCGTGGGGTCGGGGCCGGGTGAGTGTCTGCTCCGTGGGGTCGGGGCCGGGTGAGTGTCTGCTCCGTGGGGGCGGGGGCCGGGTGAGTGTCTGCTCCGTGGGGGCGGGGGCCGGGTGAGTGTCTGCTCCGTGGGGGCGGGGGCCGGGTGAGTGTCTGCTCCGTGGGGGCGGGGGCCGGGTGAGTGTCTGCTCCGTGGGGGCGGGGGCCGGGTGACTGTCTGCTCCGTGGGGGCGGGGGCCGGGTGAGTGTCTGCTCCGTGGGGTCGGGGGCCGGGTGAGTGTCTGCTCCGTGGGGTCGGGGGCCGGGTGAGTGTCTGCTCCGTGGGGTCGGGGGCCGGGTGAGTGTCTGCTCCGTGGGGTCGGGGCCGGGTGAGTGTCTGCTCCGTGGGGGCGGGGAGTGTCTGCTCCGTGGGGTCGGGGGCCGGGTGAGTGTCTGCTCCGTGGGGGCGGGGAGTGTCTGCTCCGTGGGGGCGGGGAGTGTCTGCTCCGCGGGGGCCGGGGGAGTGTCTGCTCCGTGGGGGCGGGGAGTGTCTGCTCCGTGGGGGCGGGGAGTGTCTGCTCCGTGGGGGCGGGGGCCGGGTGAGTGTCTGCTCCGTGGGGGCGGGGGCCGGGTGAGTGTCTGCTCCGTGGGGGCGGGGGCCGGGTGAGTGTCTGCTCCGTGGGGTCGGGGCCGGGTGAGTGTCTGCTCCGTGGGGGCGGGGCCGGGTGAGTGTCTGCTCCGTGGGGGCGGGGGCCGGGTGAGTGTCTGCTCCGTGGGGGCGGGGGCCGGGTGAGTGTCTGCTCCGTGGGGGCGGGGGCCGGGTGAGTGTCTGCTCCGTGGGGGCGGGGGCCGGGTGAGTGTCTGCTCCGTGGGGTCGGGGGCCGGGTGAGTGTCTGCTCCGTGGGGTCGGGGGCCGGGTGAGTGTCTGCTCCGTGGGGTCGGGGCCGGGTGAGTGTCTGCTCCGTGGGGTCGGGGCCGGGTGAGTGTCTGCTCCGCGGGGTCGGGGCCGGGTGAGTGTCTGCTCCGCGGGGTCGGGGCCGGGTGAGTGTCTGCTCCGCGGGGGCGGGGCCGGGTGAGTGTCTGCTCCGCGGGGGCGGGGCCGGGGAAGTGTCTGCTCCGCGGGGGCGAGGCCGGGGAATGTCTGCTCCGTGGGGGTGGGGAGTGTCTGCTCCGTGGGGGCGGGGGCCGGGTGAGTGTCTGCTCCGTGGGGCCGGGTGAGTGTCTGCTCCGTGGGGCCGGGTGAGTGTCTGCTCCGTGGGGCCGGGTGAGTGTTTGCTCCGTGGGGTCGGGGCCGGGTGAGTGTCTGCTCCGTGGGGCCGGGTGAGTGTCTGCTCCGTGGGGTCGGGGCCGGGTGAGTGTCTGCTCTGTGGGGGCGGGGCCGGGTGAGTGTCTGCTCCGTGGGGTCGGGGCCGGGTGAGTGCTCCGTGGGGTCGGGGCCGGGTGAGTGTCTGCTCCATGGGGGCGAGGCCGGGGAATGTCTGCTCTGTGGGGCGGGGGCCAGGTGAGTGTCTGCTCCGCGGGGGTGGGGCCGGGGAAGTGTCTGCTCCGTGGGGGCGAGGCCGGGGAGTGTCTGCTCCGTGGGGCCTGGTGAGTGTCTGCTCCGTGGGGCCTGGTGAGTGTCTGCTCCGTGGGGGCGGGGGCCTGGTGAGTGTCTGCTCCGTGGGGGCGGGGGCCGGGTGAGTGTCTGCTCCGTGGGGCCGGGTGAGTGTCTGCTCCGTGGGGCCGGGTGAGTGTCTGCTCCGTGGGGCCGGGTGAGTGTCTGCTCCGTGGGGCCGGGTGAGTGTCTGCTCCGTGGGGCCGGGTGAGTGTCTGCTCCGTGGGGGCGGGTGAGTGTCTGCTCCGTGGGGGCGGGGCCGGGTGAGTGTCTGCTCTGTGGGGCCGGGTGAGTGTCTGCTCCACGGGGGCGAGGCCGGGGAATGTCTGCTCCACGGGGGCGAGGCCGGGGAATGTCTGCTCCACGGGGGCCGGGGCCGGGTGAATGTCTGCTCCACGGGGGCGGGGGCCGGGTGAATGTCTGCTCCGCGGGGGCCGGGTGAGTGTCTGCTCCACGGGGGCGGGGGCCGGGTGAGTGTCTGCTCCACGGGGGCGGGGGCCGGGTGAGTGTCTGCTCCACGGGGGCGGGGGCCGGGTGAGTGTCTGCTCCGCGGGGGCCGGGTGAGTGTCTGCTCCGCGGGGGCGGGGCCGGGTGAGTGTCTGCTCCGTGGGGGCGGGGGCCGGGTGAGTGTCTGCTCCGTGGGGGCGGGGGCCGGGTGAGTGTCTGCTCCGTGGGGGCGGGGGAGTGTCTGCTCCGTGGGGGCGGGGGAGTGTCTGCTCCGTGGGGGCGGGGGAGTGTCTGCTCCGTGGGGGCGGGGCCGGGGGAGTGTCTGCTCCGTGGGGGCGGGGCCGGGTGAGTGTCTGCTCCGTGGGGGCGGGGCCGGGTGAGTGTCTGCTCCGTGGGGTCGGGGCCGGGTGAGTGTCTGCTCCGTGGGGCCTGGTGAGTGTCTGCTCCGTGGGGGCGGGGGCCGGGGGAGTGTCTGCTCCGTGGGGGCGGGGGCCGGGGGAGTGTCTGCTCCGTGGGGGCGGGGGCCGGGGGAGTGTCTGCTCCGTGGGGGCGGGGGCCGGGGGAGTGTCTGCTCCGTGGGGGCGGGGGCCGGGGGAGTGTCTGCTCCGTGGGGGCGGGTGAGTGTCTGCTCCGTGGGGGCGGGTGAGTGTCTGCTCCGTGGGGGCGGGTGAGTGTCTGCTCCGTGGGGCCGGGTGAGTGTCTGCTCCGTGGGGCCGGGTGAGTGTCTGCTCCGTGGGGCCGGGTGAGTGTCTGCTCCGTGGGGTCGGGGGCCGGGTGAGTGTCTGCTCCGTGGGGTCGGGGGCCGGGTGAGTGTCTGCTCCGTGGGGTCGGGGCCGGGTGAGTGTCTGCTCCGTGGGGTCGGGGCCGGGTGAGTGTCTGCTCCGCGGGGTCGGGGCCGGGTGAGTGTCTGCTCCGCGGGGGCGGGGCCGGGTGAGTGTCTGCTCCGCGGGGGCGGGGCCGGGGAGTGTCTGCTCCGCGGGGGCGAGGCCGGGGAATGTCTGCTCCGTGGGGGTGGGGAGTGTCTGCTCCGTGGGGGCGGGGGCCGGGTGAGTGTCTGCTCCGTGGGGCCGGGTGAGTGTCTGCTCCGTGGGGCCGGGTGAGTGTCTGCTCCGTGGGGCCGGGTGAGTGTTTGCTCCGTGGGGTCGGGGCCGGGTGAGTGTCTGCTCCGTGGGGCCGGGTGAGTGTCTGCTCCGTGGGGTCGGGGCCGGGTGAGTGTCTGCTCTGTGGGGGCGGGGCCGGGTGAGTGTCTGCTCCGTGGGGTCGGGGCCGGGTGAGTGCTCCGTGGGGTCGGGGCCGGGTGAGTGTCTGCTCCGTGGGGGCGGGGGCCGGGTGAGTGTCTGCTCCGTGGGGGCGGGGGCCGGGTGAGTGTCTGCTCCGTGGGGGCGGGTGAGTGTCTGCTCCGTGGGGCCGGGTGAGTGTCTGCTCCGTGGGGCCAGGTGAGTGTCTGCTCCGTGGGGCCGGGTGAGTGTCTGCTCCGTGGGGGCGGGGAGTGTCTGCTCCGTGGGGGCGGGGAGTGTCTGCTCCGTGGGGGCGGGGGCCGGGTGAGTGTCTGCTCCGTGGGGTCGGGGCCGGGTGAGTGTCTGCTCCGTGGGGTCGGGGCCGGGTGAGTGTCTGCTCCGTGGGGTCGGGGCCGGGTGAGTGTCTGCTCCGTGGGGTCGGGGCCGGGTGAGTGTCTGCTCCGTGGGGGCGGGGGCCGGGTGAGTGTCTGCTCCGTGGGGGCGGGGGCCGGGTGAGTGTCTGCTCCGTGGGGGCGGGGGCCGGGTGAGTGTCTGCTCCGTGGGGGCGGGGGCCGGGTGAGTGTCTGCTCCGTGGGGGCGGGGGCCGGGTGACTGTCTGCTCCGTGGGGGCGGGGGCCGGGTGAGTGTCTGCTCCGTGGGGTCGGGGGCCGGGTGAGTGTCTGCTCCGTGGGGTCGGGGGCCGGGTGAGTGTCTGCTCCGTGGGGTCGGGGGCCGGGTGAGTGTCTGCTCCGTGGGGTCGGGGCCGGGTGAGTGTCTGCTCCGTGGGGGCGGGGAGTGTCTGCTCCGTGGGGTCGGGGGCCGGGTGAGTGTCTGCTCCGTGGGGGCGGGGAGTGTCTGCTCCGTGGGGGCGGGGAGTGTCTGCTCCGCGGGGGCCGGGGGAGTGTCTGCTCCGTGGGGGCGGGGAGTGTCTGCTCCGTGGGGGCGGGGAGTGTCTGCTCCGTGGGGGCGGGGAGTGTCTGCTCCGTGGGGGCGGGGGCCGGGTGAGTGTCTGCTCCGTGGGGGCGGGGGCCGGGTGAGTGTCTGCTCCGTGGGGGCGGGGGCCGGGTGAGTGTCTGCTCCGTGGGGTCGGGGCCGGGTGAGTGTCTGCTCCGTGGGGGCGGGGCCGGGTGAGTGTCTGCTCCGTGGGGGCGGGGGCCGGGTGAGTGTCTGCTCCGTGGGGGCGGGGGCCGGGTGAGTGTCTGCTCCGTGGGGGCGGGGGCCGGGTGAGTGTCTGCTCCGTGGGGGCGGGGGCCGGGTGAGTGTCTGCTCCGTGGGGTCGGGGGCCGGGTGAGTGTCTGCTCCGTGGGGTCGGGGGCCGGGTGAGTGTCTGCTCCGTGGGGTCGGGGCCGGGTGAGTGTCTGCTCCGTGGGGTCGGGGCCGGGTGAGTGTCTGCTCCGCGGGGTCGGGGCCGGGTGAGTGTCTGCTCCGCGGGGTCGGGGCCGGGTGAGTGTCTGCTCCGCGGGGGCGGGGCCGGGTGAGTGTCTGCTCCGCGGGGGCGGGGCCGGGGAAGTGTCTGCTCCGCGGGGGCGAGGCCGGGGAATGTCTGCTCCGTGGGGGTGGGGAGTGTCTGCTCCGTGGGGGCGGGGGCCGGGTGAGTGTCTGCTCCGTGGGGCCGGGTGAGTGTCTGCTCCGTGGGGCCGGGTGAGTGTCTGCTCCGTGGGGCCGGGTGAGTGTTTGCTCCGTGGGGTCGGGGCCGGGTGAGTGTCTGCTCCGTGGGGCCGGGTGAGTGTCTGCTCCGTGGGGTCGGGGCCGGGTGAGTGTCTGCTCTGTGGGGGCGGGGCCGGGTGAGTGTCTGCTCCGTGGGGTCGGGGCCGGGTGAGTGCTCCGTGGGGTCGGGGCCGGGTGAGTGTCTGCTCCATGGGGGCGAGGCCGGGGAATGTCTGCTCTGTGGGGCGGGGGCCAGGTGAGTGTCTGCTCCGCGGGGGTGGGGCCGGGGAAGTGTCTGCTCCGTGGGGGCGAGGCCGGGGAGTGTCTGCTCCGTGGGGCCTGGTGAGTGTCTGCTCCGTGGGGCCTGGTGAGTGTCTGCTCCGTGGGGGCGGGGGCCTGGTGAGTGTCTGCTCCGTGGGGGCGGGGGCCGGGTGAGTGTCTGCTCCGTGGGGCCGGGTGAGTGTCTGCTCCGTGGGGCCGGGTGAGTGTCTGCTCCGTGGGGCCGGGTGAGTGTCTGCTCCGTGGGGCCGGGTGAGTGTCTGCTCCGTGGGGCCGGGTGAGTGTCTGCTCCGTGGGGGCGGGTGAGTGTCTGCTCCGTGGGGGCGGGGCCGGGTGAGTGTCTGCTCTGTGGGGCCGGGTGAGTGTCTGCTCCACGGGGGCGAGGCCGGGGAATGTCTGCTCCACGGGGGCGAGGCCGGGGAATGTCTGCTCCACGGGGGCCGGGGCCGGGTGAATGTCTGCTCCACGGGGGCGGGGGCCGGGTGAATGTCTGCTCCGCGGGGGCCGGGTGAGTGTCTGCTCCACGGGGGCGGGGGCCGGGTGAGTGTCTGCTCCACGGGGGCGGGGGCCGGGTGAGTGTCTGCTCCACGGGGGCGGGGGCCGGGTGAGTGTCTGCTCCGCGGGGGCCGGGTGAGTGTCTGCTCCGCGGGGGCGGGGCCGGGTGAGTGTCTGCTCCGTGGGGGCGGGGGCCGGGTGAGTGTCTGCTCCGTGGGGGCGGGGGCCGGGTGAGTGTCTGCTCCGTGGGGGCGGGGGAGTGTCTGCTCCGTGGGGGCGGGGGAGTGTCTGCTCCGTGGGGGCGGGGGAGTGTCTGCTCCGTGGGGGCGGGGCCGGGTGAGTGTCTGCTCCGTGGGGGCGGGGCCGGGTGAGTGTCTGCTCCGTGGGGTCGGGGCCGGGTGAGTGTCTGCTCCGTGGGGCCTGGTGAGTGTCTGCTCCGTGGGGCGGGGGCCGGGGGAGTGTCTGCTCCGTGGGGGCGGGGGCCGGGGGAGTGTCTGCTCCGTGGGGGCGGGGGCCGGGGGAGTGTCTGCTCCGTGGGGGCGGGGGCCGGGGGAGTGTCTGCTCCGTGGGGGCGGGGGCCGGGGGAGTGTCTGCTCCGTGGGGGCGGGGGCCGGGGGAGTGTCTGCTCCGTGGGGGCGGGTGAGTGTCTGCTCCGTGGGGGCGGGTGAGTGTCTGCTCCGTGGGGCCGGGTGAGTGTCTGCTCCGTGGGGCCGGGTGAGTGTCTGCTCCGTGGGGCCGGGTGAGTGTCTGCTCCGTGGGGCCGGGTGAGTGTCTGCTCCGTGGGGCCGGGTGAGTGTCTGCTCCGTGGGGCCGGGTGAGTGTCTGCTCCGTGGGGGCGGGGAGTGTCTGCTCCGTGGGGGCGGGGAGTGTCTGCTCCGTGGGGGCGGGGAGTGTCTGCTCCGTGGGGGCGGGGGCCGGGTGAGTGTCTGCTCCGTGGGGGCGGGGGCCGGGTGAGTGTCTGCTCCGTGGGGGCGGGGGCCGGGTGAGTGTCTGCTCCGGGGGGGCGGGGGCCGGGTGAGTGTCTGCTCCGTGGGGGCGGGGGCCGGGTGAGTGTCTGCTCCGTGGGGGCGGGGGCCGGGTGAGTGTCTGCTCCGTGGGGGCGGGGGCCGGGTGAGTGTCTGCTCCGCGGGGTCGGGGCCGGGTGAGTGTCTGCTCCGCGGGGTCGGGGCCGGGTGAGTGTCTGCTCCGCGGGGTCGGGGCCGGGTGAGTGTCTGCTCCGCGGGGGCGGGGCCGGGTGAGTGTCTGCTCCGCGGGGGCGGGGCCGGGGAGTGTCTGCTCCGCGGGGGCGAGGCCGGGGAATGTCTGCTCCGTGGGGGTGGGGAGTGTCTGCTCCGTGGGGGCGGGGGCCGGGTGAGTGTCTGCTCCGTGGGGCCGGGTGAGTGTCTGCTCCGTGGGGCCGGGTGAGTGTCTGCTCCGTGGGGCCGGGTGAGTGTTTGCTCCGTGGGGTCGGGGCCGGGTGAGTGTCTGCTCCGTGGGGCCGGGTGAGTGTCTGCTCCGTGGGGTCGGGGCCGGGTGAGTGTCTGCTCTGTGGGGGCGGGGCCGGGTGAGTGTCTGCTCCGTGGGGTCGGGGCCGGGTGAGTGTCTGCTCCATGGGGGCGAGGCCGGGGAATGTCTGCTCTGTGGGGCGGGGGCCAGGTGAGTGTCTGCTCCGCGGGGGTGGGGCCGGGGAAGTGTCTGCTCCGTGGGGGCGAGGCCGGGGAGTGTCTGCTCCGTGGGGCCTGGTGAGTGTCTGCTCCGTGGGGCCTGGTGAGTGTCTGCTCCGTGGGGGCGGGGGCCTGGTGAGTGTCTGCTCCGTGGGGGCGGGGGCCGGGTGAGTGTCTGCTCCGTGGGGTCGGGGCCGGGTGAGTGTCTGCTCCGTGGGGCCGGGTGAGTGTCTGCTCCGTGGGGCCGGGTGAGTGTCTGCTCCGTGGGGCCGGGTGAGTGTCTGCTCCGTGGGGGCGGGTGAGTGTCTGCTCCGTGGGGGCGGGTGAGTGTCTGCTCCGTGGGGGCGGGTGAGTGTCTGCTCCGTGGGGGCGGGGCCGGGTGAGTGTCTGCTCTGTGGGGGCGGGGCCGGGTGAGTGTCTGCTCTGTGCGGGCGGGGCCGGGTGAGTGTCTGCTCCGTGGGGTCGGGGCCGGGTGAGTGTCTGCTCCGTGGGGTCGGGGCCGGGTGAGTGTCTGCTCCGTGGGGTCGGGGCCGGGTGAGTGTCTGCTCCGTGAGGGCGAGGCCGGGGAGTGTCTGCTCCGTGGGGCCTGGTGAGTGTCTGCTCCGTGGGGGCGGGGGCCTGGTGAGTGTCTGCTCCGTGGGGTCGGGGCCGGGTGAGTGTCTGCTCCGTGGGGTCGGGGCCGGGTGAGTGTCTGCTCCGTGGGGGTGAGGCCAGGGAATGTCTGCTCTGTGGGGCGGGGGCCAGGTGAGTGTCTGCTCCGCGGGGGTGGGGCCGGGGAAGTGTCTGCTCCGTGGGGGTGAGGCCAGGGAATGTCTGCTCTGTGGGGCGGGGGCCAGGTGAGTGTCTGCTCCGCGGGGGTGGGGCCGGGGAAGTGTCTGCTCCGTGGGGGCGAGGCCGGGGGAGTGTCTGCTCTGTGGGGTCGGGGCCGGGTGAGTGTCTGCTCCACGGGGGCGAGGCCGGGGAGTGTCTGCTCCGTGGGGGCGGGGAGTGTCTGCTCTGTGGGGCGGGGGAGTGTCTGCTCTGTGGGGCGGGGGAGTGTCTGCTCTGTGGGGTCGGGGCCGGGTGAGTGTCTGCTCCACGGGGGCGAGGCCGGGGAGTGTCTGCTCCGTGGGGGCGGGGAGTGTCTGCTCTGTGGGGCGGGGGAGTGTCTGCTCCGTGGGGGTGGGGCCTGCAGTGTGGACGGCCCTTTCTGACGGCTGCACTTTCTCCGCAGGGGCCGGCCAGGACCAGGCCATGTTTGTCCACGCTCAGTCCTACGAGGACCTGACCGGAGAGGTGGAGGCGAGGTCGGGGCCTGAGGGGGACACTGAGAGCATGGAGGAGATCACGCATGACTTCAGTAAGCTGAGCACGCAGCTGAGCGTCAGTGACGACACCGCCGGGGACTCCGCACCGCCTATGAGCCACGAGGGGGACGGAGGAGCGCGGCCGGCGGAGGACTGGTACCGGCAGCAGAAGCACGTGTTTGTGCTGAGCGAAGCAGGGAAGCCGGTGTATTCCCGCTTCCGGTCAGAGGAGGCGCTGTCCAGCACGGCCGGGGTCATGATGGCGCTCGTATCCTTTCTGGAGACTGAGAAGAACGCCATCCGGTCCATCCATGCAGGTGTGTGGGGGAGGGGCTCTGACATCCTGGGGTCCGCATTGTACCTGTGTTACGTGCCGCTTTCCTCCCGCAGATGGCTACGCGGTGGTGTTTGTGCGGCGCTCCCCGCTTGTGCTGGTCTCTGTGTCGCACGCGCAGCAGTCGGAGCAGGAGATGGCGCAGGAGCTGCTCTACGTTTACTACCAGGTCGTCAGCCTGGTGACCGGGACGCAGCTCCACCACCTGTTCCAGCAGAGACCCAGCTACGACCTGCGGCGGCTGCTCTCCGGCTCCGAGCGCATCACGGACAACCTGCTGGCCGCCATGGACACGGACCCCAGCTTCCTCCTGGCCGCCGTCCGCTGCCTTCCTCTGACCCCCGCCCTGCGGGACTCTGCCACCTACTGTCTGCAGCAGGCCAAGGCCCGGAGCCTGCTGTTCTCCATCCTGATGTCCCAGCAGCAGCTGGTCACCCTGGTCCGGAGGAAGGAGCAGTACCTGCACCCCATCGACATCCACCTGCTCTTCAACCTGGTCACCTCCTCCAGCTCCTTCCGGGAGGGCGAGGCCTGGACGCCCGTGTGTCTCCCAAAGTTCAACCCGTCCGGCTTCTTCCACACTCACATCTCCTACCTGAGCCACGAGCCGGAGCTGCTGCTCCTGATGGTGTCCACCGACCGCGAGGACTTCTTCACCGCCTCCGACTGCAAGAGGAAGATCGTGGAGCGGCTGGAGAAGCGCGGGACCTGGGCGCCACTGACGGAGGCGCTGACCAACTCGCCGTACCACGCCGCCCAAGTCGGGATCCCAGAACTCCGACACTTCCTCTACAAATCCAAGAGCTCCGGGCTGTTCACCAGGTGAGAAGGACGGAGATCAGCGGCGCCCAGTGTAAGGCGGCAGCCGCAGCTCCGCACTCGGCAGGATGTTCTGAATCTTCATCATCCTCAGCTTTCTGATACATTGTGAGTCAAGATCTCTGCTTGCTGTGAACCCGTCCAGTCCTCGTTCTTCCCTCTGCTGGGGGTTTGTTACACTGTATCAGTCTAGGCTATCCTCTGTGAGGCTACATTGCAGTGATACATTGTAACAAGCTATCGTCAGACCTGTGCCGCTGCGGTGGATCCAGGCTAGCCGTGCACAGGACTGGCTTCTGCCGCTGGAGGGAAATATTCCAGGTCACTGACAGCAGCAGAGGCGAAGCACAAAGTGTCAGGAGCCGCGGCGGAGAGACAGACGGGTCAGAGGGCTCCACACCGGGGTAAATGTTCCTGATGTCTCCGCAGTCCGGCGATGGCCGCTCCGTACGACACGGAGGGAGAACAGAAGCGCCTGGTGTCGCTGTACCAGCACCTGCACGGGCGCGCCCACCGCAGCTCCCGCCCGCTCACCACCATCTACCACGTGGGGCCCCGAGAGAACGTCCTGGTCTGGGTGAGTAGCAGGGGCCCGGGGCCGCTCCGGCTGAGCCTCCACTGCTGCAGCCTCAGAGGACGAGTTATGTCGCCTTCTCACCATGTTAGACCTCTGCTTGCTGTCAGTACATTTGAGCATTGAGGTTGAAAACCGTGTCCTGGCTGTGTCCACCTGCTGCAAGAGACGCGGAGACCCCGTAACCAGGATCGTGCCCACCCACTCACTGCAAGTAGAGACACTGACCATGGTGAAGCTTCATGCATTGCACGACCCGAGTGCCGGACTCTGCGGCTGCAGGCTCTGACCTGAAAAATATCCACGGCTGCTGACAGTGGTCGCTGTGACTCCTGCCACGCTCCTGCAGCGCCTCTGTCTGGCTCCGGCAGCGCCTCTGTCTGGCTCCGGCAGCGCCTCTGTCTGGCTCCGGCAGCGCCTCTGTCTGGCTCCGGCAGCGCCTCTGACTGGCTCCGGCAGCGCCTCTGACTCGCTCCCGCAGCGCCTCTGTCTGGCTCCGGCAGCGCCTCTGACTCGCTCCCGCAGCGCCTCTGTCTGGCTCCAGCAGCGCCTCTGACTCGCTCCCGCAGCGCCTCTGACTCACTCCCGCAGCGCCTCTGTCTCACGCTCACGTCTCTCTGCAGGTGACCGAAGCCTTTGAACTCTACGCCTGTTTCAGCCCCCTGGGAAGCAAGACGTCCGCTGTGAATGGCGTATCCCGTCTCCTGCGCTGGATCCGCAAAGAGGAGGAGAAACTGTTCATCCTGAGCTCCCCCACATACTGACGCCGCAGAGACCGCCGCCATCAAAGAAGTGCAGCCTCCATCCAGTGGCATCCTCATGTGCCCGGACCCCGCGCCAAAAGCCAAGCAGCAGAGCCTCCGCACGGACCCCGCACCAAAAGCCAAGCAGCGGAGCCTCCGCAGGGACAATTACATTGACTGCATCTGATCCATCATGAGGGATTTCTGCTGCACTGGATGCACAGACTTTATAGTGAACACTACATTGTAACAGGAGCAGCAATCCGTGTTCTGCCACTACTGCTCCCCTCCTGTCACTCACCTATGAACACTGCACAAAACAGGGGCAGCAGCAGCCATATTGTTTGTAGCCCCCCAACTCATGTCACTTGTTCTGTGATCTGGCGGGAGTATAATGTAACAGCAGAATTGTGAATGCCACTCTGGAGGATAACACATTGTGGAATGTAATGAACCTCATCCACGAATATAACGAATTTCCAAAATCTCTGCTTACTGTGAGTCCATGGAAACCGTCAGCTGGGGGCTGGGATCTAACCATCGTCCACGTTCAGTGCAGATTGTGGATTTTGCCGGATCTTCCCGGCAGCGCTCACTTTCCTGCATGTTCATTAATTAGGGATCCTGTCACCAGGTCCTTGCTCCCGATCTGAATAGTGCCGGATCCCGGGTCTGGCGCGGGGTCACTTACTTATTGTTTTTCTTGCAGTTTTCATTAACCCCTGTGTATCACCGCTGCACTGTAGTCATGAGCAGCAGCGTCGCCCGCTGATCAATGGAGGAAAATCGCAAACAACCACAGCAGCATCTCAAGAACGTGGAGGATAACCAGGGATTAAATGTAAATGTCTCCAAGAGAAAAGTAAGTGACCCCCACACTAGAATCGGGGTCTCAGCGCTCAGATGGGAGATGGTCTCATTTCCAGTGATGTGAACCGTGCAGGGGGAGGGACAGGTCCAGGATTCTGGTGTTCATTTATTCAAGGACGGAGGCTCCTGGCTCTCAGAGGCTTGTACGCTGTACGGGCGAGGCTGCTGTTGAGGGCCCCACGTGGGGACAGCCCGAGGAGCGGGGGCTGCTCGTGGGGACAGCCCGAGGAGCGGGGGATCCAGTTGGGGCTGCTTGTGGGGACGGCTCGAGGAGCGGGGGATCCAGTTGGGGCTGCTCGTGGGGACGGCTCGAGGAGCGGGGGATCCAGTTGGGGCTTCTCGTGGGGACGGCCCGGGGAGCGGGGGATCCAGTTGGGGCTGCTTGTGGGGACGGCTCGAGGAGCGGGGGATCCAGTTGGGGCTGCTCGTGGGGACAGCCCGAGGAGCGGGGGATCCAGTTGGGGCTGCTTGTGGGGACGGCTCGAGGAGCGGGGGATCCAGTTGGGGCTGCTCGTGGGGACGGCTCGAGGAGCGGGGGATCCAGTTGGGGCTTCTCGTGGGGACGGCCCGGGGAGCGGGGGACCCAGCGGGGGCCGCTCGTGTGGACGGCCTGGGAAGCAGGGGACCCAGCGGGGGCCGCTCGTGGGGACGGCCCGAGGAGCGGGGGACCCAGCGGGGGCCGCTCGTGGGGACGGCCCGAGGAACGGGGGACCCAGCGGGGGCCGCTCGGGACGGCCCGAGGAGCGGGGGACCCAGTGGGGGCCGCTCGTGGGGACGGCCCGAGGAACGGGGGACCCAGCGGGGGCCGCTCGTGGGGACGGCCCGAGGAACGGGGGACCCAGCGGGGGCCGCTCGTGGGGACGGCCCGAGGAACGGGGGACCCAGCGGGGGCCGCTCGTGGGGACGGCCCGAGGAGCGGGAGACCCAGCGAGGGCTGTTCGTGGGGACGGCCCTGGGAGCGGGGGACCCAGCTGGCGCTGTTCGTGGGGACGGCCCGGGGAGTGGGGGACCCAGCTGGCGCTGTTCGTGGGGACGGCCCAGGAAGCGGAGGGGGGGGGGGGGGGCGCTACCCGTGGGGACGGCCCGGGATGCAGGGGACCCAGTGGGGGCTGCTCGCGGGGACGGCCCGAGGAGCGGGGGCTGCTCGCGGGGACGGCCCGAGGAGCGGGGGCTGCTCGCGGGGACGGCCCGAGGAGCGGGGGCTGCTCGCGGGGACGGCCCGAGGAGCGGGGGCTGCTCGCGGGGACGGCCCGAGGAGCGGGGGCTGCTCGCGGGGACGGCCCGAGGAGCGGGCGCTGCTCGCGGGGACGGCCCGAGGAGCGGGCGCTGCTCGCGGGGACGGCCCGAGGAGCGGGCGCTGCTCGCGGGGACGGCCCGAGGAGCGGGCGCTGCTCGCGGGGACGGCCCGAGGAGCTGGGGATCCAGCGGGTGCTGCTCGTGGCCACGGTCCGAGGAGCGGGGGGTGAGTTTTTTCGGATTAGACCCTTCCATGGATGACATTACATGTAATGTGCTGCCGGTCGCTTTCTTACAACCCTGATATGTTGATACCGTTAATTCCCGGTCGCTTTCCCGGGACCCTCAGACGGACCCTGCGTCACTAGCGGGTGCTTGGATTGGAAAGAGACGCAGTGAGAGAATTGCCGGGCGCTGGAGTGCTGCCCGCCCTCGTTTATCCATCTGTAGGACTGTTGGTAGATTGGTAACATGCGGCACATTTCTTACTGTCATACAGTCAGCGACGGTGCAAAGTATAAAGTCAGTCGCCCATGAGAAGGCGAATAGAAAAGCGTCTGACACCGTAACTGCGAGTCCAGATCTGCGGCCCAGTGTCCCGCGTGCGCTGCCATCTGTGCAGCCGCAGCTCCTTGTTCTCGTCCCCACACTTGGTGCGCTCCCGTCCTGTGAGCAGACCCCCATACTGTGATCTGATAGATGATGTGAGGAGAGACGGCGTCTTCCTCCTGTGCACCTTCAGGAGTCCGACTGTGGCAGCAACTACCCCAGATGCATTACCAAAATGGGAGGCGGGGCTTTGTGCCTCTACAGGAAGTGGGGCGGGGCTTTGTGCCTCTACAGGAAGTGGGGTGGGGCTTTGTGCCTCTACAGGAAGTGGGGCGTGGCTTTGTGCCTCTACAGGAAGTGGGGCGTGGCTTTGTGCCTCTACAGGAAGTGGGGCGGGGCTTTGTGCCACTACAGGAAGTGGGGGTGGAGCTTAATAATTTTATTTTTATAGCGCCAACATATTCTGTAACGCTGTACACATCAGAGGGAACATATACAGGCAAAATAGACATTGAGTAACACACAGTTCAACAAATACCAAAGAGGAGGGAGGGTCCTGCTTATAATCTATGAGGAAGCAGAGGGGATACAAAAGATGAGGATGGACAGATTCTGGGGAAAAGTTAGGAAGGAAGAACAGGGAATAGTTAATTGGCCTATCACCTCACTAATCTAAAGAAAGGTGTTTTTAGAGCACGCTGAACACTGCATACTGGAAATTAACCGGATTATCCGGGGTAGTGTGTTCCAGAGAACTGATGCAGCACAAAAGAAGTCCTGGAGATGGGAGGCTCAGGTTATAGAGGCGGTAAATTAGCGAAACGGAGAGGATGGGTAAGTGATAGACAGATGAAGAGGAGATGTAGGGCGGTGCAGCACTGTGGAGAGGACAGGTAGGTGGTAGACAGATGAGGAGGAGATGTAGGGTGGTGCAGCACTGTGGAGAGGACAGGTAGGTGGTAGACAGAGATGAGGAGGAGATGTAGGACGGTGCAGCACTGTGGAGAGGACGGGTTGGTGGTAGAGGTGAGGAGATCTAGGTTGGTGAAACACTGTGGAGAGGACGGGTTGGTGGTAGAGGTGAGGAGATCTAGGTTGGTGAAGCACTGGGCAGAGGATGGGTAGGTGATAGACAGATGAGGAGATGTAGGGTGGTGAAGCACTGTGGAGAGGACGGGTAGGTGGTAGACAGAGATGAGATGTAGGGCGGTGCTGCACTGTGGAGAGGACGGGTAGGTGGTAGAGGTGAGGAGATCTAGGTTGGTGAAGCACTGGGGAGAAGACGGGTAGGGGGTAGACAGATGAGATGTAGGACAGTGAAGCACTGTGGAGAGGACGGGTTGGTGGTAGAGGTGAGGAGATCTAGGTTGGTGAAGCACTGGGCAGAGGACGGGTTGGTGGTAGAGATGAGGAGATCTAGGGTGGTGAAGCACTGGGGAGAAGATGGATAGGTGGTAGACAGATGAGGAGATGTAGGGTGGTGAAGCACTGGGGAGAAGACGGGTAGGTGGTAGACAGATGAGGAGATGTAGGGTGGTGAAGCACTGGGGAGAAGATGGGTAGGTGATAGACAGAGATGAGGAGATGTAGGGCGGTGCAGCACTGTGGAGAGGACAGGTAGGTGGTAGGCAGAGATGAGGAGGAGATGTAGGGTGGTGCAGCACTGTGGAGAGGACGGGTAGGTGGTAGACAGAGATGAGATGTAGGGTGGTGCAGCACTGTGGAGAGGACGGGTAGGTGGTAGAGATGAGGAGATCTAGGGTGGTGAAGCACTGGGCAGAGGATGGGTAGGTGATAGACAGATGAGAAGATGTAGGGTGGTGCAGCACTGTGGAGAGGACAGGTAGGTGATAGATGAGGAGATGTAGGGCGGTGCAGCACTGTGGAGAGGACAGGTAGGTGGTAGATAGAGATGAGATGTAGGGTGGTGCAGCACTGTGGAGTGGACGGGTAGGTGGTAGAGATGAGGAGATGTAGGGTGGTGAAGCACTCGGCAGAGGATGGGTAGGTGGTAGAGAGGAAGAGATCTAGGGTGGTGAAGCACTGGGGAGAGGATGGGTAGGTGATAGACAGAGATGAGGAGATGTAGGGCGGTGCAGCACTGTGGAGAGGACAGGTAGGTGGTAGACACATGAGATGTAGGGCGGTGCAGCACTGTGGAGAGGATGGGTCGGTGGTAGAGATAAGGAGATGTAGGGTGGTGAAGCACTGTGGAGAGGACGGGTAGGTGGTAGACAGAGATGAGATGTAGGGTGGTGCTGCACTGTGGAGAGGACGGGTAGGTGGTAGACAGAGATGAGGAGATCTAGGGTGGTGAAGCACTGGGGAGAGGATGGGTAGGTGATAGACAGATGAGGAGGAGATGTAGGGCGGTGCAGCACTGTGGAGAGGACGGGTAGGTGGTAGACAGATGAGGAGGAGATGTAGGGCGGTGCAGCACTGTGGAGAGGACGGGTAGGTGGTAGAGGTGAGGAGATCTAGGGTGGTGAAGCACTGGGCAGAGGACGGGTAGGTGGTAGAGATGAGGAGATGTCTGGTGGTGCAGCACTGTGGAGAGGACAGGTAGGTGGTAGACCAATGAGGAGGAGATGTAGGGCGGTGCAGCACTGTGGAGAGGACTGGTAGGTGGTAGACAGAAGAGGAGGAGATGTAGGGCGGTGCAGCACTGTGGAGAGGACTGGTAGGTGGTAGACAGAAGAGGAGGAGATGTAGGGCGGTGCAGCACTGTGGAGAGGACGGGTAGGTGGTAGACAGAGATGAGGAGATGTAGGGCGGTGCAGCACTGTGGAGAGGACGGGTTGGTGGTAGACAGATAAGGAGATTTTTTTAAACAAAAAAACTCAAACTAAAATTATGATACACGTGAAATGATGAACAATCCTAAAGAGAGGAATGTAAGTGATTCCTAATCAGGATACATGTGTAGACTGGATTGTACTGACCAATCGGTTATGAAACATTGAAACCAAAGATATAAAACCGAAAGAGGCCAAATATGGTAAAAAAATATAACAATTTTATTAAGTAAAGTTAAAAAAAACATACAAGGGGGTGGGAAAAAGAAACAACCAGGAAGAAGGCGCTAGAGCGGCATGTGTTCCCCACATCTGCATGGATATCACCAACAAATAAACGGGTAGGGATTGTACTCACATAGGTGCGACGTGAGGCAAACAGGAGGCATGTTCCTTTAAATGTCCAGTACAGTTTATTGGCTTCATAAACTGGCCAGAAAGTAAAATGCAATCAAACAACCTTCAGTGCAGGCAAAAAGCAAAGCAAAGTAAACAGTCCTTTTAGCACAAGTCTCTGCTCAGCCAGTCCTGTGGTCACACAGGCTGGACAGCATCCAGTATCCTGTCTTAGTCTGGAGACAAAACATACACAGGAGGCCTTCTCCCTCCAGACACACAGACCATGTGCCAAACAACAGCCTCCATTATATAGGCTGGTAACCCAGAGGTGAGGTATGTGGGTAGCTGGACCCGCCCATCTCTCCAAGCTACCCGTAACCCGGTCCCAGGTGCACCAATCAGTCCTCTTAGTGCTACGTGCACTAGAGAAATACACCGGGTTACATACCTCCCATCGACTACGCGACCATTATCCACCTTACATATGCTTGAAATAAATATATCAATACATCAAATCAATGTATAACAAGGTATATGATGAGGTATATCAAATCTGAGGTATTATCATCTCCCACATCAGGGTGTAAGTAAAGTGCAAAAAAAAGCTTCACGCTGTGAGGGAAAGTACAATAATAGATACAGCTCCTGGCAAGTGTGCTACCATGGAGCAACCTCGTAGATCTCAGAAAAAGTGCGGTGGTAGATATAGCTTCTGATCAGTATGCTGCCATGAAGCGGACCCCAGTACTAGTAAATGGTTTAGGCAATGTTACTATATGTATCTGGATATGGGTCTGGAGCCAAGGGGGACACACGATGAAGCGCCTACCCCGACGCGTGTTTCGGCGTCAGCCTTCGTCAGGGTAACCAATGCAATGACTGACTCAAGGTAGAGGCATCGATGAAGTTACAGGCACATAAAAAGAAGTACAATGGATAATAGACCTTGTGGTGTAAGGCCATACGAGACAATACCCTTCATCAGGGGGTGATGTTATCTAAGGGAGTGTGGGGGGGGGGTGATAACCTTTTAATTTTATCACTTTAGCCAATAAGAAGTGACGTAGGGTTTGGTTTGGTGCATACATGCTCAGGAGGTGGCCGAGGGTTGCCACCCCCCGCTCCTGGTGACCCTCGTGACCTCTTCTTCTCTGGCTGATGCCCATGGGTGGACCGTGTCTTTTCTCGGGCGCGGTACGTGAGTTTGGCAGGGCTCCCCAGAGTCATATGATGAGTTCATATCTTTTCTTGACTCCCAACAATCTCAATATTCATCTTACATACCATCGAGTTCCCAGATGTTCCCATCAGATGGTACTCCAATAACACACTACAAGCTGATACCTTCAGGAAGCCCACATCCGTGTACCCGGCTATACGCGTCCTCCTCCCGTCCTGCCCCGCTGATACCTCCAATACCAGTGAGACCTTTTTTACGTTTTAAGACGACAATGTTCCACGAACGCCGATTTTGAACCCAAGGCTGAAGATCTGAAGTTGAGATTTATCCATCAGGGATATAGTCATTGGGGTCAGATGGTACTCCAATAACCAATAAGTCATCGGGGTATGAAATGCGCAAAAAGGTTTCTAGACGTGAACTATTGTACTCTTCAAGAACACCATCATCTTCCAACTAAACACGCTTTATTACCAACTATCGTTCCCTGGCGAATGAGGAATTCTCCTTAAAAAATCATGGCTGATCCTCCTGCACCTCGATATCTCGTGAAACAATCCAGCATTGCCTTTCGTTACTCAAAAAGCCTATGAGACCATCTAGTCACCAGTCACTATCAAAACGAACCTTGCACTTTTCTGGAGAAGGTCCGACCTCGTTGGGGATGTTCACACTGTGGCCTCCCCAATAGAGATCGCATTAATACTTTCCACAAGTCCTCCGGGTCCAAAACGTAAAACATCACCCACCACTGTGTGTCCTTGTCCCAAAATATACGTAGGTCTCACTACCCGGCAACTCAAAAGTCCGAGTAAAGGAGCACATGGATGGGATTATTGCAGCCGAAAAAGAACATGGCGACTCCTTGCTCGAAACGATTCCCAAGAACTTCAAAATGTCTCACCGTGATCCATCCCTACTGAAAGAGGAATTGATAGGATCATCCCCCTAGATACGAGGGGGATACATTAGCCAAATATTTGTACAGAGGGAAACAAAATGGATATGGACCCTCAATGCCATACCCCCCCCATGGCCCCGTTCCGCTCGGTGTCCACCCTGAAGCTCTCGCTGCTTTCTCCACTGGATGGATTTCTCTGGTTATTCCTTTGGGATCCATTATACTATGAACAATGAAGCAATTGCATATGTAAATATATTTTATTGATGGACACATATCTAGACGGATTTGTCTATAAATACCAACTCCAAGAAATAGTGCTGGAAAGTCTCCGAAATAATCTATTTTATTAAGGTAAATAAAATAATAACCCAAAATAAGTAAGGTGGAGTAACCCAATGGGGGGGCCGCAAAAAGCAAATGTGTAGAAAAGGTAATGCAAATTATTAGATAGTGTGTACAGCGCCTATGACGGGAATCCCTATCAGCTCTGTTCAGCCAGCGTGTTGCTGTGTGGCCCAGGTGCCGTTTCATTATCTATGTATATGTATACCCCTTTTCACATGGAATGAGTAGCATTATAATAATAAATAATAATATATTATTTAGCATATAATCTCTATCCATTTTTATCCACTTGATTTTTCTTTGGTTCTCATTCTGTTACATGACTCTCCATACATTACTTATGCTGAATTGACTTCCACATACATTGTCCTAGAAGTATTTTGTGTATATATAGGGGTTCCCGTCTCACGTCACTGTAACGGGTCTGGGAGGTGGAACCTCTGAGCTACTATACAAGGGGGCGGTCCTTGTAAGGAAGCGGATGGCTCCCAGGGAAGACGGGCAGGTAGTCACGGCAAGTGACAGGGACAGTCTCTGGGTAGAAGGGCAGGAGGTCACGGCGAGTGACGGGGACAGTCTCTAGACAGGCAGGTGGTCACGGCAAGTGACAGCAGGATAAGAGTCTCTGGACAGGCGGGTGGTCACAGCAAGTGACGGCAGAGCCTCCAGGTAGGCTAGCAGGTGGGTAGCAGGTGAGTGCTCCCAGGTGAGCGGGTAAGAGTCTCTGGACAGGCAGGCAGGTATCAGGCAGGTATCAGGCAGGTGCTTCCTGGTCCGCAGGCGGACTGATCCATAGACAGACTGGCAGGTTCTGGTAGGCAGACTGTCGGACCGCAGGATTGCAAGCAGGTAGACAGCACTGGAAAACAAGCTGGCAACGGGACCTGAGGGCTGAAGCATAGTTGAAAGGCTTTGCAACAACATTGCTCGGGCACCTCCATTTTGGAGGAGGTGCCTTATATATGGTGAGATCCTCCGGCCATTGGCCGGGGACTCCTTAGGACGGCACTCGCGGCCCCTTTAAGAGAGGGGGAGCGCGCGCGCCCTAAGCACAGTGGCCGGGAAGCAGCGCGCGCTGCCAGCAGAGCGGGAGGAGGACGCCGGGCATGGAGCGGAGAGGTGAGGGGAACAGCGTCCCTGCCTAGCAGGAGGCAGGGACGCCGACGCTACAGTACCCCCCCCTTTAGGCCCCCCCTTTTTTAGGCCAGAGAGAAATTTATCAAGGATGAGAGGGGCATGGATGTTCTCCCTGGGTTCCCAAGTTCTCTCCTCAGGACCAAACCCCTTCCAATCTACTAGAAAAAAGGTTTTTCCTCTTACCCTTTTGGTGGCCAGAATGTTCTCTACCTCAAACTCGTTTTCAGCGGAAACCGGAGCAGGAGGCGTACCTGTAGACTTGGAAAAAGAGTTAAGTATCACGGGTTTGAGGAGAGATACATGGAAGGAGTTAGGGATCCGCAAGTTGGCCGGGAGTTTCAATTTATAGGCCACCGGGTTGATCTGTTTGATAGCCTCCAGTGGGTCGATGAACCGAGGCCCTAACTTGTAAGAAGGTATCTTGAGCCGGACATACTTGGACGAGAGCCAGACTTTATCCCCAGGACGGAATTGTGGAGGATCCAGGCGTCTTTTGTCAGCGTGTTTTTCATCCGCTCGGATGACTGAAGGAGTGCGGATCGGGTACTCTCCCAAATGGAGGAAAATTCGCTAGAGACCAAAAAGGATCGGGATAAGGCATCGGCTTTGATGTTTTTGTCTGCCGGGCGAAAATGAAGAATGAAATCAAAGCGGGCGAAGAACAAGGACCACCGGGCTTGGCGCGGGTTAAGTCTCTGGGCACCCTGGAGGTAAGCCAAGTTCTTGTGGTCCTTGTAAATTATTACCGGGTGAAGAGCCCCCTCGAGCAGGTAACGCCACTCCTCCAGTGCCAGCTTAATGGCTAATAATTCTCGGTCTCCTATAGAATAATTGAGCTCAGAAGAGGAGAAGAGTTTGGAGAAGAAGCCGCAGGTTACCATTCTTCCGGAAGACGACTTTTGGGTGAGTACCGCTCCGGCTCCGGAGGAGGAAGAGTCTACTTCTAGGAAGAATTGTTTGTTGCCCTCCGGACGATGCAGCACAGGGGCGGAGGAGAAAGCTTGTTTCAAGGAAAGGAAGGCCTCCTCTTCTTCGGGCGGCCATTCTCTGGGATTAGTGCCCTTACGGGTGAGCGCAGAGATTGGGGCAGTCCGGGAAGAGAAGTGCGGAATGAAGAGGCGGTAGTAGTTGGCGAAGCCCAGGAACCGCTGAATAGCCTTCAACCCCTCCGGTCGGGGCCACTTCTGGATGGCAGACAGTTTCTCAGGATCCATTCGTAGGCCGGTCTGAGAGATTATGTAGCCCAGAAACGGAAGCGAGGTCTGCTCAAAGAGGCACTTCTCATATTTAGCGAAGAGGTGGTTCTGCCTGAGCCTGAGCAGGACCTGACGAACGTCCCTCCGGTGTGTGGGAAGATCCGGAGAGAAGACCAAGATGTCGTCCAGGTACACCACTACGCAGGAGTAGAGAAGGTCACGGAAGATGTCATTGACCAACTCTTGAAAGACGGCGGGAGCATTACAGAGACCGAAGGGCATTACGAGGTATTCATAGTGGCCGTCCCGAGTGTTGAATGCCGTCTTCCATTCATCCCCCTGACGGATACGGACCAGGTTATACGACCCACGGAGGTCCAGCTTGGTGAAGATTCTAGCCCCCCTCAGACGGTCAAATAATTCAGGAATGAGCGGAAGGGGGTATTTATTTTTCACCGTGATCTGGTTAAGGCCTCTATAGTCTATACAGGGACGGAGTGAGCCGTCTTTCTTTTTGACGAAGAAGAAGCCTGCTCCCGCCGGGGAGGTAGATTTCCGGATAAATCCCCGGGCCAGATTCTCCTCGATATATTCAGACATGGACCGGGTCTCAGCAGCGGATAATGGATAAATACGCCCACGGGGAGGAGTAGCGCTGGGCATCAGGTCGATTGGGCAGTCGTATGGTCTATGAGGGGGTAATGTCTCTGCTTCTCTTTTATTAAAGACGTCCGCATACGACCAATAAGGAGCCGGAAGACCAGGTAGATTGGCTGGAGTAGGAGAAGGACGGACAGGATGGACGGGAACTAAACAAGTCTTATGGCAGTCCTGTCCCCAGCGAAGGACTTCTCCGGTCTGCCAGTCAAGCACGGGTGCATGTCTCTGGAGCCAAGGTAGGCCTAGCAAGAGGGCATGAGAGAGTCCAGGCGGAACATGAAAGAAGATGCTCTCAGAGTGCAGCATTCCCACCTGCAGGGTTATGGATTCGGTGATGAGTTGGATGGGATGTGGTAAGAGGCCCCCATCCACGGCAGCGACAGATAAGGGTACAGCTAGAGGTTTGGTGGGAATGCGGTATTTCTCTACCAGGGACTGAGAAATGGGATTTCCGGCAGCTCCAGAATCAAGTTGAGCAAGTTCAAAGTAACGGTTCTCCCCGCAGATGATAGAGACTGACAGCATCAGAGAAGGAGAGGATTTCATAGAATCATAGAATGGTAGAGTTGGAAGGGACCTCCTGGGTCATCTGGTCCAACCCCCTGCTCAAAGCAGGATTCACTAAATCATCTCAGACAGATGTCTGTCCAGCCTCTGTGTGAAGACGTCCATTGAAGGGGAACTCACCACCTCTCGTGGCCGCCTGTTCCTCTCATTGATCTCCTAACTGTCAAAAAGTTTTTTCTAATATCTAATCTGTGTCTCCTCCCATGTAGTTTCATCCCATTGCTTCTAGTCTTTCCTTGTGCAAATGAGAATAAAGATGATCCTTCTACAATGTGACAGCACTTGACATATTTGTAGACAGCTATTAAATCTCCTATCAGTCTTCTTTTTTGCAGCTAAACATTCCCAAATCCTGCAACCGTTCCTCATAGGACATGGTTTGCAGACCAGTCACCATTCTGGTCGCTCTTCTCTGAACTTGCTCCAGTTTGTCTATGTCTTTTTTAAAATGTGGTGCCCAAAACTGTACACAGTATCCAGATGAGGTCTGACCAAAGAGGAGTAAAGTCCAATAATGACTTCACGTGATCTAGACTGTATGCTTCTGTTAATACATCCCAGAATTGTATTTGCCTTTTTTGCTGCTGCATCACACTGTTGACTCATGTTCAGTCTATGATCTATTAGTATACCTAAGTCTTTTTCACATGTACTGTTGCTTAGCTCTATTCCTCCCATTCTGTATATGCTTTTTTAATTTTTATTGCCCAGATGTAGTACTTTGCATTTTTCCCTGTTATAAACCATTCTGTTGGTTGCTGCCCACTGCTCCAGTTTATTTAGGTCTTTTTGAATCTTCTCTCTCTCTTCTCTAGTATTAGCTATCCCTCCTAGCTTTGTGTCATCAGCAAATTTAATCAGTTTACCCTCAATTCCTTCATCTAAATCATTGATAAAGATGTTGAACAATACAGGTCCCAGGACGGAGCCCTGTGGTACCCCACTTGAGACATTCATCCAGCTGGATGTGAAGCCATTTACAACCACCCTTTGAGTCCGATCACTAAGCCAGTTATGAATCCACCTAACAGTTGCCTGGTCCATTGCATACTTGGTCATTTTTTCAATAAGGATGGTGTGAGATACTTTGTCAAATGCTTTGCTGAAGTCAAGATATACTATATCTACAGCATTTCCCTGATCCACCCAGTCAGTGATTCTGTCATAGAAGGAAATTAAGTTAGTCTGACATGACTTGTTAGTTACAAACCCATGCTGACTCTGGTTAATCACTTCATTCTTATCCAGGTACTTACATACATGTTGTTTAATAATTTGTTCAAAGATCTTTCCTGGTATAGAAGTCAGACTCACCGGCCTATAGTTCCCTGGGTCCACATTCTTCCCCTTTTTGAAGATAGGAACAACATTTGCTCTTCTCCAGTCTTCTGAGACTTCTCCTGTTCTCCAAGAATTTTCAAAGATTATGGAGAGTGGTTCTAAAATTTCTTCTACGATCTCCTTCAGTACTCTGGGGTGTAATTCATCTGGACCTGGAGACTTGAACTCATTTATGTTAGCTAAATATTCCCTCACAATCTTTCTGTTTACAGATAACTTGGATTCTTCTATTCCTTTGAAAGGACAGTGAAGATCAGTTGATGTTATATTTTCTTTCTGAGAGAAAACAGATGCAAAATAGGAATTAAAAAGTTCGGCCTTCTCAACATCCTCTCTTACCATTTCTCCATTTTCATCCTGTAAAAATCCTATAGCATCTTTGACTTTTCTTTTACTTTTGACATACCCCCAAAATCCTTTTTTATTGCTTTTGACATCTCTTGCAAGCCTTAATTCATTGTCAGCTTTAGCTAACCTGATACGTGCCCTGCAGGATCTGCAGACTGCATTATAATCTTCTTTAGATATGCCTCCCTCTTTCCATTTAATAAACATTTCTTTCTTTCTTTTTAGCATGTGTTTAAGTTCTGTGTTCATCCATCCTGGTTTCCTTAAATGCTTCCCATTCTTCCTACTTTTCGGGATTGTTAACGATTGTGCTTTGAGAATCTCATTTTTAAAAATTTCCCATCCTTCCAGGACATTTTTGTCCTTAAGGACATCCAGCCATTGGATTTATTCTTGTCTAGGACGACCTCTCTGAGCGACCCTAGACACAGGCGTTTCCCGACCTCTCCGGGCAGGAACGGATCCGGTGCTCCTTACTGCCACAGTAGAAACAGCTCCCCTCGGCACGGCGTGACTCTTGACGGGTTTTGACCATCTTGGTCTGGTCGACATGCATAGGCTCGGGTGAGTGCACCAGGGAAGTTACAGAGGAAGAGACGGGATTCAGAAAAGTAGGAGCAAGGCGTGGAAACCTCCTCTCACGGGTGACCTCTTTGGTGCGCTCCTGGAACCGGATGTCAAACCGGGTGGCAAGTGTCACTAAGTCATCGAGAGTGGTAGGAATGTCCCGACCGGCGAGTTCATCTTTAATACGGCCGGACAGACCCTCCCAGAAGACGGAAACCAGTGCCTCATTATCCCAGGCAAGCTCGGAAGCAAGGGTACGGAACTGTATGGCATATTGGCCCACGGTGAGACTCCCTTGACGGAGGCGTAGCAGAGATGAGGCGGATGAGGTCTTTCGTCCTGGTTCGTCGAAGACTTTCCGGAAGGCCGTGAGAAAGGCTGGCAGGTTGGATACCAGGGGGTCTCCTCTCTCCCATAGAGGATGTAGCCAAGCCAGTGCCTCCCCAGTGAGATGGGACATGATGAAGGCCACCTTGGCTCGGTCAGTGGTGAACTGGTATGCCAAAAGTTCAAAGTGCAGGGTGCACTGGTTAATGAAGCCTCGTGCCAGGCCGGGATCTCCACCAAAACGAGGCGGGGCGGAAAGGCGTGGACCGGGAAGGGATGCCATGGTGTTGATGGGCAGCGGTGCTGCCGGAGTATTAGTTGTGCGGGTGGAAGCAGGTCCCGAAGAGGTAGACAATGTGTCCAGGCGGGAGTTAACAATACGCAGGTGGCCCAAGATGGAGTCCTGTTGGGACCGCTGACGGGATAGTTCATGACATAGGTCCGAGAGCGAGGGAGCTTGGGTGCCACCGGGTTCCATGGTCCGAGCAAACTGTAACGGGTCTGAGAGGTGGAACCTCTGAGCAACTATACAAAGCGGCAGTCCTTGTAAGGAAGCGGGTGGCTCCCAGGGAAAGCGGGCAGGTAGTCACGGCTAGTGACGGGGACAGTCTCTGGGTAGAAGGGCAGGAGGTCACGGCGAGTGACGGGGACAGTCTCTTGACAGGCGGGTGGTCACGGCAAGTGACAGCAGGATGAGAGTCTCTAGACAGGCGGGCGGTCACGGCAAGTGACAGCAGGGTAAGAGTCTCTTGACAGGCGGGTGGTCACGGCAAGTGACAGCAGGATAAGAGTCTCTAGACAGGCGGGTGGTCACGGCAAGTGACAGCAGGAAAAGAGTCTCTGGACAGGCAGGTGGTCACGGCAAGTGACAGCAGGATAAGAGTCTCTGGACAGGCAGGTGGTCACAGCATGTGACGGCAGAGCCTCCAGGTAGGCTAGCAGGCGGGTAGCAGGTGAGCGCTCCCAGGTGAGCTGGTAAGAGTCTCTGGACAGGCTGGCAGGCAGGCAGGTATCAGGCAGGTGCTTCCTGGTCCGCAGGCGCACTGATCCATAGACAGACTGGCAGGTGCTGGTAGACTGTCGGACCGCAGGATTGCAAGCAGGTAGACAGCACTGGAAAACAAGCTGGCAACGGGACCTGAGGGCTGAAGCACAGTTGAAAGGCTTTACAACAACATTGCTCGGGCACCTCCATTTTGGAGGAGGTGCCTTATATATGGTGAGATCCTCCGGCCATTGGCTGGGGACTTCTTAGGACGGCACTCGCGGCCCCTTTAAGAGAGAGGGAGCGCGCGCGCGCCCTAAGCACAGTGACCGGGGGAGAGCGGGCGCTGCAGGCAGAGCGGGAGGAAGCCGCCGGGCACGGAGCGGAGAGGTGAGGGGAACGGCGTCCCTGCCTAGCAGGAGGCAGGGACGCCGACACTACAGTCACTATGTCTTCCTTTTCCTACACTCATTTATTTTTTACCCCCTTTTCCCATCTACCCCACCGCACGTCTTCCGTCCCCTTGCACTCACACAATGATTATATTTTAGGGATGTTCTATCTATTATGTTATTTTTCATTATCACCCTGTTTCATTTGTCCTATTTCTTTCATCAACACTTTCGCCCATATTTCCCGTCATAGTCAGACGCACAAATGACTATTCACTAACCAGCATTTCGTAGACCTAGTGGAGATCCCGTCTGCTATACACCTTATAGGACTTAAAAGGGATTTTCCCATAAACAAAGTTAATTTTAATCACTAGATCTTTAAATAATAATAAGTTCCACAATTGGATTTGTTTAATAAAAAATGTTCCTGTGCTGAGATAATCTTATAAATGTGCCCCTGCTGTGTCCTGTGTAATGGCCGGGTCTGACCGTGCAGGAACATGGTGTGATCATACCACAGCTCCTGGGCAGGTGAGGACGCAGGAGAGTATACAGACAGGACGGCCGGGGAGGACGCAGGAGAGTCTACAGGCAGGACGGCCGGGGAGGACGCAGGAGAGTATACAGACAGGACGGCCAGGGAGGACGCAGGAGAGTCTACAGGCAGGACGGCCGGGGAGGATGCAGGAGAGTATACAGACAGGACGGCCGGGGAGGACGCAGGAGAGTCTACAGGCAGGACGGCCGGGTAGGATGCAGGAGAGTATACAGACAGGACGGCCAGGGAGGACGCAGGAGAGTCTACAGGCAGGACGGCCGGGGAGGACGCAGGAGAGTATACAGGCAGGACGGCCAGGGAGGACGCAGGAGAGTATACAGACAGGACGGCCGGGGAGGACGCAGGAGAGTCTACAGACAGGACGGCCAGGGAGGACGCAGGAGAGTCTACAGACAGGACGGCCGGGGAGGATGCAGGAGAGTATACAGACAGGACGGCCGGGGAGGACGCAGGAGAGTATACAGACAGGACGGCCGGGGAGGACGCAGGAGAGTCTACAGACAGGACGGCCGGGGAGGACGCAGGAAAGTATACAGACAGGACGGCCGGGGAGGACGCAGGAGAGTCTACAGAGAGGACGGCCGGGAAGGACGCAGGAGAGTATACAGACGGGACAGCAGGGGAGGACGCAGGAGAGTCTACAGACAGGACAGCCGGGGAGGACGCAGGAGATTCTACAGACAGGACGGCCGGGGAGGACGCAGGAGAGTCTACAGACAAGACGGCCGGGGAGGACGCAGGAGAGTCTACAGACAGGACGGCCGGGGAGGACGCAGGAGAGTCTACAGACAGGACGGCCGGGGAGGACGCAGGAGAGTATACAGACAGGACGGCCAGGGAGGACGCAGGAGAGTCTACAGGCAGGACGGCCGGGGAGGACGCAGGAGAGTATACAGACAGGATGGCCGGGGAGGACGCAGGAGAGTCTACAGACAGGACGGCCGGGGAGGACGCAGGAGAGTATACAGACATTACAGCAGGGGAGGACGCAGGAGAGTATACAGACAGGACGGCCGGGGAGGACGCAGGAGAGTCTACAGACAGGACGGCCGGGGAGGACACAGGAGAGTATACAGACAGGACGGCCAGGGAGGACGCAGGAGAGTCTACAGGCAGGACGGCCGGGGAGGACGCAGGAGAGTATACAGACAGGACTGCCGGGGAGGACGCAGGAGAGTCTACAGACAGGACGGCCGGGGAGGACGCAGGAGAGTATACAGACATTACAGCAGGGGAGGACGCAGTAGAGTCTACAGACAGGACGGCCGAGGAGGACGCAGGAGAGTCTACAGACAGGACGGCCGGGGAGGATGCAGGAGAGTATACAGACAGGACGGCCGGGGAGGACGCAGGAGAGTATACAGAGAGGACGGCCGAGGAGGACTGTAGCATCGGCGTCTCTGCCCCGTACTAGGTAGAGACGCCGTCCCTCTCACCTCCCCGCTCCTGGCACGGCGTCCTCCAGCGCTTCTCTCCCCGCTGCTTCCGGCACGCGCTCCTTCCCCGGCAGTGTGCTTAGGGCGCGCGCGCTCCCCCTCTCTTAAAGGGACCGCGCGCGCCGTCCTAAGGAGTCCCCGGCCAATTGCCGGAGGACCTCCCATATTTAAGGCACCTCCTCCAAAATGGAGGTGCCCAAGCAATGTTGTTGCAAAGCCTTCACTCTGCTTCAGCCCTCAGGTCCCGTTACCAGTTACCAGCCAGTCACCTGCCAGATTCCTGCTTGTTACCTGCCAGTCACCTGCCAGATTCCTGCTTGTTACCTGCCAGTCACCTGCCAGATTCCTGCTTGTTACCTGCCAGTCACCTGCCGGATTCCTGCCTGTTACCTGCCAGTTACCTGCCTGATTCCTGCTTGATACCTGCCTGATATCCGTTTACCTGCTTGCAAGCCTGCGGTCCGATGGTCTGCTTTCCTACACCTGTCAGTCTGTCTATGGACCAGCCTGCTCGCTCACCTGGGAGCGCTCATCTGCTACCTGCCTGCTAGCCTACCTGGAGGCTCCGCCGTCACTTGCCGTGACCACCTGCCTGTCCAGAGACTCTCGCCCGCTCACCTGGGAGCGCTCACCAGCCACCTGCCTGCTGTCCTTCTACCCAGAGACTGTCCCTGTCACTTGCCGTGAGTACCCGTCCTTTTACCCAGAGACTGTCCCTGTCACTTGCCGTGACTACCTGCCCCTCTACCCAGAGACTGTCCCTGTCACTTGCCGTGACTACCTGCCCGTCTTCCCTGGGAGCCACCCGCTTCCTTACATGGACTGCCCCCTTGTATAGTTGCACAGAGGTTCCACCTCCCAGACCCGTTACAAGGACGCAGGAGAGTCTACAGACAGGACGGCCGAGGAGGACGCAGGAGAGTCTACAGATAGGACGGCCGGGGAGGATGCAGGAGAGTATACAGACAGGACGGCCGGGGAGGACGCAGGAGAGTATACAGAGAGGACGGCCGAGGAGGACGCAGGAGAGTCTACAGACAGGACGGCCGGGGAGAACGTAGGAGAGTATACAGACAGGACGGCCGGGGAGGACGCAGGAGAGTATACAGACATTACAGCAGGGGAGGCCGCAGGAGAGTCTACAGAGAGGAAGGCCGAGGAGGACGCAGGAGAGTATACAGACAGGACGGCCGGGGAGGACGCAGGAGAGTATACAGACAGGACGGCCGGGGAGGACGCAGGAGAGTATACAGACATTACAGCAGGGGAGGACGCAGGAGAGTCTACAGAGAGGAAGGCCGAGGAGGACGCAGGAGAGTATACAGACAGGATGGCCGGGGAGGACGCAGGAGAGTATACAGAGAGGACGGCCGGGGAGGATGCAGGAGAGTCTACAGACAGGACGGCCGAGGAGGACGCAGGAGAGTCTACAGACAGGACGGCCGGGGAGGACGCAGGAGAGTATACAGACAGGACGGCCGGGGAGGACGCAGGAGAGTCTACAGACAAGACGGCCGGGGAGGACGCAGGAGAGTCTACAGACAGGACGGCCGGGGAGGACGCAGGAGAGTCTACAGACAGGACGGCCGGGGAGGACGCAGGAGAGTCTACAGACAGGACGGCCGGGGAGGACACAGGAGAGTATACAGACAGGACGGCCGGGGAGGACGCAGGAGAGTATACAGACATTACAGCAGGGGAGGACGCAGGAGAGTCTACAGAGAGGAAGGCCGAGGAGGACGCAGGAGAGTATACAGACAGGACGGCCGGGGAGGACGCAGGAGAGTCTACAGACAGGACGGCCGGGGAGGACGCAGGAGAGTCTACAGACAGGACGGCCGGGGAGGACGCAGGAGAGTCTACAGACAGGACGGCCGGGGAGGACGCAGGAGAGTATACAGACATTACAGCAGGGGAGGACGCAGGAGAGTCTACAGAGAGGAAGGCCGAGGAGGACGCAGGAGAGTCTACAGACAGGACGGCCGGGGAGGACGCAGGAGAGTCTACAGAGAGGAAGGCCGAGGAGGACGCAGGAGAGTATACAGACAGGACGGCCGGGGAGGACACATGAGAGTATACAGACATTACAGCAGGGGAGGACGCAGGAGAGTCTACAGAGAGGAAGGCCGAGGAGGACGCAGGAGAGTCTACAGAGAGGAAGGCCGAGGAGGACGCAGGAGAGTCTACAGACAGGACGGCCGGGGAGGACGCAGGAGAGTCTACAGAGAGGACAGCCGGGATCGCAGCTGATTCTTTCTGTGACGTAAAACATTACTTAAAAACAGGCAGTGAAATGATTTTGGCAACTTTTTCCAGCAAATTCCCCTTATTTGTGAGGCACTGCGCTTCCGTTCCAGTTGATGGACCGCATCTTTATCCGACCCAGTGCTGGTTATCCATCTTGCGCCCCGGTGTGGAGCGCAGTACTTTCAGACATGCGCACTCGTGGATAACATGTTTCTGGCCCGTTTGCACCTTGCGCTCCGCGGTGGAACGCACCATATCCCGGACACGTGCTCTTAGATTAGGGCAATGCAATGATTGCTGTATCTGCTTTTGTGGACCTCTAGTAACATTGTCTTTTGCATTGCGCATTTGGGGTCAATAATTATCTCTTCTCTCTACACCCATGAACCTGGGGCTGACATGGGTGTAGTGGTCAGTGCATCCATCAACGCTCTGTGAGATACTTAAATGTAGACATCTTGTTATCACGGCACACAATGTTGAACATGTAGACCTGACATCTTGTTTTGTATCAAGCCTCCTGATGAAGCTGATGGGGAAACGCGTGGAGGCAGCTACTCAGGACATGCTCTGATAAGTACCAGATCCATTTATTACCCTCTGACGGCCTTTTGTATAATTTATTTTCTATCATACAGTTTACTGTGCGATGCGTCTGGGCCCTGTCCTGTCTTTACTGTCTGGAACCTCGACAGTAAGAGGAGGGGACCTAGGACTGAGCCCTGAGGAACCTCGACAGTAAAAGGAGGGGACCTAGGACTGAGCCCTGAGGAACCTCGACAGTAAAAGGAGGGGACCTAGGACTGAGCCCTGAGGAACCCCAACAGTAATACGAGGAGAACTAGGACTGAACTCTGACAAACCCCAACAGTAAGAGGTGGGGACCAAGGACTGAACCCTGAAGAATCTCCACAGAAAAAGGAGGAGACCTAGGACTGAGCCCTGAGGAATCTCCACAGAAAAAGGAGGAGACCTAGGACTGAGCCCTGAGGAATCTCAACAGAAAGAGGAGGGGACCTAGGACTGAACCCTGAGGAACCACAACAGTAAGAGGAGGGGACCTAGGACTGAGCCCTGAGGAACCCCAACAGTAAGAGGTGGGGGGACCAAGGACTGAACCCTGAGGAATCTCCACAGAAAAAGGAGGAGACCTAGGACTGAGCCCTGAGGAATCTCGACAGAAAGAGGAGGGGACCTAGGACTGAGCCCCGAGGAACCTCGACAGTAAAAGGAGGGGACCTAGGACTGAGCTATGAGGAACCCTGACAGTAAGAGGAGGGGTCCTAGGACTGAGCCCTGACGAACTCCAACAGTAAGAGGTGGGGACCAAGGACTGAACCCTGAGGAACCTCGACAGTAAAAGGAGGGGACCTAGGACTGAGCCCTGAGGAACCCCAACAGTAAGACGAGGAGAACTAGGACTGAACTCTGACAAACCCCAACAGTAAGAGGTGGGGACCAAGGACTGAACCCTGAGGAATCTCCACAGAAAAAGGAGGAGACCTAGGACTGAGCCCTGAGGAATCTCCACAGAAAAAGGAGGAGACCTAGGACTGAGCCCTGAGGAATCTCAACAGAAAGAGGAGGGGACCTAGGACTGAACCCTGAGGAACCACAACAGTAAGAGGAGGGGACCTAGGACTGAGCCCTGAGGAACCCCAACAGTAAGAGGTGGGGGGACCAAGGACTGAACCCTGAGGAATCTCCACAGAAAAAGGAGGAGACCTAGGACTGAGCCCTGAGGAATCTCGACAGAAAGAGGAGGGGACCTAGGACTGAGCCCCGAGGAACCTCGACAGTAAAAGGAGGGGACCTAGGACTGAGCTATGAGGAACCCTGACAGTAAGAGGTGGGGACCAAGGACTGAACCCTGAGGAACCTCGACAGTAAAAGGAGGGGACCTAGGACTGAGCCCTGAGGAACCCCAACAGTAAGACGAGGAGAACTAGGACTGAACTCTGACGAACCCCAAAAGTAAGAGGTGGGGACCAAGGACTGAACCCTGAGGAATCTCCACAGAAAAAGGAGGAGACCTAGGACTGAGCCCTGAGGAATCTCGACAGAAAGAGGAGGGGACCTAGGACTGAGCCCAGAGGAACCTCGACAGTAAAAGGAGGGGACCTAGGACTGAGCTCTGAGGAACCCTGACAGTAAGAGGAGGAGACCTAGGACTGAACCCTGAGGAATCGTGACAGAAAGAGGAGGGGACATAGGACTAAACCCTGAGGTACCCCGACAGTAAGAGGAGGGGACCTGGGACTGAGCCCTGAGTAACCCCGATATTAAGAGGAGGAGACCTAGGACTGGACCCTGACAGTAAGAGGATGGGGCCTAGGACTGAGCTCTGAGGAACCCTTACAGTAAGAGGAGAGTACCTAGGACTGAACCCAGAGGATCCCCGACAGTAAGAGGAAGGGGCCTAGAACAGAACCTGAGCAACCCCGACAGTAAGAGGAGGGGAACTAGGACTAAACTCTGAGGAACCCCAACAGTAAAAGGAGGAAACCTAGGAATGAGTGTAGCGCTGGCGTCCCTGCCCTCTGCTAGGCAGGGACGCTGCTCCCCTCACCGCTCTGCTGTCAGCGCGCGCTCCGTCCCGGCGTCCTCTCCCCGCTCTGCTGTCAGCGCGCGCTCCGTCCCGGCGTCCTCCTCCTGCTCTGCTGTCAGCGCGCGCTCCGTCCCGGCGTCCTCCTCTTGCTCTGCTCTCAGCGCGCGCTCCTTCCCGGCCCCTGTGCTTAGGGCGCGCGCGCGCGCGCTTCCCTCCTCTTAAAGGGGCCGCGCGCGCCGCCCTAAAGAGTCCCCGGCCAATGGCCGGAGGACTTCATCATATATAAGGCACCTCCTCCAAAATGGAGGTGCCCGAGCAATGTTGTTTGCACCTGTGTCTCACCTGTGCTTCAGCCCTCAGGTCCCGTTGCCAGTTACCTGCCAGTTTCCTGCTAGTTACCTGCCAGTTACCTGCCTGATTCCTGCCTGAATACTTGTTACCTGTCTGCCAGTCTGAGGTCCGACGGTCTGCCTTACTACTCCTGTCAGTCTGTCTAAAGGACCAGCCTGCCCGCTCACCTGGGAGCGCATATCAGCTACCTGCCTGCTTGCCTGAGGTCCGACGGTCTGCCTTACTACTCCGGTCAGTCTGTCTATGGACCAGCTTGCCCGCTCACCTGGGAGCGCTTCTCCGTTATCTGCCTGCTTGCCAGCCCGGAGGCTCCGTTGTCACGTGCTGTGACCACCAGCTATCTCAGAGACTCTTGCCCGCTCACCTGGGAGCGCATCTCCGTTACCTGCCTGCTTGCCAGCCCGGAGGTCCCGTTGTCACGTGCGGTGACCACCAGCTATTCCAGAGACTCTTGCCCGCTCACCTGGGAGCGCTTCTCCGTTACCTACCTGCCTGCCAGCCCGGAGGTTCCGCCGTCACGTGCCGTGACCACCTGCTATTCCAGAGACTCTCGCTTGCTCACCTGGGAGCACACATCTACCATCTGCCTGCTAGCCTACCCGGAGGCTCTGCCATCACAGGTCGTACCTACCCCTTACCCAGAGACTGCCCTGATCACTTGCCGTAACTCCCTGTCCGTTCACCCAGAGACTGCCACCCGCTCCCTTACAAGGGCCGCCCCCTTGTATAGTAGCTCAGAGGTTCCGCCTCCCGGACCCGTTACAGTTTGCTCGGGCCATGGAACCCGGTGGCACCCAAGCTCCCTCGCTCTCGGACCTCTGTCTTGAACTGTCCCGTCAGAAGTCCCAACAGGAGGCCATCCTGGGTCATCTGCGGAATGTTAATACTCGCCTGAACACCCTGTCTGATCCTGCAACTACGGCCAGTACCTTGGTATCCTTTTCCGGACCCCGGCTCTCTGCACCTCCTCGCTTCGGAGGCGACTCCGTCCTGGCTCGGGGCTTCATAAATCAGTGCACCCTGCATTTTGAACTATTGTCCCACCAGTTTAACTCCGACCGAGCCAAAATTGCATTCATCATGTCCCATCTCACCGGGGAGGCTCTGGCCTGGCTAAATCCTCTATGGGAGAGAGGAGACCCCCTGGTGTCCGACTTGCCTGCCTTTCTCACGGCTTTCCGGAAAGCCTTCGACGAACCCGGACGGAGGACCTCATCCGCATCATCTCTGCTACGCCTCCGTCAGGGAAGCCTCACCGTGGGTCAATATGCCATACGGTTCCGTACCCTTGCCTCGGAGCTGGCCTGGGATAACGAAGCTCTGGTATCCGTCTTCTGGGAGGGTCTGTCCGGCCGTATTAAAGATGAACTTGCTGGTCGGGACATTCCTACCACTCTCGATGACCTAATAACTCTTGCCACCCGGATTGACCTACGGTTCCAGGAACGTGCCAAAGAGGTCACCCGTGAAAAGGGGCTTCCACGTCTGGTTCCTACTTTTCTGAAACCCGTCACTCCTTCCGTTTCTCCCCAGGTACACTCTCCTGAGCCTATGCAGGTCGACCAGACCAAGATGGTCAAATCCCGTCAGGACTTTCGCCGTGCCGAGGGGAGCTGCTTCTACTGTGGCAGTAAGGAGCATCGGATCCGTGCCTGCCCGGAGAGGTCGGGAGAACGCCTGTGTCTAGGTTCGCTCAGAGGACTTGATCTAGACAAAAATAAATCCTCTCCATCCCTGCTGCTGTCTGTCTCAATCATCTGCGGGGAGAATCGTTATTCCGAACTAGCCCAACTTGACTCTGGAGCAGCCGGAAATCTTATTTCACTGTCCCTGGTGGAGAAATACCGCATCCCCACCAAACCTCTGGCTGTACCCTTGTCTGTTGTTGCCGTGGATGGGGGCCTCTTATCTCGCCCCATCCAATTCATCACCGAATCCATTACTCTGCAAGTGGGTATGCTGCATTCAGAGAGTATCTCCCTTCACGTTCTGCCTGGACTCTCTCACGCCCTCTTGCTAGGTCTGCCTTGGCTCCAGAGACATGCACCCGTGCTTGACTGGCAAACCGGAGAAGTCCTTCGCTGGGGACAAGACTGTCATAAAACCTGTCTGGTTCCCATCCATTCCGTCCGTCCCTCTCCTATCCCAGCTAATCTACCTGGACTTCCAATTCCTTATTGGTCTTGTGCTGATGTCTTTGATATGGAGGAGGCAGAGACATTACCACCTCATAGACCATGTGACTGCCCCATCGATCCCGCCAGAGTAATGCAGGTGGCCCCCGTGAGTCTAAATTGTCTCCCTCCTGGTAAGACGTTCGTATCGGTACCTGATCGGGAGAGGATCCTACACTGGGGTCATTCGTCTAAACTAGCTGACCACGCCGGTCGGAAAAAGACCCTCCAGCTTATTACCCGGCACTACTGGTGGCCTAACCTGCACAAGGATGTTATGGACTTTGTTTCTGCCTGTGTGTCCTGCGCCCGCAACAAGGTTCCGAGACACCTGTCGGCCGGCCGCCTTCTTCCTCTGCCAGCACCTGCTGCCCCCTGGCAGCATATAGCGATGGACTTCGTAACTGATCTGCCCGTCTCTGCCGGTTGTACGGTCATTTGGGTGGTCGCTGACCGCTTTTCCAAGATGGCTCACTTCATTCCCCTGCCAGGTCTTCCGTCTGCATCCGAGCTGGCTAGAGTCTTTATCCGCCACATCTTCCGTCTTCATGGCCTACCCCTCCACATCGTGTCGGATCGAGGAGTACAGTTCACTTCTCGTTTCTGGAGAGCCACTTGTAAATTGCTAGACGTCACTCTGGACTTCTCCTCCGCTTACCACCCACAGTCTAATGGTCAAGTGGAGCGGATCAATCAGAACCTGACCAGTTACCTCCGGCACTTCGTTAATGCTCACCATTCTGACTGGGTGGATCTCCTGCCATGGGCCGAATTCTCGTACAACAATCACAAGAGCGAGTCTTCCTCCATATGGGAGAGTACCCGGTCCGCACTCCTTCTGTCATCCGAGCGTATGAAAAGGCACGCTGACAAAGGACGTCTGGATCCTCCTCAATTCCGTCCTGGGGATAAAGTCTGGCTCTCGTCCAAATATGTCCGGCTCAAGATCCCTTCCTATAAGTTGGGGCCTCGGTTCATCGGCCCACTGGAGGTTATCAGTCAGATCAACCCGGTGGCCTATAAATTGAAACTCCCGGCCAACTTACGGATCCCTAACTCCTTCCATGTATCTCTCCTCAAACCTGTGGTACTTAACTCTTTTTCCAAGTCTACAGGTACGCCTCTTGCTCCGGTTTCTGCTGAGGACGAGTTTGAGGTAGAGAACATTCTTGCCACCAAAAGGGTAAGAGGAAAGACCTTTTTCTTGGTAGTTTGGAGGGGGTTTGGTCCTGAGGAGAGAACGTGGGAGCCCCGGGAGAATATCCATGCCCCTCTCATCCTAGCTAAATTTCTGTCTGGCCTAAAAAAGGGGGGGCCTAAAGGGGGGGGGGTACTGTAGCGCCGGCGTCCCTGCCCTCTGCTAGGCAGGGACGCTGCTCCCCTCACCGCTCTGCTGTCAGCGCGCGCTCCGTCCCGGCGTCCTCTCCCCGCTCTGCTGTCAGCGCGCGCTCCGTCCCGGCGTCCTCCTCCTGCTCTGCTGTCAGCGCGCGCTCCGTCCCGGCGTCCTCCTCCTGCTCTGCTCTCAGCGCGCGCTCCTTCCCGGCCCCTGTGCTTAGGGCGCGCGCGCGCGCTTCCCTCCTCTTAAAGGGGCCGCGCGCGCCGCCCTAAAGAGTCCCCGGCCAATGGCCGGAGGACTTCATCATATATAAGGCACCTCCTCCAAAATGGAGGTGCCCGAGCAATGTTGTTTGCACCTGTGTCTCACCTGTGCTTCAGCCCTCAGGTCCCGTTGCCAGTTTCCTGCTAGTTACCTGCCTGATTCCTGCCTGAATACTTGTTACCTGTCTGCCAGTCTGAGGTCCGACGGTCTGCCTTACTACTCCTGTCAGTCTGTCTAAAGGACCAGTCTGCCCGCTCACCTGGGAGCGCATATCAGCTACCTGCCTGCTTGCCTGAGGTCCGACGGTCTGCCTTACTACTCCGGTCAGTCTGTCTATGGACCAGCTTGCCCGCTCACCTGGGAGCGCTTCTCCGTTATCTGCCTGCTTGCCAGCCCGGAGGCTCCGTTGTCACGTGCTGTGACCACCAGCTATCTCAGAGACTCTTGCCCGCTCACCTGGGAGCGCATCTCCGTTACCTGCCTGCTTGCCAGCCCGGAGGTCCCGTTGTCACGTGCGGTGACCACCAGCTATTCCAGAGACTCTTGCCCGCTCACCTGGGAGCGCATCTCCGTTACCTACCTGCCTGCCAGCCCGGAGGTTCCGCCGTCACGTGCCGTGACCACCTGCTATTCCAGAGACTCTCGCTTGCTCACCTGGGAGCGCACATCTACCATCTGCCTGCTAGCCTACCCGGAGGCTCTGCCATCACAGGTCGTACCTACCACTTACCCAGAGACTGCCCTGATCACTTGCCGTAACTCCCTGTCCGTTCACCCAGAGACTGCCACCCGCTCCCTTACAAGGGCCGCCCCCTTGTATAGTAGCTCAGAGGTTCCGCCTCCCGGACCCGTTACAATGAGCCCCAACAGTAAGAGGAGGAGACCTAGGACTGGACCCTGATGAACCCCAACAGTAAGAGGAGGGGACTTAAGACTGAACCCTGAGGAACCCCAATAGTAAAAGGAGGGGCCCTAGGACTTATTCTTAAGGAATTTCAGCTGTAAGAGGGGGGGACCTAGGACTGAGCCATGAGGAACCCTGATTAGTAAGATGAGGGGGGCCTAGGACTGAACCCTGAGGAACCCCGACAGTTAGAGGAGAGGACCCTGGACTGAACCCGGAGGATTCTCCGACAGTAAGAAGAGAAGACCTAGGGCTGAACCCTGAGGAACCCCAACAATAAGAGGAGGGCACCTAAGACTGAACCGTGAGGAATCCCGACAGAAAGAGGAGGGGACCTAGGACTGAGCCCTGAAGAACCTCGACTGTAAGAGGAGGGAACCAAGAACTGAGCCCAGTCCGTAAGAGGAGGGGACCTAAGACTGAAACCTGAGGAACCCCGACAGAGGAGTGGACCTTGGACTGAACTCTGAGGAACCCCGATATTAAGAGGAGGGGACCTAGTACTGAAATCTGACGAACCCCGACAGTAAGAGGAGGGGACCTAGTACTGAACCCTGAGGAATTCCGACTGTCAGGAATATTATAAAATATTAATATCAGGAAAATGTCCCTCCATCTGCGTGACGCTCATGTTCACCCCCCTCCCTTATATTCCCTTTCTGCTCAGCACAAAAGCCCCAATTAACGCACGACTGATAAATAGTTATTCACACACGGCCAGGGAAGAAGTGTGAAAACTTCGTTAGGAAGCAGGCCTCTTGTCTCTGAGAGAGCAGGGGGTAATTACTATGTGGGCTTGTGCTAATTTACATGTAACTGTTGAAGACCAGTTCCCCAGCTTCAAAGGGGAATTTGCAGACATGATGACTCCGATATTAGATATGAAATAATATGAGTTCTATAGGTCCGACAATAACGGGACCCATATGTGGAGTAACCAAATCAGCCCCGGAATATGCAGGTATTTTTCCACGGCCGTAACCAACATCGGGGGGCCGTAGTGCAAGAACCCCGGAATAGCAGACTGCAGCGATATGATGCGTAATATCAAAAGAAAGATAAAATCATGAGGGAAAATATGGCGTAGTTTGCGAGCTTCTGCGATTAACGAGCGATGAGTTATCGCAAAAGTCAGCATTTCTAATAAAAATCTACAGGCTGGAGACCGGCCCACATGATATCACCGCAAGGGTCGTGTGGCCAGATCTCCCTTAGGAATAAAGTAATCTATGGGGAAGACAGAAGCACTCATTGCTGGGGGGAATAAGAATTATACGCAAAGGGTCCTGTTCAATAACAGCAATCTGGAGAACCCCCCCTCCCACTATATTGAATCGTCTCCGTGATCGTGTAGTGTAAGTAATTTTCACTCTTTATCCTGTTTATTTTATGTAACTGTTTATGTATTTTAATGCCCCCTTTGTAACATCCTTGTATATATTTTTCCTAAACACTGCCTTCCTTTTGGATTAAATATAAAATTTAATAGTTCTGTTTCTTTTGTTCTGTAATCGTTCTCCTCCCCGAAGCCATAAACGCTACCGGGTTGGTTCCTGACCCGATACAAGTCCATTAATACCGGGCTGTATCAAACCAGAACTGGTGGCAGCATACCATCTGGGGGATTTGAGGAAGGCTGGCAGTGACGGTCAGAGGTGTGGATATATATTACTGGCGCAGTCAGGGAAATATATATATATCGCCCTCACTGCAGAGGGCCTCAAATACCCAGTGGGCTACAGGACGGCCTCTCCGGCGACCACTCGCTCTAGGTGCAGTACCTTGACTGACCTGAGAGGCGAGGGGGCGCCAGAGAGTTGTGCCTGTATTGTGGCGTCACGGATTGGTGACGTGTAAGGGACAACACACCACCGTGTTTTCCCCCGCTGGTAGCAGCTTCCTGGCACTACTTACTCGAGGTGCAGTACCTTGACGGACCTGAGAGGCAAGGGGGCGCCAGAGAGCTGCACCCACCGGCCAGCATTTTCCTGACACCGACAGTAAGAGGAGGGGACCTAGGACCTAACCCTGAGGAATACCGACAGAAAGAGGAGGGGACCTAGGACTGAGCCCTGTCGAACCTCAACAGTAAGAGGAGAGGAGAACTAGGACGGAACCCAGAGTAATCCCGACAATAAGAGGAGGGGACCTAGGACTGAACCCTTACGAACCCCGACAGTAAGAGGAGAAGATCTAGGACTGAACTCTGAGAAACCCCAATAGTAAAAGGAGGAAACCTAGGACTGAACCACGAGGAACTACGACAGTAAGAGGAGGAGAGCTAGGATTCAACCCTGGGAAACCCCGAGACTAAGAGGAGGGGACCTAGGACTGAACCCTGGCGAACCCCCACAGTAAGAGGAGGGGACCTAGGACTGAACCTTGTGGAACCCAGACAGTAAGAGGAGAGGACCTAGGACTGAACCCTGGCGAACCCCCACAGTAAGAGGAGGGGACCTAGGACTGAACCCTGGCGAACCCCCACAGTAAGAGGAGGGGACCTAGGACTGAACCTTGTGGAACCCAGACAGTAAGAGGAGAGGACCTAGGACTGAACCCTGGCGAACCCCCACTGTAAGAGGAGGGGACCTAGGATTGAACTCTGAGAAACCCCAGTATTAAAAGGAGGGGACCTAGGACTGAGCCCTGACGAACCTCAATAGTAAGAGGAGGGGACCTAGAACTGAGCCCTTCGGAACCCCGACAGTAATAGGAGAGGGCGTACAATGTCTTATTATAATGTGACAATGTGGAGTCTGGACGGGAGAGGGAGGAGATCGGAGATAGGGACAACTGTAGATTGTTCAAAACTGTTGGTCATTGATTTTGGAGGTCTCTGTATGTGTGGGGTGTCCTGAGTGGGTGACACACAGTGACTGAGGAGACAGAGGCATGTCTTATTCTATGCCCCTCCCCTTTGTACATTACAGTTGGTTTTCCATGCAGGACAGCTCTTGGATACTGGCAGGAGCAATGTAAGGGAAAGAATGTTCCAGCTCCTATAGTGCTAGCAGAATGCTGTGGAGGAGCCTGTCACTCAGGAGCGGATGGCTGGATATTCGGGGCACTTCCTGGGCATGTTGGACGGTAGCAGGGTCGGCCCTTATGTGCAGGCTCTGTGTGACGGGACGGTGTTGGATGACGACGTTTCCTGCCTGTCTTTGGTTTTATTTTCTCAGGCCTCCAGGATTCCTCCCTCCTTCTTCTTAAAGGGCCGGCGCGGTCAGATCGCCTCCGTGCACTGGCGGATCGCTCGCAGGTTGGTCGTTTTCTCGCTGATCAGTTCTGTTTCCAGTTTTTTTCCTTTTCTCTGTCTTTCACATCAGTTTTTGCTGCTTCTTCACATTCTTCCTGTTTTCAGCATTTTTACATTTCCCTTTTGACATTTTTGCCTCCTCCACATTATTATTATTATTATTAATATTATTGCCATTATTTCCCTGCCGTGAGGCCGGAGTCGGAGGTCAGCGGGGATCTGATTCCGGACCATCAGATGCTGGCGGAGCCCTGAGGTGGGGCAGGTAGGTGGCTGCGCTGATTGTGTAACATGGAGGCCGCGGGTGGAGTCGCTGCTCCCTCCTCCTCCTCCTCCTCTCTGCCTCCAGCTGCTCCCGGTCAGAGCACAACTCCCATCCTCCTCCCCAGACACATTCCTCAGCTCCAGCAGGTAAGTGCCAGGCCGCCGGGATCAGGATTTCTGGGGATCTCTGTGATTCTAGGATCTTTCCTCAGGATCTCTGTGATTCTAGGATCTTTCCTCAGGATCTCTGTGATTCTAGGATCTTTCCTCAGGATCTCTGCGATTCTAGGATCTTTCCTCTGGATCTCTGTGATTCTAGGATCTTTCCTCAGGATCTGTCTGATTCCAGGATCTTTCCTTGGGATCTCTGTGATTCTAGGATCTTTCTTCAGGATCTGTCTGATTCCAGGATCTTTCCTCGGGATCTCTGTGATTCTAGGATCTTTCCTCAGGATCTTTGTGATTCTAGGATCTTTCCTCAGGATCTCTGTGATTCTAGGATCTTTCCTCAGGATCTGTCTGATTCTAGGATCTTTCCTCGGGATCTTTGTGATTCTAGGATCTTTCCTCAGGATCTCTGTGATTCTAGGATTTTTCCTCGGGATCTGTCTGATTCCAGGATCTTTCCTCGGGATCTGTCTGATTCCAGGATCTTTCCTTGGGATCTGTCTGATTCCAGGATCTTTCCTCGGGATCTGTCTGATTCTAGGATCTTTCCTCGGGATCTGTCTGATTCCAGGATCTTTCCTCGGGATCTGTCTGATTCCAGGATCTTTCCTTGGGATCTGTCTGATTCCAGGATCTCTCCTCGGGATCTGTCTGATTCCAGGATCTTTCCTCGGGATCTGTCTGATTCTTTCTTCGGCATCTCTCATTCCTCGGGATCTTGTCTCTCATCATCATGTTGTGATCCTGGGCGCTGGGATCACCGGGTTCGTCGTGGCTGCACATTTCTGAGCCTCCGGTGTATATGTGATCCGCCATGTTGGGCAGGATGGGATCTGGTGCGTTGGCTCAGCATGGTGATGGCGGCCAGTTGTGATTGGTCAGTAGATGCTTCCACCTTCCTCCTCACACTGCTCAGGCTCCTTCTGTGTCCTCTTACCCAGTGATGTGGGGGGTGCAGGACCCTCTGGTAACTCTTCCTGGCAATGGGTCATCTCTGCAGGGGCGGTTGTGTGATGACCCATATGGCCACCATTAGTGTCCTGTACAGGCAGAGATGAGACACTGCAGTGTGGATACCGCTGCGCCATTTACTGTCGTCTGGGTTTGCTGAGAGTTGTAGTCCTCCACCCTCTGGTCTGACAGGAGGCTGTGGTTCCCCAGCAGTGGGTTCCCCGGGGATTTTCGTGCCGCTCCCTTGTTTACCCACTCGCCCATAGATCACCATCATTTCCTGTGTACTGTCTGTATCGTTAAAGGGGCGGCGCTCCTGACGTTCCTGCAGGTACGACTCCAGATGTGCAGTGCGGGGTCAGGTGACAAGTTCAGTCTTGCAGTTCCACATATGCCAGAAAGTTGCAGGAGTCTGCTGGGAGTTGTAGTTCTGCAGAATCCAGGAGAGCAGAGGAGCACCGGGTTCTGTATTTCCTGTGTTGGCTGGCAATACTGGGAGCAGTAGTCCTCCAGTGCTGGCGCTGCACCAGGGTGTTGTCATCCGAAGAGTCAGCGATGGCCAAATTCTGTAATGGATGAAAAAGATCCAGTGCAAACTGCCAGGAAGAGTTGTCAGAGGGACAAAGGCTCCCAGACATGGAGATCACCCAGATCAGCCGCACACCACGGCCCGAGGCTGAGATACACCGGCGCCACGGCCCGAGGCTGAGATACACCGGCGCCACGGCCCGAGGCTGAGATACACAGCTCAGATGCTGTGCTGACATTTAGTGCTGGAGATTTGGGATTTGCTGCAGGAGAACGGAACAGCCAGGACCTCATCTTGAGATCGCACAGCTGCAGCTTCGTCACAGTGTGCACAAGGAATCAGCTGCATAGGAGACTGTGCTATATACAGTGGCATGTAAAAGTTTGTGCACCCCTGGTCAATATTCCTGTTATTGTGAACAGTGAAGCAAGTTGAAGATGAAATGATCTAAAAGGCCTAAAGTTACAGATGACACATTTCATTTGTATTTTAGGTAAAAAAAAAAATATTATATTGTCATATTTTACATTTTAAAAATTACAAAAAGGTAAATGGGCCAATGCAAAAGTTTTGGCATCCTGCATGGTTAGTACCTAGTAGCACCCCCTTTTGAAAGTATCACAGCTTGTAAACACTTTTTGTAGCTTAATTGAGGGATTTTCATCCATTCCAAAAAACCTTCTCGTCTCTCATATCCTCCCTGTCTCACAACCCCAAACAGCTATTCAACACTTTCAATTCTCTCCTCCGTCCCCCAGCGCCTCCTCCCTCTCCTCTCATCTCAGCTGAAGACTTTGCCTCATTCTTCAAGCAGAAGATTGACACCATCAGATAAAGCTTTTGCCTAAAGCCCCCACAGCCCCTCCCCACACCTACTCAACCCTCCTCCTCCAAAACTACATTCTCCACCATTACGGAAGATCAACTTTCCTCTTTACTCTCCAAATCACACCTCACCACCTGTGAACTTGACCCAATTCAGTCCCACCTCATCCCTAACCTAACCACAGTCTTCATTCCAACCCTAACCCACCTCTTCAACCTGTCACTAACAACTGGTGTCTTCTCATGTTTCAAACATGCCGCAATCACACCCATCCTCAAAAAGCCCTCCCTTGACCCTTCCTCTCTGTCTAGCTATCGCCCCATATCACTTCTCCCCTTTGCCTCAAAACTACTGGAACAACACGTCCATTCTGAGCTGTCCTCCCACCTCTCCTCCTCCTCCCTCTTTGACCGCCTACAATCTGTCTTCCGACAGCACCATTCTACTGAAACTGCACTGACTAAAGTCACCAACGACCTACTAACCGCCAAATCCAAGCGACACTACTCCGTCCTCCTCCTTCTGGACCTGTCATCTGCCTTTGACACAGTGGACCATTCCCTCTTACTACAGATTCTCTCATCTCTCGGCATCACAGACTTGGCCCTATCCTGGATCTCCTCATACCTAACAGACCGGACATTCAGCGTCTCCCACTCACAGACCACCTCCTCATCTCGCCCCCTATCTGTCAGTGTCCCCCAAGGTTCAGTTCTAGGACCCCTGCTCTTCTCCATCTACACCTTCGGCCTGGGACAGCTCATAGAGTCTCACGGCTTTCATTATCACCTCTATGCTGATGACACCGATCTACCTCTCTGGACCCGATATCAGCTCTCTACTAACCAGAATCCCACAATGTCTGTCCGCTATCTCATCCTTCTTCTCTGCCAGATTTCTAAAAATATGGATAAAACAAAATTCCTCATCTTTCCACCATCTCATTCACCCCCCCCCAACTGACCTATCCATCAATGTCGATGGCTGCCCACTCTCCCCAGTCCCTCAGGCTCGCTGCCTCGGGGTAACCCTGGACTCTGATCTCTCCTTCACACCACATATCCAAGCCCTCTCCACTTCCTGCCGACTCCAACTCAAAAATATCTCCCGGATCCGCACATTCCTCAACCACGAATCTGCAAAAACACGAGTGCACGCCCTCATCATCTCCCGCCTCGACTACTGCAACCTCCTGCTCTGTGGCCTCCCCTCTAACACTCTCGCACCCCTCCAATCTATCCTAAACTCTGCTGCCCGACTAATCCACCTGTCCCCCCGCTATTCCCAGTCTTCTCTGTCAATCCCTTCACTGGCTCCCCATTACCCAGAGACTCCAGTTCAAGACCCTAACCATGACATACAAAGCCATCCACAACCTGTCTCCTCCATACATCTGTGACCTAGTCTACCGGTACATACCTGCACGCAGCCTCCGATCCTCACAAGATCTCCTCCTCTACTCCCCTCTTATCTCCTCTTCCTACAATCGCATACAAGATTTCTCCCCTATATCCCCTCTACTCTGGAACTCTCTACCCCAACATATCAGACGCTCGCCTACCGTGGAAACCTTCAAAAGGAACCTGAAGACCCACTTCTTCCGACAAGCCTACAACCTGCAGTAACCACCGCTTCACCATACCGCTGAACGACCAGCTCTACCCTCACCTACTGTATCCTCACCCATCCCTTGTAGACTGTGAGCCCTTGCAGGCAGGGTCCTCGCTCCACCATACCGCTGAACGACCAGCTCTACCCTCACCTACTGTATCCTCACCCATCCCCTGTAGACTGTGAGCCCTCGCGGGCAGGGTCCTCGCTCCACCATACCGCTGCACGACCAGCTCTACCCTCACCTACTGTATCCTCACCCATCCCCTGTAGACTGTGAACCCTCGCGGGCAGGGTCCTCGCTCCACCATACCGCTGTACGACCAGCTCTACCCTCACCTACTGTATCCTCACCCATCCCCTGTAGACTGTGAACCCTCGCGGGCAGGGTCCTCGCTCCACCATACCGCTGTACGACCAGCTCTACCCTCACCTACTGTATCCTCACCCATCCCCTGTAGACTGTGAGCCCTCGCGGGCAGGGTCCTCGCTCCACCATACCGCTGCACGACCAGCTCTACCCTCACCTACTGTATCCTCACCCATCACCTGTAGACTGTGAGCCCTCGCGGGCAGGGTCCTCGCTCCACCATACCGCTGCAACACCAGCTCTACCCTCACCTACTGTATCCTCACCCATCCCCTGTAGACTGTGAGCCCTCGCGGGCAGGGTCCTCGCTCCACCATACCGCTGCACGACCAGCTGTACCCTCATCTCTAGTGATGGATAGGTGGCATTCTCAGTGATGTCACCGCTGATCTCTAGTGATGGATAGGAGGCATTCTCAGTGATGTCACCGCTGATCTCTAGTGATGGATAGGCGGCATTCTCAGTGATGTCACCGCTGATCTCTGGTGATGGATAGGCGGCATTCTCAGTGATGTCACCGCTGATCTCTGGTGATGGATAGGAGGCATTCTCAGTGATGTCACCGCTGATCTCTAGTGATGGATAGGCGGCATTCTCAGTGATGTCACCGCTGATCTCTGGTGATGGATAGGCGGCATTCTCAGTGATGTCACCGCTGATCTCTAGTGATGGATAGGAGGCATTTTCAGTGATGTCACCGCTGATCTCTGGTGATGGATAGGCGGCATTCTCAGTGATGTCACCGCTGATCTCTAGTGATGGATAGGCGGCATTCTCAGTGATGTCACCGCTGATGTCTGGTGATGGATAGGAGGCATTCTCAGTGATGTCACCTCTGATCTCTGGTGATGGATAGGAGGCATTCTCAGTGATGTCACCTCTGATCTCTGGTGATGGATAGGCGGCATTCTCAGTGATGTCACCGCTGATGTCTGGTGATGGATAGGAGGCATTCTCAGTGATGTCACCTCTGATCTCTGGTGATGGATAGGTGGCATTCTCAGTGATGTCACCTCTGATCTCTGGTGATGGATGGGCGGCATTCTCAGTGATGTCACCTCTGATCTCTGGTGATGGATAGGAGGCATTCTCAGTGATGTCACCGCTGATCTCTGGTGATGGATAGGAGGCATTCTCAGTGATGTCACCTCTGATCTCTGGTGATGGATAGGCGGCATTCTCAGTGATGTCACCGCTGATCTCTTGTGATGGATAGGCGGCATTCTCAGTGATGTCACCTCTGATCTCTGGTGATGGATAGGAGGCATTCTCAGTGATGTCACCTCTGATCTCTGGTGATGGATAGGAGGCATTCTCAGTGATGTCACCGCTGATCTCTAGTGATGGATAGGAGGCATGCTCAGTGATGTCACCGCTGATCTCTTGTGATGGATAGGCGGCATTCTCAGTGATGTCACCGCTGATCTATTGTGATGGATAGGCGGCATTCTCAGTGATGTCACCTCTGATCTCTGGTGATGGATAGGAGGCATTCTCAGTGATGTCACCACTGATCTCTAGTGATGGATAGGCGGCATTCTCAGTGATGTCACCGCTGATCTCTAGTGATGGATAGGAGGCATTCTCAGTGATGTCACCTCTGATCTCTGGTGATGGATAGGAGGCATTCTCAGTGATGTCACTGCTGATCTCTAGTGATGGATAGGCGGCATTCTCAGTGATGTCACCGCTGATCTCTAGTGATGGATAGGCGGCATTCTCAGTGATGTCACCGCTGATCTCTAGTGATGGATAGGCGGCATTCTCAGTGATGTCACCTCTGATCTCTGGTGATGGATAGGAGGCATTCTCAGTGATGTCACCGCTGATCTCTAGTGATGGATAGGTGGCATTCTCAGTGATGTCACCGCTGATCTCTAGTGATGGATAGGCGGCATTCTCAGTGATGTCACCTCTGATCTCTGGTGATGGATAGGCGGCATTCTCAGTGATGTCACCTCTGATCTCTAGTGATGGATAGGCGGCATTCTCAGTGATGTCACCGCTGATCTCTAGTGATGGATAGGCGGCATTCTCAGTGATGTCACCGCTGATCTCTAGTGATGGATAGGCGGCATTCTCAGTGATGTCACCTCTGATCTCTGGTGATGGATAGGAGGCATTCTCAGTGATGTCACCGCTGATCTCTAGTGATGGATAGGAGGCATTCTCAGTGATGTCACCGCTGATCTCTAGTGATGGATAGGCGGCATTCTCAGTGATGTCACCGCTGATCTCTGGTGATGGATAGGCGGCATTCTCAGTGATGTCACCGCTGATCTCTAGTGATGGATAGGCGGCATTCTCAGTGATGTCGCCGCTGATCTCTAGTGATGGATAGGCGGCATTCTCAGTGATGTCACCGCTGATCTCTGGTGATGGATAGGCGGCATTCTCAGTGATGTCACCGCTGATCTCTGGTGATGGATAGGAGGCATTCTCAGTGATGTCACCGCTGATCTCTGGTGATGGATAGGCGGCATTCTCAGTGATGTCACCGCTGATCTCTGGTGATGGATAGGCGGCATTCTCAGTGATGTCACAGCTGATCTCTAGTGATGGATAGGCGGCATTCTCAGTGATGTCACCGCTGATCTCTGGTGATGGATAGGCGGCATTCTCAGTGATGTCACCTCTGATCTCTGGTGATGGATAGGCGGCATTCTCAGTGATGTCACCGCTGATCTCTGGTGATGGATAGGCGGCATTCTCAGTGATGTCACCTCTGATCTCTGGTGATGGATAGGCGGCATTCTCAGTGATGTCACCTCTGATCTCTGGTGATGGATAGGCGGCATTCTCAGTGATGTCACCGCTGATCTCTAGTGATGGATAGGTGGCATTCTCAGTGATGTCACCTCTGATCTCTGGTGATGGATAGGCGGCATTCTCAGTGATGTCACCGCTGATCTCTAGTGATGGATAGGTGGCATTCTCAGTGATGTCACCGCTGATCTCTGGTGATGGATAGGCGGCATTCTCAGTGATGTCACCGCTGATCTCTAGTGATGGATAGGTGGCATTCTCAGTGATGTCACCGCTGATCTCTAGTGATGGATAGGCGGCATTCTCAGTGATGTCACCGCTGATCTCTAGTGATGGATAGGTGGCATTCTCAGTGATGTTACCGCTGATCTCTAGTGATGGATAGGTGGCATTCTCAGTGATGTCACCGCTGATCTCTGGTGATGGATAGGTGGCATTCTCAGTGATGTCACCACTGATCTCTGGTGATGGATAGGTGGCATTCTCAGTGATGTCACCACTGATCTCTGGTGATGGATAGGTGGCATTCTCAGTGATGTCACCGCTGATCTCTAGTGATGGATAGGAGGCATTCTCAGTGATGTCACCGCTGATCTCTGGTGATGGATAGGAGGCATTCTCAGTGATGTCACCGCTGATCTCTAGTGATGGATAGGCGGCATTCTCAGTGATGTCACCGCTGATCTCTGGTGATGGATAGGCGGCATTCTCAGTGATGTCACCGCTGATCTCTAGTGATGGATAGGAGGCATTTTCAGTGATGTCACCGCTGATCTCTGGTGATGGATAGGCGGCATTCTCAGTGATGTCACCGCTGATCTCTAGTGATGGATAGGCGGCATTCTCAGTGATGTCACCGCTGATGTCTGGTGATGGATAGGAGGCATTCTCAGTGATGTCACCTCTGATCTCTGGTGATGGATAGGAGGCATTCTCAGTGATGTCACCTCTGATCTCTGGTGATGGATAGGCGGCATTCTCAGTGATGTCACCGCTGATGTCTGGTGATGGATAGGAGGCATTCTCAGTGATGTCACCTCTGATCTCTGGTGATGGATAGGTGGCATTCTCAGTGATGTCACCTCTGATCTCTGGTGATGGATGGGCGGCATTCTCAGTGATGTCACCTCTGATCTCTGGTGATGGATAGGAGGCATTCTCAGTGATGTCACCGCTGATCTCTTGTGATGGATAGGAGGCATTCTCAGTGATGTCACCTCTGATCTCTGGTGATGGATAGGCGGCATTCTCAGTGATGTCACCGCTGATCTCTTGTGATGGATAGGCGGCATTCTCAGTGATGTCACCTCTGATCTCTGGTGATGGATAGGCGGCATTCTCAGTGATGTCACCGCTGATCTCTTGTGATGGATAGGCGGCATTCTCAGTGATGTCACCTCTGATCTCTGGTGATGGATAGGAGGCATTCTCAGTGATGTCACCTCTGATCTCTGGTGATGGATAGGAGGCATTCTCAGTGATGTCACCGCTGATCTCTAGTGATGGATAGGAGGCATGCTCAGTGATGTCACCGCTGATCTCTTGTGATGGATAGGCGGCATTCTCAGTGATGTCACCGCTGATCTATTGTGATGGATAGGCGGCATTCTCAGTGATGTCACCTCTGATCTCTGGTGATGGATAGGAGGCATTCTCAGTGATGTCACCACTGATCTCTAGTGATGGATAGGCGGCATTCTCAGTGATGTCACCGCTGATCTCTAGTGATGGATAGGAGGCATTCTCAGTGATGTCACCTCTGATCTCTGGTGATGGATAGGAGGCATTCTCAGTGATGTCACTGCTGATCTCTAGTGATGGATAGGCGGCATTCTCAGTGATGTCACCGCTGATCTCTAGTGATGGATAGGCGGCATTCTCAGTGATGTCACCGCTGATCTCTAGTGATGGATAGGCGGCATTCTCAGTGATGTCACCTCTGATCTCTGGTGATGGATAGGAGGCATTCTCAGTGATGTCACCGCTGATCTCTAGTGATGGATAGGCGGCATTCTCAGTGATGTCACCGCTGATCTCTAGTGATGGATAGGCGGCATTCTCAGTGATGTCACCTCTGATCTCTGGTGATGGATAGGAGGCATTCTCAGTGATGTCACCGCTGATCTCTAGTGATGGATAGGAGGCATTCTCAGTGATGTCACCGCTGATCTCTAGTGATGGATAGGCGGCATTCTCAGTGATGTCACCGCTGATCTCTGGTGATGGATAGGCGGCATTCTCAGTGATGTCACCGCTGATCTCTAGTGATGGATAGGCGGCATTCTCAGTGATGTCGCCGCTGATCTCTAGTGATGGATAGGCGGCATTCTCAGTGATGTCACCGCTGATCTCTGGTGATGGATAGGCGGCATTCTCAGTGATGTCACCGCTGATCTCTGGTGATGGATAGGAGGCATTCTCAGTGATGTCACCGCTGATCTCTGGTGATGGATAGGAGGCATTCTCAGTGATGTCACCGCTGATCTCTGGTGATGGATAGGCGGCATTCTCAGTGATGTCACCGCTGATCTCTGGTGATGGATAGGCGGCATTCTCAGTGATGTCACAGCTGATCTCTAGTGATGGATAGGCGGCATTCTCAGTGATGTCACCGCTGATCTCTGGTGATGGATAGGCGGCATTCTCAGTGATGTCACCTCTGATCTCTGGTGATGGATAGGCGGCATTCTCAGTGATGTCACCGCTGATCTCTGGTGATGGATAGGCGGCATTCTCAGTGATGTCACCTCTGATCTCTGGTGATGGATAGGCGGCATTCTCAGTGATGTCACCTCTGATCTCTGGTGATGGATAGGCGGCATTCTCAGTGATGTCACCGCTGATCTCTAGTGATGGATAGGTGGCATTCTCAGTGATGTCACCTCTGATCTCTGGTGATGGATAGGCGGCATTCTCAGTGATGTCACCGCTGATCTCTAGTGATGGATAGGTGGCATTCTCAGTGATGTCACCGCTGATCTCTGGTGATGGATAGGCGGCATTCTCAGTGATGTCACCGCTGATCTCTAGTGATGGATAGGTGGCATTCTCAGTGATGTCACCGCTGATCTCTAGTGATGGATAGGCGGCATTCTCAGTGATGTCACCGCTGATCTCTAGTGATGGATAGGTGGCATTCTCAGTGATGTTACCGCTGATCTCTAGTGATGGATAGGTGGCATTCTCAGTGATGTCACCGCTGATCTCTGGTGATGGATAGGTGGCATTCTCAGTGATGTCACCACTGATCTCTGGTGATGGATAGGTGGCATTCTCAGTGATGTCACCACTGATCTCTGGTGATGGATAGGTGGCATTCTCAGTGATGTCACCGCTGATCTCTAGTGATGGATAGGAGGCATTCTCAGTGATGTCACCGCTGATCTCTGGTGATGGATAGGAGGCATTCTCAGTGATGTCACCGCTGATCTCTGGTGATGGATAGGCGGCATTCTCAGTGATGTCACCTCTGATCTCTGGTGATGGATAGGCGGCATTCTCAGTGATGTCACCGCTGATCTCTGGTGATGGATAGGCGGCATTCTCAGTGATGTCACCGCTGATCTCTGGTGATGGATAGGTGGCATTCTCAGTGATGTCACCGCTGATCTCTGGTGATGGATAGGAGGCATTCTCAGTGATGTCACCGCTGATCTCTAGTGATGGATAGGTGGCATTCTCAGTGATGTCACCGCTGATCTCTAGTGATGGATAGGAGGCATTCTCAGTGATGTCACCTCTGATCTCTGGTGATGGATAGGCGGCATTCTCAGTGATGTCACCCCTGATCTCTAGTGATGGATAGGAGGCATTCTCAGTGATGTCACCGCTGATCTCTGGTGATGGATAGGCGGCATTCTCAGTGATGTCACCGCTGATCTCTGGTGATGGATAGGTGGCATTCTCAGTGATGTCACCGCTGATCTCTGGTGATGGATAGGAGGCATTCTCAGTGATGTCACCGCTGATCTCTAGTGATGGATAGGTGGCATTCTCAGTGATGTCACCGCTGATCTCTAGTGATGGATAGGAGGCATTCTCAGTGATGTCACCGCTGATCTCTGGTGATGGATAGGCGGCATTCTCAGTGATGTCACCTCTGATCTCTGGTGATGGATAGGCGGCATTCTCAGTGATGTCACCGCTGATCTCTGGTGATGGATAGGCGGCATTCTCAGTGATGTCACCGCTGATCTCTGGTGATGGATAGGTGGCATTCTCAGTGATGTCACCGCTGATCTCTGGTGATGGATAGGAGGCATTCTCAGTGATGTCACCGCTGATCTCTAGTGATGGATAGGTGGCATTCTCAGTGATGTCACCGCTGATCTCTAGTGATGGATAGGAGGCATTCTCAGTGATGTCACCTCTGATCTCTGGTGATGGATAGGCGGCATTCTCAGTGATGTCACCTCTGATCTCTGGTGATGGATAGGCGGCATTCTCAGTGATGTCACCGCTGATCTCTGGTGATGGATAGGCGGCATTCTCAGTGATGTCACCGCTGATCTCTGGTGATGGATAGGTGGCATTCTCAGTGATGTCACCGCTGATCTCTGGTGATGGATAGGAGGCATTCTCAGTGATGTCACCGCTGATCTCTAGTGATGGATAGGTGGCATTCTCAGTGATGTCACCGCTGATCTCTAGTGATGGATAGGAGGCATTCTCAGTGATGTCACCGCTGATCTCTGGTGATGGATAGGCGGCATTCTCAGTGATGTCACCTCTGATCTCTGGTGATGGATAGGAGGCATTCTCAGTGATGTCACCTCTGATCTCTAGTGATGGATAGGCGGCATTCTCAGTGATGTCACCTCTGATCTCTAGTGATGGATAGGCGGCATTCTCAGTGATGTCACCGCTGATCTCTGGTGATGGATAGGAGGCATTCTCAGTGATGTCACCTCTGATCTCTGGTGATGGATAGGCGGCATTCTCAGTGATGTCCCCGCTGATCTCTGGTGATGGATAGGCGGCATTCTCAGTGATGTCACTGCTGATCTCTGGTGATGGATAGGCGGCATTCTCAGTGATGTCACTGCTGATCTCTGGTGATGGATAGGCGGCATTCTCAGTGATGTCACCGCTGATCTCTGGTGATGGATAGGAGGCATTCTCAGTGATGTCCCCGCTGATCTCTGGTGATGGATAGGCGGCATTCTCAGTGATGTCACCGCTGATCTCTGGTGATGGATAGGAGGCATTCTCAGTGATGTCACCGCTGATCTCTGGTGATGGATAGGAGGCATTCTCAGTGATGTCACCGCTGATCTCTAGTGATGGATAGGAGGCATTCTCAGTGATGTCACCGCTGATCTCTGGTGATGGATAGGTGGCATTCTCAGTGATGTCACCGCTGATCTCTGGTGATGGATAGGCGGCATTCTCAGTGATGTCACCACTGATCTCTAGTGATGGATAGGCGGCATTCTCAGTGATGTCACCTCTGATCTCTAGTGATGGATAGGCGGCATTCTCAGTGATGTCACCGCTGATCTCTGGTGATGGATAGGCGGCATTCTCAGTGATGTCACCGCTGATCTCTGGTGATGGATAGGCGGCATTCTCAGTGATGTCACCTCTGATCTCTGGTGATGGATAGGCGGCATTCTCAGTGATGTCACTGCTGATCTCTGGTGATGGATAGGCGGCATTCTCAGTGATGTCACCTCTGATCTCTGGTGATGGATAGGCGGCATTCTCAGTGATGTCACCTCTGATCTCTAGTGATGGATAGGCGGCATTCTCAGTGATGTCACCTCTGATCTCTAGTGATGGATAGGCGGCATTCTCAGTGATGTCACCGCTGATCTCTGGTGATGGATAGGAGGCATTCTCAGTGATGTCACCGCTGATCTCTAGTGATGGATAGGAGGCATTCTCAGTGATGTCACCGCTGATCTCTAGTGATGTATAGGAGGCATTCTCAGTGATGTCACCGCTGATCTCTGGTGATGGATAGGAGGCATTCTCAGTGATGTCACCGCTGATCTCTGGTGATGGATTGGAGGCATTCTCAGTGATGTCACCGCTGATCTCTAGTGATGGATAGGCGGCATTCTCAGTGATGTCACCGCTGTTCTCTGGTGATGGATTGGAGGCATTCTCAGTGATGTCACCTCTGATCTCTGGTGATGGATAGGCGGCATTCTCAGTGATGTCACCGCTGTTCTCTGGTGATGGATAGGAGGCATTCTCAGTGATGTCACTGCTGATCTCTGGTGATGGATATGAGGCATTCTCAGTGATGTCACCTCTGATCTCTGGTGATGGATAGGCGGCATTCTCAGTGATGTCACCGCTGTTCTCTGGTGATGGATAGGCGGCATTCTCAGTGATGTCACCGCTGATCTCTAGTGATGGATAGGAGGCATTCTCAGTGATGTCACCGCTGATCTCTAGTGATGGATAGGCGGCATTCTCAGTGATGTCACCACTGATCTCTGGTGATGGATAGGAGGCATTCTTAGTGATGTCACCGCTGATCTCTGGTGATGGATAGGAGGCATTCTCAGTGATGTCACCTCTGATCTCTGGTGATGGATAGGCGGCATTCTCAGTGATGTCACCGCTGTTCTCTGGTGATGGATAGGCGGCATTCTCAGTGATGTCACCACTGATCTCTGGTGATGGATAGGAGGCATTCTTAGTGATGTCACTGCTGATCTCTAGTGATGGATAGGTGGCATTCTCAGTGATGTCACCTCTGATCTCTGGTGATGGATAGGCGGCATTCTCAGTGATGTCACCGCTGTTCTCTGGTGATGGATAGGCGGCATTCTCAGTGATGTCACCGCTGATCTCTAGTGATGGATAGGTGGCATTCTCAGTGATGTCACCGCTGATCTCTAGTGATGGATAGGCGGCATTCTCAGTGATGTCACCGCTGTTCTCTGGTGATGGATAGGAGGCATTCTCAGTGATGTCACCTCTGATCTCTGGTGATGGATAGGCGGCATTCTCAGTGATGTCACCGCTGTTCTCTGGTGATGGATAGGCGGCATTCTCAGTGATGTCACCGCTGATCTCTAGTGATGGATAGGAGGCATTCTCAGTGATGTCACCGCTGATCTCTAGTGATGGATAGGCGGCATTCTCAGTGATGTCACCACTGATCTCTGGTGATGGATAGGAGGCATTCTTAGTGATGTCACCGCTGATCTCTGGTGATGGATTGGAGGCATTCTCAGTGATGTCACCGCTGATCTCTGGTGATGGATAGGAGGCATTCTCAGTGATGTCACCGCTGATCTCTAGTGATGGATAGGCGGCATTCTCAGTGATGTCACCGCTGATCTCTGGTGATGGATAGGAGGCATTCTCAGTGATGTCACCGCTGATCTCTGGTGATGGATAGGAGGCATTCTCAGTGATGTCACCGCTGATCTCTGGTGATGGATAAGGCATTCTCAGTGATGTCACCGCTGATCTCTGGTGATGGATAGGCGGCATTCTCAGTGATGTCACCGCTGATCTCTAGTGATGGATAGGCGGCATTCTCAGTGATGTCACCTCTGATCTCTAGTGATGGATAGGCGGCATTCTCAGTGATGTCACCTCTGATCTCTGGTGATGGATAGGCGGCATTCTCAGTGATGTCACTGCTGATCTCTGGTGATGGATAGGCGGCATTCTCAGTGATGTCACCGCTGATCTCTAGTGATGGATAGGCGGCATTCTCAGTGATGTCACCGCTGATCTCTGGTGATGGATAGGAGGCATTCTCAGTGATGTCGCCGCTGATCTCTAGTGATGGATAGGCGGCATTCTCAGTGATGTCACCACTGATCTCTGGTGATGGATAGGCGGCATTCTCAGTGATGTCACCGCTGATCTCTGGTGATGGATAGGAGGCATTCTCAGTGATGTCACCGCTGATCTCTGGTGATGGATAGGCGGCATTCTCAGTGATGTCACCTCTGATCTCTAGTGATGGATAGGAGGCATTCTCAGTGATGTCGCCGCTGATCTCTAGTGATGGATAGGCGGCATTCTCAGTGATGTCACCGCTGATCTCTAGTGATGGATAGGAGGCATTCTCAGTGATGTCGCCGCTGATCTCTAGTGATGGATAGGCGGCATTCTCAGTGATGTCACCACTGATCTCTGGTGATGGATAGGCGGCATTCTCAGTGATGTCACCGCTGATCTCTGGTGATGGATAGGCGGCATTCTCAGTGATGTCACTGCTGATCTCTGGTGATGGATAGGCGGCATTCTCAGTGATGTCACCGCTGATCTCTAGTGATGGACAGGCGGCATTCTCAGTGATGTCACCTCTGATCTCTAGTGATGGACAGGCGGCATTCTCAGTGATGTCACCGCTGATCTCTGGTGATGGATAGGCGGCATTCTCAGTGATGTCACCGCTGATCTCTAGTGATGGATAGGCGGCATTCTCAGTGATGTCACTGCTGATCTCTAGTGATGGATAGGAGGCATTCTCAGTGATGTCACCGCTGATCTCTAGTGATGGATAGGCGGCATTCTCAGTGATGTCACCTCTGATCTCTAGTGATGGATAGGCGGCATTCTCAGTGATGTCACCTCTGATCTCTAGTGATGGATAGGAGGCATTCTCAGTGATGTCACCTCTGATCTCTAGTGATGGATAGGCGGCATTCTCAGTGATGTCACCTCTGATCTCTAGTGATGGATAGGCGGCATTCTCAGTGATGTCACCTCTGATCTCTAGTGATGGATAGGAGGCATTCTCAGTGATGTCACCGCTGATCTCTGGTGATGGATAGGTGGCATTCTCAGTAATGTCACCGCTGATCTCTGGTGATGGATTGGAGGCATTCTCAGTGATGTCACCGCTGATCTCTAGTGATGGATAGGCGGCATTCTCAGTGATGTCACCGCTGATCTCTAGTGATGGATAGGCGGCATTCTCAGTGATGTCACCGCTGATCTCTGGTGATGGATAGGAGGCATACTAAGTGATGTCACCGCTGATCTCTAGTGATGGATAGGCGGCATTCTCAGTGATGTCACCGCTGATCTCTGGTGATGGATAGGCGGCATTCTCAGTGATGTCACCGCTGATCTCTGGTGATGGATAGGAGGCATTCTCAGTGATGTCACCGCTGATCTCTGGTGATGGATAGGCGGCATTCTCAGTGATGTCACCGCTGATCTCTGGTGATGGATAGGAGGCATTCTCAGTGATGTCACCGCTGATCTCTAGTGATGGATAGGAGGCATTCTCAGTGATGTCACCGCTGATCTCTGGTGATGGATAGGAGGCATACTAAGTGATGTCACCGCTGATCTCTAGTGATGGATAGGAGGCATTCTCAGTGATGTCACCGCTGATCTCTAGTGATGGATAGGCGGCATTCTCAGTGATGTCACCTCTGATCTCTAGTGATGTATAGGAGGCATTCTCAGTGATGTCACCGCTGATCTCTAGTGATGGATAGGCGGCATTCTCAGTGATGTCACCGCTGATCTCTGGTGATGGATAGTCGGCATTCTCAGTGATGTCACTGCTCATCTCTAGTGATGGATAGGTGGCATTCTCAGTGATGTCACCGCTGATCTCTAGTGATGGATAGACGGCATTCTCAGTGATGTCACCGCTGATCTCTAGTGATGGATAGGCGGCATTCTCAGTGATGTCACCGCTGATCTCTAGTGATGTATAGGAGGCATTCTCAGTGATGTCACCACTGATCTCTGGTGATGGATAGGCGGCATTCTCAGTGATGTCACCGCTGATCTCTGGTGATGGATAGGAGGCATTCTCAGTGATGTCACCGCTGATCTCTGGTGATGGATAGGCGGCATTCTCAGTGATGTCACCGCTGATCTCTGGTGATGGATAGGAGGCATTCTCAGTGATGTCACCGCTGATCTCTGGTGATGGATAGGAGGCATTCTCAGTGATGTCACCTCTGATCTCTGGTGATGGATAGGCGGCATTCTCAGTGTTGTCACCGCTGATCTCTGGTGATGGATAGGAGGCATTCTCAGTGATGTCACCTCTGATCTCTAGTGATGGATAGGCGGCATTCTCAGTGATGTCACCTCTGATCTCTAGTGATGGATAGGCGGCATTCTCAGTGATGTCACCGCTGATCTCTAGTGATAGATAGGCGGCATTCTCAGTGATGTCACCGCTGATCTCTGGTGATGGATAGGCGGCATTCTCAGTGATGTCACCTCTGATCTCTAGTGATGGATAGGCGGCATTCTCAGTGATGTCACCGCTGATCTCTGGTGATGGATAGGCGGCATTCTCAGTGATGTCACCGCTGATCTCTGGTGATGGATAGGCGGCATTCTCAGTGATGTCACCGCTGATCTCTAGTGATGGATAGGAGGCATTCTCAGTGATGTCACCGCTGATCTCTGGTGATGGATAGGCGGCATTCTCAGTGATGTCACCTCTGATCTCTAGTGATGGATAGGCGGCATTCTCAGTGATGTCACCGCTGATCTCTAGTGATGGATAGGAGGCATTCTCAGTGATGTCACCTCTGATCTCTAGTGATGGATAGGCGGCATTCTCAGTGATGTCACCTCTGATCTCTGGTGATGGATAGGCGGCATTCTCAGTGATGTCACCGCTGATCTCTGGTGATGGATAGGAGGCATTCTCAGTGATGTCACCGCTGATCTCTAGTGATGGATAGGCGACATTCTCAGTGATGTCACCGCTGATCTCTGGTGATGGATAGGAGGCATTCTCAGTGATGTCACCGCTGATCTCTAGTGATGGATAGGAGGCATTCTCAGTGATGTCACCGCTGATCTCTGGTGATGGATAGGTGGCATTCTCAGTGATGTCACCGCTGATCTCTGGTGATGGATAGGCGGCATTCTCAGTGATGTCACCGCTGATCTCTAGTGATGGATAGGAGGCATTCTCAGTGATGTCACCGCTGATCTCTAGTGATGGATAGGAGGCATTCTCAGTGATGTCACCGCTGATCTCTGGTGATGGATAGGTGGCATTCTCAGTGATGTCACCGCTGATCTCTGGTGATGGATAGGCGGCATTCTCAGTGATGTCACCGCTGATCTCTGGTGATGGATAGGCGGCATTCTCAGTGATGTCACCGCTGATCTCTGGTGATGGATAGGCGGCATTCTCAGTGATGTCACCGCTGATCTCTGGTGATGGATAGGCGGCATTCTCAGTGATGTCACCTCTGATCTCTAGTGATGGATAGGAGGCATTCTCAGTGATGTCACCGCTGATCTCTGGTGATGGATAGGAGGCATTCTCAGTGATGTCACCTCTGATCTCTGGTGATGGATAGGAGGCATTCTCAGTGATGTCACCTCTGATCTCTAGTGATGGATAGGAGGCATTCTCAGTGATGTCACCGCTGATCTCTGGTGATGGATAGGCGGCATTCTCAGTGATGTCACCGCTGATCTCTAGTGATGGATAGGCGGCATTCTCAGTGATGTCACCGCTGATCTCTAGTGATGGATAGGCGGCATTCTCAGTGATGTCACCGCTGATCTCTAGTGATGGATAGGAGGCATTCTCAGTGATGTCACCGCTGATCTCTAGTGATGGATAGGAGGCATTCTCAGTGATGTCACCTCTGATCTCTGGTGATGGATAGGAGGCATTCTCAGTGATGTCACCTCTGATCTCTAGTGATGGATAGGAGGCATTCTCAGTGATGTCACCGCTGATCTCTAGTGATGGATAGGAGGCATTCTCAGTGATGTCACCTCTGATCTCTAGTGATGGATAGGCGGCATTCTCAGTGATGTCACCGCTGATCTCTGGTGATGGATAGGCGGCATTCTCAGTGATGTCACCGCTGATCTCTAGTGATGGATAGGCGGCATTCTCAGTGATGTCACCGCTGATCTCTGGTGATGGATAGGAGGCATTCTCAGTGATGTCACCTCTGATCTCTGGTGATGGATAGGAGGCATTCTCAGTGATGTCACCTCTGATCTCTGGTGATGGATAGGCGGCATTCTCAGTGATGTCACCGCTGATCTCTGGTGATGGATAGGAGGCATTCTCAGTGATGTCACCGCTGATCTCTGGTGATAGATAGGAGGCATTCTCAGTGATGTCACCGCTGATCTCTGGTGATGGATAGGAGGCATTCTCAGTGATGTCACCTCTGATCTCTGGTGATGGATAGGAGGCATTCTCAGTGATGTCACCGCTGATCTCTGGTGATGGATAGGCGGCATTCTCAGTGATGTCACCGCTGATCTCTGGTGATGGATAGGAGGCATTCTCAGTGATGTCACCGCTGAACTCTAGTGATGGATAGGCGGCATTCTCAGTGATGTCACCGCTGATCTCTAGTGATGGATAGGAGGCATTCTCAGTGATGTCACCTCTGATCTCTGGTGATGGATAGGAGGCATTCTCAGTGATGTCACCGCTGATCTCTGGTGATGGATAGGCGGCATTCTCAGTGATGTCACCTCTGATCTCTGGTGATGGATAGGCGGCATTCTCAGTGATGTCACCGCTGATCTCTGGTGATGGATAGGAGGCATTCTCAGTGATGTCACCGCTGATCTCTGGTGATAGATAGGAGGCATTCTCAGTGATGTCACCTCTGATCTCTGGTGATGGATAGGAGGCATTCTCAGTGATGTCACCGCTGATCTCTGGTGATGGATAGGCGGCATTCTCAGTGATGTCACCGCTGATCTCTGGTGATGGATAGGAGGCATTCTCAGTGATGTCACCGCTGATCTCTGGTGATGGATAGGAGGCATTCTCAGTGATGTCACCGCTGATCTCTGGTGATGGATAGGAGGCATTCTCAGTGATGTCACCGCTGATCTCTGGTGATGGATAGGAGGCATTCTCAGTGATGTCACCGCTGATCTCTGGTGATGGATAGGCGGCATTCTCAGTGATGTCACCGCTGATCTCTAGTGATGGATAGGAGGCATTCTCAGTGATGTCACCGCTGATCTCTGGTGATGGATAGGAGGCATTCTCAGTGATGTCACCGCTGATCTCTGGTGATGGATAAGAGGCATTCTCAGTGATGTCACCGCTGATCTCTGGTGATGGATAGGAGGCATTCTCAGTGATGTCACCTCTGATCTCTGGTGATGGATAGGAGGCATTCTCAGTGATGTCACCTCTGATCTCTGGTGATGGATAGGAGGCATTCTCAGTGATGTCACCGCTGATCTCTAGTGATGGATAGGAGGCATTCTCAGTGATGTCACCGCTGATCTCTAGTGATGGATAGGAGGCATTCTCAGTGATGTCACCTCTGATCTCTAGTGATGGATAGGAGGCATTCTCAGTGATGTCACCGCTGATCTCTGGTGATGGATAGGAGGCATTCTCAGTGATGTCACCTCTGATCTCTAGTGATGGATAGGAGGCATTCTCAGTGATGTCACCGCTGATCTCTGGTGATGGATAGGCGGCATTCTCAGTGATGTCACCGCTGATCTCTGGTGATGGATAGGAGACATTCTCAGTGATGTCACCGCTGATCTCTGGTGATGGATAGGCGGCATTCTCAGTGATGTCACCGCTGATCTCTGGTGATGGATAGGTGGCATTCTCAGTGATGTCACCGCTGATCTCTGGTGATGGATAGGCGGCATTCTCAGTGATGTCACCGCTGATCTCTGGTGATGGATAGGCGGCATTCTCAGTGATGTCACCGCTGATCTCTAGTGATGGATAGGCGGCATTCTCAGTGATGTCACTGCTGATCTCTAGTGATGGATAGGCGGCATTCTCAGTGATGTCACCGCTGATCTCTAGTGATGGATAGGCGGCATTCTCAGTGATGTCACTGCTGATCTCTGGTGATGGATAGGAGGCATTCTCAGTGATGTCACCTCTGATCTCTGGTGATGGATAGGAGGCATTCTCAGTGATGTCACCGCTGATCTCTGGTGATGGATAGGAGGCATTCTCAGTGATGTCACCTCTGATCTCTGGTGATGGATAGGCGGCATTCTCAGTGATGTCACCGCTGATCTCTGGTGATGGATAGGAGGCATTCTCAGTGATGTCACCGCTGATCTCTACTGATGGATAGGCGGCATTCTCAGTGATGTCACCGCTGATCTCTGGTGATGGATAGGCGGCATTCTCAGTGATGTCACCGCTGATCTCTGGTGATGGATAGGCGGCATTCTCAGTGATGTCACCTCTGATCTCTGGTGATGGATAGGCGGCATTCTCAGTGATGTCACCGCTGATCTCTAGTGATGGATAGGAGGCATTCTCAGTGATGTCACCTCTGATCTCTGGTGATGGATAGGCGGCATTCTCAGTGATGTCACCGCTGATCTCTAGTGATGGATAGGAGGCATTCTCAGTGATGTCACCGCTGATCTCTGGTGATGGATAGGCGGCATTCTCAGTGATGTCACCGCTGATCTCTGGTGATGGATAGGTGGCATTCTCAGTGATGTCACCGCTGATCTCTGGTGATGGATAGGCGGCATTCTCAGTGATGTCACCGCTGATCTCTGGTGATGGATAGGCGGCATTCTCAGTGATGTCACTGCTGATCTCTAGTGATGGATAGGCGGCATTCTCAGTGATGTCACCTCTGATCTCTAGTGATGGATAGGCGGCATTCTCAGTGTTGTCACCGCTGATCTCTGGTGATGGATAGGCGGCATTCTCAGTGATGTCACTGCTGATCTCTAGTGATGGATAGGCGGCATTCTCAGTGATGTCACCTCTGATCTCTAGTGATGGATAGGCGGCATTCTCAGTGATGTCACCGCTGATCTCTGGTGATGGATAGGCGGCATTCTCAGTGATGTCACTGCTGATCTCTAGTGATGGATAGGAGGCATTCTCAGTGATGTCACCGCTGATCTCTGGTGATGGATAGGCGGCATTCTCAGTGATGTCACCGCTGATCTCTAGTGATGGATAGGAGGCATTCTCAGTGATGTCACCTCTGATCTCTAGTGATGGATAGGCGGCATTCTCAGTGTTGTCACCTCTGATCTCTAGTGATGGATAGGAGGCATTCTCAGTGATGTCACCGCTGATCTCTGGTGATGGATAGGAGGCATTCTCAGTGATGTCACCGCTGATCTCTAGTGATGGATAGGCGGCATTCTCAGTGATGTCACCTCTGATCTCTGGTGATGGATAGGCGGCATTCTCAGTGATGTCACCGCTGATCTCTAGTGATGGATAGGCGGCATTCTCAGTGATGTCACCGCTGATCTCTGGTGATAGATAGGAGGCATTCTCAGTGATGTCACCGCTGATCTCTGGTGATGGATAGGAGGCATTCTCAGTGATGTCACCGCTGATCTCTGGTGATGGATAGGAGGCATTCTCAGTGATGTCACCGCTGATCTCTAGTGATGGATAGGAGGCATTCTCAGTGATGTCACCTCTGATCTCTGGTGATGGATAGGAGGCATTCTCAGTGATGTCACCGCTGATCTCTGGTGATGGATAGGCGGCATTCTCAGTGATGTCACCGCTGATCTCTGGTGATGGATAGGAGGCATTCTCAGTGATGTCACCGCTGATCTCTGGTGATGGATAGGCGGCATTCTCAGTGATGTCACTGCTGATCTCTGGTGATGGATAGGAGGCATTCTCAGTGATGTCACCTCTGATCTCTGGTGATGGATAGGAGGCATTCTCAGTGATGTCACCTCTGATCTCTGGTGATGGATAGGAGGCATTCTCAGTGATGTCACCGCTGATCTCTAGTGATGGATAGGAGGCATTCTCAGTGATGTCACCGCTGATCTCTAGTGATGGATAGGAGGCATTCTCAGTGATGTCACCGCTGATCTCTAGTGATGGATAGGAGGCATTCTCAGTGATGTCACCGCTGATCTCTGGTGATGGATAGGCAGCATTCTCAGTGATGTCACCGCTGATCTCTGGTGATGGATAGGAGGCATTCTCAGTGATGTCACCGCTGATCTCTGGTGATGGATAGGCGGCATTCTCAGTGATGTCACCGCTGATCTCTGGTGATGGATAGGAGGCATTCTCAGTGATGTCACCTCTGATCTCTAGTGATGGATAGGAGGCATTCTCAGTGATGTCACCGCTGATCTCTGGTGATGGATAGGAGGCATTCTCAGTGATGTCACCGCTGATCTCTAGTGATGGATAGGAGGCATTCTCAGTGATGTCACCGCTGATCTCTGGTGATGGATAGGAGGCATTCTCAGTGATGTCACCGCTGATCTCTGGTGATGGATAGGCGGCATTCTCAGTGATGTCACAGCTGATCTCTAGTGATGGATAGGAGGCATTCTCAGTGATGTCACCGCTGATCTCTGGTGATGGATAGGCGGCATTCTCAGTGATGTCACCGCTGATCTCTGGTGATGGATAGGAGGCATTCTCAGTGATGTCACCTCTGATCTCTAGTGATGGATAGGAGGCATTCTCAGTGATGTCACCTCTGATCTCTAGTGATGGATAGGAGGCATTCTCAGTGATGTCACCTCTGATCTCTAGTGATGGATAGGAGGCATTCTCAGTGATGTCACCGCTGATCTCTGGTGATGGATAGGAGGCATTCTCAGTGATGTCACCGCTGATCTCTAGTGATGGATAGGCGGCATTCTCAGTGATGTCACCGCTGATCTCTGGTGATGGATAGGCGGCATTCTCAGTGATGTCACCGCTGATCTCTGGTGATGGATAGGTGGCATTCTCAGTGATGTCACCGCTGATCTCTGGTGATGGATAGGCGGCATTCTCAGTGATGTCACCGCTGATCTCTGGTGATGGATAGGCGGCATTCTCAGTGATGTCACCGCTGATCTCTAGTGATGGATAGGCGGCATTCTCAGTGATGTCACCGCTGATCTCTGGTGATGGATAGGAGGCATTCTCAGTGATGTCACCTCTGATCTCTGGTGATGGATAGGCGGCATTCTCAGTGATGTCACCTCTGATCTCTGGTGATGGATAGGAGGCATTCTCAGTGATGTCACCTCTGATCTCTAGTGATGGATAGGCGGCATTCTCAGTGATGTCACCGCTGATCTCTAGTGATGGATAGGAGGCATTCTCAGTGATGTCACCTCTGATCTCTAGTGATGGATAGGAGGCATTCTCAGTGATGTCACCTCTGATCTCTGGTGATGGATAGGCGGCATTCTCAGTGATGTCACCGCTGATCTCTAGTGATGGATAGGCGGCATTCTCAGTGATGTCACCGCTGATCTCTAGTGATGGATAGGAGACATTCTCAGTGATGTCACCGCTGATCTCTAGTGATGGATAGGAGGCATTCTCAGTGATGTCACCGCTGATCTCTAGTGATGGATAGGCGGCATTCTCAGTGATGTCACCGCTGATCTCTAGTGATGGATAGGAGGCATTCTCAGTGATGTCACCTCTGATCTCTAGTGATGGATAGGCGGCATTCTCAGTGATGTCACCGCTGATCTCTAGTGATGGATAGGCGGCATTCTCAGTGATGTCACCGCTGATCTCTAGTGATGGATAGGCGGCATTCTCAGTGATGTCACCGCTGATCTCTAGTGATGGATAGGCGGCATTCTCAGTGATGTCACCGCTGATCTCTAGTGATGGATAGGAGGCATTCTCAGTGATGTCACCGCTGATCTCTAGTGATGGATAGGCGGCATTCTCAGTGATGTCACCTCTGATCTCTGGTGATGGATAGGAGGCATTCTCAGTGATGTCACCTCTGATCTCTAGTGATGGATAGGCGGCATTCTCAGTGATGTCACCTCTGATCTCTAGTGATGGATAGGCGGCATTCTCAGTGATGTCACCGCTGATCTCTAGTGATGGATAGGAGGCATTCTCAGTGATGTCACCTCTGATCTCTAGTGATGGATAGGAGGCATTCTCAGTGATGTCACCTCTGATCTCTGGTGATGGATAGGCGGCATTCTCAGTGATGTCACCGCTGATCTCTAGTGATGGATAGGCGGCATTCTCAGTGATGTCACCGCTGATCTCTAGTGATGGATAGGAGACATTCTCAGTGATGTCACCGCTGATCTCTAGTGATGGATAGGAGGCATTCTCAGTGATGTCACCGCTGATCTCTAGTGATGGATAGGCGGCATTCTCAGTGATGTCACCGCTGATCTCTAGTGATGGATAGGAGGCATTCTCAGTGATGTCACCGCTGATCTCTGGTGATGGATAGGAGGCATTCTCAGTGATGTCACCGCTGATCTCTAGTGATGGATAGGCGGCATTCTCAGTGATGTCACCTCTGATCTCTAGTGATGGATAGGCGGCATTCTCAGTGATGTCACCTCTGATCTCTGGTGATGGATAGGCGGCATTCTCAGTGATGTCACCGCTGATCTCTAGTGATGGATAGGAGGCATTCTCAGTGATGTCACCGCTGATCTCTAGTGATGGATAGGAGGCATTCTCAGTGATGTCACCGCTGATCTCTAGTGATGGATAGGCGGCATTCTCAGTGATGTCACCGCTGATCTCTAGTGATGGATAGGAGGCATTCTCAGTGATGTCACCGCTGATCTCTAGTGATGGATAGGCGGCATTCTCAGTGATGTCACCGCTGATCTCTGGTGATGGATAGGAGGCATTCTCAGTGATGTCACCTCTGATCTCTGGTGATGGATAGGCAGCATTCTCAGTGATGTCACCGCTGATCTCTGGTGATGGATAGGAGGCATTCTCAGTGATGTCACCGCTGATCTCTGGTGATGGATAGGAGGCATTCTCAGTGATGTCACCGCTGATCTCTAGTGATGGATAGGAGGCATTCTCAGTGATGTCACCGCTGATCTCTAGTGATGGATAGGCGGCATTCTCAGTGATGTCACCGCTGATCTCTAGTGATGGATAGGAGGCATTCTCAGTGATGTCACCGCTGATCTCTAGTGATGGATAGGCGGCATTCTCAGTGATGTCACCGCTGATCTCTGGTGATGGATAGGCAGCATTCTCAGTGATGTCACCGCTGATCTCTGGTGATGGATAGGAGGCATTCTCAGTGATGTCACCTCTGATCTCTGGTGATGGATAGGAGGCATTCTCAGTGATGTCATCGCTGATCTCTAGTGATGGATAGGAGGCATTCTCAGTGATGTCACCGCTGATCTCTGGTGATGGATAGGCGGCATTCTCAGTGATGTCACCGCTGATCTCTGGTGATGGATAGGCGGCATTCTCAGTGATGTCACCGCTGATCTCTGGTGATGGATAGGAGGCATTCTCAGTGATGTCACCTCTGATCTCTGGTGATGGATAGGAGGCATTCTCAGTGATGTCATCGCTGATCTCTAGTGATGGATAGGAGGCATTCTCAGTGATGTCACCGCTGATCTCTGGTGATGGATAGGCGGCATTCTCAGTGATGTCACCGCTGATCTCTGGTGATGGATAGGCGGCATTCTCAGTGATGTCACCTCTGATCTCTAGTGATGGATAGGCGGCATTCTCAGTGATGTCACCGCTGATCTCTAGTGATGGATAGGAGGCATTCTCAGTGATGTCACCGCTGATCTCTAGTGATGGATAGGAGGCATTCTCAGTGATGTCACCGCTGATCTCTGGTGATGGATAGGAGGCATTCTCAGTGATGTCACCGCTGATCTCTAGTGATGGATAGGAGGCATTCTCAGTGATGTCACCGCTGATCTCTAGTGATGGATAGGCGGCATTCTCAGTGATGTCACCGCTGATCTCTAGTGATGGATAGGCGGCATTCTCAGTGATGTCACCGCTGATCTCTAGTGATGGATAGGCGGCATTCTCAGTGATGTCACCGCTGATCTCTAGTGATGGATAGGAGGCATTCTCAGTGATGTCACCGCTGATCTCTAGTGATGGATAGGAGGCATTCTCAGTGATGTCACCGCTGATCTCTAGTGATGGATAGGAGGCATTCTCAGTGATGTCACCGCTGATCTCTAGTGATGGATAGGAGGCATTCTCAGTGATGTCATCGCTGATCTCTAGTGATGGATAGGAGGCATTCTCAGTGATGTCACCGCTGATCTCTGGTGATGGATAGGGGGCATTCTCAGTGATGTCACCGCTGATCTCTGGTGATGGATAGGAGGCATTCTCAGTGATGTCACCTCTGATCTCTGGTGATGGATAGGCGGCATTCTCAGTGATGTCACCGCTGATCTCTGGTGATGGATAGGAGGCATTCTCAGTGATGTCACCTCTGATCTCTGGTGATGGATAGGCGGCATTCTCAGTGATGTCACCGCTGATCTCTAGTGATGGATAGGAGGCATTCTCAGTGATGTCACCGCTGATCTCTAGTGATGGATAGGAGGCATTCTCAGTGATGTCACCGCTGATCTCTGGTGATGGATAGGAGGCATTCTCAGTGATGTCACCGCTGATCTCTAGTGATGGATAGGAGGCATTCTCAGTGATGTCACCTCTGATCTCTAGTGATGGATAGGCGGCATTCTCAGTGATGTCACCGCTGATCTCTGGTGATGGATAGGCGGCATTCTCAGTGATGTCACCGCTGATCTCTGGTGATGGATAGGAGGCATTCTCAGTGATGTCACCGCTGATCTCTAGTGATGGATAGGCGGCATTCTCAGTGATGTCACTGCTGATCTCTGGTGATGGATAGGCGGCATTCTCAGTGATGTCACCGCTGATCTGTAGTGATGGATAGGCGGCATTCTCAGTGATGTCACCGCTGATCTCTGGTGATGGATAGGAGGCATTCTCAGTGATGTCACCGCTGATCTCTGGTGATGGATAGGCGGCATTCTCAGTGATGTCACCGCTGATCTCTGGTGATGGATAGGAGGCATTCTCAGTGATGTCACCTCTGATCTCTGGTGATGGATAGGAGGCATTCTCAGTGATGTCACCTCTGATCTCTAGTGATGGATAGGTGGCATTCTCCGTGATGTCATCGCTGATCTCTAGTGATGGATAGGCGGCATTCTCAGTGATGTCACCGCTGATCTCTGGTGATGGATAGGCGGCATTCTCAGTGATGTCACCGCTGATCTCTAGTGATGGATAGGCGGCATTCTCAGTGATGTCACCGCTGATCTCTGGTGATGGATAGGCGGCATTCTCAGTGATGTCACCGCTGATCTCTGGTGATGGATAGGCGGCATTCTCAGTGATGTCACCGCTGATCTGTAGTGATGGATAGGCGGCATTCTCAGTGATGTCACCGCTGATCTCTGGTGATGGATAGGAGGCATTCTCAGTGATGTCACCGCTGATCTCTGGTGATGGATAGGAGGCATTCTCAGTGATGTCATCGCTGATCTCTAGTGATGGATAGGCGGCATTCTCAGTGATGTCACCGCTGATCTCTGGTGATGGATAGGAGGCATTCTCAGTGATGTCACCGCTGATCTCTGGTGATGGATAGGAGGCATTCTCAGTGATGTCATCGCTGATCTCTAGTGATGGATAGGAGGCATTCTCAGTGATGTCACCGCTGATCTCTAGTGATGGATAGGAGGCATTCTCAGTGATGTCACCGCTGATCTCTGGTGATGGATAGGAGGCATTCTCAGTGATGTCACTGCTGATCTCTAGTGATGGATAGGCGGCATTCTCAGTGATGTCACCGCTGATCTCTAGTGATGGATAGGAGGCATTCTCAGTGATGTCACCTCTGATCTCTGGTGATGGATAGGCGGCATTCTCAGTGATGTCACCGCTGATCTCTGGTGATGGATATGTGGCATTCTCAGTGATGTCACCGCTGATCTCTAGTGATGGATAGGCGGCATTCTCAGTGATGTCACCGCTGATCTCTAGTGATGGATAGGAGGCATTCTCAGTGATGTCACCGCTGATCTCTAGTGATGGATAGGCGGCATTCTCAGTGATGTCACCGCTGATCTCTGGTGATGGATAGGCGGCATTCTCAGTGATGTCACCGCTGATCTCTGGTGATGGATAGGCGGCATTCTCAGTGATGTCACCGCTGATCTCTGGTGATGGATAGGCGGCATTCTCAGTGATGTCACCGCTGATCTCTAGTGATGGATAGGCGGCATTCTCAGTGATGTCACCGCTGATCTCTGGTGATGGATAGGCGGCATTCTCAGTGATGTCACCGCTGATCTCTGGTGATGGATAGGCGGCATTCTCAGTGATGTCACCTCTGATCTCTAGTGATGGATAGGAGGCATTCTCAGTGATGTCACCGCTGATCTCTAGTGATGGATAGGCGGCATTCTCAGTGATGTCACCGCTGATCTCTGGTGATGGATAGGCGGCATTCTCAGTGATGTCACCGCTGATCTCTGGTGATGGATAGGCGGCATTCTCAGTGATGTCACCGCTGATCTGTAGTGATGGATAGGCGGCATTCTCAGTGATGTCACCGCTGATCTCTGGTGATGGATAGGCGGCATTCTCAGTGATGTCACCGGTGATCTCTAGTGATGGATAGGCGGCATTCTCAGTGATGTCACCGCTGATCTCTAGTGATGGATAGGCGGCATTCTCAGTGATGTCACCGCTGATCTCTGGTGATGGATAGGCGGCATTCTCAGTGATGTCACCACTGATCTCTGGTGATGGATAGGAGGCATTCTCAGTGATGTCACCGCTGATCTCTAGTGATGGATAGGCGGCATTCTCAGTGATGTCACTGCTGATCTCTAGTGATGGATAGGAGGCATTCTCAGTGATGTCACCGCTGATCTCTGGTGATGGATAGGAGGCATTCTCAGTGATGTCACTGCTGATCTCTAGTGATGGATAGGAGGCATTCTCAGTGATGTCACCGCTGATCTCTAGTGATGGATAGGCGGCATTCTCAGTGATGTCACCGCTGATCTCTGGTGATGGATAGGCGGCATTCTCAGTGATGTCACCGCTGATCTCTGGTGATGGATAGGCGGCATTCTCAGTGATGTCACCGCTGATCTCTAGTGATGGATAGGAGGCATTCTCAGTGATGTCACCGCTGATCTCTAGTGATGGATAGGAGGCATTCTCAGTGATGTCACCGCTGATCTCTGGTGATGGATAGGCGGCATTCTCAGTGATGTCACCGCTGATCTCTAGTGATGGATAGGAGGCATTCTCAGTGATGTCACCTCTGATCTCTGGTGATGGATAGGAGGCATTCTCAGTGATGTCACCTCTGATCTCTGGTGATGGATAGGAGGCATTCTCAGTGATGTCACCGCTGATCTCTGGTGATGGATAGGCGGCATTCTCAGTGATGTCACCTCTGATCTCTAGAGATGGATAGGAGGCATTCTCAGTGATGTCACCGCTGATCTCTGGTGATGGATAGGCGGCATTCTCAGTGATGTCACTGCTGATCTCTGGTGATGGATAGGAGGCATTCTCAGTGATGTCACCGCTGATCTCTGGTGATGGATAGGAGGCATTCTCAGTGATGTCTCCGCTGATCTCTGGTGATGGATAGGAGGCATTCTCAGTGATGTCACTGCTGATCTCTAGTGATGGATAGGCGGCATTCTCAGTGATGTCACCGCTGATCTCTGGTGATGGATAGGCGGCATTCTCAGTGATGTCACCTCTGATCTCTGGTGATGGATAGGAGGCATTCTCAGTGATGTCACCGCTGATCTCTGGTGATGGATAGGCGGCATTCTCAGTGATGTCACCGCTGATCTCTGGTGATGGATAGGCGGCATTCTCAGTGATGTCACTGCTGATCTCTGGTGATGGATAGGAGGCATTCTCAGTGATGTCACCGCTGATCTCTGGTGATGGATAGGAGGCATTCTCAGTGATGTCACCTCTGATCTCTGGTGATGGATAGGAGGCATTCTCAGTGATGTCACCGCTGATCTCTAGTGATGGATAGGAGGCATTCTCAGTGATGTCACTGCTGATCTCTGGGATGGATAGGAGGCATTCTCAGTGATGTCTCCGCTGATCTCTGGTGATGGATAGGAGGCATTCTCAGTGATGTCACTGCTGATCTCTAGTGATGGATAGGCGGCATTCTCAGTGATGTCACCGCTGATCTCTGGTGATGGATAGGCGGCATTCTCAGTGATGTCACCTCTGATCTCTAGTGATGGATAGGCGGCATTCTCAGTGATGTCACCGCTGATCTCTGGTGATGGATAGGCGGCATTCTCAGTGATGTCACCTCTGATCTCTAGAGATGGATAGGAGGCATTCTCAGTGATGTCACCGCTGATCTCTGGTGATGGATAGGCGGCATTCTCAGTGATGTCACTGCTGATCTCTGGTGATGGATAGGAGGCATTCTCAGTGATGTCACCGCTGATCTCTGGTGATGGATAGGAGGCATTCTCAGTGATGTCACTGCTGATCTCTGGTGATGGATAGGAGGCATTCTCAGTGATGTCACTGCTGATCTCTAGTGATGGATAGGCGGCATTCTCAGTGATGTCACCTCTGATCTCTGGTGATGGATAGGCGGCATTCTCAGTGATGTCACTGCTGATCTCTGGTGATGGATAGGAGGCATTCTCAGTGATGTCACCGCTGATCTCTAGTGATGGATAGGAGGCATTCTCAGTGATGTCTCCGCTGATCTCTGGTGATGGATAGGAGGCATTCTCAGTGATGTCACCGCTGATCTCTGGTGATGGATAGGCGGCATTCTCAGTGATGTCACCGCTGATCTCTAGTGATGGATAGGCGGCATTCTCAGTGATGTCACCTCTGATCTCTGGTGATGGATAGGCGGCATTCTCAGTGATGTCACCGCTGATCTCTAGTGATGGATAGGAGGCATTCTCAGTGATGTCACCGCTGATCTCTGGTGATGGATAAGAGGCATTCTCAGTGATGTCACCGCTGATCTCTAGTGATGGATAGGAGGCATTCTCAGTGATGTCACCGCTGATCTCTGGTGATGGATAGGAGGCATTCTCAGTGATGTCACCTCTGATCTCTGGTGATGGATAGGAGGCATTCTCAGTGATGTCACCGCTGATCTCTAGTGATGGATAGGCGGCATTCTCAGTGATGTCACCGCTGATCTCTAGTGATGGATAGGCGGCATTCTCAGTGATGTCACCGCTGATCTCTAGTGATGGATAGGCGGCATTCTCAGTGATGTCACCTCTGATCTCTGGTGATAGATAAGCGGCATTCTCAGTGATGTCACCGCTGATCTCTAGTGATGGATAGGAGGCATTCTCAGTGATGTCACCGCTGATCTCTGGTGATGGATAGGAGGCATTCTCAGTGATGTCTCCGCTGATCTCTGGTGATGGATAGGAGGCATTCTCAGTGATGTCATCGCTGATCTCTAGTGATGGATAGGAGGCATTCTCAGTGATGTCACCGCTGATCTCTGGTGATGGATAGGAGGCATTCTCAGTGATGTCACCGCTGATCTCTGGTGATGGATAGGAGGCATTCTCAGTGATGTCACCGCTGATCTCTGGTGATGGATAGGAGGCATTCTCAGTGATGTCACTGCTGATCTCTGGTGATGGATAGGAGGCATTCTCAGTGATGTCACCTCTGATCTCTGGTGATGGATAGGAGGCATTCTCAGTGATGTCACCTCTGATCTCTAGTGATGGATAGGTGGCATTCTCAGTGATGTCTCCTCTGATCTCTAGTGATGGATAGGAGGCATTCTCAGTGATGTCACCTCTGATCTCTGGTGATGGATAGGAGGCATTCTCAGTGATGTCACCGCTGATCTCTGGTGATGGATAGGAGGCATTCTCAGTGATGTCACCGCTGATCTCTGGTGATGGATAGGAGGCATTCTCAGTGATGTCACCGCTGATCTCTGGTGATGGATAGGAGGCATTCTCAGTGATGTCACCTCTGATCTCTAGTGATGGATAGGTGGCATTCTCAGTGATGTCTCCTCTGATCTCTAGTGATGGATAGGAGGCATTCTCAGTGATGTCACCGCTGATCTCTGGTGATGGATAGGAGGCATTCTCAGTGATGTCACCTCTGATCTCTAGTGATGGATAGGTGGCATTCTCAGTGATGTCACCGCTGATCTCTGGTGATGGATAGACGGCATTCTCAGTGATGTCACCGCTGATCTCTGGTGATGGATAGGCGGCATTCTCAGTGATGTCACCGCTGATCTCTGGTGATGGATAGGAGGCATTCTCAGTGATGTCACCGCTGATCTCTGGTGATGGATAGGAGGCATTCTCAGTGATGTCACCGCTGATCTCTAGTGATGGATAGGAGGCATTCTCAGTGATGTCACCTCTGATCTCTAGTGATGGATAGGAGGCATTCTCAGTGATGTCACCGCTGATCTCTGGTGATGGATAGGCGGCATTCTCAGTGATGTCACCGCTGATCTCTGGTGATGGATAGGCGGCATTCTCAGTGATGTCTCCGCTGATCTCTAGTGATGGATAGGAGGCATTCTCAGTGATCTCACCGCTGATCTCTAGTGATGGATAGGCGGCATTCTCAGTGATGTCACTGCTGATCTCTGGTGATGGATAGGAGGCATTCTCAGTGATGTCACCGCTGATCTCTAGTGATGGATAGGCGGCATTCTCAGTGATGTCACCGCTGATCTCTGGTGATGGATAGGAGGCATTCTCAGTGATGTCACCGCTGATCTCTAGTGATGGATAGGTGGCATTCTCAGTGATGTCACCTCTGATCTCTGGTGATGGATAGGAGGCATTCTCAGTGATGTCACCGCTGATCTCTGGTGATGGATAGGCGGCATTCTCAGTGATGTCTCCGCTGATCTCTGGTGATGGATAGGAGGCATTCTCAGTGATGTCACCGCTGATCTCTGGTGATGGATAGGCGGCATTCTCAGTGATGTCTCCGCTGATCTCTAGTGATGGATAGGAGGCATTCTCAGTGATGTCACCGCTGATCTCTAGTGATGGATAGGCGGCATTCTCAGTGATGTCACCTCTGATCTCTAGTGATGGATAGGTGGCATTCTCAGTGATGTCACCGCTGATCTCTAGTGATGGATAGGAGGCATTCTCAGTGATGTCACCGCTGATCTCTGGTGATGGATAGGCGGCATTCTCAGTGATGTCACCTCTGATCTCTAGTGATGGATAGGAGGCATTCTCAGTGATGTCACCGCTGATCTCTAGTGATGGATAGGTGGCATTCTCAGTGATGTCACCGCTGATCTCTGGTGATGGATAGGCGGCATTCTCAGTGATGTCACCGCTGATCTCTAGTGATGGATAGGCGGCATTCTCAGTGATGTCACCGCTGATCTCTGGTGATGGATAGGCGGCATTCTCAGTGATGTCACCACTGATCTCTGGTGATGGATAGGCGGCATTCTCAGTGATGTCACCACTGATCTCTGGTGATGGATAGGCGGCATTCTCAGTGATGTCACCGCTGATCTCTGGTGATGGATAGGAGGCATTCTCAGTGATGTCACCTCTGATCTCTAGTGATGGATAGGAGGCATTCTCAGTGATGTCACCGCTGATCTCTAGTGATGGATAGGTGGCATTCTCAGTGATGTCACCGCTGATCTCTGGTGATGGATAGGCGGCATTCTCAGTGATGTCACCGCTGATCTCTAGTGATGGATAGGCGGCATTCTCAGTGATGTCACCGCTGATCTCTGGTGATGGATAGGCGGCATTCTCAGTGATGTCACCACTGATCTCTGGTGATGGATAGGCGGCATTCTCAGTGATGTCACCACTGATCTCTGGTGATGGATAGGCGGCATTCTCAGTGATGTCACCGCTGATCTCTGGTGATGGATAGGAGGCATTCTCAGTGATGTCACCGCTGATCTCTGGTGATGGATAGGAGGCATTCTCAGTGATGTCACCGCTGATCTCTGGTGATGGATAGGCGGCATTCTCAGTGATGTCACCTCTGATCTCTAGTGATGGATAGGTGGCATTCTCAGTGATGTCACCGCTGATCTCTGGTGATGGATAGGCGGCATTCTCAGTGATGTCACCGCTGATCTCTGGTGATGGATAGGAGGCATTCTCAGTGATGTCACCTCTGATCTCTAGTGATGGATAGTCGGCATTCTCAGTGATGTCACCTCTGATCTCTAGTGATGGATAGGAGGCATTCTCAGTGATGTCACCGCTGATCTCTGGTGATGGATAGGAGGCATTCTCAGTGATGTCACCTCTGATCTCTGGTGATGGATAGGCGGCATTCTCAGTGATGTCACCTCTGATCTCTAGTGATGGATAGGAGGCATTCTCAGTGATGTCACCGCTGATCTCTGGTGATGGATAGGCGGCATTCTCAGTGATGTCACCGCTGATCTCTTGTGATGGATAGGAGGCATTCTCAGTGATGTCACCACTGATCTCTGGTGATGGATAGGAGGCATTCTCAGTGATGTCACTGCTGATCTCTAGTGATGGATAGGAGGCATTCTCAGTGATGTCACTGCTGATCTCTGGTGATGGATAGGAGGCATTCTCAGTGATGTCACTGCTGATCTCTAGTGATGGATAGGAGGCATTCTCAGTGATGTCACCGCTGATCTCTAGTGATGGATAGGAGGCATTCTCAGTGATGTCACTGCTGATCTCTAGTGATGGATAGGAGGCATTCTCAGTGATGTCACCGCTGATCTCTAGTGATGGATAGGCGGCATTCTCAGTGATGTCACCTCTGATCTCTAGTGATGGATAGGAGGCATTCTCAGTGATGTCACCTCTGATCTCTAGTGATGGATAGGAGGCATTCTCAGTGATGTCACCGTTGATCTCTGGTGATGGATAGTCGGCATTCTCAGTGATGTCACCTCTGATCTCTAGTGATGGATAGGAGGCATTCTCAGTGATGTCACTGCTGATCTCTAGTGATGGATAGGCGGCATTCTCAGTGATGTCACCTCTGATCTCTAGTGATGGATAGGAGGCATTCTCAGTGATGTCACCTCTGATCTCTGGTGATGGATAGGAGGCATTCTCAGTGATGTCACCGCTGATCTCTGGTGATGGATAGGCGGCATTCTCAGTGAGGTCACCGCTGATCTCTAGTGATGGATAGGCGGCATTCTCAGTGAGGTCACCGCTGATCTCTGGTGATGGATAGGAGGCATTCTCAGTGATGTCACCGCTGATCTCTGGTGATGGATAGTCGGCATTCTCAGTGATGTCACTGCTGATCTCTAGTGATGGATAGGAGGCATTCTCAGTGATGTCACCGCTGATCTCTGGTGATGGATAGGAGGCATTCTCAGTGATGTCACCGCTGATCTCTGGTGATGGATAGGCGGCATTCTCAGTGATGTCACTGCTGATCTCTAGTGATGGATAGGAGGCATTCTCAGTGATGTCATCGCTGATCTCTAGTGATGGATAGGAGGCATTCTCAGTGATGTCACTGCTGATCTCTGGTGATGGATAGGCGGCATTCTCAGTGATGTCACCGCTGATCTCTAGTGATGGATAGGAGGCATTCTCAGTGATGTCACCTCTGATCTCTGGTGATGGATAGGCGGCATTCTCAGTGATGTCACCGCTGATCTCTGGTGATGGATAGGAGGCATTCTCAGTGATGTCACTGCTGATCTCTAGTGATGGATAGGTGGCATTCTCAGTGATGTCACTGCTGATCTCTAGTGATGGATAGGAGGCATTCTCAGTGATGTCACCGCTGATCTCTGGTGATGGATAGGAGGCATTCTCAGTGATGTCACCGCTGATCTCTAGTGATGGATAGGAGGCATTCTCAGTGATGTCACCGCTGATCTCTAGTGATGGATAGGAGGCATTCTCAGTGATGTCACTGCTGATCTCTAGTGATGGATAGGTGGCATTCTCAGTGATGTCACCGCTGATCTCTGGTGATGGATAGGAGGCATTCTCAGTGATGTCACTGCTGATCTCTAGTGATGGATAGGAGGCATTCTCAGTGATGTCACCGCTGATCTCTGGTGATGGATAGGAGGCATTCTCAGTGATGTCACCGCTGATCTCTGGTGATGGATAGGCGGCATTCTCAGTGATGTCACCTCTGATCTCTAGTGATGGATAGGAGGCATTCTCAGTGATGTCACCGCTGATCTCTTGTGATGGATAGGAGGCATTCTCAGTGATGTCACCGCTGATCTCTAGTGATGGATAGGCGGCATTCTCAGTGATGTCACCGCTGATCTCTAGTGATGGATAGGCGGCATTCTCCGTGATGTCACCGCTGATCTCTAGTGATGGATAGGCGGCATTCTCAGTGATGTCACCGCTGATCTCTAGTGATGGATAGGCGGCATTCTCAGTGATGTCACCGCTGATCTCTGGTGATGGATAGGAGGCATTCTCAGTGATGTCACCTCTGATCTCTGGTGATGGATAGGAGGCATTCTCAGTGATGTCACCTCTGATCTCTAGTGATGGATAGGAGGCATTCTCAGTGATGTCACCGCTGATCTCTGGTGATGGATAGGCGGCATTCTCAGTGATGTCACCGCTGATCTGTGGTGATGGATAGGCGGCATTCTCAGTGATGTCACCGCTGATCTCTAGTGATGGATAGGAGGCATTCTCAGTGATGTCACCGCTGATCTCTGATGATGGATAGGCGGCATTCTCAGTGATGTCACTGCTGATCTCTGGTGATGGATAGGAGGCATTCTCAGTGATGTCACCTCTGATCTCTAGTGATGGATAGGAGGCATTCTCAGTGATGTCACCGCTGATCTCTGGTGATGGATAGGAGGCATTCTCAGTGATGTCACCGCTGATCTCTAGTGATGGATAGGAGGCATTCTCAGTGATGTCACCTCTGATCTCTAGTGATGGATAGGAGGCATTCTCAGTGATGTCACCGCTGATCTCTGGTGATGGATAGGCGGCATTCTCAGTGATGTCACCACTGATCTCTAGTGATGGATAGGCGGCATTCTCAGTGATGTCACCGCTGATCTCTAGTGATGGATAGGCGGCATTCTCAGTGATGTCACCGCTGTTCTCTGGTGATGGATAGGCGGCATTCTCAGTGATGTCACCTCTGATCTCTGGTGATGGATAGGCGGCATTCTCAGTGATGTCACCGCTGATCTCTGGTGATGGATAGGCGGCATTCTCAGTGATGTCACTGCTGATCTCTAGTGATGGATAGGAGGCATTCTCAGTGATGTCACCGCTGATCTCTGGTGATGGATAGGAGGCATTCTCAGTGATGTCACCGCTGATCTCTGGTGATGGATAGGCGGCATTCTCAGTGATGTCACTGCTGATCTCTGGTGATGGATAGGCGGCATTCTCAGTGATGTCACTGCTGATCTCTGGTGATGGATAGGCGGCATTCTCAGTGATGTCACCGCTGATCTCTGGTGATGGATAGGCGGCATTCTCAGTGATGTCACCGCTGATCTCTGGTGATGGATAGGAGGCATTCTCAGTGATGTCTCCTCTGATCTCTAGTGATGGATAGGAGGCATTCTCAGTGATGTCACTGCTGATCTCTGGTGATGGATAGGCGGCATTCTCAGTGATGTCACTGCTGATCTCTGGTGATGGATAGGCGGCATTCTCAGTGATGTCACCGCTGATCTCTGGTGATGGATAGGAGGCATTCTCAGTGATGTCTCCTCTGATCTCTAGTGATGGATAGGAGGCATTCTCAGTGATGTCACCTCTGATCTCTAGTGATGGATAGGCGGCATTCTCAGTGATGTCACCGCTGATCTCTGGTGATGGATAGGAGGCATTCTCAGTGATGTCACCGCTGATCTCTAGTGATGGATAGGCGGCATTCTCAGTGATGTCACCGCTGATCTCTGGTGATGGATAGGAGGCATTCTCAGTGATGTCACCTCTGATCTCTAGTGATGGATAGGCGGCATTCTCAGTGATGTCACCTCTGATCTCTGGTGATGGATAGGCGGCATTCTCAGTGTTGTCACCGCTGATCTCTGGTGATGGATAGGCGGCATTCTCAGTGATGTCACCTCTGATCTCTAGTGATGGATAGGCGGCATTCTCAGTGATGTCACCGCTGATCTCTGGTGATGGATAGGCGGCATTCTCAGTGATGTCACCGCTGATCTCTAGTGATGGATAGGAGGCATTCTCAGTGATGTCACCGCTGATCTCTGGTGATGGATAGGAGGCATTCTCAGTGATGTCACCGCTGATCTCTAGTGATGGATAGGAGGCATTCTCAGTGATGTCACCGCTGATCTCTAGTGATGGATAGGAGGCATTCTCAGTGATGTCACCGCTGATCTCTAGTGATGGATAGGAGGCATTCTCAGTGATGTCACCGCTGATCTCTGGTGATGGATAGACGGCATTCTCAGTGATGTCACCGCTGATCTCTAGTGATGGATAGGCGGCATTCTCAGTGATGTCACTGCTGATCTCTAGTGATGGATAGGAGGCATTCTCAGTGATGTCACCTCTGATCTCTGGTGATGGATAGGCGGCATTCTCAGTGATGTCACCTCTGATCTCTGGTGATGGATAGGCGGCATTCTCAGTGATGTCACTGCTGATCTCTAGTGATGGATAGGCGGCATTCTCAGTGATGTCACCGCTGATCTCTAGTGATGGATAGGCGGCATTCTCAGTGATGTCACTGCTGATCTCTAGTGATGGATAGGCGGCATTCTCAGTGATGTCACCGCTGATCTCTGGTGATGGATAGGTGGCATTCTCAGTGATGTCACCTCTGATCTCTGGTGATGGATAGGAGGCATTCTCAGTGATGTCACCGCTGATCTCTGGTGATGGATAGGAGGCATTCTCAGTGATGTCACCGCTGATCTCTGGTGATGGATAGACGGCATTCTCAGTGATGTCACCGCTGATCTCTAGTGATGGATAGGAGGCATTCTCAGTGATGTCACTGCTGATCTCTAGTGATGGATAGGCGGCATTCTCAGTGATGTCACCGCTGATCTCTGGTGATGGATAGGAGGCATTCTCAGTGATGTCACCGCTGATCTCTGGTGATGGATAGGAGGCATTCTCAGTGATGTCACCGCTGATCTCTGGTGATGGATAGACGGCATTCTCAGTGATGTCACCGCTGATCTCTAGTGATGGATAGGCGGCATTCTCAGTGATGTCACCGCTGATCTCTGGTGATGGATAGGAGGCATTCTCAGTGATGTCACCGCTGATCTCTGGTGATGGATAGACGGCATTCTCAGTGATGTCACCGCTGATCTCTAGTGATGGATAGGCGGCATTCTCAGTGATGTCACCTCTGATCTCTGGTGATGGATAGGAGGCATTCTCAGTGATGTCACCGCTGATCTCTGGTGATGGATAGGAGGCATTCTCAGTGATGTCACCGCTGATCTCTAGTGATGGATAGGAGGCATTCTCAGTGATGTCACCTCTGATCTCTAGTGATGGATAGGAGGCATTCTCAGTGATGTCACCGCTGATCTCTGGTGATGGATAGGCGGCATTCTCAGTGATGTCACCGCTGATCTCTAGTGATGGATAGGTGGCATTCTCAGTGATGTCACCGCTGATCTCTGGTGATGGATAGGTGGCATTCTCAGTGATGTCACCGCTGATCTCTAGTGATGGATAGGAGGCATTCTCAGTGATGTCACCGCTGATCTCTAGTGATGGATAGGCGGCATTCTCAGTGATGTCACCGCTGATCTCTAGTGATGGATAGGCGGCATTCTCAGTGATGTCACCGCTGATCTCTAGTGATGGATAGGAGGCATTCTCAGTGATGTCACCGCTGATCTCTGGTGATGGATAGGAGGCATTCTCAGTGATGTCACCTCTGATCTCTAGTGATGGATAGGTGGCATTCTCAGTGATGTCACCGCTGATCTCTAGTGATGGATAGGAGGCATTCTCAGTGATGTCACCGCTGATCTCTAGTGATGGATAGGCGGCATTCTCAGTGATGTCACCGCTGATCTCTAGTGATGGATAGGCGGCATTCTCAGTGATGTCACCGCTGATCTCTGGTGATGGATAGGCGGCATTCTCAGTGATGTCACCGCTGATCTCTAGTGATGGATAGGCGGCATTCTCAGTGATGTCACCGCTGATCTCTGGTGATGGATAGGCGGCATTCTCAGTGATGTCATCGCTGATCTCTGGTGATGGATAGGCGGCATTCTCAGTGATGTCACCGCTGATCTCTAGTGATGGATAGGCGGCATTCTCAGTGATGTCACCGCTGATCTCTGGTGATGGATAGGAGGCATTCTCAGTGATGTCACCGCTGATCTCTGGTGATGGATATGAGGCATTCTCAGTGATGTCACCGCTGATCTCTAGTGATGGATAGGCGGCATTCTCAGTGATGTCACCGCTGATCTCTAGTGATGGATAGGAGGCATTCTCAGTGATGTCACCTCTGATCTCTAGTGATGGATAGGCGGCATTCTCAGTGATGTCACCGCTGAGCTCTAGTGATGGATAGGTGGCATTCTCAGTGATGTCACCTCTGATCTCTAGTGATGGATAGGCGGCATTCTCAGTGATGTCACCGCTGATCTCTGGTGATGGATAGGCGGCATTCTCAGTGATGTCACCGCTGATCTCTGGTGATGGATAGGCGGCATTCTCAGTGATGTCACTGCTGATCTCTAGTGATGGATAGGAGGCATTCTCAGTGATGTCACCGCTGATCTCTAGTGATGGATAGGCGGCATTCTCAGTGATGTCTCCTCTGATCTCTGGTGATGGATAGGAGGCATTCTCAGTGATGTCACCTCTGATCTCTGGTGATGGATAGGCGGCATTCTCAGTGATGTCACCGCTGATCTCTAGTGATGGATAGGCGGCATTCTCAGTGATGTCACCGCTGATCTCTAGTGATGGATAGGAGGCATTCTCAGTGATGTCACTGCTGATCTCTAGTGATGGATAGGTGGCATTCTCAGTGATGTCACCGCTGATCTCTGGTGATGGATAGGAGGCATTCTCAGTGATGTCACCGCTGATCTCTAGTGATGGATAGGCGGCATTCTCAGTGATGTCACCGCTGATCTCTAGTGATGGATAGGCGGCATTCTCAGTGATGTCACCGCTGATCTCTAGTGATGGATAGGCGGCATTCTCAGTGATGTCACCGCTGATCTCTAGTGATGGATAGGTGGCATTCTCAGTGATGTCACCGCTGATCTCTAGTGATGGATAGGTGGCATTCTCAGTGATGTCACCTCTGATCTCTAGTGATGGATAGGCGGCATTCTCAGTGATGTCACTGCTGATCTCTAGTGATGCATAGGAGGCATTCTCAGTGATGTCGCCGCTGATCTCGTCTCTTTCTTGTGTGATATGATCCGGCCATCGCAGTGTTAATCTCGGGGGTGGAGTCTTTCGGGCGGCCCCGCCCTGGGGGCGCAGGACTCTGCAGGTTTGGTGCCTGGAATGCAGGAAGGGCAGTGGCTGCAGGTGACAGATCGGTGGGATCAGCGGAGTCATACTGAGCGCGACTGAGAACCGAAACTGCTGCGGACCCCACAGAGGTGACGGTATATACTGTATACAGCGCTCTGCGGTCACATGACCACTGCGGGGGGCTGAAATATGGTCACTGTAGAGAATCCAGGGGGCGGAGGATCCGGAACTGTACATCATACTGATCACTGGGGCCCAGAGAGAGGGCGGAGCTTGTGTAAGGCCCCTCCCCTCAGGAGTGTGCAGACGTCTGTGTATGGACTTTCACCCCAGAGGACGCGACACATCCAGAGGTGACTGCTCTACTGCTCCCTGTTATCAGCCGTTACTGGGGGAGGTGACTACAATCTATTACTCCCTGATATCAACCATTACTGGGGGAGGAGACTGTAGGACAGGAGACTACAATCTATTGCTCCCTGTTATCAGCCATTACCATAGCTCCCTATACATTCTGGCAGTGGTTTGTGCGGAGGGGGAGGGTTGCGGCACTGGAGCAGCGGGCACAGGCAATAGCCGGCAGCTGCAGCTACCACGTGTGCCCGCTGCTAAAGAACATGAATATTCACTCTTCTCCACGCCGGGACTATAGGAGTGGAGAGGAGTGGATATTCATTCTCCTTAATAGCACGTACTGTCAATCGCAGCCGCCGGCTTCCTGCTGAGGCTCAGCGATCTTCTGTGCCCGCTATTAGATAGAAGGAATATTCACTCTTCTCCACTCCCATGGGCGTTAAGAAGAGTGAATATTCATTCTCTTTAGTAGCGAGCACACAGTATCGCTGAGCCGGAGCTGCCGCCGTGCTGACAGTGCGCACTATTAAGGGGAATGACTATTCACTCCTCTCCACTCCCATAGTCCCAGCGTGGAGAGGAATGAATAATATCCCCGCAGCTCACCTCGGCGTCTGAGGGCGCACGGCAGTGACGTCATGCGCTGCTCAGATGCTGAGGTGAGCTGCAGGCAGACAGGACGCAGCACTGGAGCAGAGGGGAGGAAGGAAGTGGAGTAGAAGTGTTTATTTTTTTCATGTGTGCAGTGATGGGAGGCCATGTATACCAGGATTGGGGGTGAGGGGGGCCATGCATACCAGGATTGGGGGTGAGGGGGGCCACGCATACCAGGATTGGGGGTGAGGGGGGCCATGTATGCCAGGATTGGGGATGAGGGGTGCCATGCATATCAGGATTGGGGATGAGGGGTGCCATGCATACCAGGGTTGGGGATGAGGGGTGCCATGCATACCAGGATTTAGGATGAGGGGTGCCATGCATACCAGGATTGGGGATGAGGGGTGCCATGCAAACCAGGATTGGGGGTGAGTGGTGCCATGCATATCAGGATTGGGGATGAGGGAGCCATGCATACCAGGATTGGGGATGAGGGGTGCCATGCATATCAGGATTGGTGGGATGAGGGGTGCCATGCATATCAGGATTGGGGATGAGGGATGCCATGCATACCAGGGTTGGGGATGAGAGGTGCCATGTATACCAGGATTGGGGATGGGGGGTGCCATGCATACCAGGATTTAGGATGAGGGGTGCCATGCATACCAGGATTGGGGATGAGGGGTGCCATGCAAACCAGGATTGGGGGTGAGTGGTGCCATGCATATCAGGATTGGGGATGAGGGAGCCATGCATACCAGGATTGGGGATGAGGGGTGCCATGCATATCAGGATTGGTGGGATGAGGGGTGCCATGCATATCAGGATTGGTGGGATGAAGGAGCCATGCATACCAGGATTGGGGATAAGGGAGCCATGCATACCAGGATTGGGGATGAGGGGTGCCATGCATACCAGGATTGGGGATGAGGGGTTCCATACATACCAGGATTGGGGATGAGGGGTTCTATACATACCAGGATTGGGGATGAGGGAGCCATGCATACCAGGATTGGGGATGAGGGGTGCCATGCATACCATGATTGGGGATGAGGGGTGCCATGCATACCAGGATTGGGGATGAGGGGTGCCATGCATACCAGGATAGGGATGAGGGGTGCCATGCACACCAAGATTGGGGTTGAGGGGGGCCAGTGATACCAGGATTGGTGGGATGAGGGGTGCCATGCATACCAGGATTGGGGATGAGGGGTGCCATGCATACCAGGATTGGGGATAAGGGGTTCCATACATACCAGGATTGGGGATGAGGGGTTCTATACATACCAGGATTGGGGATGAGGGAGCCATGCATACCAGGATTGGGGATGAGGGGTGCCATGCATACCATGATTGGGGATGAGGGGTTCCATGCATACCAGGATTGGGGATGAGGGGTGCCATGCATACCAGGATAGGGATGAGGGGTGCCATGCATACCAGGATTGGGGGTGAGGGGGGCCATGCATACCAGGGTTGGGGGATGAGGGGTGCCATGCATACCAGGATTGGGGATGAGGGGTGCCATGCATACCAGGATTGGGGGTGAGGGGGGCCATGCATACCAGGGTTGGGGAATGAGGGGTGCCATGCATACCAGGATTGGGGGATGAGGGGTGCTATGCATACCAGGATTGGGGATGAGGGGTGCCATGCATACAAGGATTGGGGATGAGGGGTGCCATGCATACCAGGATTGGTGATGAGGGGTGCCATGCATACCAGGATTGGGGGTGAGGGGGGCCATGCATACCAGGGTTGGGGGTGAGGGGGGCCATGCATACCAGGGTTGGGGGATGAGGGGTGCCATGCATACCAGGATTGGTGGGATGAGGGGTCCTATGCATACCAGGATTGGTGGGATGAGGGGGCCATACATACCAGGATTGGTGGGATGAGGGGACACGGCCTTGCACACACAAAAAAGCAAGATGTCATATAGTGATGCTACATAAAGATGAGAAGTTCTGGCGTCTCTGACTGTGAATGAAGCAACAAAAAATAATCCACAACTAGAGATGAGCAGGACGCACAGATGACGTCGCGCTGCCCGGGGTGATCAGGAGACGCCGGAACATTAGAGATTCACAGCCTCCAGTCCAACCGCCGGGGACCACTGACCTGGACTCTGGACCAGAGACGTGGAATCCATCCGCTCATCTCTAGTACCAACTGTCCAGGATACAGCGGACAGTCCTGGATTTGGGTCTGCACCCTGCAGTCTCGGGCGTCTGCTGAATGCCCCTCATTACCAGCGTCCCTCTGACAACTCCTCCTGCCAGGGCAGAAAGATAATGAGCGTGGATTGGGGTGTGACCAGGGGCGCAGCCACATCACATGATCTGTCCCTCTTTCTCTTCTTCAAAGGTTGGGAGGTATGCATTACTGGGGGAGGTGAGTGTTTCCCGTCATGCGGTGTACACCCCCCTGCTGTACGGGATGACGCTGAGGGTGCGACATTCAGGGTGGGTGCTTCCCGGTGAGACCCCCGGGGTGATCTCTCCTTTATGATTTTGCCTCCTGCCATTAACCCTTGGTGCCCTGTCCCGGCTCCCACCGATCTTTTCCGATCCTCTTCCGTCTTGGTGGTCTCCTCTTGGCCTTGCTGTCGGTCGTGTGCGGAGCCCATGAGCTTCTCCTCTTTCTCTTGCACATTCTCTCCATTCTCGTCCTCCACTATCGGTGACGGGTTGTGCGGCTGCAGATCGGGGCAGCAGCGGGACAATATGGTGGAAACTCGGTGTCCAGTAATGTCTATGATCGGAGGACTGCGCTGACACACTGTCACGACCCCGCTGCAGTGCTGCCACTACAGGGGGTGTATACTTTCCCGGTTGGCAGTGTGAGGGATATTTTTGTTCTGGATGGTGAAAATTCTCCCACGTACATAGAATCCCCCCACGTGGCACCCTGTGATATCGGGGTGACTCCAACATGGCGACCAGTCACCGCGATATTACGTATCACTCTGAGGCGACTGTGCGGGCGAGGTCACACGAGAATGGCGGATTGTCACCGCATTGTACAAGTCCGAGGAACTACAAGTCACAGCATAACACGGCATCCGCTGCAGACGTGGCGGAGAGATGTGGGCATGCTGTGCAGAGAGGGGAGGAGGTGAGCTGTGACCTGTGGTGAACGGTAGATCCTGGGCTATCTGCCGCCAGCTTTATAATATCAGGTGTTACCCATATTGTAACCCCGGCTCTTGCGGTGATGACAGGTCGGGCCCCGCCTCTTATGGTGATGACGGGACGGTCGGGCCCTTCCTCTTATGGTGATGACGGGACGGTCGGGCCCTTCCTCTTACGGTGATGACAGGACGGTCGGGCCCCGCCTCTTATGGTGATGACGGGACGGTCGGGCCCTTCCTCTTACGGTGATGACAGGACGGTCGGGCCCCTCCTCTTACAGTGATGACAGGACGGTCGGGCCCCTCCTCTTACAGTGATGACGGGACGGTCGGGCCCCGCCTCTTACGGTGATGACGGGACGGTCGGGCCCCTCACGGTGATGACGGGACGGTCGGGCCCCTCCTCTTACGGTGATGACGGGACGGTCGGGCCCTTCCTCTTACGGTGATGACGGGATGGGTGGGCCCCTCCTCTTACGGTGATGACGGGACTGTCAGGCCCTTCCTCTTACGGTGATGACGGGACGGTCGGGCCCCTCCTCTTACGGTGATGACGGGATGGGTGGGCCCCTCCTCTTACGGTGATGACGGGACTGTCAGGCCCTTCCTCTTACGGTGATGACGGGACGGTCGGGCCCCTCACGGTGATGACGGGACGGTCGGGCCCCTCCTCTTATGGTGATGACGGGACGGTCGGGCCCTTCCTCTTACGGTGATGACAGGACGGTCGGGCCCCTCCTCTTACAGTGATGACAGGACGGTCGGGCCCCTCCTCTTACAGTGATGACGGGACGGTCGGGCCCCGCCTCTTACGGTGATGACGGGACGGTCGGGCCCCTCACGGTGATGACGGGACGGTCGGGCCCCTCCTCTTACGGTGATGACGGGACGGTCGGGCCCTTCCTCTTACGGTGATGACGGGATGGGTGGGCCCCTCCTCTTACGGTGATGACGGGACTGTCAGGCCCTTCCTCTTACGGTGATGACGGGACGGTCGGGCCCCTCACGGTGATGACGGGACGGTCGGGCCCCTCCTCTTACGGTGATGACGGGACGGTCGGGCCCCTCCTCTTACGGTGATGACGGGACTGTCAGGCCCTTCCTCTTACGGTGATGACGGAACGGTCGGGCCCCTCCACTTACGGTGATGACGGGATGGGTGGGCCCCGCCTCTTACGGTGATGACGGGACGGTCAGGCCCTTCCTCTTGCGGTGATGATGGGACGGTCGGGCCCCGCCTCTTGCGGTGATGATGGGACGGTCGGGCCCCGCCTCTTGCGGTGATGACAGGACGGTCGGGTCCCGCCTCTTACTGTGATGACGGGACGGTCGGGCCCCGCCTCTTACGGTGATGACGGGACGGTCAGGCCCCTCCTCTTACGGTGATGACGGGACGGTAAGGCCCCTCCACTTACGGTGATGACGGGACGGTCAGGCCCCTCCACTTACGGTGATGACGGGATGGGTGGGCCCCGCCTCTTACGGTGATGAGGGGACGGTCAGGCCCTTCCTCTTACGGTGATGACGGGACGGTCGGGCCCCTCCTCTTACAGTGATGACGGGACTGTCAGGCCCTTCCTCTTACGGTGATGACGGAACGGTCGGGTCCCTCCACTTACGGTGATGACGGGATGGGTGGGCCCCGCCTCTTATGGTGATGACGGGACGGTCAGGCCCTTCCTCTTACGGTGATGACGGGACTGTCGGGCCCCGCCTCTTGCGGTGATGATGGGACGGTCGAGCCCCGCCTCTTGCAGTGATGATGGGACGGTCGGGCCCCGCCTCTTACGGTGATGACGGGACGGCCGGGCCCCGCCTCTTACGGTGATGACGGGACGGCCGGGCCCCGCCTCTTACGGTGATGACGGGACGGTCAGGCCCTTCCTCTTACGGTGATGACGGGACGGTCGGGCCCCACCTCTTACGGTGATGACGGGACGGGTGGGCCCCGCCTCTTACAGTGATGACGGGACGGTCGGGCCCCTCCTCTTACGGTGATGACGGGACGGTCAGGCCCTTCCTCTTACGGTGATGATGGGACTGTCGGGCCCCGCCTCTTGCGGTGATGATGGGACGGTCGGGCCCCGCCTCTTGCGGTGATGACAGGACGGTCGGGTCCCGCCTCTTACTGTGATGACGGGACAGTCGGGCCCCGCCTCTTAAGGTGATGACGGGACGGTCAGGCCCCTCCTCTTACGGTGATGACGGGACAGTCGGGCCCTTCCTCTTACGGTGATGACGGGACGGTCGGGCCCCTCCTCTTACGGTGATGACGGGACGGTCGGGCCCCTCCTCTTACGGTGATGACGGGACGGTCGGGCTCCTCCTCTTACGGTGATGACGGGACGGTCGGGCCCTTCCTCTTACGGTGATGACGGGACGGTCGGGCCCCTCCTCTTACGGTGATGACGGGACTGTCGGGCCCCTCCTCTTACGGTGATGACGGGACTGTCGGGCCCCTCCTCTTACGGTGATGACGGGACGGTCGGGCCCCTCCTCTTACGGTGATGACGGGACTGTCGGGCCCCTCCTCTTACGGTGATGACGGGACTGTCGGGCCCCTCCTCTTACGGTGATGACTGGACGGTCGGGCCCTTCCTCTTACAGTGATGATTTCTGTCTCTCTTCACAGTTTCTCCACAATGGCCACTCGGTGGCCGTCCTTTTCCCTCTGAACGTGGCCCTCCGTGTATCGTCTCCTTTAGACCTTCATGATGTGGACACGTTGCTGGATCCTCCTTGTTATCTGGGCCTCCTCAGCCTCCACGTGGCAATGTCCAGCCGGGTCCTTCCAGTCTCTGAACCCCAACATCCACTACGACCTGCCGCATTTCACCATTCCGGGCCTCATCCAGAACATGGCCGCCAAAGAAGAGCCGGACGCTCTACTGTTCCTCACCACTTCCAACCGCTTGCACGTGGTCCGCAGCTCCGACCTTCACCCTTTACAGGAGCTCATCACCGGCCCCACAGATTTCTCTGGGTGCAGCCTGTGTACCGGGTGTGAGATGGGCAGTGCCCACCCTGGCCGTGGTGAGGACACGGACAGCATCGTCCTACTGGTGGATCCAGAGGAGAACTTCCTGTTCCACTGTGGCTCCTCGTTACGTGGCCTCTGCTACTTACATCGGTTTAATGACTCTGAAATCTATAGTTCTTCCTGCCTCTTCCGGCCGCAGGATAACACCGCGGTGTCGTGCCCGGACTGTATCGCCAGCCCCCGAGGCACCACTGTCGCTCTGGTACAGGGCAGGGGCACCATCTACTTCTACGTGGCGTCTTCCGTGGATTCTGAAGTGATGCTGAATTACGGCACAACATCCGTGTCCATTCGCCGTTTCCTCTCATCAGAAGATGGTTTTTTTGGTAACTTCCAGTCATTGACGGTCATCCCGCCGTTCCTAGACGTTTACCCCATCCGCTACGTCCACACCTTCAGCACCGCAGAACACGTGTACTTCTTAACCGTGCAGCCGGAAAGTCTTCAGGCCCGATCCTATCAGAGCCGGCTGATTCGCCTCGACACCGAGGATTCGAACATGAGAAGGTAAGAACTGTGGCGGAAAAGGAGGCAACAAAATTGCCCTGTGCCCACTATTCGAAGCGCCGACTGCTGCCCTGTGCCCACCTCTTGCAGCGCTGACTGCTGCCCTGTGCCCACCGCTCTCAGCGCCGACTGCTGCCCTGTGCCCACCGCTCACAGCGCCGACTGCTGCCCTGTGCCCACCGCTTGCAGCGCCGACTGCTGCCCTGTGCCCACCTCTTGCAGCGCCGACTGCTGCCCTGTGCCCACCGCTCTCAGCGCCGACTGCTGCCCTGTGCCCACCGCTCACAGCGCCGACTGCTGCCCTGTGCCCACCGCTCTCAGCGCCGACTGCTGCCCTGTGCCCACCGCTCTCAGCGCCGACTGCTGCCCTGTGCCCACCGCTCTCAGCGCCGACTGCTGCCCTGTGCCCACCGCTCTCAGCGCCGACTGATGCACTGTGCTCACCGCTCGAAGCGCCGACTGCTGCCCTGTGCCCACCGCTCGCAGTGCCGACTGCTGCCCTGTGCCCACCGCTCACAGCGCCGACTGCTGCCCTGTGCCCACCGCTTGCAGCGCCGACTGCTGCCCTGTGCCCACCTCTTGCAGCGCCGACTGCTGCCCTGTGCCCACCGCTCTCAGCGCCGACTGCTACCCTGTGCCCACCGCTCACAGCGCCGACTGCTGCCCTGTGCCCACCGCTCTCAGCGCCGACTGCTGCCCTGTGCCCACCGCTCTCAGCGCCGACTGCTGCCCTGTGCCCACCGCTCTCAGCGCCGACTGCTGCCCTGTGCCCACCGCTCTCAGCGCCGACTGCTGCCCTGTCACACCCTGCTGACAGTGGCTCTCTGCTGATCGTGCCCCACCTTTCTCGTATCCTTGCAGTTACCGGGAGCTGGTCCTGGATTGCCGCGTGGAGGAGAAGCGGCGCCGCAGGTCCGAGCCCAGGAGCTTCAATATCCTGCAGGCAGCGCATGTTGTGGGGGTGGGGAACGACTTGGCAGCCGAGCTGAACTTGGACCTTGGGGACCTCGTGCTGTTTGCTGCATTTGCGCAAAGCGAACCAAACAGCGAGAAACCCGTGAAGATGTCGGCGGTGTGCGCTTTCCCCCTGAAGTTAATAGACCAGTCCATCATGGAGGGGATGAAGAAGTGCTGCAGCGTCGGTAACACAGAGAGACCTTCCCGAGGCCTCCGCTACTACCAGGACGACCACTACTGCCCCCAGAATGTAAGGACGGCGGGAGGAGTGCAGTAATGGGGCTCTGACAACCTCTGGGTGGTGGATTGTTGGATATGTTGGGTGTCAATGTTCTTACATCTTGTGGTTTTGTTTTGGCTCAGTCCTCGGACACGGACCTCAGCTGTTGGGGGGTCCCGACGCTAGTGACTCCGCCCATGAACCGCGTGGATCTGTTTAATGGACGTCTGAGCGGGATCCTGCTGACCGCCTTGTATGTCACCACTCAGGACCACCTCACCGTCGGTCACCTGGGCACCGGGGACGGCCGCATACTGCAGGTCTGGGCATCGCCATCAGTCCAAGGGGTCGTCACGACGTCCGCCTGTCGCTCATGTCTCCCCTCTCCCTCCACAGGTCGTCCTGCAGCGGAACAGCAACCCGCTGTTCCTGTCCAACTTCTCCCTGAGCAGCGCTCATCCTGTGTCACGTGACGTTGTCCGCGTCGGCGGCCATCTTTTCTTCACCACGGGGAACCAGGTGGGTGGAGATGACCCCAGAACCCAGAGTCTCGTGGGGGGAGTCTCATTGTCTGTCTCTCCGCAGGTCACCCAGGTCAATGTCTCGGGTCCCGGCTGCCGCCACCTCCACAGCTGCGGCCGCTGCCTGCGCGCCCCGCGCTTCATGGGCTGCGGATGGTGTAACAATGGCTGCTCTAGAAGGGAGGATTGTCCGGGAGGATGGACCCAGGACACCTGCCCCCCAATCATCACTGACGTAAGAAGCGGGGTGTCCAGGGCGGGCCGACAGCCTCTCACACATGGTACACAGGCTGGTTGTCGGGTGTTTTTCCTGGCACCACGCTCTGGTTGCTATGGGAACAGTTCACCTGTCAGACACTTGTATCTAGGAGAAATCATGTGGTAACCAAGGACAAACAAGGCCGATTATGTGACCCCCGCGCTGATCACGTGACTGCGTACTGAGCCCCCCCCCGCACTGATCACGTGACTGCGTCCTGAGCCCCCCTCGCTGTTCACGTGACTGGGTCCTGAGCCCCCCGCGCTGATCACGTGACTGCGTCCTGAGCAGCCCCCCGCGCCGATCACGTGACTGCGTCCTGAGCAGCCCCCCGCGCCGATCACGTGACTGCGTCCTGAGCAGCCCCCCGTGCTGATCACGTGACTGCGTGCTGAGCCCCCCGCGCCGATCACGTGACTGTGTGCTGAGCCCCCCCCGCGCCGATCACGTGACTGGGTCCTGAGCCCCCTGCGCCGATTACGTGACTGGGTCCTGAGCCCCCCGCGCCGATCACGTGACTGCGTGCTGAGCCCCCCGCGCCGATCACGTGACTGCGTGCTGAGCCCCCCGCGCCGATCACGTGACTGTGTGCTGAGCCCCCCCCGCGCCGATCACGTGACTGGGTCCTGAGCCCCCCGCGCTGATCACGTGACTGGGTCCTGAGCCCCCCGCGCTGATTACGTGACTGGGTCCTGAGCCCCCCGCGCTGATTACGTGACTGGGTCCTGAGCCCCCCGCGCTGATTACGTGACTGGGTCCTGAGCCCCCCGCGCCGATCACGTGACTGTGTGCTGAGCCCCCCGCGCCGATCACGTGACTGCGTGCTGAGCCCCCCGCGCTGATCACGTGACTGGGTCCTGAGCCCCCCGCGCTGATTACGTGACTGGGTCCTGAGCCCCCCGCGCTGATTACGTGACTGGGTCCTGAGCCCCCTGCGCTGATTACGTGACTGGGTCCTGAGCCCCCTGCGCCGATCACGTGACTGCGTGCTGAGCCCCCCGCGCCGATCACGTGACTGCGTGCTGAGCCCCCCGCGCCGATCACGTGACTGCGTGCTGAGCCCCCCGCGCCGATCACGTGACTGTGTGCTGAGCCCCCCCCGCGCCGATCACGTGACTGGGTCCTGAGCCCCCCGCGCTGATTACGTGACTGGGTCCTGAGCCCCCCGCGCTGATCACGTGACTGCGTCCTGAGCCCCCCGCGCTGATCACGTGACTGGGTCCTGAGACCCCGCGCTGATTACGTGACCGCAGCTCATCATGCTCTTTTTTTCCCGGCAGTTTTATCCGAGGGTCGCTCCTCTGCACGGTCAGACAACTGTCACTATCTGCGGCAGAGACTTCCAGTCCCATAATGTGTACGGGGGGCCGCCCAATGCACCGATCACAGCACAGACGCACCGGGTAGTCGTGGGGCAGCGGCCTTGCTCTGTGGATGCGCAACAGAGCAGCAGCAGAAGGTGAGGCCGGGCGCCGCTGCTCGGTGTGGAGGCCGCACTCTGTGGCTCGGGGTCTCACTGCGCTTCTTGTCTGTACAGCCTGGTGTGCACGTTAGAGCCCGCGGGACCCCTGGACGCCGCTTCTCCCGCTGACGTCACCGTTACTATAAATGAGAGCCTCAGGGCCGTTTCGTACTACGTGTATGGCAGCGCCACCGCCAGCGGCTTCATCTATGTGGTGAGGACATTACCCAGTGGGCATGGGGGGTCTGCGGGCATGGGGGGTCTGCTTGCCCGGGGGGTCTGTGGGCTCGGGGGGGTCTGTGGGCTCGGGGGGCCTCCGGCTTTTTATGACGATGTTTCTCTAGGAGCCGCGGCTGATGTCGGTGTCTCCGTCATTCGGACCTTTGCTTGGAGGAACTCGTGTCACTCTGAAGGGTCACAACCTGACGGTGGGGGACAGGCAGCGCGTGAATGTGGGAGACCAGGACTGCCCCACATACAACCAGTGAGTGCCAGCAGCTCCAGGGGTCTCTGCCCCGGCTGCCACAGATGTCGCACCATCTGTAGAGATGGCCGGCGTCTCCTTCTTCGAGCACTTTGGATTTTTATGCACTTAAAATAAATTGGATGTTTTATCCTGATGCCGGACGCCATCATGTGAACACGGTCCTGAGACCGAGGGGAGCGCTAACAAGGGAGGGGACGGTTTTCCTTGTTCAAACATTTTCTCCTTTTTCGTACAAATTCACCTTCTCTATCTGCTCTCCAGGTCGTGTCCAGACGGTGACATCTGCTGCATCTCCCCATCACTCTCCTCCCTGGGACTCAAGAACATCACCTTATGGTTGAATGATGCTGAGACCCCTCACCCCCAACCCTTCACCTACAAACCAAACCCCGTAATCAGTAGCATCCAACCCAACTGCAGTCTGGCACGGTGAGACATGAATTATATTTACTCCGGAGCTGCGCTCACTATTCTGCTGGTGCAGTCACTGTGTACATACATTACATTGCTGACCCTGAGTTACCTCCTGTATTATACTCCAGAGCTGCACTCACTATTCTGCTGGCTCAGTCACTGTGTACATACATTACATTACTGATCCTGAGTTGCATCCTGTATTATCCTCCAGAGCTGCACTCACTATTCTGCTGGTGCAGTCACTGTGTACATACATTACATTACTGATCCTAAGTTACATCCTGTATTATACTCCAGAGCTGCACTCACTATTCTGCTGGTGCAGTCACTGTGTACATACATTACATTACTGATCCTGAGTTACATCCTGTATTATACCCCAGAGCTGCGCTCACTATTCTGCTGGTGCAGTCACTGTGTACATACATTACATTACTGATCCTGAGTTACATCTTGTATTATACTCCAGAGCTGCACTCACTATTCTGCTGGTGCAGTCACTGTGTACATACATTACATTACTGATCCTGAGTTACCTCCAGTATTATACCCCAGAGCTGCACTCACTATTCTGCTGGTGCAGTCACTGTGTACATATATTACATTACTGCTCCTGAGTTACATCCTGTATTATCCTCCAGAGCTGCACTCACTATTCTGCTTGTGCAGTCACTGTGTACATACATTACATTACTGATCCTGAGTTACATCCTGTATTATCCTCCAGAGCTGCACTCACTATTCTGCTGGTGCAGTCACTGTGTACATACATTATATTACTGACCCCGAGTTACATCCTGTATTATACTCCAGAGCTGCACTCACTATTCTGCTGGTGCAGTCACTGTGTACATACATTACATTACTGATCCTGAGTTACCTCCAGTATTATACCCCAGAGCTGCACTCACTATTCTGCTGGTGCAGTCACTGTATACATACATTACATTACTGATCCTAAGTTACATCCTGTATTATAGTCCAGAGCTGCACTCACTATTCTGCTGGTGCAGTCACTGTGTACATACATTACATTACTGATCCTGAGTTACCTCCTGTATTATACTCCAGAGCTGCAGTCACTATTCTGCTGGTGCAGTCGCTGTGTACATACATTACATTACTGATCCTGAGTTACCTCCTGTATTATACTCCAGAGCTGCACTCACTATTCTGCTGGTGCAGTCATCGTGTACATACATTACATTACTGATCCTGAGTTACATCCTGTATTATACTCCAGAGCTGCACTCACTATTCTGCTGGTGCAGTCACTGTGTACAAACATCACATTACTGATCCTGAGTTACCTCCTGTATTATACTCCAGAGCTGCACTCACTATTCTGCTGGTGCCGTCACTGTGTATATACATTACATTACTGATCCTGAGTTACCTCCTGTATTATACTCCAGAGCTGCACTCACTATTCTGCTGGTGCAGTCACTGTGTACATACATTACATTACTGATCCTGAGTTACATCCTGTATTATACTCCAGAGCTGCACTCACTATTCTGCTGGTGCAGTCATCGTGTACATACATTACATTACTGATCCTGAGTTACCTCCTGTATTATACCCGAGAGCTGCACTCACTATTCTGCTGGTGCAGTCACTGTGTGCATACATTACATTACTGATCCTGAGTTACATCCTGTATTATACTCCAGAGCTGCACTCACTATTCTGCTGGTGCAGTCACTGTGTACATACATTACATTACTGATCCTGAGTTACCTCCTGTATTATACTCCAGAGCTGCACTCACTATTCTGCTGGTGCAGTCACTGTGTACATACATTACATTACTGATCCTGAGTTACCTCCAGTATTATACCCCAGAGCTGCACTCACTATTCTGCTGGTGCAGTCACTGTGTACATATATTACATTACTGCTCCTGAGTTACATCCTGTATTATCCTCCAGAGCTGCACTCACTATTCTGCTTGTGCAGTCACTGTGTACATACATTACATTACTGATCCTGAGTTACATCCTGTATTATCCTCCAGAGCTGCACGCACTATTCTGCTGGTGCAGTCACTGTGTACATACATTACATTACTGATCCTGAGTTACCTCCAGTATTATACCCCAGAGCTGCACTCACTAATCTGCTGGTGCAGTCACTGTATACATACATTACATTACTGATCCTGAGTTACATCCTGTATTATAGTCCAGAGCTGCACTCACTATTCTGCTGGTGCAGTCACTGTGTACATACATTACATTACTGATCCTGAGTTACCTCCTGTATTATACTCCAGAGCTGCAGTCACTATTCTGCTGGTGCAGTCACTGTGTACATACATTACATTACTGCTCCTGAGTTACATCCTGTATTATCCTCCAGAGCTGCACTCACTATTCTGCTTGTGCAGTCACTGTGTACATACATTACATTACTGATCCTGAGTTACATCCTGTATTATCCTCCAGAGCTGCACTCACTATTCTACTGGTGCATTCACTGTGTACATACATTACATTACTGATCCTGAGTTACCTCCAGTATTATACCCCAGAGCTGCACTCACTAATCTGCTGGTGCAGTCACTGTATACATACATTACATTACTGATCCTGAGTTACATCCTGTATTATACTCCAGAGCTGCAGTCACTATTCTGCTGGTGCAGTCGCTGTGTACATACATTACATTACTGATCCTGAGTTACCTCCTGTATTATACTCCAGAGCTGCACTCACTATTCTGCTGGTGCAGTCACTGTGTACATACATTACATTACTGATCCTGAGTTACATCCTGTATTATACTCCAGAGCTGTTCTCACTATTCTGCTGGTGCAGTCACTGTGAACATACATTACATTACTGATCCTGAGTTACCTCCTGTATTATACTCCAGAGCTGCACTCACTATTCTGCTGGTGCAGTCATCGTGTACATACATTACATTACTGATCCTGAGTTACATCCTGTATTATACTCCAGAGCTGCACTCACTATTCTGCTGGTGCAGTCACTGTGTACAAACATCACATTACTGATCCTGAGTTACCTCCTGTATTATACTCCAGAGCTGCACTCACTATTCTGCTGGTGCCGTCACTGTGTATATACATTACATTACTGATCCTGAGTTACCTCCTGTATTATACTCCAGAGCTGCACTCACTATTCTGCTGGTGCAGTCACTGTGTACATACATTACATTACTGATCCTGAGTTACATCCTGTATTATACTCCAGAGCTGCACTCACTATTCTGCTGGTGCAGTCATCGTGTACATACATTACATTACTGATCCTGAGTTACCTCCTGTATTATACCCGAGAGCTGCACTCACTATTCTGCTGGTGCAGTCACTGTGTGCATACATTACATTACTGATCCTGAGTTACATCCTGTATTATACTCCAGAGCTGCACTCACTATTCTGCTGGTGCAGTCACTGTGTACATACATTACATTACTGATCCTGAGTTACCTCCTGTATTATACTCCAGAGCTGCACTCACTATTCTGCTGGTGCAGTCACTGTGTACATACATTACATTACTGATCCTGAGTTACCTCCAGTATTATACCCCAGAGCTGCACTCACTATTCTGCTGGTGCAGTCACTGTGTACATATATTACATTACTGCTCCTGAGTTACATCCTGTATTATCCTCCAGAGCTGCACTCACTATTCTGCTTGTGCAGTCACTGTGTACATACATTACATTACTGATCCTGAGTTACATCCTGTATTATCCTCCAGAGCTGCACGCACTATTCTGCTGGTGCAGTCACTGTGTACATACATTACATTACTGATCCTGAGTTACCTCCAGTATTATACCCCAGAGCTGCACTCACTAATCTGCTGGTGCAGTCACTGTATACATACATTACATTACTGATCCTGAGTTACATCCTGTATTATAGTCCAGAGCTGCACTCACTATTCTGCTGGTGCAGTCACTGTGTACATACATTACATTACTGATCCTGAGTTACCTCCTGTATTATACTCCAGAGCTGCAGTCACTATTCTGCTGGTGCAGTCACTGTGTACATACATTACATTACTGCTCCTGAGTTACATCCTGTATTATCCTCCAGAGCTGCACTCACTATTCTGCTTGTGCAGTCACTGTGTACATACATTACATTACTGATCCTGAGTTACATCCTGTATTATCCTCCAGAGCTGCACTCACTATTCTACTGGTGCATTCACTGTGTACATACATTACATTACTGATCCTGAGTTACCTCCAGTATTATACCCCAGAGCTGCACTCACTAATCTGCTGGTGCAGTCACTGTATACATACATTACATTACTGATCCTGAGTTACATCCTGTATTATACTCCAGAGCTGCAGTCACTATTCTGCTGGTGCAGTCGCTGTGTACATACATTACATTACTGATCCTGAGTTACCTCCTGTATTATACTCCAGAGCTGCACTCACTATTCTGCTGGTGCAGTCACTGTGTACATACATTACATTACTGATCCTGAGTTACATCCTGTATTATACTCCAGAGCTGTTCTCACTATTCTGCTGGTGCAGTCACTGTGAACATACATTACATTACTGATCCTGAGTTACCTCCTGTATTATACTCCAGAGCTGCACTCACTATTCTGCTGGTGCAGTCATCGTGTACATACATTACATTACTGATCCTGAGTTACATCCTGTATTATACTCCAGAGCTGCACTCACTATTCTGCTGGTGCAGTCACTGTGTACAAACATCACATTACTGATCCTGAGTTACCTCCTGTATTATACTCCAGAGCTGCACTCACTATTCTGCTGGTGCCGTCACTGTGTATATACATTACATTACTGATCCTGAGTTACCTCCTGTATTATACTCCAGAGCTGCACTCACTATTCTGCTGGTGCAGTCACTGTGTACATACATTACATTACTGATCCTGAGGTACATCCTGTATTATACTCCAGAGCTGCACTCACTATTCTGCTGGTGCAGTCATCGTGTACATACATTACATTACTGATCCTGAGTTACCTCCTGTATTATACCCGAGAGCTGCACTCACTATTCTGCTGGTGCAGTCACTGTGTGCATACATTACATTACTGATCCTGAGTTACATCCTGTATTATACTCCAGAGCTGCACTCACTATTCTGCTGGTGCAGTCACTGTGTACATACATTACATTACTGATCCTGAGTTACCTCCTGTATTATACTCCAGAGCTGCACTCACTATTCTGCTGGTGCAGTCACTGTGTACATACATTACATTACTGATCCTGAGTTACCTCCAGTATTATACCCCAGAGCTGCACTCACTATTCTGCTGGTGCAGTCACTGTGTACATATATTACATTACTGCTCCTGAGTTACATCCTGTATTATCCTCCAGAGCTGCACTCACTATTCTGCTTGTGCAGTCACTGTGTACATACATTACATTACTGATCCTGAGTTACATCCTGTATTATCCTCCAGAGCTGCACGCACTATTCTGCTGGTGCAGTCACTGTGTACATACATTACATTACTGATCCTGAGTTACCTCCAGTATTATACCCCAGAGCTGCACTCACTAATCTGCTGGTGCAGTCACTGTATACATACATTACATTACTGATCCTGAGTTACATCCTGTATTATAGTCCAGAGCTGCACTCACTATTCTGCTGGTGCAGTCACTGTGTACATACATTACATTACTGATCCTGAGTTACCTCCTGTATTATACTCCAGAGCTGCAGTCACTATTCTGCTGGTGCAGTCACTGTGTACATACATTACATTACTGATCCTGAGTTACCTCCTGTATTATACTCTATAGCTGCACTCACTATTCTGCTGGTGCAGTCACTGTGTACATACATTACATTACTGATCCTGAGTTACATCCTGTATTATACTCCAGAGCTGCACTCACTATTCTGCTGGTGCAGTCACTGTGTACATACATTACATTACTGATCCTGAGTTACATCCTGTATTATACTCCAGAGCTGCACTCACTATTCTGCTGGTGCAGTCACTGTGTACATACATTACATTACTGATCCTGAGTTACCTCCTGTATTATACTCCAGAGCTGCACTCACTATTCTGCTGGTGCAGTCATCGTGTACATACATTACATTACTGATCCTGAGTTACATCCTGTATTATACTCCAGAGCTGTTCTCACTATTCTGCTGGTGCAGTCACTGTGTACATACATCACATTACTGATCCTGAGTTACCTCCTGTATTATACCCCAGAGCTACACTCACTATTCTGCTGGTGCCGTCACTGTGTACATACATTACATTACTGATCCTGAGTTACATCCTGTATTATACTCCAGAGCTGCACTCACTATTCTGCTGGTGCCGTCACTGTGTACATACATTACATTACTGATCCTGAGTTACATCCTGTATTATACCCCAGAGCTGCACTCACTATTCTCCTGGTGCAGTCACTGTGTACATACATTACATTACTGATCCTGATTTACCTCCTGTATTATACTCCAGAGCTGCACTCACTATTCTGCTGGTGCAGTCACTGTGTACATACATTACATTACTGATCCTGAGTTACATCCTGTATTATACTCCAGAGCTGCACTCACTATTCTGCTGGTGCAGTCATCGTGTACATACATTACATTACTGATCCTGAGTTACCTCCTGTATTATACCCCAGAGCTGCACTCACTATTCTGCTGGTGCAGTCACTGTGTGCATACATTACATTACTGATCCTGAGTTACATCCTGTATTATACTCCAGAGCTGCACTCACTATTCTGCTGGTGCAGTCACTGTGTACATACATTACATTACTGATCCTGAGTTACATCCTGTATTATACTCCAGAGCTGCACTCACTATTCTGCTGGTGCAGTCATCGTGTACATACATTACATTACTGATCCGGAGTTACCTCCTGTATTATACTCCAGAGCTGCACTCACTATTCTGCTGGTGCAGTCACTGTGTACATACATTACATTACTGATCCTGAGTTACCTCCTGTATTATACTCCAGAGCTGCACTCACTATTCTGCTGGTGCAGTCATCGTGTGCATACATTACATTACTGATCCTGAGTTACATCCTGTATTATACTCCAGAACTGCACTCACTATTCTGCTGGTGCAGTCACTGTGTACATACATCACATTACTGATCCTGAGTTACCTCCTGTATTATACCCCAGAGCTGCACTCACTATTCTGCTGCTGCAGTCACTGTGTATATACATTACATTACTGATCCTGAGTTACCTCCTGTATTATACTCCAGAGCTGCACTCACTATTCTGCTGGTGCAGTCACTGTGTACATACATTACATTACTGATCCTAAGTTACATCCTGTATTATACTCCAGAGCTGCACTCACTATTCTGCTGGTGCAGTCACTGTGTACATACATTACATTACTGATCCTGAGTTACATCCTGTATTATACCCCAGAGCTGCGCTCACTATTCTGCTGGTGCAGTCACTGTGTACATACATTACATTACTGATCCTGAGTTACATCTTGTATTATACTCCAGAGCTGCACTCACTATTCTGCTGGTGCAGTCACTGTGTACATACATTACATTACTGATCCTGAGTTACCTCCAGTATTATACCCCAGAGCTGCACTCACTATTCTGCTGGTGCAGTCACTGTGTACATATATTACATTACTGCTCCTGAGTTACATCCTGTATTATCCTCCAGAGCTGCACTCACTATTCTGCTTGTGCAGTCACTGTGTACATACATTACATTACTGATCCTGAGTTACATCCTGTATTATCCTCCAGAGCTGCACTCACTATTCTGCTGGTGCAGTCACTGTGTACATACATTATATTACTGACCCCGAGTTACATCCTGTATTATACTCCAGAGCTGCACTCACTATTCTGCTGGTGCAGTCACTGTGTACATACATTACATTACTGATCCTGAGTTACCTCCAGTATTATACCCCAGAGCTGCACTCACTATTCTGCTGGTGCAGTCACTGTATACATACATTACATTACTGATCCTAAGTTACATCCTGTATTATAGTCCAGAGCTGCACTCACTATTCTGCTGGTGCAGTCACTGTGTACATACATTACATTACTGATCCTGAGTTACCTCCTGTATTATACTCCAGAGCTGCAGTCACTATTCTGCTGGTGCAGTCGCTGTGTACATACATTACATTACTGATCCTGAGTTACCTCCTGTATTATACTCCAGAGCTGCACTCACTATTCTGCTGGTGCAGTCATCGTGTACATACATTACATTACTGATCCTGAGTTACATCCTGTATTATACTCCAGAGCTGCACTCACTATTCTGCTGGTGCAGTCACTGTGTACATACATCACATTACTGATCCTGAGTTACCTCCTGTATTATACCCCAGAGCTGCACTCACTATTCTGCTGCTGCAGTCACTGTGTATATACATTACATTACTGATCCTGAGTTACCTCCTGTATTATACTCCAGAGCTGCACTCACTATTCTGCTGGTGCAGTCACTGTGTACATACATTACATTACTGATCCTGAGTTACATCCTGTATTATACTCCAGAGCTGCACTCACTATTCTGCTGGTGCAGTCACTGTGTACATACATTACATTACTGATCCTGAGTTACCTCCTGTATTATACTCCAGAGCTGCACTCACTATTCTGCTGGTGCAGTCACTGTGTACATACATTACATTACTGATCCTGAGTTACCTCCAGTATTATACCCCAGAGCTGCACTCACTATTCTGCTGGTGCAGTCACTGTGTACATATATTACATTACTGCTCCTGAGTTACATCCTGTATTATCCTCCAGAGCTGCACTCACTATTCTGCTTGTGCAGTCACTGTGTACATACATTACATTACTGATCCTGAGTTACATCCTGTATTATCCTCCAGAGCTGCACGCACTATTCTGCTGGTGCAGTCACTGTGTACATACATTACATTACTGATCCTGAGTTACCTCCAGTATTATACCCCAGAGCTGCACTCACTAATCTGCTGGTGCAGTCACTGTATACATACATTACATTACTGATCCTGAGTTACATCCTGTATTATAGTCCAGAGCTGCACTCACTATTCTGCTGGTGCAGTCACTGTGTACATACATTACATTACTGATCCTGAGTTACCTCCTGTATTATACTCCAGAGCTGCAGTCACTATTCTGCTGGTGCAGTCACTGTGTACATACATTACATTACTGCTCCTGAGTTACATCCTGTATTATCCTCCAGAGCTGCACTCACTATTCTGCTTGTGCAGTCACTGTGTACATACATTACATTACTGATCCTGAGTTACATCCTGTATTATCCTCCAGAGCTGCACTCACTATTCTACTGGTGCATTCACTGTGTACATACATTACATTACTGATCCTGAGTTACCTCCAGTATTATACCCCAGAGCTGCACTCACTAATCTGCTGGTGCAGTCACTGTATACATACATTACATTACTGATCCTGAGTTACATCCTGTATTATACTCCAGAGCTGCAGTCACTATTCTGCTGGTGCAGTCGCTGTGTACATACATTACATTACTGATCCTGAGTTACCTCCTGTATTATACTCCAGAGCTGCACTCACTATTCTGCTGGTGCAGTCACTGTGTACATACATTACATTACTGATCCTGAGTTACATCCTGTATTATACTCCAGAGCTGTTCTCACTATTCTGCTGGTGCAGTCACTGTGAACATACATTACATTACTGATCCTGAGTTACCTCCTGTATTATACTCCAGAGCTGCACTCACTATTCTGCTGGTGCAGTCATCGTGTACATACATTACATTACTGATCCTGAGTTACATCCTGTATTATACTCCAGAGCTGCACTCACTATTCTGCTGGTGCAGTCACTGTGTACAAACATCACATTACTGATCCTGAGTTACCTCCTGTATTATACTCCAGAGCTGCACTCACTATTCTGCTGGTGCCGTCACTGTGTATATACATTACATTACTGATCCTGAGTTACCTCCTGTATTATACTCCAGAGCTGCACTCACTATTCTGCTGGTGCAGTCACTGTGTACATACATTACATTACTGATCCTGAGGTACATCCTGTATTATACTCCAGAGCTGCACTCACTATTCTGCTGGTGCAGTCATCGTGTACATACATTACATTACTGATCCTGAGTTACCTCCTGTATTATACCCGAGAGCTGCACTCACTATTCTGCTGGTGCAGTCACTGTGTGCATACATTACATTACTGATCCTGAGTTACATCCTGTATTATACTCCAGAGCTGCACTCACTATTCTGCTGGTGCAGTCACTGTGTACATACATTACATTACTGATCCTGAGTTACCTCCTGTATTATACTCCAGAGCTGCACTCACTATTCTGCTGGTGCAGTCACTGTGTACATACATTACATTACTGATCCTGAGTTACCTCCAGTATTATACCCCAGAGCTGCACTCACTATTCTGCTGGTGCAGTCACTGTGTACATATATTACATTACTGCTCCTGAGTTACATCCTGTATTATCCTCCAGAGCTGCACTCACTATTCTGCTTGTGCAGTCACTGTGTACATACATTACATTACTGATCCTGAGTTACATCCTGTATTATCCTCCAGAGCTGCACGCACTATTCTGCTGGTGCAGTCACTGTGTACATACATTACATTACTGATCCTGAGTTACCTCCAGTATTATACCCCAGAGCTGCACTCACTAATCTGCTGGTGCAGTCACTGTATACATACATTACATTACTGATCCTGAGTTACATCCTGTATTATAGTCCAGAGCTGCACTCACTATTCTGCTGGTGCAGTCACTGTGTACATACATTACATTACTGATCCTGAGTTACCTCCTGTATTATACTCCAGAGCTGCAGTCACTATTCTGCTGGTGCAGTCACTGTGTACATACATTACATTACTGATCCTGAGTTACCTCCTGTATTATACTCTATAGCTGCACTCACTATTCTGCTGGTGCAGTCACTGTGTACATACATTACATTACTGATCCTGAGTTACATCCTGTATTATACTCCAGAGCTGCACTCACTATTCTGCTGGTGCAGTCACTGTGTACATACATTACATTACTGATCCTGAGTTACATCCTGTATTATACTCCAGAGCTGCACTCACTATTCTGCTGGTGCAGTCACTGTGTACATACATTACATTACTGATCCTGAGTTACCTCCTGTATTATACTCCAGAGCTGCACTCACTATTCTGCTGGTGCAGTCATCGTGTACATACATTACATTACTGATCCTGAGTTACATCCTGTATTATACTCCAGAGCTGTTCTCACTATTCTGCTGGTGCAGTCACTGTGTACATACATCACATTACTGATCCTGAGTTACCTCCTGTATTATACCCCAGAGCTACACTCACTATTCTGCTGGTGCCGTCACTGTGTACATACATTACATTACTGATCCTGAGTTACATCCTGTATTATACTCCAGAGCTGCACTCACTATTCTGCTGGTGCCGTCACTGTGTACATACATTACATTACTGATCCTGAGTTACATCCTGTATTATACCCCAGAGCTGCACTCACTATTCTCCTGGTGCAGTCACTGTGTACATACATTACATTACTGATCCTGATTTACCTCCTGTATTATACTCCAGAGCTGCACTCACTATTCTGCTGGTGCAGTCACTGTGTACATACATTACATTACTGATCCTGAGTTACATCCTGTATTATACTCCAGAGCTGCACTCACTATTCTGCTGGTGCAGTCATCGTGTACATACATTACATTACTGATCCTGAGTTACCTCCTGTATTATACCCCAGAGCTGCACTCACTATTCTGCTGGTGCAGTCACTGTGTGCATACATTACATTACTGATCCTGAGTTACATCCTGTATTATACTCCAGAGCTGCACTCACTATTCTGCTGGTGCAGTCACTGTGTACATACATTACATTACTGATCCTGAGTTACATCCTGTATTATACTCCAGAGCTGCACTCACTATTCTGCTGGTGCAGTCATCGTGTACATACATTACATTACTGATCCGGAGTTACCTCCTGTATTATACTCCAGAGCTGCACTCACTATTCTGCTGGTGCAGTCACTGTGTACATACATTACATTACTGATCCTGAGTTACCTCCTGTATTATACTCCAGAGCTGCACTCACTATTCTGCTGGTGCAGTCATCGTGTGCATACATTACATTACTGATCCTGAGTTACATCCTGTATTATACTCCAGAACTGCACTCACTATTCTGCTGGTGCAGTCACTGTGTACATACATCACATTACTGATCCTGAGTTACCTCCTGTATTATACCCCAGAGCTGCACTCACTATTCTGCTGCTGCAGTCACTGTGTATATACATTACATTACTGATCCTGAGTTACCTCCTGTATTATACTCCAGAGCTGCACTCACTATTCTGCTGGTGCAGTCACTGTGTACATACATTACATTACTGATCCTGAGTTACATCCTGTATTATACTCCAGAGCTGCACTCACTATTCTGCTGGTGCAGTCACTGTGTACATACATTACATTACTGATCCTGAGTTACCTCCTGTATTATACTCCAGAGCTGCACTCACTATTCTGCTGGTGCAGTCACTGTGTACATACATTACACTACTGATCCTGAGTTACCTCCTGTATTATACCCCAGAGCTGCACTCACTATTCTGCTCGTGCAGTCACTGTGTACATACATTACATTACTGATCCTGAGTTATATCCTGTATTATACTCCAGAGCTGCACTCACTATTCTGCTGGTGCAGTCACTGTGTACATACATTACATTACTGATCCTGAGTTACATCCTGTATTATACTCCAGAGCTGCACTCACTATTCTGCTGGTGCAGTCACTGTGTACATACATTACACTACTGATCCTGAGTTACCTCCTGTATTATACCCCAGAGCTGCACTCACTATTCTGCTGGTGCAGTCACTGTGTACATACATTACATTACTGATCCTGAGTTATATCCTGTATTATACTCCAGAGCTGCACTCACTATTCTGCTGGTGCAGTCATCGTGTACATACATTACATTACTGATCCTGAGTTACGTCCTGTATTATACTACAGAGCTGCACTCACTATTCTGCTGGTGCAGTCACTGTGTACATACATTACATTACTGATCCTGAGTTACCTGCTGTATTATACTCCAGAGCTGCACTCACTATTCTGCTGGTGGAGTCACTGTGTACATACATTACATTACTGATCCTGAGTTACCTCCTGTATTATACTCCAGAGCTGCACTCACTATTCTGCTGGTGCAGTCACTGTGTACATACATTACATTACTGATCCTGAGTTACATCCTGTATTATACTCCAGAGCTGCACTCACTATTCTGCTGGTGCAGTCACTGTGTACATAAATTACATTACTGATCCTGAGTTACCTCCTGTATTATACCCCAGAGCTGCACTCACTATTCTGCTGGTGCAGTCACTGTGTACATACATTACAATACTGATCCTGAGTTACATCCTGTATTATACTCCAGAGCTGCACTCACTATTCTGCTGGTGCAGTCACTGTGCACATACATTACATTACTGATCCTGAGTTATATCCTGTATTATACCCCAGAGCTGCACTCACTATTCTGATGGTGCAGTCACTGTGTACATACATTACATTACTGATCCTGAGTTACATCCTGTATTATACTCCAGAGCTGCACTCACTATTCTGCTGGTGCAGTCACTGTGTACATACATTACATTACTGATCCTGAGTTACATCCTGTAATATACTCCAGAGCTGCACTCACTATTCTGCTGGTGCAGTCACTGTGTACATACATTACATTACTGATCCTGAGTTACATCCTGTATTATACTCCAGAGCTGCACTCACTATTCTGCTGGTGCAGTCACTGTGTACATACATTACATTACTGATCCTGAGTTACCTCCTGTATTATACTCTAGAGCTGCACTCACTATTCTGCTGGTGCAGTCACTGTGTACATACATTACATTACTGATCCTGAGTTACATCCTGTATTATACCCCAGAGCTGCACTCATTATTCTGCTGGTGCAGTCACCGTGTACATACATTACATTACTGATCCTGAGTTACCTCCTGTATTATACTCCAGAGCTGCACTCACTATTCTGCTGGTGCAGTCACTGTGTACATACATTACATTACATTACTGATCCTGAGTTACCTCCTGTATTATACTCCAGAGCTGCACTCACTATTCTGCTGGTGCAGTCACTGTGTACATACATTACATTACTGATCCTGAGTTACCTCCTGTATTATACTCCAGAGCTGCACTCACTATTCTGCTGGTGGAGTCACTGTGTACATACATTACATTACTGATCCTGAGTTACATCCTGTATTATACCCCAGAGCTGCACTCACTATACTGCTGGTGCAGTCACTGTGTACATACATTACATTACTGATCCTGAGTTATATCCTGTATTATACTCCAGAGCTGCACTCACTATTCTGCTGGTGCAGTCACTGTGTACATACATTACATTACTGATCCTGAGTTACATCCTGTATTATACTCCAGAGCTGCACTCACTATTCTGCTGGTGCAGTCACTGTGTACATACATTACTGATCCTGAGTTACATCCTGTATTATACTCCAGAGCTGCACTCACTATTCTGCTGGTGCAGTCACTGTGTACATACATTACATTACTGATCCTGAGTTACATCCTGTATTATACTCCAGAGCTTCACTCACTATTCTGCTGGTGCAGTCATCGTGTACATACATTACATTACTGATCCTGAGTTACCTCCTGTATTATACCCCAGAGCTGCACTCACTATTCTGCTGGTGCAGTCACTGTGTACATACATTACATTACTGATCCTGAGTTACATCCTGTATTATACTCCAGAGCTGCACTCACTATTCTGCTGGTGCAGTCATCGTGTACATACATTACGTTACTGATCCTGATTTACCTCCTGTATTATACTCCAGAGCTGCACTCACTATTCTGCTGGTGCAGTCACTGTGTACATACATTACATTACTGATCCTGAGTTACCTGCTGTATTATACTCCAGAGCTGCACTCACTATTCTGCTGGTGGAGTCACTGTGTACATACATTACATTACTGATCCTGAGTTACATCCTGTATTATACTCCAGAGCTGCACTCACTATGCTGCTGGTGCAGTCACTGTGTACATACATTACATTACTGATCCTGAGTTACATCCTGTATTATACTCCAGAGCTGCACTCACTATTCTGCTGGTGCAGTCACTGTGTACATACATTACATTACTGATCCTGAGTTACCTCCTGTATTATACTCTAGAGCTGCACTCACTATTCTGCTGGTGCAGTCACTGTGTACATACATTACATTACTGATCCTGAGTTACATCCTGTATTATACCCCAGAGCTGCACTCATTATTCTGCTGGTGCAGTCACCGTGTACATACATTACATTACTGATCCTGAGTTACCTCCTGTATTATACTCCAGAGCTGCACTCACTATTCTGCTGGTGCAGTCACTGTGTACATACATTACATTACTGATCCTGAGTTACATCCTGTATTATACCCCAGAGCTGCACTCACTATTCTGCTGGTGCAGTCACTGTGTACATACATTACATTACTGATCCTGAGTTACATCCTGTATTATACTCCAGAGCTGCACTCACTATTCTGCTGGTGCAGTCACTGTGTACATACATTACATTACTGATCCTGAGTTACCTCCTGTATTATACTCCAGAGCTGCACTCACTATTCTAGTGGTGCAGTCACTGTGTACATACATTACATTACTGATCCTGAGTTACCTCCTGTATTATACTCCAGAGCTGCACTCACTATTCTGCTGGTCGAGTCACTGTGTACATACATTACATTACTGATCCTGAGTTACCTCCTGTATTATACTCCAGAGCTGCACTTACTATTCTGCTGGTGTAGTCACTGTGTACATACATTACATTACTGATCCTGAGTTACCTCCTGTATTATACTCCAGAGCTGCACTCACTATTCTAGTGGTGCAGTCACTGTGTACATACATTACATTACTGATCCTGAGTTACCTCCTGTATTATACTCCAGAGCTGCACTCACTATTCTGCTGGTCGAGTCACTGTGTACATACATTACATTACTGATCCTGAGTTACATCCTGTATTATACCCCAGAGCTGCATTCACTATTCTGCTGGTGCAGTCACTGTGTACATACATTACATTACTGATCCTGAGTTATATCCTGTATTATACCCCAGAGCTGCACTCACTATTCTGCTGGTGCAGTCACTGTGTACATACATTACATTACTGATCCTGAGTTACATCCTGTATTATACTCCAGAGCTGCACTCACTATTCTGCTGGTGCAGTCACTGTGTACATACATTACTGATCCTGAGTTACATCCTGTATTATACTCCAGAGCTGCACTCACTATTCTGCTGGTGCAGTCATCGTGTACATACATTACATTACTGATCCTGAGTTACCTCCTGTATTATACCCCAGAGCTGCACTCACTATTCTGCTGGTGCAGTCACTGTGTACATACATTACATTACTGATCCTGAGTTACATCCTGTATTATACTCCAGAGCTGCACTCACTATTCTGCTGGTGCAGTCATCGTGTACATACATTACATTACTGATCCTGAGTTACCTCCTGTATTATACTCCAGAGCTGCACTCACTATTCTGCTGGTGCAGTCACTGTGTACATACATTACATTACTGATCCTGAGTTACCTGCTGTATTATACTCCAGAGCTGCACTCACTATTCTGCTGGTGGAGTCACTGTGTACATACATTACATTACTGATCCTGAGTTACCTCCTGTATTATACTCCAGAGCTGCACTCACTATTCTGCTGGTGCAGTCACTGTGTACATACATTACATTACTGATCCTGAGTTACATCCTGTATTATACTCCAGAGCTGCACTCACTATTCTGCTGGTGCAGTCACTGTGTACATACATTACATTACTGATCCTGAGTTACCTCCTGTATTATACCCCAGAGCTGCACTCACTATTCTGCTGGTGCAGTCACTGTGTACATACATTACATTACTGATCCTGAGTTACATCCTGTATTATACTCCAGAGCTGCACTCACTATTCTGCTGGTGCAGTCACTGTGTACATACATTACATTACTGATCCTGAGTTACATCCTGTATTATACTCCAGAGCTGCACTCACTATTCTGCTGGTGCAGTCACTGTGTACATACATTACATTACTAATCCTGAGTTACATCCTGTATTATACTCCAGAGCTGCACTCACTATTCTGCTGGTGCAGTCACTGTGTACATACATTACATTACTGATCCTGAGTTACATCCTGTATTATACTCCAGAGCTGCACTCACTATTCTGCTGGTGCAGTCACTGTGTACATACATTACATTACTGATCCTGAGTTACCTCCTGTATTATACACCAGAGCTGCACTCACTATTCTGCTGGTGCAGTCACTGTGTACATACATTACATTACTGATCCTGAGTTACATCCTGTATTATACTCCAGAGCTGCACTCACTATTCTGCTGGTGGAGTCACTGTGTACATACATTACATTACTGATCCTGAGTTACATCCTGTATTATACTCCAGAGCTGCACTCACTATTCTGCTGGTGCAGTCACTGTGTACATACATTACATTACTGATCCTGAGTTACATCCTGTATTATACTCCAGAGCTGCACTCACTATTCTGCTGGTGCAGTCACTGTGTACATACATTACATTACTGATCCTGAGTTACATCCTGTATTATACTCCAGAGCTGCACTCACTATTCTGCTGGTGCAGTCACTGTGTACATACATTACATTACTAATCCTGAGTTACATCCTGTATTATACTCCAGAGCTGCACTCACTATTCTGCTGGTGCAGTCACTGTGTACATACATTACATTACTGATCCTGAGTTACATCCTGTATTATACTCCAGAGCTGCACTCACTATTCTGCTGGTGCAGTCACTGTGTACATTCATTACATTACTGATCCTGAGTTACATCCTGTATTATACTACAGAGCTGCACTCACTATTCTGCTGGTGGAGTCACTGTGTACATACATTACATTACTGATCCTGAGTTACCTCCTGTATTATACTCCAGAGCTGCACTCACTATTCTGCTGGTGGAGTCACTGTGTACATACATTACATTACTGATCCTGAGTTACATCCTGTATTATACCCCAGAGCTGCACTCACTATTCTGCTGGTGGAGTCACTGTGTACATACATTACATTACTGATCCTGAGATACATCCTGTATTATACTCCAGAGCTGCACTCACTATTCTGCTGGTGCAGCCACTGTGTACACACATTACATTACTGATCCTGAGTTACATCCTGTATTATACTCCAGAGCTGCACTCACTATTCTGCTGGTGCAGTCACTGTGTACATACATTACATTACTGATCCTGAGTTATATCCTGTATTATACCCCAGAGCTGCACTCACTATTCTGCTGGTGCAGTCACTGTGTACATACATTACATTACTGATCCTGAGTTACATCCTGTATTATACTCCAGAGCTGCACTCACTATTCTGCTGGTGCAGTCACTGTGTACATACATTACTGATCCTGAGTTACATCCTGTATTATACTCCAGAGCTGCACTCACTATTCTGCTGGTGCAGTCATCGTGTACATACATTACATTACTGATCCTGAGTTACCTCCTGTATTATACCCCAGAGCTGCACTCACTATTCTGCTGGTGCAGTCACTGTGTACATACATTACATTACTGATCCTGAGTTACATCCTGTATTATACTCCAGAGCTGCACTCACTATTCTGCTGGTGGAGTCACTGTGTACATACATTACATTACTGATCCTAAGTTACCTCCTGTATTATACTCCAGAGCTGCACTCCCTATCCTGCTGGTGCAGTCACTGTGTACATACATTACATTACTGATCCTGAGTTACATCCTGTATTATACTCCAGAGCTGCACTCACTATTCTGCTGGTGCAGTCACTGTGTACATACATTACATTACTGATCCTGAGTTACCTCCTGTATTATACTCCAGAGCTGCACTCACTATTCTGCTGGTGCAGTCACTGTGTACATACATTACATTACTGATCCTGAGTTACATCCTGTATTATACTCCAGAGCTGCACTCACTATTCTGCTGGTGCAGTCACTGTGTACATACATTACATTACTGATCCTGAGTTACCTCCTGTATTATACCCCAGAGCTGCACTCACTATTCTGCTGGTGCAGTCACTGTGTACATACATTACATTACTGATCCTGAGTTACATCCTGTATTATACTCCAGAGCTGCACTCACTATTCTGCTGGTGCAGTCACTGTGTACATACATTACATTTCTGATCCTGAGTTACCTCCTGTATTATACCCCAGAGCTGCACTCACTATTCTGCTGGTGGAGTCACTGTGTACATACATTACATTACTGATCCTGAGTTACATCCTGTATTATACTCCAGAGCTGCACTCACTATTCTGCTGGTGCAGTCACTGTGTACATACATTACATTTCTGATCCTGAGTTACATCCTGTATTATACTCCAGAGCTGCACTCACTATTCTGCTGGTGCAGTCACTGTGTACATACATTACATTACTGATCCTGAGTTACATCCTGTATTATACTCCAGAGCTGCACTCACTATTCTGCTGGTGCAGTCACTGTGTACATACATTACATTACTAATCCTGAGTTACATCCTGTATTATACTCCAGAGCTGCACTCACTATTCTGCTGGTGCAGTCACTGTGTACATACATTACATTACTGATCCTGAGTTACATCCTGTATTATACTCCAGAGCTGCACTCACTATTCTGCTGGTGCAGTCACTGTGTACATACATTACATTACTGATCCTGAGTTACCTCCTGTATTATACCCCAGAGCTGCACTCACTATTCTGCTGGTGCAGTCACTGTGTACATACATTACATTACTGATCCTGAGTTACATCCTGTATTATACTCCAGAGCTGCACTCACTATTCTGCTGGTGGAGTCACTGTGTACATACATTACATTACTGATCCTGAGTTACCTCCTGTATTATACTCCAGAGCTGCACTCACTATTCTGCTGGTGCAGTCACTTTGTACATACATTACTATTCCTGAGTTACATCCTGTATTATACTCCAGAGCTGCAGTCACTATTCTGCTGGTGCAGTCACTGTGTACATACATTACATTACTGATCCTGAGTTACCTCCTGTATTATACTCCAGAGCTGCACTCACTATTCTGCTGGTGCAGTCACTGTGTACATACATTACATTACTGATCCTGAGTTACATCCTGTATTATACTCCAGAGCTGCACTCACTATTCTGCTGGTGCAGTCACTGTGTACATACATTACATTACTGATCCTGAGTTACATCCTGTATTATACTCCAGAGCTGCACTCACTATTCTGCTGGTGCAGTCACTGTGTACATACATTACATTACTTATCCTGAGTTACATCCTGTATTATACTCCAGAGCTGCACTCACTATTCTGCTGGTGCAGTCACTGTGTACATATATTACATTACTGATCCTGAGTTACCTCCTGTATTATACTCCAGAGCTGCACTCACTATTCTGCTGGTTCAGTCACTGTGTACATACATTACTGATCCAGAGTTACATCCTGTATTATACTCCAGAGCTGCACTCACTATTCTGCGGGTGCAGTCACTGTGTACATACATTACATTACTGATCCTGAGTTACATCCTGTATTATACTCCAGAGCTGCACTCACTATTCTGCTGGTGGAGTCACTGTGTACATACATTACATTACTGATCCTGAGTTACATCCTGTATTATACTCCAGAGCTGCACTCACTATTCTGCTGGTGCAGTCACTGTGTACATACATTACATTACTGATCCTGAGTTACATCCTGTATTATACTCCAGAGCTGCACTCACTATTCTGCTGGTGCAGTCACTGTGTACATACATTACATTACTGATCCTGAGTTACATCCTGTATTATACTCCAGAGCTGCACTCACTATTCTGCTGGTGCAGTCACTGTGTACATACATTACATTACTAATCCTGAGTTACATCCTGTATTATCCTCCAGAGCTGCACTCACTATTCTGCTCGTGCAGTCACTGTGTACATACATTACTGATCCTGAGTTACATCCTGTATTATACTCCAGAGCTGCACTCACTATTCTGCTGGTGCAGTCACTGTGTACATACATTACATTACTGATCCTGAGTTACATCCTGTATTATACTCCAGAGCTGCACTCACTATTCTGCTGGTGCAGTCACTGTGTACATACATTACATTACTGATCCTGAGTTATATCCTGTATTATACTCCAGAGCTGCACTCACTATTCTGCTGGTGCAGTCATCGTGTACATACATTACATTACTGATCCTGAGTTACCTCCTGTATTATACTCCAGAGCTGCACTCACTATTCTGCTGGTGCAGTCACTGTGTACATACATTACATTACTGATCCTGAGTTACCTCCTGTATTATACTCCAGAGCTGCACTCACTATTCTGCTGGTGCCGTCACTGTGTATATACATTACATTACTGATCCTGAGTTACATCCTGTATTATACTCCAGAGCTGCACTCACTATTCTGCTGGTGCAGTCACTGTGTACATACATTACATTACTGATCCTGAGTTACCTCCTGTGTTATACTCCAGAACTGCACTCACTATTCTGCTGGTGCAGTCACTATGTATATACATTACATTACTGATCCTGAGTTACATCCTGTATTATACTCCAGAGCTGCGCTCACTATTCTGCTGGTGCAGCCACTGTGTACATACATTACATTACTGATCCTGAGTTACATCCTGTATTATACTCCAGAGCTGCACTCACTATTCTGCTGGTGCAGTCACTGTGTACATACATTACATTACTGATCCTGAGTTACCGCCTGTATTATCCTCCAGAGCTGCACTCACTATTCTGCTGGTGCAATCACTGTGTACATACATTACATTACTGATCCTGAGTTACATCCTGTATTATCCTCCAGAGCTGCACTCACTATTCTGCTGGAGCAGTCATCGTGTACATACATTACATTACTGATCCTGAGTTACCTCCTGTATTATACTCCAGAGCTGCACTCACTATTCTGCTGGTGCAGTCACTGTGTCCATACATTACATTACTGATCCAGAGTTACATCCTGTATTATACTCCAGAGCTGCACTCACTATTCTGCTGGTGCAGTCACTGTGTACATACATTACATTACTGATCCTGAGTTACCTCCTGTATTATCCTCCAGAGCTGCACTCACTATTCTGCTGGTGCAGTCACTGTGTACATATATTACATTACTGATCCTGAGTTACCTCCTGTATTATACCCCAGAGCTGCACTCACTATTCTGCTGGTGCAGTCACTGTGTACATACATTACATTACTGATCCTGAGTTACCTCCTGTATTATACTCCAGAGCTGCACTCACTATTCTGCTGGTGCAGTCACTATGTATATACATTACATTACTGATCCTGAGTTAACTCCTGTATTATACTCCAGAGCTGCACTCACTATTCTGCTGGGGCAGTCACTGTGTACATACATTACATTACTGATCCTGAGTTACCTCCTGTATTATACTCCAGAGCTGCACTCACTATTCTGCTGGTGCAGTCATCGTGTACATACATTACATTACTGATCCTGAGTTACATCCTGTATTATACTCCAGAGCTGCACTCACTATTCTGCTGGTGCAGTCACTGTGTACATACATTACATTACTGATCCTGAGTTACCTCCTGTATTATACCCCAGAGCTGCACTCACTATTCTGCTGGTGCAGTCACTGTGTACATACATTACATTACTGATCCTGAGTTACCTCCTGTATTATACCCCAGAGCTGCACTCACTATTCTGCTGGTGCAGTCACTGTGTACATACATTACATTACTTATCCTGAGTTACCTCCTGTATTATACTCCAGAGCTGCACTCACTATTCTGCTGGTGTAGTCACTGTGTACATACATTACATTACTGATCCTGAGTTACATCCTGTATTATACTCCAGAGCTGCACTCACTATTCTGCTGGTGCAGTCACTGTGTACATACATTACATTACTGATCCTGAGTTACATCCTGTATTATACTCCAGAGCTGCACTCACTATTCTGCTGGTGCAGTCACTGTGTACATACATTACATTACTGATCCTGAGTTACATCCTGTATTATACTCCAGAGCTGCACTCACTATTCTGCTGGTGCAGTCACTGTGTACATACATTACATTACTGATCCTGAGTTACCTCCTGTATTATACTCCAGAGCTGCACTCACTATTCTTCTGGTGCAGTCACTGTGTACATACATTACATTACTGATCCTGAGTTACATCCTGTATTATACCCCAGAGCTGCACTCACTATTCTCCTGGTGCAGTCACTGTGTACATACATTACATTACTGATCCTGAGTTACCTCCTGTATTATACTCCAGAGCTGCACTCACTATTCTGCTGGTGGAGTCACTGTGTACATACATTACATTACTGATCCTGAGTTACATCCTGTATTATACTCCAGAGCTGCACTCACTATTCTGCTGGTGCAGTCACTGTGTACATACATTACATTACTGATCCTGAGTTACATCCTGTATTATACTCCAGAGCTGCACTCACTATTCTGCTGGTGGAGTCACTGTGTACATACATTACATTACTGATCCTGAGTTACCTCCTGTATTATACTCCAGAGCTGCACTCACTATTCTGCTGGTGGAGTCACTGTGTACATACATTACATTACTGATCCTGAGTTACATCCTGTATTATACTCCAGAGCTGCACTCACTATTCTGCTGGTGCAGTCACTGTGTACATACATTACATTACTGATCCTGAGTTACATCCTGTATTATACTCCAGAGCTGCACTCACTATTCTGCTGGTGCAGTCACTGTGTACATACATTACATTACTGATCCTGAGTTACATCCTGTATTATACTCCAGAGCTGCACTCACTATTCTGCTGGTGCAGTCACTGTGTACATACATTACATTACTGATCCTGAGTTACATCCTGTATTACACTCCAGAGCTGCACTCACTATTCTGCTGGTGCTGTCATCGTGTACATTACATTAGTGATCCTGTATTATGCTCTGGAGCTGGTTGTTACTGGAATCAGTCAGCATGCAGTTGGCGGTCTCCTGCCGCTCGCTGAGTGGTCTGGGGGTCTCGCTGGTGCCCGGCTCACTCCCGGTCTCTCCTTACAGGGGCAGCTTGCTGACCATTCGGGGTTCACACCTGGATTCTGTGTCCGGTATCACGGTCCGGTATCAGAGCCGGGAGCAGGTGAGTGCGGCCCCAGATCTGTGGGTGTCGGGGTCCCGGGGGGGTCGTACTGTGTGACTGCGGCTACTTGATGTTTGTGGTGTGTACTGCGCCGGTCTGTATACGGTATATACGTACGTGGCATTAACCCCTTATACTCCTCAGGTCTGTGATGGCGCCACCTCCCCCGACCATGTGGTCTGCAGGACCCCCACCTTGGATGATAGGACGTGGTTTGGGGGGCTGAGCCTGGAGCTGGACGGCTTCTCCTACAATCACTCCGGAAACTTCCCCTCCTTCAAGAATTACATTATCTTCCCGTTTGAAAATGATGAGAAGCGATTTTATCTGAAAAAGGGCGAGACCGAGATCAACACCCATGTGAGATGTGACCCCCTGCAGGGGGCCGTAGAGGGGCCACGTCAGGTGTGGGGGCCTGTAGAGGGGCCTCGTCAGGTGTGGGGGCCTGTAGAGGGGCCTCGTCAGGTGTGGGGGGCCTGTAGAGGGGCCTCGTCAGGTGTGGGGGGCCTGTAGAGTGGCCTCGTCAGGTGTGGGGGCCTGTAGAGTGGCCTCGTCAGGTGTGGGGGCCTGTAGAGGGGCCTCGTCAGGTGTGGGGGGCCTGTAGAGGGGCCTCGTCAGGTGTGGGGGCCTGTAGAGGGGCCTCGTCAGGTGTGGGGGGCCTGTAGAGGGGCCTCGTCAGGTGTGGGGGGCCTGTAGAGTGGCCTCGTCAGGTGTGGGGGCCTGTAGAGGGGCCTCGTCAGGTGTGGGGGCCTGTAGAGGGGCCTCGTCAGGTGTGGGGGGCCTGTAGAGGGGCCTCGTCAGGTGTGGGGGGCCTGTAGAGTGGCCTCGTCAGGTGTGGGGGCCTGTAGAGGGGCCTCGTCAGGTGTGGGGGCCTGTAGAGGGGCCTCGTCAGGTGTGGGGGGCCTGTAGAGAGGCCTCGTCAGGTGTGGGGGGCCTCGTCAGGTGTGGGGGGCCTGTAGAGTGGCCTCGTCAGGTGTGGGGGCCTGTAGAGGGGCCTCGTCAGGTGTGGGGGGCCTGTAGAGGGGCCTCGTCAGGTGTGGGGGCCTGTAGAGTGGCCTCGTCAGGTGTGGGGGCCTGTAGAGGGGCCTCGTCAGGTGTGGGGGGCCTGTAGAGGGGCCTCGTCAGGTGTGGGGGCCTGTAGAGGGGCCTCGTCAGGTGTGGGGGGCCTGTAGAGGGGCCTCGTCAGGTGTGGGGGGCCTGTAGAGTTGCCTCGTCAGGTGTGGGGGACCCTGTAGAGTTGCCTCGTCAGGTGTGGGGGGCCTGTAGAGAGGCCTCGTCAGGTGTGGGGGGCCTCGTCAGGTGTGGGGGGCCTGTAGAGTGGCCTCGTCAGGTGTGGGGGCCTGTAGAGGGGCCTCGTCAGGTGTGGGGGGCCTGTAGAGGGGCCTCGTCAGGTGTGGGGGCCTGTAGAGGGGCCTCGTCAGGTGTGGGGGGCCTGTATAGGGGCCTCGTCAGGTGTGGGGGCCTGTAGAGGGGCCTCGTCAGGTGTGGGGGGCCTGTAGAGGGGCCTCGTCAGGTGTGGGGGGCCTGTAGAGTGGCCTCGTCAGGTGTGGGGGACCCTGTAGAGGGGCCTCGTCAGGTGTGGGGGGCCTGTAGAGGGGCCTCGTCAGGTGTGGGGGGCCTGTAGAGGGGCCTCGTCAGGTGTGGGGGGCCTGTAGAGGGGCCTCGTCAGGTGTGGGGGGCCTGTAGAGGGGCCTCGTCAGGTGTGGGGGGCCTGTAGAGGGGCCACGTCAGGTGTGGGGGGCCTGTAGAGGGGCCTCGTCAGGTGTGGGGGCCTGTAGAGGGGCCTCGTCAGGTGTGGGGGGCCTGTAGAGGGGCCTCGTCAGGTGTGGGGGGCCTGTAGAGTGGCCTCGTCAGGTGTGGGGGTCTGTAGAGGGGCCTCGTCAGGTGTGGGGGCCTGTAGAGGGGCCTCGTCAGGTGTGGGGGGCCTGTAGAGGGGCCTCGTCAGGTGTGGGGGGCCTGTAGAGTGGCCTCGTCAGGTGTGGGGGCCTGTAGAGGGGCCTCGTCAGGTGTGGGGGCCTGTAGAGGGGCCTCGTCAGGTGTGGGGGGCCTGTAGAGAGGCCTCGTCAGGTGTGGGGGGCCTCGTCAGGTGTGGGGGGCCTGTAGAGTGGCCTCGTCAGGTGTGGGGGCCTGTAGAGGGGCCTCGTCAGGTGTGGGGGGCCTGTAGAGGGGCCTCGTCAGGTGTGGGGGCCTGTAGAGGGGCCTCGTCAGGTGTGGGGGGCCTGTAGAGGGGCCTCGTCAGGTGTGGGGGCCTGTAGAGGGGCCTCGTCAGGTGTGGGGGGCCTGTAGAGGGGCCTCGTCAGGTGTGGGGGGCCTGTAGAGTGGCCTCGTCAGGTGTGGGGGACCCTGTAGAGGGGCCTCGTCAGGTGTGGGGGGCCTGTAGAGGGGCCTCGTCAGGTGTGGGGGGCCTGTAGAGGGGCCTCGTCAGGTGTGGGGGGCCTGTAGAGGGGCCACGTCAGGTGTGGGGGGCCTGTAGAGGGGCCTCGTCAGGTGTGGGGGCCTGTAGAGGGGCCTCGTCAGGTGTGGGGGGCCTGTAGGGGGGCCTCGTCAGGTGTGGGGGGCCTGTAGAGGGGCCACGTCAGGTGTGGGGGGCCTGTAGAGGGGCCACGTCAGGTGTGGGTGGCCTGTAGAGGGGCCTCGTCAGGTGTGGGTGGCCTGTAGAGGGGCCTCGTCAGGTGTGGGGGGCCTGTAGAGGGGCCTCGTCAGGTGTGGGTGGCCTGTAGAGGGGCCTCGTCAGGTGTGGGTGGCCTGTAGAGGGGCCTCGTCAGGTGTGGGGGGCCTGTAGAGGGGCCTCGTCAGGTGTGGGGGGCCTGTAGAGGGGCCTCGTCAGGTGTGGGGGGCCTGTAGAGGGGCCACGTCAGGTGTGGGGGGACTGTAGAGGGACCACATCATGTGTGGGGGGCCTGTAGAGTGGCCTCGTCAGGTGTGGGGGGCCTGTAGAGGGGCCTCGTCAGGTGTGGGGGGCCTGTAGAGGGGCCTCGTCAGGTGTGGGGGGCCTGTAGAGGGGCCACGTCAGGTGTGGGGGGACTGTAGAGGGACCACATCATGTGTGGGGGGCCTGTAGAGTGGCCTCGTCAGGTGTCTGGGGCCTGTAGAGAGGCCTCGTCAGGTGTGGGGGGCCTCGTCAGTTGTGGGGGGCCTGTAGAGTGGCCTCGTCAGGTGTGGGGGCCTGTAGAGGGGCCTCGTCAGGTGTGGGGGGCCTGTAGAGAGGCCTCGTCAGGTGTGGGGGGCCTGTAGGGGGGCCTCGTCAGGTGTGGGGGGCCTGTAGAGGGGCCATCGTCAGGTGTGGGGGATCTGTAGAGGGGCCTCGTCAGGTGTGTGTGTGTGGGGGGGGTGTTGTAAAAAGGCCATGTCAGGGGTGGGCATCTGTAATGGGGCCACGTCAGGGGTGGGCATCTGTAGTGGGGCCACGTCAGGTGTGGGGGATCTGTAGAGGGGCCACGTCAGGTGTGTGTGTGTGGGGGGGGTGTTGTAAAAAGGCCATGTCAGGGGTGGGCATCTGTAATGGGGCCACGTCAGGGGTGGGCATCTGTAGTGGGGCCACGTCAGGGGTGGGCATCTGTAGTGGGGCCACGTCAGGGGTGGGCATCTGTAGTGGGGCCACGTCAGGTGTGAGCAACTGTAGTGGGGCTACATCAGGTGTGGGGGCCGGTAGAGGGGCCACGTCAGGTGGGGGGTGTAGAAAGGCCACGTCAGGGGTGGGCATCTGTAGAGGGGCCACGTCAGGTGTGGGCATCTGTAAAGGGGCACGTCAGGTGTGGGCATCTGTAAAGGGGCACGTCAGTTGTGGGGGCCTGTAGAGGGGCCACGTCAGGTGTGGGCATCTGTAGAGGGGCCATGTCAGGTGTGGGGGCCTGTAGAGGGGCTACATCACGTGTGGGCATCTGTAGGGGGACCACGTCAGGTGTGGGGGCCTGTAGAGGGGCCACGTCAGGTGTGGGGGCCTGTAGAGGGGCCACGTCAGGTGTGGGGGCCTGTAGAGGGGCCACGTCAGGTGTGAGGTCATGTGTGGGTGTGTAAAAAGGCCAAGTGTGGGCATTTGTAGAGGGGCCACATGACGTATGGTTGGAGATATGGGGTGGGTGATAGCCTGGGACCTCTCTGTACAAGGGCTGTGAGGTGACTTTGGGGGTCTCTGCTGTGGTTCGGCTTTACCTGTATCGCCTTCTCATCATTCTGCCCCAGGAACTGACAATCTTCTCCTCGTCTCCATCCTTTCAGCACAAGTATCTGGCTCGGGTGAACGGCTGCCTCAATGTCTCCATGATGCTGGAGGGCAAAGACTGTAACCCCAAAGTGCTGGAGAACGAGATTACCTGCAGGATCCCGAAAGACGCCGTTATCCCCTCTAAGGGAGCGGCTGTCCAGGTACCGTCCACGTGCCAAGCTCACCACCCATGTCTCCTGTCTGTGACGGTGGCCCCCGCCCATGTCTCCTGTCTGTGACGGTGGCCCCCGCCCATGTCTCCTGTCTGTGACGGTGGCCCCCGCCCATGTCTCCTGTCTGTGACGGTGGCCCCCGCCCATGTCTCCTGTCTGTGACGGTGGCCCCCGCCCATGTCTCCTGTCTGTGACGGTGGCCCCCGCCCATGTCTCCTGTCTGTGACGGTGGCCCCTGCCCATGTCTCCTGTCTGTGACGGTGGCCCCCGCCCATGTCTCCTGTCTGTGACGGTGGCCCCCGCCCATGTCTCCTGTCTGTGACGGTGGCCCCCGCCCATGTCTCCTGTCTGTGACGGTGGCCCCTGCCCATGTCTCCTGTCTGTGACGGTGGCCCCCGCCCATGTCTCCTGTCTGTGACCGTGGCCCCCGCCCATGTCTCCTGTCTGTGACGGTGGCCCCCGCCCATGTCTCCTGTCTGTGACGGTGGCCCCTGCCCATGTCTCCTGTCTGTGACGGTGGCCCCCGCCCATGTCTCCTGTCTGTGACCGTGGCCCCCGCCCATGTCTCCTGTCTGTGACGGTGGCCCCCGCCCATGTCTCCTGTCTGTGACCGTGGCCCCCGCCCGTCTGATACCCTCCTCTTTTCGTCAGGTGTGCGTGGACGGTGTCTGCGTGGATCTGGGTCACGTGGTTGTGAATAATCTCCTGGATCCGCTCCTAGGGATCGCGCTGGGGACCGTCGCCTCCATTCTGGTTGTTGCAGTTTTAATTTTCCTTTTACTAAAACAAAGAAGGAAAGGAAAGAAGAAAGGTGAAAAGAGCATGAGCGTCCGTCCGTCCGTCCGTCCCCCTGCGTGCGTGCGCGCGCGTCCGTCCGTCCCCCTGCGTGCGCGCGCGTCCGTCCGTCCCCCTGCGCGCGCGTACGTCCGTCCGTCCCCCTGCGTGCGCGTCCGTCCGTTCGCCCCCCCTGCGCGAGCGCCCGTCCGTCCCCCTACGCGCGCGTCCGTCCGTCCGTCCGTCCCACTGCGCGCGCGTACGTACGTCCGTTCGTCCCCCTACGCGCGCGTCCGTCCGTCCCACTGCGCGCGCGTACGTACGTCCGTTCGTCCCCCTGCGCGCGCGCGTACGTCCGTCCGTCCCCCTGCGTGCGCGTCCGTCCGTCCGTTCGCCCCCCCTGCGCGAGCGCCCGTCCGTCCCCCTACGCCCGCGTCCGTCCGTCCCACTGCGCGCGCGTACGTACGTCCGTCCGTCCCCCTGTGCGCGCGTACGTCCGCCCCCCTGCGCGCGCGTCCGTCCGTCCCCCTGCGCGAGCGCCCGTCCGTCCCCCTGCGTGCGCGTCCGTCCGTCCGCCCCCCTGCGCGTCCGTCTGTCCGCCCCCCCTGCGCGAGCGCCCGTCCGTCCCCCTGCGCGCGCGTCCGTCCGTCCGCCCCCCTGCGCGCGCGTTCATTTCACCAGCTCTTCCGTCTTTGCAGCCGCCGAGCACCTGGAGCTTCTGGCCAGTAACCGCGACCTCCCCGTCTCTCCGAGCATCTTCCCTTCCGGTGACTACAGGGCGTCTTGTAAGTGTTCGGTGCGCAACATCCCAGGGAAATGGCGGCTCCTCACACGCGGGGCAGACATGTCATGGTGTGAACTGTCTCCTCCTCCGCAGATATTCCGAGCGGCAGTTCCGGGGGAGCGTCGTACCGCGGCGGCCTGTACTCTGGCGGCAGCATCGGGGCCGGATCCATGCCCATCCTCCTCACCTGTTTACTGGATAACCTGAGGCCAGAGTTGCTGGAGGAAGTGAAGGACGTCCTGATCCCCGAGAGCCGCCTGACCACACACCGCGACCGGATCATCGGCAAAGGTCAGCTCGCCAAGTGCGAGAGCCCGCCCCCAAGGGGTCAGTCTGGGAGAGTAAGCTCCGCCCCTGATTTCAGGTGACCCCTCAAAGTGGGAATGCCCCACACCGCCGATCATGGGGGGAGGGGAATGTCCAGCCCTCGGCCGTCCGCTCACTTCCATTTTCTTGGCCCTCAGGTCATTTTGGGAGCGTTTACCATGGAACATACAAAGATGAGGACGGAGGAGAGCAGCACTGTGCGGTCAAGTCCCTGAACAGTAAGGGCCAGGCGGGAGACACAGAATAGTGACTGCAGCTCTGGAGGTGACTGGAGGATAAGACACAATGTAACAGCAGAATAATGAGTGCAGCTCTGGAGGTGACTGGAGGATAAGACACAATGTAACAGCAGAATAATGAGTGCAGCTCTGGAGGTGACTGGAGGATAAGACACAATGTAACAGCAGAATAGTGACTGCAGCTCTGGAGGTGACTGGAGGATAAGACACGACGTAAAAGCAGAATAGTGACTGCAGCTCTGGAGGTGACTGGAGGATAAGACACAATGGAACAGCAAAATAGTGAGTGCAGCTCTGGAGGTGACTGGAGGATAAGACACGATGTAACAGCAGAATAGTGAGTGCAGCTCTGGATGTGACTGGAGGATAAGACACAATGTAACAACAGAATAGTGAGTGCAGCTCTGGAGGTGACTAGAGGATAAGAAATGATGTAACAGCAGAATAGTGAGTGCAGCTCTGGAGGTGACTGAAGGATAAGTGTCACGCAGGGTGTGGGAAAGACTTAGTGCAACACAGAGGGAAGATGGAAAGGGAGCCCAGACTCTAGGGAAAGGGGGGAGTGGAGACCTCCTAGTCTGATCTAATATCACCCTGTCTCTGTATTGGCTCTTCACCAATCGCCGCACACGTGCCTCGCCCTGTCTTTCCCTGGCGTATGGCTAAGGCTAGGGAGGTGAGGAGATGAGCACTAGTCGATCTCCACTAAACGCTATAGACAACAAGGGTAGACAAACAGGGGGTTATTGCTTAGCTTTAGACGACTCCAGACAAATGCAAACTCTGCCTCAAGCTCCAGAGAGGAAGAAGTACTGCTCCTGCTAAAGCCTCACAAGTAGTAATGAATATCGCTGGGACCTCCCTCTGAAACACAACAGGTATTTATACACTCAGGCCAGGGAGCTAGTTAGCCAGAGGGAGGTAGCTGCTGTGTCCTAGATACAGCCTCTAAGAAGATGTCTGTAATGCCAAATGTAAAGATCTACAGCAACCAACTACAGGGCGATTGTCTGTCACCTCTGACACACCCGTGACAGTAAGACACGATGTAACAGCAGGATAGTGAGTGCAGCTCTGGAGGTGACTGGTGGATATGTTTTCTAGATGTCAGCAGGGTGAGATTTGTGTCTGTCTGCTTCTGTAGGGATCACTGATGTGGAGGAAGTGGAGGAGTTCCTGCGGGAGGGGATCCTGATGAAGGAGTTCCATCACCCCCACGTTTTGTCCCTCATTGGGATATTTCTGCCGCGGGAGGGTCTCCCACTTGTCGTCCTCCCATATATGTCACATGGGGATCTGAGACACTTCATCCGCAGCGAGGATCGGGTGAGTGGCGGGTCGAGTGAGTGTCGGGATAGGGTGAGCGGCGGGGTCAGGGGAGCAACAGGAACGTGTGAAGGTCGGCTCGGTGGGGGTTGGAGGAGCGGCTGGGCCGGGTGAGCGGAGATGTCGGCTGAGGGTCGGCTAATCGGTGGGCTCGGGTGAGCAGCGAGGTCGGCTGAGGGTCGGGTAATCGGTGGGCTCGGGTGAGCGGTGAGGTCGGCTAATCGGTGGGCTCGGGTGAGCGGCGAGGTCGGCCAATCGGTGGGCTCGGGTGAGCGGCAAGGTCTGCTAATCGGTGGGCTCGGGTGAGCAGCGAGGTCGGCTGAAGGTCGGCTAATCGATGGGCTCGGGTCAGCAGCGAGGTCGGCTGAGGGTCGGGTAATCAGTGGACTCGGGTGAGCGGCGAGGTCGGCTAATCGGTGGGCTCGGGTGAGTGGCGAGGTCGGCTAATCGATGGGCTCGGGTGAGCGGCAAGGTCGGCTGAGGGTCGGGTAATCAGTGGACTCGGGTGAGCGGCGAGGTCGGCTAATCGGTGGGCTCGGGTGAGTGGCGAGGTCGGCTAATCGATGGGCTCGGGTGAGCGGCAAGGTCGGCTGAGGGTCGGGTAATCAGTGGACTCGGGTGAGCAGCGAGGTCGGCTGAGGGTCTGGTATGGTGGGCTCGGGTGAGTGGTGGGGTCGGGCCTATGCACAGTATATGGTGGTATATACTACAAGGTGATAATGGCCGCCGCTGTCTCTCCGCAGAGCCCCACAGTGAAGGATCTGGTCGGCTTCGGGCTGCAGGTTTCTCGGGGGATGGAATATTTAGCGCAGAGGAAGTTTGTGCACAGAGACCTAGCCGCCCGTAACTGCATGTGAGTGACGCATGGCGGGGGAGCTGCCTACACGGAGACACAGCATCCACCCTCTGTTACACCTTCCACCATGGCGTGGACCCCATGCTGTGGCTGATGCCGCCGTCCGTGTCTTCCAGGCTCGATGAGACGTATAAGGTGAAGGTGGCGGACTTTGGCCTCGCTCGGGATGTGTTTGATAAGGAATATTACAGCGTCCGGCGCCATAAGAACGCGCGACTGCCAGTGAAGTGGATGGCGCTGGAGAGTCTGCAGACCCAGAAATTCACCACCAAGAGCGACGTGGTGAGAGGCTAGAAGAATGGGGCGAGGGCACGGGATCTGCAAACATAATCACCCCTTACATAATTCTCTTTCCATCCAGTGGTCTTTCGGGGTGCTGCTCTGGGAGCTGATGACACGAGGAGCACCCCCATATCCAGATGTGGATCCTTATGATATTACCCGATACCTGTACAGGGGGAGACGTCTCCCACAACCCGAGTATTGCCCGGACCCCCTGTGAGTACCTGCACTATGACCATCAGATCTCTATCCACAGTGAGCAAGATTCATTTACACAGGACACCGACCCTTTAAATATATCATGTTCTGTCTCACCACTAGAGGGGTCTTCTCACATACAGATGTGTATATATACAGTCACCACTAGAGGGGTCTTCTCACATATAGATGTATATATATATACAGTCACCACTAGAGGGAGCTCCTCACATACAGATGTGTATATATACAGTCACCACTAGAGGGGGCTCCTCACATACAGATGTGTATATATAGTCACCACTAGAGGGGGCTCCTCACATACAGATGTGTATATATACAGTCACCACTAGAGGGGGCTCCTCACATACAGATGTGTATATATAGTCACCACTAGAGGGGGCTCCTCACATACAGATGTGTATATATACAGTCACCACTAGAGGGAGCTCCTCACATACAGATGTGTATATATACAGTCACCACTAGAGGGAGCTCCTCACATACAGATGTGTATATATACAGTCACCACTAGAGGGGGCTCCTCACATACAGATGTGTATATACAGTCACCACTAGAGGGAGCTCCTCACATACAGATGTGTATATATACAGTCACCACTAGAGGGGGCTCCTCACATACAGATGTATATATATACAGTCACCACTAGAGGGGGCTCCTCACATACAGATGTATATATATATATATACAGTCACCACTAGAGGGGGCTCCTCACATACAGATGTATATATACACAGTCACCACTAGAGAGAGCTCTTCACATACAGATGTGTATATATAGAGTCACCACTAGAGGAGGCTCCTCACATACAGATGTGTATATATATACAGTCACTACTAGAGGGGGCTCCTCCCATACAGATGTATATATACAGTCACCACTAGAGGGGGTTCCTCACATACAGATGTGTATATATACAGTCACCACTAGAGGGGGTTCCTCACATACAGATGTGTATATATACAGTCACCACTAGAGGGGGCTCCTCACATACAGATGTGTATATATACAGTCACCACTAGAGGGGGCTCCTCACATACAGATGTGTATATATACAGTCACCACTAGAGGGGGCTCCTCACATACAGATGTATATATACAGTCACCACTAGAGGGAGCTCCTCACATTCAGATGTGTGTATATATATATATATATATATATATATATATATATATATATATATATATATATATATATATATATATATATATATACAGTCACCACTAGAGGGGTCTCCTCAAATGCAGATGTGTATATATACAGTCACCACTAGAGGGGGCTCCTCACATACAGATGTGTATATACAGTCACCACTAGAGGGGGCTCCTCACATACAGATGTGTATATATACAGTCACCACTAGAGGGGGTTCCTCACATACAGATGTGTATATATACAGTCACCACTAGAGGGAGCTCCTCACATACAGATGTGTATATATACAGTCACCACTAGAGGGGGCTCCTCACATATAGATGTGTACATATATACATACAGTCACCACTAGAGGGGTCTTCTCACATACAGATGTGTATATATACAGTCACCACTAGAGGGGTCTTCTCACATATAGATGTGTACATATATACATACAGTCACCACTAGAGGGAGCTCCTCACATACACATGTATACATATATACAGTGTGGGAATGCTACTCACTTGAGTGCGCGGTGAGGTAACACACGAACCGTTTCCATTTAAATGTCCATGTTGGTTTATTGGTGCATCAAGCAAAGGAAAATAAACAGCCTTTCAGTGCAGGCAAAAGAAAGTAAACAGTTCTAACAAAGTCATTTTAGAGAGAGTCCAGGTCACACAGGCTGGATAGCATCCCGTACACCAGCTCAGTCTGGAGACATCACACAGGCTGGATAAGCATCCCGTACACCGGCTCAGTCTGGAGACACCACACAGGCTGGATAGCATCCCGTACACCAGCTCAGTCTGGAGCCATCACACAGGACGTCTTCTTACCTCCACACACACAGACCATGTGTCAAACAAAACAGACTCCATTTTTACCCTGTGGACCCCACCCAGGGGTGGAGATATGGTGAGCAGCCAGACCCGCCCAACTCTCAGGCTGCCCATAAAACCTGGCCCAGATCCACGAAACAAGCCGCCTTGTGCACTAGAGCAATACTAAAGGTTTACATCACAGAGGACAACCACCTCTGTGATACATACCTCCCATCAATTATGTGACTGGTAGCTGCCTTACATACCTTCCCCCTTTGCCTAAAGCCGGGAGCATGGCACATTTTACCACTAGACACGGGATTCTCGAGAGGGCATCGGCATTACCATGTACAGTGGGTATGGAAAGTATTCAGACCCCTTTACATTTTTCACTCTTTGTTTCATTGCAACCATTTGGTAAATTCTAAAAAGTTCATTTTTTTCTCATTAAAGTACACTCTGCACCCCAGCTTGACTGGAAAAAAAACAGAAATGTAGAAATTTTTGCAAATTTATTAAAAAAGAAAAACTGAAATATCACATGGTCATAAGTATTCAGCCCCTTTGCTCAGACACTCATATTTAAGTCACATGCTGTCCATTTCCTTGTGATCCTCCTTGAGATGGTTCTACTCCTTCATTGGAGTCCAGCTGGGTTTAATTAAACTGATAGAACTTGATTTGGAAAGGCGCACACCTGCCTATATAAGACCTCATAGCTCACAGTGCATGTCAGACCAAATGAGAATCATGAGCTCAAAGGAACTGCCCAAGGAGCTCCACCAGAAGTCTTCCTAGACCTGGCCATCCAGCCAAACTGAGCAATTGTGGGAGAAGAGCCTTGGTGAGAGAGGTAAAGAAGAACCCCCAGATCACTGTGGCTGAGCTCCAGAGATGCAGTAGGGAGATGGGAGAAAGTTCCACAAAGTCAACTATCACTGCAGCCCTCCACCAGTCAGGCCTTTATGGCAGAGTGGCCCGACGGAAGCCTCTCCTCAGTGCAAGACATATGAGAGCCCGCATAGAGTTTGCTCAAAAACACATAAAGGACTCCCAGACTATGAGAAATAAGATTCTCTGGTCTGATGAGACGAAGATAGAACTTTTTGGTGATAATTCTAAGAGGTATGTGTGGAGAAAACCAGGCACTGCTCATCACCTGCCCAATACAATCCCAACAGTGAAACATGGTGGAGGCAGCATCATGCTATGGGGGTGTTTTTCAGCTGCAGGGACAGGACGACTGGTTGAAATGGAAGGAAACATGAATGCAGCCAAGTACAGAGATATCCTGGATGAAAACCTCTTCCAGAGTGCTCTGGACCTCAGACTTGGCCGAAGGTTCACCTTCCAACAAGACAATGACCCTAAGCACACAGCTAAAATAACAAAGGAGTGGCTTCAGAACAACTCTGTGACCATTCGTGACTGGCCCAGCCAGAGCCCTGACCTAAACCCAATTGATCATCTCTGGAGAGACCTGAAAATGGCCGTCCACCAACGTTCACCATCCAACCTGACGGAACTGGAGAGGATCTGCCAGGAAGAATGGCCGAGGACCCCCAAATCCAGGGGTGAAAAACTTGTTGCATCATTCCCAAGAAGACTCATGGATGTACTAGCCCAAAAGGGGGCTTCTACTCAATACTGAGCAAAGGGTCTGAATACTTATGACCAGGGGATGTTTCAGTTTTTCTTTTTTAAGAAATTTGCAAAAATTTCTACATTCCTGTTTTTTTCAGTCCAGATGGGGTGCGGAGTGGACTGTAAGGAGAAAAAATTAACTTTATAGAATTTACCAAATGGCTGCAATGAAACAAAGAGTGAAAAATGTAAAGGGGTCTGAATACTTTCCGTATCCACTGTAACTTCTCGGCTCTATGTTCTACATGGAAGCGGAAATCATGCAGGGCTAGAAACCAGCGGGTAACATGAGAATTTTGCCCCTTTTTTTCCCTAAGCCTCCTGAGTGGGGCATGGTCTGACACTAGTTTAAATGTTTACCCTAACAGATAGTACCATGATGTGTCCACCACCCACTTTATGGCCAGGCATTCCTTTTCTACAATGAAATAATTTTTCTCACATGCCGACAGTTTCCTACTCAGGTAGAGGACAGGGTGCTCCTCTCCATGTACCTCCTGAGAAAGGACTGCTCCTAATACTCAGGTAGAGGACAGGGTGCTCCTCCCCGTGTACCTCCTGAGAAAGGACTGCTCCTAATACTCAGGTAGAGGACAGGGTGCTCCTCCCCGTGTACCTCCTGAGAAAGGACTGCTCCTAATACTCAGGTAGAGGACAGGGTGCTCCTCTCCATGTACCTCCTGAGAAAGGACTGCTCCTAATACTCAGGTAGAGGACAGGGTGCTCCTCCCCGTGTACCTCCTGAGAAAGGACTGCTCCTAATACTCAGGTAGAGGACGGGGTGCTCCTCCCCGTGTACCTCCTGAGAAAGGACTGCTCCTAATACTCAGGTAGAGGACAGGGTGCTCCTCTCCGTGTACCTCCTGAGAAAGGACTGCTCCTAATACTCAGGTAGAGGACAGGGTGCTCCTCCCCGTGTACCTCCTGAGAAAGGACTGCTCCTAATACTCAGGTAGAGGACAGGGTGCTCCTCCCCGTGTACCTCCTGAGAAAGGACTGCTCCTAATACTCAGGTAGAGGACAGGGTGCTCCTCCCCGTGTACCTCCTGAGAAAGGACTGCTCCTAATACTCAGGTAGAGGACAGGGTGCTCCTCCCCGTGTACCTCCTGAGAAAGGACTGCTCCTAATACTCAGGTAGAGGACAGGGTGCTCCTCCCCGTGTACCTCCTGAGAAAGGACTGCTCCTAATACTCAGGTAGAGGACAGGGTGCTCCTCCCCGTGTACCTCCTGAGAAAGGACTGCTCCTAATACTCAGGTAGAGGACAGGGTGCTCCTCCCCGTGTATCTCCTGAGAAAGGACTGCTCCTAATACTCAGGTAGAGGACAGGGTGCTCCTCTCCATGTACCTCCTGAGAAAGGACTGCTCCTAATACTCAGGTAGAGGACAGGGTGCTCCTCCCCGTGTATCTCCTGAGAAAGGACTGCTCCTAATACTCAGGTAGAGGACAGGGTGCTCCTCCCCGTGTACCTCCTGAGAAAGGACCGCTCCTAATACTCAGGTAGAGGACAGGGTGCTCCTCTCCATGTACCTCCTGAGAAAGGACCGCTCCTAATACTCAGGTAGAGGACACGGTGCTCCTCTCCATGTACCTCCTGAGAAAGGACTGCTCCTAATACTCAGGTAGAGGACGGGGTGCTCCTCCCCGTGTACCTCCTGAGAAAGGACCGCTCCTAATACTTAGGTAGAGGACACGGTGCTCCTCTCCATGTACCTCCTGAGAAAGGACTGCTCCTAATACTCAGGTAGAGGACAGGGTGCTCCTCCCCGTGTACCTCCTGAGAAAGGACTGCTCCTAATACTCAGGTAGAGGACAGGGTGCTCCTCCCCGTGTATCTCCTGAGAAAGGACCGCTCCTAATACTCAGGTAGAGGACGGGGTGCTCCTCCCCGTGTACCTCCTGAGAAAGGACCGCTCCTAATACTCAGGTAGAGGACGGGGTGCTCCTCCCCGTGTACCTCCTGAGAAAGGACTGCTCCTAATACTCAGGTAGAGGACGGGGTGCTCCTCCCCGTGTACCTCCTGAGAAAGGACTGCTCCTAATACTCAGGTAGAGGACAGGGTGCTCCTCCCCGTGTACCTCCTGAGAAAGGACTGCTCCTAATACTCAGGTAGAGGACGGGGTGCTCCTCCCCGTGTACCTCCTGAGAAAGGACTGCTCCTAATACTCAGGTAGAGGACGGGATGCTCCTCCCCGTGTACCTCCTGAGAAAGGACTGCTCCTAATACTCAGGTAGAGGACAGGGTGCTCCTCCCCGTGTACCTCCTGAGAAAGGACTGCTCCTAATACTCAGGTAGAGGACGGGGTGCTCCTCCCCGTGTACCTCCTGAGAAAGGACTGCTCCTAATACTCAGGTAGAGGACAGGGTGCTCCTCCCCGTGTACCTCCTGAGAAAGGACTGCTCCTAATACTCAGGTAGAGGACGGGGTGCTCCTCCCCGTGTACCTCCTGAGAAAGGACTGCTCCTAATACTCAGGTAGAGGACAGGGTGCTCCTCCCCGTGTACCTCCTGAGAAAGGACTGCTCCTAATACTCAGGTAGAGGACGGGGTGCTCCTCCCCGTGTACCTCCTGAGAAAGGACTGCTCCTAATACTCAGGTAGAGGGCGGGGTGCTCCTCCCCGTGTACCTCCTGAGAAAGGACTGCTCCTAATACTCGGGTAGAGGACAGGGTGCTCCTCCCCGTGTACCTCCTGAGAAAGGACTGCTCCTAATACTCAGGTAGAGGACGGGGTGCTCCTCCCCGTGTACCTCCTGAGAAAGGACTGCTCCTAATACTCAGGTAGAGGACAGGGTGCTCCTCCCCGTGTACCTCCTGAGAAAGGACTGCTCCTAATACTCAGGTAGAGGACGGGGTGCTCCTCCCCGTGTACCTCCTGAGAAAGGACTGCTCCTAATACTCAGGTAGAGGACAGGGTGCTCCTCCCCGTGTACCTCCTGAGAAAGGACTGCTCCTAATACTCAGGTAGAGGACGGGGTGCTCCTCCCCGTGTACCTCCTGAGAAAGGACTGCTCCTAATACTCAGGTAGAGGACAGGGTGCTCCTCCCCGTGTACCTCCTGAGAAAGGACTGCTCCTAATACTCAGGTAGAGGACGGGGTGCTCCTCCCCGTGTACCTCCTGAGAAAGGACTGCTCCTAATACTCAGGTAGAGGGCGGGGTGCTCCTCCCCGTGTACCTCCTGAGAAAGGACTGCTCCTAATACTCAGGTAGAGGACGGGGTGCTCCTCCCTGTGTACCTCCTGAGAAAGGACTGCTCCTAATACTCAGGTAGAGGACAGGGTGCTCCTCCCCGTGTACCTCCTGAGAAAGGACCCCTCCTAATACTCAGAGGACGGGGTGCTCCTCCCCGGGTACCTCCTGAGAAAGGACTGCTCCTAATACTCAGGTAGAGGACAGGGTGCTCCTCCCCGTGTACCTCCTGAGAAAGGACTGCTCCTAATACTCAGGTAGAGGACGGGGTGCTCCTCCCCGTGTACCTCCTGAGAAAGGACCCCTCCTAATACTTAGGTAGAGGACACGGTGCTCCTCCCCGTGTACCTCCTGAGAAAGGACTGCTCCTAATACTCAGGTAGAGGACGGGGTGCTCCTCCCCGTGTACCTCCTGAGAAAGGACCCCTCCTAATACTCAGAGGACGGGGTGCTCCTCCCCGTGTACCTCCTGAGAAAGGACTGCTCCTAATACTCAGGTAGAGGACAGGGTGCTCCTCCCCGTGTACCTCCTGAGAAAGGACTGCTCCTAATACTCAGGTAGAGGACGGGGTGCTCCTCCCCGTGTACCTCCTGAGAAAGGACTGCTCCTATTACTCAGGTAGAGGACGGGGTGCTCCTCCCCGTGTACCTCCTGAGAAAGGACTGCTCCTAATACTCAGGTAGAGGACGGGGTGCTCCTCCCCGTGTACCTCCTGAGAAAGGACTGCTCCTAATACTTAGGTAGAGGACACGGTGCTCCTCCCCGTGTACCTCCTGAGAAAGGACTGCTCCTAATACTCAGGTAGAGGACGGGGTGCTCCTCCCCGTGTACCTCCTGAGAAAGGACTGCTCCTAATACTCAGGTAGAGGACGGGGTGCTCCTCCCCGTGTACCTCCTGAGAAAGGACTGCTCCTAATACTCAGGTAGAGGACGGGGTGCTCCTCCCCGTGTACCTCCTGAGAAAGGACTGCTCCTAATACTCAGGTAGAGGGCGGGGTGCTCCTCCCCGTGTACCTCCTGAGAAAGGACTGCTCCTAATACTCAGGTAGAGGACGGGGTGCTCCTCCCTGTGTACCTCCTGAGAAAGGACTGCTCCTAATACTCAGGTAGAGGACAGGGTGCTCCTCCCCGTGTACCTCCTGAGAAAGGACCCCTCCTAATACTCAGAGGATGGGGTGCTCCTCCCCGGGTACCTCCTGAGAAAGGACTGCTCCTAATACTCAGGTAGAGGACAGGGTGCTCCTCCCCGTGTACCTCCTGAGAAAGGACTGCTCCTAATACTCAGGTAGAGGACGGGGTGCTCCTCCCCGTGTACCTCCTGAGAAAGGACCCCTCCTAATACTTAGGTAGAGGACACGGTGCTCCTCCCCGTGTACCTCCTGAGAAAGGACTGCTCCTAATACTCAGGTAGAGGACGGGGTGCTCCTCCCCGTGTACCTCCTGAGAAAGGACCCCTCCTAATACTCAGAGGACGGGGTGCTCCTCCCCGTGTACCTCCTGAGAAAGGACTGCTCCTAATCCGACTTCTGAGGTGTCTGTTTGGAGCATAAATTACTTCTTAAAGTCGGGGGGCTACTTTCAGTTCTTAAAAGACTGTCTCCACCTCCGCAGTCCATTTGGCCATAGCTGATTTTGAATGAACCTCATGTCGTACCCCACGATTTCCAGAAAGGCCCTAACTTTCTTCTTTGAGAGTGGTCTCAGCTAGTTTTGGATTGCTTCCACTTTATTGATCTCTGGTTTGATTTCGCCTCTACCTACTACATCTTCTAGGTATTTGGCCTCTTCTTTCCCCATGGCACATTTTTTGGGGGATTTATTGAAAGCCCCACCTTCTTGAGAGCATCATCACGCCTCCTGGACCTTTCACAGAGGACTTCCCCCAATCCAGACTGAAGATTATGATATTGTCCAGGTATTTCATGGTGGAATTCGTATGGGGTGCGAGGATCCAGTCTATGGCTCTCTGGAAGGTGGCCGGAGCAGTAACAAATGGCATCCAGACGTATCTGAAGCATCTGTCGGGCCTAGAGAAAGCCGTCTTCTCCTTGACTTCTTGTGACATGGGGATTTGCCAATATCCCTTTGTTAAATCCAAGGTGGTTATGTACCTTGCCGGCACAAGTCTCTCGATCAGCTCATCGACACGCGGCATCGGATATGCGTCAAACTCGGAGACTTCAGTCAGATTCCGATAATGATTACAGAAACTCCATATTCTTTATTGGGTTTTGGAACCAGGACAATCGGGCTAGACCATCCGCTCACGACTCCAAGATTCAGCATACACCTTACTACTTTTGGAGATCAGCTCTCGACGGGTCTCGGGAATTCGATAGGGATTCAAGTTAGTCCGCACATGGGGTTCCATCAGAGTCTCATGTTCTATGACCTTTGTACACCCCGGCAAATCTGAGAACAGGTCCCGGTTCTGCTGCAGCAGCTCCCGACACTGCTGTTTTTGGGCCTTTGACAGTTTCTTCGCTATTGCAACTCCTTCAACATCTGCTTCTGGCTTGACCAGCGAATTCGGCGTCTCATTGGACTCCCCGTCTTGCCACAGCTTGATAAGATTGACGTTGGTAGCCCTGGTACAGCTTTCGTCTTCCTGGTTGATGAACTTTGTAGTTAACTTCACCAAGTTTCTCAACCACGTCATAGGGGCCTTTCCATTTTGCCAAGGACTTTACTCTCCACTGTGGGAGTTAGTACAAGGACTCTGGGGCTGACCGGTTGTAGACCGTAGGAGACAGTCCCAGTCTCAACCGTCCTTCTCTAGGACCTTCTTAAGCATATTCTTAAATGTTTTATTGAACCTTACCACAAGGCTGTCCGTCCGGGGATGGTACACTGAGTTCTTCAGTTGTGTAATTTTCAAGGTCTTACACAGTTCCCTCATCACTTTACTCATAAAGGATGTTCCTTGGTCTCTCTGGATCTCCTGTCTGAGAAAAAAACGTGGACCAACTCCTGGGCTATACTTTCTGCAGAGGAGTTTCTCAAGGGACCCGCTTCAGGGTACAGCGTAGCATAGTAAAGGATGACCAATATGTATTGATGCCCACGAGCAGATATAACCAGCGGACCGACAAAGTCCATGGCAATATGGTCAAACGGCACTTCTAGGATGGGTAATGGCACAAGGGGACTTCGAAAGTGGGAGGTGGGACAGGACCTGCAATACTTTAAGATTTCCCGGTGACATCAGGTCCAATGGAACCTCCCCATGACCCTTTCTTGAGTTTTGTCCACCCCCCAGATGGCTACCCAAGACATGTGAATGGGCCTTGTCCAACTATCTTCTCCCTCACTTTAGTAACCCGGTACAATAATTCCCCACTCAATATAAAATAGGGAAACCTGGTGTCAGCCCCCGACTCCTGCGCTATCCTGTTTATGACAGTTACATTATTGAACGTTTCCTTCAGAGTTAGGTCCCTATGTTGGGCGGCCCCAAAATTTTCACCGGTCACCCCTAACTCAGGAATGTTGGCCTCAGGGGACACTACCTCCTCATCCCCCACAAGGACACAGAAGGGAAACCCGTCAGACTCGGGTTGGTGACACTTCTTTAGGGGTGACTCATCTCTTACCTGAGCCCCCTCTTCCACAAGTCCCAAAACAAACAAAAGTCCCGGCCTATGATAATTGGGTGCAATAAGTCCTGAACCACGGCGACCTTGTGGGACTCAGTACCTCTGGCCGTTTCAATGTCTTCTCTGGCCACTGGATAGTCTTTAGCATCCCCGTGAATGTAGCGGATGCCAACCTTCTTCCCAGGGATCAGCTGGAGAGGAGGAGTGGCCCTCACAAGTGTCACCAAAGTCCCTGACTCTAGCAGTACAGTCACTTGCCAACCATTCACCTTTATGGGACAAGCTTGTGGCCTCTCGCTGGGTGGACAGTTCACACTGCAGGCCGGATACGCATAGCATGAACAGCGGCGACACAGGCTACAGTTCACCTGCTCGGAAGTCAGGGGACAATGGGTGGCTATATGGCCTGGGCCGTGACATTTCCAGCATATAATATTGCCCGCTGATAACCTTCGGTATTACCTTCCCCGCCACTTTGGACCTTGGACGCCCCACCCCCTCTTGGGCCTCAGTCCCCTCTTGGGACCCTAGTATGAAGAGGGTTGCCTCCCAAAGGAACCCTCGACCCCCTGACACCTTTCGACCAATCCGAACAGGTCATCGGAGTTCTGGGGACCTCCCTGGGCAAGGCCTAGGAAGGGAGTGCACGGACCGATCCATTGCAACCCGTTCCACCATCTGCGCTGGTGTAGAGGACTCTGGCTGTAACCACTTTTGGACAAGGTGCAGCAGATCAAACATTTGGGAGCGAGGGGGGTTAGTCAGGGTGATATGCCCAGTGGTGCACCTGTTGTGCCCTGACAGACACTGTCACCCCCAAGCGCGCCAAAATTTCTGTTTTCAATTTCACATATTCTTTGGCGTCTTGAAAGGCTAAATCAAAGTAGGTCTTTTGTGGCTCCCCTGTTAAATATGGCGCCAGGACTTCCGCCCACTGCTCTGGCGGGAGTTTTTCCCCATCGTTGACCCTTTCAAAAATGGTCAAAAAGGCTTCTGTCATCATCCGGGATCATCTTCTGCAAGGCTCTCCTCACCGCCTTCCAAATAGAAAAATCATCAGCTGACCTTGGAGTCGGAGCCGCTGCTGTGCCACGAACCGCCTCCGTGAGTAAGTCAATCTGCTGCTGCTGCTGTTGACTTTGCTTCTACTGCTGCTGTTGGATCATCTCCTTGAACCTGGGCTTGCATCAGGTGTTTAACCAGGTCCTCCATGCTATGTAACGTTGTTTGCTGGCTTATAGTCGCCTTCATCCAGGACATGCAGTCACACGTGTTCCCTGGGAACACTGCCCGCACTTCTAACTCCAATGGTGCGAATGCTACACACTTGAGTGCGCGGTGAGGTAACACAGGAACCGTTTCCATTTAAATGTCCATGTTGGTTTATTGGTGCTTCATAAACCAGCCACAAGCCGAGGAAAATAAACCGCATTTCAGGGCAGGCAAAAGAAAGTATAAACCGTTCCAACAAAGTCACTTTAGAGACCGTCCAGGTCACACAGGCTGGATAGCCTCCCGTATACCGGCTCAGTCTGGAGACATCACACAGGCTGGATAGCCTCCCGTATACCGGCTCAGTCTGGAGACATCACACAGGCTGGATAGCCTCCCGTATACCGGCTCAGTCTGGAGACATCACACAGGCTGGATAGCCTCCCGTATACCGGCTCAGTCTGGAGACGTCACACAGGCTGGATAGCCTCCCGTATACCGGCTCAGTCTGGAGACGTCACACAGGCTGGATAGCCTCCCGTATACCGGCTCAGTCTGGAGACATCACACAGGCTTGATAGCCTCCCGTATACCGGCTCAGTCTGGAGACGTCACACAGGCTGGATAGCCTCCCGTATACCGGCTCACTCTGGAGACATCACACAGGCTGGATAGCCTCCCTTATACCGGCTCAGTCTGGAGACATCACACAGGCTGGATAGCCTCCCGTATACCGGCTCAGTCTGGAGACATCACACAGGCTGGATAGCCTCCCGTATACCGGCTCAGTCTGGAGACATCACACAGGCTGGATAGCCTCCCGTATACCGGCTCAGTCTGGAGACATCACACAGGCTGGATAGCCTCCCGTATACCGGCTCAGTCTGGAGACGTCACACAGGCTGGATAGCCTCCCGTATACCGGCTCAGTCTGGAGACGTCACACAGGCTGGATAGCCTCCCGTATACCGGCTCAGTCTGGAGACGTCACACAGGCTGGATAGCCTCCCGTATACCGGCTCAGTCTGGAGACGTCACACAAGCTGGATAGCCTCCCGTATACCGGCTCAGTCTGGAGACATCACACAGGCTGGATAGCCTCCCGTATACCGGCTCAGTCTGGAGACATCACACAGGCTGGATAGCCTCCCGTATACCGGCTCAGTCTGGAGACATCACACAGGCTGGATAGCCTCCCGTATACCGGCTCAGTCTGGAGACATCACACAGGCTGGATAGCCTCCCGTATACCGGCTCAGTCTGGAGACATCACACAGGCTGGATAGCCTCCCGTATACCGGCTCAGTCTGGAGACATCACACAGGCTGGATAGCCTCCCGTATACCGGCTCAGTCTGGAGACATCACACAGGCTGGATAGCCTCCCGTATACCGGCTCAGTCTGGAGACATCACACAGGCTGGATAGCCTCCCGTATACCGGCTCAGTCTGGAGACATCACACAGGACGTCTTCTCACCTCCACACACGTGTAAATGCGATATCAAAGTCCAGTGTTCCTGTGTCCGCCACGATGAAATAGAACCTACTTGTATGACACAAAAACTAATATTCAAGAAAATATAACATTGATTAATGATATAAAACCAAATCGATAAAATAAAGGGAAAAAAATAACACAAAGGAGATCAGACAAAGGGAGGTCAGAAATATTACACAATAGCAAGATATTGTCGCCGCTGTTCATGCTATGCGTATCCGGCCTGCAGTGTGAACTGTCCACCCAGCGAGAGGCCACAAGCTTGTCCCATAAAGGTGAATGGTTGGCAAGTGACTGTACTGCTAGAGTCAGGGACTTTGGTGACACTTGTGAGGGCCACTCCTCCTCTCCAGCTGATCCCTGGGAAGAAGGTTGGCATCCGCTACATTCACGGGGATGCTAAAGACTATCCAGTGGCCAGAGAAGACATTGAAACGGCCAGAGGTACTGAGTCCCACAAGGTCGCCGTGGTTCAGGACTTATTGCACCCAATTATCATAGGCCGGGACTTTTGTTTGTTTTGGGACTTGTGGAAGAGGGGGCTCAGGTAAGAGATGAGTCACCCCTAAAGAAGTGTCACCAACCCGAGTCTGACGGGTTTCCCTTCTGTGTCCTTGTGGGGGATGAGGAGGTAGTGTCCCCTGAGGCCAACATTCCTGAGCAAGATATCATACAGATGCCACAATGTGTACCATAGATCATATAAGAAAGGGGGACTGAGTGGTGAAATGAGACCCACTAAGTAGAAAACAATCAATGAAATAAATATGAAGGTATATAGGATGATCAGAGTCAAGAGCACGGCGCTAAACCAACAACTCTATAGGGACCTATGTGCAAATAAGTTCTAGTGAGGTCACAATGGCGGCATGATCAATGTTCTGCCCCTGTTGTCAAAAATAAATAGAGCTACATCAGTAAGTTAACAACTATGGTATACACAAATATATATACAAAAATACTGCCCCCACGTGTCTGGACCCATCCAACGCGCGTTTCACCAATAACTGATGAGGATGTGATATCAGAACATGTGTATATATATACACACAGTCACCACTAGAGGGGGCTCCTCACATACAGATGTGTATATATACAGTCACCACTAGAGGGGGCTCCTCACATACAGATGTGTATATATGCAGTCGCCACTAGAGGGGGCGCCTCACATACAGATGTGTATATATACAGTCACCACCAGAGGGGGCTCCTCACATACAGATGTGTATATATACAGTCACCACCAGAGGGGGCTCCTCACATACAGATGTGTATATATGCAGTCGCCACTAGAGGGGGCGCCTCACATACAGATGTGTATATATACAGTCACCACTAGAGGGGGCTCCTCACATACAGATGTGTATATATACAGTCACCACCAGAGGGGGCTCCTCACATACAGATGTATATATACAGTCACCACTAGAGGGGGCTCCTCACATAGAGATGTGTATATATATACAGTCACCACTAGAGGGGGCTCCTCACATACAGATATGTATATATACAGTCACCACTAGAGGGGGCTCCTCACATTCAGATGTGTATATATACAATCACCACTAGAGGGAGCTCCTCACACACAAATGTGTATATATACAGTCACCACTAGAGGGGGCTCCTCACATAGAGATGTGTATATATATACAGTCACCACTAGAGGGGGCTCCTCACATACAGATATGTATATATACAGTCACCACTAGAGGGGGCTCCTCACATACAGATGTGTATATATACAGTCATCACTAGAGGGGGCTCCTCACATAAAGATGTGTATATATATATACAGTCACCACTAGAGGAGGCTCCTAACATACAGATGTGTATATATACAGTCACCACTAGAGGGGGCTCCTCACATACAGATGTGTATATATACAGTCACCACTAGAAGGGGCTGCTCACATACAGATGTGTATATACAGTCACCACTAGAGGGGGCTCCTCACATACAGATGTGTATATACAGTCACCACTAGAGGTGGCTCCTCACATACAAATGTATATATATATACAGTCACCACTAGAGGAGGCTCCTAACATACAGATGTGTATATATACAGTCACCACTAGAGGAGGCTCCTCACATACAGATGTGTATATATACAGTCACCACTAGAGGGGGCTCCTCACATACAGATGTGTATACATAGAGTCACCACTAGAGGGGGCTCCTCACATACAGTTGTGTATATACAGTCACCACTAGAGGGGGCTCCTCACATACAGATGTGTATATATACAGTCACTACTAGAGGGGGCTCCTCACATACAGATGTGTATATATATACAGTCACCACTAGAGGGGGCTCCTCACATAAAGATGTGTATATATATACAGTCACCACTAGAGAGGGCTCCTCACATACAGATGGGTATATATACAGTCACCACTAGAGGGGGCTCCTCACATACAGATGTGTATATATACAGTCACCACTAGAGGGGGTTCATCACATACAGATGTGTATATATATATACAGTCACCACTAGAGGGGTCTCCTCACATACAGATGTGTATATATAGTCACCACTAGAGGGGGCTCCTCACATACAGATGTGTATATATACAGTCACCACTAGAGGGGGCTCCTCACATACAGATGTGTATATATAGTCACCACTAGAGGGGGCTCCTCACATACAGATGTGTATATATACAGTCACCACTAGAGGGAGCTCCTCACATACAGATGTGTATATATACAGTCACCACTAGAGGGAGCTCCTCACATACAGATGTGTATATATACAGTCACCACTAGAGGGGGCTCCTCACATACAGATGTGTATATACAGTCACCACTAGAGGGAGCTCCTCACATACAGATGTGTATATATACAGTCACCACTAGAGGGGGCTCCTCACATACAGATGTATATATATACAGTCACCACTAGAGGGGGCTCCTCACATACAGATGTATATATATATATATACAGTCACCACTAGAGGGGGCTCCTCACATACAGATGTATATATACACAGTCACCACTAGAGAGAGCTCTTCACATACAGATGTGTATATATAGAGTCACCACTAGAGGAGGCTCCTCACATACAGATGTGTATATATATACAGTCACTACTAGAGGGGGCTCCTCCCATACAGATGTATATATACAGTCACCACTAGAGGGGGTTCCTCACATACAGATGTGTATATATACAGTCACCACTAGAGGGGGTTCCTCACATACAGATGTGTATATATACAGTCACCACTAGAGGGGGCTCCTCACATACAGATGTGTATATATACAGTCACCACTAGAGGGGGCTCCTCACATACAGATGTGTATATATACAGTCACCACTAGAGGGGGCTCCTCACATACAGATGTATATATACAGTCACCACTAGAGGGAGCTCCTCACATTCAGATGTGTGTATATATATATATATATATATATATATATATATATATATATATATATATATATATATATATATATATATATATATATATATATATACAGTCACCACTAGAGGGGTCTCCTCAAATGCAGATGTGTATATATACAGTCACCACTAGAGGGGGCTCCTCACATACAGATGTGTATATACAGTCACCACTAGAGGGGGCTCCTCACATACAGATGTGTATATATACAGTCACCACTAGAGGGGGTTCCTCACATACAGATGTGTATATATACAGTCACCACTAGAGGGAGCTCCTCACATACAGATGTGTATATATACAGTCACCACTAGAGGGGGCTCCTCACATATAGATGTGTACATATATACATACAGTCACCACTAGAGGGGTCTTCTCACATACAGATGTGTATATATACAGTCACCACTAGAGGGGTCTTCTCACATATAGATGTGTACATATATACATACAGTCACCACTAGAGGGAGCTCCTCACATACACATGTATACATATATACAGTGTGGGAATGCTACTCACTTGAGTGCGCGGTGAGGTAACACACGAACCGTTTCCATTTAAATGTCCATGTTGGTTTATTGGTGCATCAAGCAAAGGAAAATAAACAGCCTTTCAGTGCAGGCAAAAGAAAGTAAACAGTTCTAACAAAGTCATTTTAGAGAGAGTCCAGGTCACACAGGCTGGATAGCATCCCGTACACCAGCTCAGTCTGGAGACATCACACAGGCTGGATAAGCATCCCGTACACCGGCTCAGTCTGGAGACACCACACAGGCTGGATAGCATCCCGTACACCAGCTCAGTCTGGAGCCATCACACAGGACGTCTTCTTACCTCCACACACACAGACCATGTGTCAAACAAAACAGACTCCATTTTTACCCTGTGGACCCCACCCAGGGGTGGAGATATGGTGAGCAGCCAGACCCGCCCAACTCTCAGGCTGCCCATAAAACCTGGCCCAGATCCACGAAACAAGCCGCCTTGTGCACTAGAGCAATACTAAAGGTTTACATCACAGAGGACAACCACCTCTGTGATACATACCTCCCATCAATTATGTGACTGGTAGCTGCCTTACATACCTTCCCCCTTTGCCTAAAGCCGGGAGCATGGCACATTTTACCACTAGACACGGGATTCTCGAGAGGGCATCGGCATTACCATGTACAGTGGGTATGGAAAGTATTCAGACCCCTTTACATTTTTCACTCTTTGTTTCATTGCAACCATTTGGTAAATTCTAAAAAGTTCATTTTTTTCTCATTAAAGTACACTCTGCACCCCAGCTTGACTGGAAAAAAAACAGAAATGTAGAAATTTTTGCAAATTTATTAAAAAAGAAAAACTGAAATATCACATGGTCATAAGTATTCAGCCCCTTTGCTCAGACACTCATATTTAAGTCACATGCTGTCCATTTCCTTGTGATCCTCCTTGAGATGGTTCTACTCCTTCATTGGAGTCCAGCTGGGTTTAATTAAACTGATAGAACTTGATTTGGAAAGGCGCACACCTGCCTATATAAGACCTCATAGCTCACAGTGCATGTCAGACCAAATGAGAATCATGAGCTCAAAGGAACTGCCCAAGGAGCTCCACCAGAAGTCTTCCTAGACCTGGCCATCCAGCCAAACTGAGCAATTGTGGGAGAAGAGCCTTGGTGAGAGAGGTAAAGAAGAACCCCCAGATCACTGTGGCTGAGCTCCAGAGATGCAGTAGGGAGATGGGAGAAAGTTCCACAAAGTCAACTATCACTGCAGCCCTCCACCAGTCAGGCCTTTATGGCAGAGTGGCCCGACGGAAGCCTCTCCTCAGTGCAAGACATATGAGAGCCCGCATAGAGTTTGCTCAAAAACACATAAAGGACTCCCAGACTATGAGAAATAAGATTCTCTGGTCTGATGAGACGAAGATAGAACTTTTTGGTGATAATTCTAAGAGGTATGTGTGGAGAAAACCAGGCACTGCTCATCACCTGCCCAATACAATCCCAACAGTGAAACATGGTGGAGGCAGCATCATGCTATGGGGGTGTTTTTCAGCTGCAGGGACAGGACGACTGGTTGAAATGGAAGGAAACATGAATGCAGCCAAGTACAGAGATATCCTGGATGAAAACCTCTTCCAGAGTGCTCTGGACCTCAGACTTGGCCGAAGGTTCACCTTCCAACAACACAATGACCCTAAGCACACAGCTAAAATAACAAAGGAGTGGCTTCAGAACAACTCTGTGACCATTCGTGACTGGCCCAGCCAGAGCCCTGACCTAAACCCAATTGATCATCTCTGGAGAGACCTGAAAATGGCCGTCCACCAACGTTCACCATCCAACCTGACGGAACTGGAGAGGATCTGCCAGGAAGAATGGCCGAGGACCCCCAAATCCAGGGGTGAAAAACTTGTTGCATCATTCCCAAGAAGACTCATGGATGTACTAGCCCAAAAGGGGGCTTCTACTCAATACTGAGCAAAGGGTCTGAATACTTATGACCAGGGGATGTTTCAGTTTTTCTTTTTTAAGAAATTTGCAAAAATTTCTACATTCCTGTTTTTTTCAGTCCAGATGGGGTGCGGAGTGGACTGTAAGGAGAAAAAATTAACTTTATAGAATTTACCAAATGGCTGCAATGAAACAAAGAGTGAAAAATGTAAAGGGGTCTGAATACTTTCCGTATCCACTGTAACTTCTCGGCTCTATGTTCTACATGGAAGCGGAAATCATGCAGGGCTAGAAACCAGCGGGTAACATGAGAATTTTGCCCCTTTTTTTCCCTAAGCCTCCTGAGTGGGGCATGGTCTGACACTAGTTTAAATGTTTACCCTAACAGATAGTACCATGATGTGTCCACCACCCACTTTATGGCCAGGCATTCCTTTTCTACAATGAAATAATTTTTCTCACATGCCGACAGTTTCCTACTCAGGTAGAGGACAGGGTGCTCCTCTCCATGTACCTCCTGAGAAAGGACTGCTCCTAATACTCAGGTAGAGGACAGGGTGCTCCTCCCCGTGTACCTCCTGAGAAAGGACTGCTCCTAATACTCAGGTAGAGGACAGGGTGCTCCTCCCCGTGTACCTCCTGAGAAAGGACTGCTCCTAATACTCAGGTAGAGGACAGGGTGCTCCTCTCCATGTACCTCCTGAGAAAGGACTGCTCCTAATACTCAGGTAGAGGACAGGGTGCTCCTCCCCGTGTACCTCCTGAGAAAGGACTGCTCCTAATACTCAGGTAGAGGACGGGGTGCTCCTCCCCGTGTACCTCCTGAGAAAGGACTGCTCCTAATACTCAGGTAGAGGACAGGGTGCTCCTCTCCATGTACCTCCTGAGAAAGGACTGCTCCTAATACTCAGGTAGAGGACAGGGTGCTCCTCCCCGTGTACCTCCTGAGAAAGGACTGCTCCTAATACTCAGGTAGAGGACAGGGTGCTCCTCCCCGTGTACCTCCTGAGAAAGGACTGCTCCTAATACTCAGGTAGAGGACAGGGTGCTCCTCCCCGTGTATCTCCTGAGAAAGGACTGCTCCTAATACTCAGGTAGAGGACAGGGTGCTCCTCCCCGTGTACCTCCTGAGAAAGGACTGCTCCTAATACTCAGGTAGAGGACAGGGTGCTCCTCCCCGTGTACCTCCTGAGAAAGGACTGCTCCTAATACTCAGGTAGAGGACAGGGTGCTCCTCCCCGTGTACCTCCTGAGAAAGGACTGCTCCTAATACTCAGGTAGAGGACAGGGTGCTCCTCCCCGTGTACCTCCTGAGAAAGGACTGCTCCTAATACTCAGGTAGAGGACAGGGTGCTCCTCCCCGTGTATCTCCTGAGAAAGGACTGCTCCTAATACTCAGGTAGAGGACAGGGTGCTCCTCTCCATGTACCTCCTGAGAAAGGACTGCTCCTAATACTCAGGTAGAGGACAGGGTGCTCCTCCCCGTGTATCTCCTGAGAAAGGACTGCTCCTAATACTCAGGTAGAGGACAGGGTGCTCCTCCCCGTGTACCTCCTGAGAAAGGACCGCTCCTAATACTCAGGTAGAGGACAGGGTGCTCCTCTCCATGTACCTCCTGAGAAAGGACCGCTCCTAATACTCAGGTAGAGGACACGGTGCTCCTCTCCATGTACCTCCTGAGAAAGGACTGCTCCTAATACTCAGGTAGAGGACGGGGTGCTCCTCCCCGTGTACCTCCTGAGAAAGGACCGCTCCTAATACTTAGGTAGAGGACACGGTGCTCCTCTCCATGTACCTCCTGAGAAAGGACTGCTCCTAATACTCAGGTAGAGGACAGGGTGCTCCTCCCCGTGTACCTCCTGAGAAAGGACTGCTCCTAATACTCAGGTAGAGGACAGGGTGCTCCTCCCCGTGTATCTCCTGAGAAAGGACCGCTCCTAATACTCAGGTAGAGGACGGGGTGCTCCTCCCCGTGTACCTCCTGAGAAAGGACCGCTCCTAATACTCAGGTAGAGGACGGGGTGCTCCTCCCCGTGTACCTCCTGAGAAAGGACTGCTCCTAATACTCAGGTAGAGGACGGGGTGCTCCTCCCCGTGTACCTCCTGAGAAAGGACTGCTCCTAATACTCAGGTAGAGGACAGGGTGCTCCTCCCCGTGTACCTCCTGAGAAAGGACTGCTCCTAATACTCAGGTAGAGGACGGGGTGCTCCTCCCCGTGTACCTCCTGAGAAAGGACTGCTCCTAATACTCAGGTAGAGGACGGGATGCTCCTCCCCGTGTACCTCCTGAGAAAGGACTGCTCCTAATACTCAGGTAGAGGACAGGGTGCTCCTCCCCGTGTACCTCCTGAGAAAGGACTGCTCCTAATACTCAGGTAGAGGACGGGGTGCTCCTCCCCGTGTACCTCCTGAGAAAGGACTGCTCCTAATACTCAGGTAGAGGACAGGGTGCTCCTCCCCGTGTACCTCCTGAGAAAGGACTGCTCCTAATACTCAGGTAGAGGACGGGGTGCTCCTCCCCGTGTACCTCCTGAGAAAGGACTGCTCCTAATACTCAGGTAGAGGACAGGGTGCTCCTCCCCGTGTACCTCCTGAGAAAGGACTGCTCCTAATACTCAGGTAGAGGACGGGGTGCTCCTCCCCGTGTACCTCCTGAGAAAGGACTGCTCCTAATACTCAGGTAGAGGGCGGGGTGCTCCTCCCCGTGTACCTCCTGAGAAAGGACTGCTCCTAATACTCGGGTAGAGGACAGGGTGCTCCTCCCCGTGTACCTCCTGAGAAAGGACTGCTCCTAATACTCAGGTAGAGGACGGGGTGCTCCTCCCCGTGTACCTCCTGAGAAAGGACTGCTCCTAATACTCAGGTAGAGGACAGGGTGCTCCTCCCCGTGTACCTCCTGAGAAAGGACTGCTCCTAATACTCAGGTAGAGGACGGGGTGCTCCTCCCCGTGTACCTCCTGAGAAAGGACTGCTCCTAATACTCAGGTAGAGGACAGGGTGCTCCTCCCCGTGTACCTCCTGAGAAAGGACTGCTCCTAATACTCAGGTAGAGGACGGGGTGCTCCTCCCCGTGTACCTCCTGAGAAAGGACTGCTCCTAATACTCAGGTAGAGGACAGGGTGCTCCTCCCCGTGTACCTCCTGAGAAAGGACTGCTCCTAATACTCAGGTAGAGGACGGGGTGCTCCTCCCCGTGTACCTCCTGAGAAAGGACTGCTCCTAATACTCAGGTAGAGGGCGGGGTGCTCCTCCCCGTGTACCTCCTGAGAAAGGACTGCTCCTAATACTCAGGTAGAGGACGGGGTGCTCCTCCCTGTGTACCTCCTGAGAAAGGACTGCTCCTAATACTCAGGTAGAGGACAGGGTGCTCCTCCCCGTGTACCTCCTGAGAAAGGACCCCTCCTAATACTCAGAGGACGGGGTGCTCCTCCCCGGGTACCTCCTGAGAAAGGACTGCTCCTAATACTCAGGTAGAGGACAGGGTGCTCCTCCCCGTGTACCTCCTGAGAAAGGACTGCTCCTAATACTCAGGTAGAGGACGGGGTGCTCCTCCCCGTGTACCTCCTGAGAAAGGACCCCTCCTAATACTTAGGTAGAGGACACGGTGCTCCTCCCCGTGTACCTCCTGAGAAAGGACTGCTCCTAATACTCAGGTAGAGGACGGGGTGCTCCTCCCCGTGTACCTCCTGAGAAAGGACCCCTCCTAATACTCAGAGGACGGGGTGCTCCTCCCCGTGTACCTCCTGAGAAAGGACTGCTCCTAATACTCAGGTAGAGGACAGGGTGCTCCTCCCCGTGTACCTCCTGAGAAAGGACTGCTCCTAATACTCAGGTAGAGGACGGGGTGCTCCTCCCCGTGTACCTCCTGAGAAAGGACTGCTCCTATTACTCAGGTAGAGGACGGGGTGCTCCTCCCCGTGTACCTCCTGAGAAAGGACTGCTCCTAATACTCAGGTAGAGGACGGGGTGCTCCTCCCCGTGTACCTCCTGAGAAAGGACTGCTCCTAATACTTAGGTAGAGGACACGGTGCTCCTCCCCGTGTACCTCCTGAGAAAGGACTGCTCCTAATACTCAGGTAGAGGACGGGGTGCTCCTCCCCGTGTACCTCCTGAGAAAGGACTGCTCCTAATACTCAGGTAGAGGACGGGGTGCTCCTCCCCGTGTACCTCCTGAGAAAGGACTGCTCCTAATACTCAGGTAGAGGACGGGGTGCTCCTCCCCGTGTACCTCCTGAGAAAGGACTGCTCCTAATACTCAGGTAGAGGGCGGGGTGCTCCTCCCCGTGTACCTCCTGAGAAAGGACTGCTCCTAATACTCAGGTAGAGGACGGGGTGCTCCTCCCTGTGTACCTCCTGAGAAAGGACTGCTCCTAATACTCAGGTAGAGGACAGGGTGCTCCTCCCCGTGTACCTCCTGAGAAAGGACCCCTCCTAATACTCAGAGGATGGGGTGCTCCTCCCCGGGTACCTCCTGAGAAAGGACTGCTCCTAATACTCAGGTAGAGGACAGGGTGCTCCTCCCCGTGTACCTCCTGAGAAAGGACTGCTCCTAATACTCAGGTAGAGGACGGGGTGCTCCTCCCCGTGTACCTCCTGAGAAAGGACCCCTCCTAATACTTAGGTAGAGGACACGGTGCTCCTCCCCGTGTACCTCCTGAGAAAGGACTGCTCCTAATACTCAGGTAGAGGACGGGGTGCTCCTCCCCGTGTACCTCCTGAGAAAGGACCCCTCCTAATACTCAGAGGACGGGGTGCTCCTCCCCGTGTACCTCCTGAGAAAGGACTGCTCCTAATCCGACTTCTGAGGTGTCTGTTTGGAGCATAAATTACTTCTTAAAGTCGGGGGGCTACTTTCAGTTCTTAAAAGACTGTCTCCACCTCCGCAGTCCATTTGGCCATAGCTGATTTTGAATGAACCTCATGTCGTACCCCACGATTTCCAGAAAGGCCCTAACTTTCTTCTTTGAGAGTGGTCTCAGCTAGTTTTGGATTGCTTCCACTTTATTGATCTCTGGTTTGATTTCGCCTCTACCTACTACATCTTCTAGGTATTTGGCCTCTTCTTTCCCCATGGCACATTTTTTGGGGGATTTATTGAAAGCCCCACCTTCTTGAGAGCATCATCACGCCTCCTGGACCTTTCACAGAGGACTTCCCCCAATCCAGACTGAAGATTATGATATTGTCCAGGTATTTCATGGTGGAATTCGTATGGGGTGCGAGGATCCAGTCTATGGCTCTCTGGAAGGTGGCCGGAGCAGTAACAAATGGCATCCAGACGTATCTGAAGCATCTGTCGGGCCTAGAGAAAGCCGTCTTCTCCTTGACTTCTTGTGACATGGGGATTTGCCAATATCCCTTTGTTAAATCCAAGGTGGTTATGTACCTTGCCGGCACAAGTCTCTCGATCAGCTCATCGACACGCGGCATCGGATATGCGTCAAACTCGGAGACTTCAGTCAGATTCCGATAATGATTACAGAAACTCCATATTCTTTATTGGGTTTTGGAACCAGGACAATCGGGCTAGACCATCCGCTCACGACTCCAAGATTCAGCATACACCTTACTACTTTTGGAGATCAGCTCTCGACGGGTCTCGGGAATTCGATAGGGATTCAAGTTAGTCCGCACATGGGGTTCCATCAGAGTCTCATGTTCTATGACCTTTGTACACCCCGGCAAATCTGAGAACAGGTCCCGGTTCTGCTGCAGCAGCTCCCGACACTGCTGTTTTTGGGCCTTTGACAGTTTCTTCGCTATTGCAACTCCTTCAACATCTGCTTCTGGCTTGACCAGCGAATTCGGCGTCTCATTGGACTCCCCGTCTTGCCACAGCTTGATAAGATGACGTTGGTAGCCCTGGTACAGCTTTCGTCTTCCTGGTTGATGAACTTTGTAGTTAACTTCACCAAGTTTCTCAACCACGTCATAGGGGCCTTTCCATTTTGCCAAGGACTTTACTCTCCACTGTGGGAGTTAGTACAAGGACTCTGGGGCTGACCGGTTGTAGACCGTAGGAGACAGTCCCAGTCTCAACCGTCCTTCTCTAGGACCTTCTTAAGCATATTCTTAAATGTTTTATTGAACCTTACCACAAGGCTGTCCGTCCGGGGATGGTACACTGAGTTCTTCAGTTGTGTAATTTTCAAGGTCTTACACAGTTCCCTCATCACTTTACTCATAAAGGATGTTCCTTGGTCTCTCTGGATCTCCTGTCTGAGAAAAAAACGTGGACCAACTCCTGGGCTATACTTTCTGCAGAGGAGTTTCTCAAGGGACCCGCTTCAGGGTACAGCGTAGCATAGTAAAGGATGACCAATATGTATTGATGCCCACGAGCAGATATAACCAGCGGACCGACAAAGTCCATGGCAATATGGTCAAACGGCACTTCTAGGATGGGTAATGGCACAAGGGGACTTCGAAAGTGGGAGGTGGGACAGGACCTGCAATACTTTAAGATTTCCCGGTGACATCAGGTCCAATGGAACCTCCCCATGACCCTTTCTTGAGTTTTGTCCACCCCCCAGATGGCTACCCAAGACATGTGAATGGGCCTTGTCCAACTATCTTCTCCCTCACTTTAGTAACCCGGTACAATAATTCCCCACTCAATATAAAATAGGGAAACCTGGTGTCAGCCCCCGACTCCTGCGCTATCCTGTTTATGACAGTTACATTATTGAACGTTTCCTTCAGAGTTAGGTCCCTATGTTGGGCGGCCCCAAAATTTTCACCGGTCACCCCTAACTCAGGAATGTTGGCCTCAGGGGACACTACCTCCTCATCCCCCACAAGGACACAGAAGGGAAACCCGTCAGACTCGGGTTGGTGACACTTCTTTAGGGGTGACTCATCTCTTACCTGAGCCCCCTCTTCCACAAGTCCCAAAACAAACAAAAGTCCCGGCCTATGATAATTGGGTGCAATAAGTCCTGAACCACGGCGACCTTGTGGGACTCAGTACCTCTGGCCGTTTCAATGTCTTCTCTGGCCACTGGATAGTCTTTAGCATCCCCGTGAATGTAGCGGATGCCAACCTTCTTCCCAGGGATCAGCTGGAGAGGAGGAGTGGCCCTCACAAGTGTCACCAAAGTCCCTGACTCTAGCAGTACAGTCACTTGCCAACCATTCACCTTTATGGGACAAGCTTGTGGCCTCTCGCTGGGTGGACAGTTCACACTGCAGGCCGGATACGCATAGCATGAACAGCGGCGACACAGGCTACAGTTCACCTGCTCGGAAGTCAGGGGACAATGGGTGGCTATATGGCCTGGGCCGTGACATTTCCAGCATATAATATTGCCCGCTGATAACCTTCGGTATTACCTTCCCCGCCACTTTGGACCTTGGACGCCCCACCCCCTCTTGGGCCTCAGTCCCCTCTTGGGACCCTAGTATGAAGAGGGTTGCCTCCCAAAGGAACCCTCGACCCCCTGACACCTTTCGACCAATCCGAACAGGTCATCGGAGTTCTGGGGACCTCCCTGGGCAAGGCCTAGGAAGGGAGTGCACGGACCGATCCATTGCAACCCGTTCCACCATCTGCGCTGGTGTAGAGGACTCTGGCTGTAACCACTTTTGGACAAGGTGCAGCAGATCAAACATTTGGGAGCGAGGGGGGTTAGTCAGGGTGATATGCCCAGTGGTGCACCTGTTGTGCCCTGACAGACACTGTCACCCCCAAGCGCGCCAAAATTTCTGTTTTCAATTTCACATATTCTTTGGCGTCTTGAAAGGCTAAATCAAAGTAGGTCTTTTGTGGCTCCCCTGTTAAATATGGCGCCAGGACTTCCGCCCACTGCTCTGGCGGGAGTTTTTCCCCATCGTTGACCCTTTCAAAAATGGTCAAAAAGGCTTCTGTCATCATCCGGGATCATCTTCTGCAAGGCTCTCCTCACCGCCTTCCAAATAGAAAAATCATCAGCTGACCTTGGAGTCGGAGCCGCTGCTGTGCCACGAACCGCCTCCGTGAGTAAGTCAATCTGCTGCTGCTGCTGTTGACTTTGCTTCTACTGCTGCTGTTGGATCATCTCCTTGAACCTGGGCTTGCATCAGGTGTTTAACCAGGTCCTCCATGCTATGTAACGTTGTTTGCTGGCTTATAGTCGCCTTCATCCAGGACATGCAGTCACACGTGTTCCCTGGGAACACTGCCCGCACTTCTAACTCCAATGGTGCGAATGCTACACACTTGAGTGCGCGGTGAGGTAACACAGGAACCGTTTCCATTTAAATGTCCATGTTGGTTTATTGGTGCTTCATAAACCAGCCACAAGCCGAGGAAAATAAACCGCATTTCAGGGCAGGCAAAAGAAAGTATAAACCGTTCCAACAAAGTCACTTTAGAGACCGTCCAGGTCACACAGGCTGGATAGCCTCCCGTATACCGGCTCATTCTGGAGACATCACACAGGCTGGATAGCCTCCCGTATACCGGCTCAGTCTGGAGACATCACACAGGCTGGATAGCCTCCCGTATACCGGCTCAGTCTGGAGACATCACACAGGCTGGATAGCCTCCCGTATACCGGCTCAGTCTGGAGACGTCACACAGGCTGGATAGCCTCCCGTATACCGGCTCAGTCTGGAGACGTCACACAGGCTGGATAGCCTCCCGTATACCGGCTCAGTCTGGAGACATCACACAGGCTTGATAGCCTCCCGTATACCGGCTCAGTCTGGAGACGTCACACAGGCTGGATAGCCTCCCGTATACCGGCTCACTCTGGAGACATCACACAGGCTGGATAGCCTCCCTTATACCGGCTCAGTCTGGAGACATCACACAGGCTGGATAGCCTCCCGTATACCGGCTCAGTCTGGAGACATCACACAGGCTGGATAGCCTCCCGTATACCGGCTCAGTCTGGAGACATCACACAGGCTGGATAGCCTCCCGTATACCGGCTCAGTCTGGAGACATCACACAGGCTGGATAGCCTCCCGTATACCGGCTCAGTCTGGAGACGTCACACAGGCTGGATAGCCTCCCGTATACCGGCTCAGTCTGGAGACGTCACACAGGCTGGATAGCCTCCCGTATACCGGCTCAGTCTGGAGACGTCACACAGGCTGGATAGCCTCCCGTATACCGGCTCAGTCTGGAGACGTCACACAAGCTGGATAGCCTCCCGTATACCGGCTCAGTCTGGAGACATCACACAGGCTGGATAGCCTCCCGTATACCGGCTCAGTCTGGAGACATCACACAGGCTGGATAGCCTCCCGTATACCGGCTCAGTCTGGAGACATCACACAGGCTGGATAGCCTCCCGTATACCGGCTCAGTCTGGAGACATCACACAGGCTGGATAGCCTCCCGTATACCGGCTCAGTCTGGAGACATCACACAGGCTGGATAGCCTCCCGTATACCGGCTCAGTCTGGAGACATCACACAGGCTGGATAGCCTCCCGTATACCGGCTCAGTCTGGAGACATCACACAGGCTGGATAGCCTCCCGTATACCGGCTCAGTCTGGAGACATCACACAGGCTGGATAGCCTCCCGTATACCGGCTCAGTCTGGAGACATCACACAGGACGTCTTCTCACCTCCACACACGTGTAAATGCGATATCAAAGTCCAGTGTTCCTGTGTCCGCCACGATGAAATAGAACCTACTTGTATGACACAAAAACTAATATTCAAGAAAATATAACATTGATTAATGATATAAAACCAAATCGATAAAATAAAGGGAAAAAAATAACACAAAGGAGATCAGACAAAGGGAGGTCAGAAATATTACACAATAGCAAGATATTGTCGCCGCTGTTCATGCTATGCGTATCCGGCCTGCAGTGTGAACTGTCCACCCAGCGAGAGGCCACAAGCTTGTCCCATAAAGGTGAATGGTTGGCAAGTGACTGTACTGCTAGAGTCAGGGACTTTGGTGACACTTGTGAGGGCCACTCCTCCTCTCCAGCTGATCCCTGGGAAGAAGGTTGGCATCCGCTACATTCACGGGGATGCTAAAGACTATCCAGTGGCCAGAGAAGACATTGAAACGGCCAGAGGTACTGAGTCCCACAAGGTCGCCGTGGTTCAGGACTTATTGCACCCAATTATCATAGGCCGGGACTTTTGTTTGTTTTGGGACTTGTGGAAGAGGGGGCTCAGGTAAGAGATGAGTCACCCCTAAAGAAGTGTCACCAACCCGAGTCTGACGGGTTTCCCTTCTGTGTCCTTGTGGGGGATGAGGAGGTAGTGTCCCCTGAGGCCAACATTCCTGAGCAAGATATCATACAGATGCCACAATGTGTACCATAGATCATATAAGAAAGGGGGACTGAGTGGTGAAATGAGACCCACTAAGTAGAAAACAATCAATGAAATAAATATGAAGGTATATAGGATGATCAGAGTCAAGAGCACGGCGCTAAACCAACAACTCTATAGGGACCTATGTGCAAATAAGTTCTAGTGAGGTCACAATGGCGGCATGATCAATGTTCTGCCCCTGTTGTCAAAAATAAATAGAGCTACATCAGTAAGTTAACAACTATGGTATACACAAATATATATACAAAAATACTGCCCCCACGTGTCTGGACCCATCCAACGCGCGTTTCACCAATAACTGATGAGGATGTGATATCAGAACATGTGTATATATATACACACAGTCACCACTAGAGGGGGCTCCTCACATACAGATGTGTATATATACAGTCACCACCAGAGGGGGCTCCTCACATACAGATGTATATATACAGTCACCACTAGAGGGGGCTCCTCACATAGAGATGTGTATATATATACAGTCACCACTAGAGGGGGCTCCTCACATACAGATATGTATATATACAGTCACCACTAGAGGGGGCTCCTCACATTCAGATGTGTATATATACAATCACCACTAGAGGGAGCTCCTCACACACAAATGTGTATATATACAGTCACCACTAGAGGGGGCTCCTCACATAGAGATGTGTATATATATACAGTCACCACTAGAGGGGGCTCCTCACATACAGATATGTATATATACAGTCACCACTAGAGGGGGCTCCTCACATACAGATGTGTATATATACAGTCATCACTAGAGGGGGCTCCTCACATAAAGATGTGTATATATATACAGTCACCACTAGAGGAGGCTCCTAACATACAGATGTGTATATATACAGTCACCACTAGAGGGGGCTCCTCACATACAGATGTGTATATATACAGTCACCACTAGAAGGGGCTGCTCACATACAGATGTGTATATACAGTCACCACTAGAGGGGGCTCCTCACATACAGATGTGTATATACAGTCACCACTAGAGGTGGCTCCTCACATACAAATGTATATATATATACAGTCACCACTAGAGGAGGCTCCTAACATACAGATGTGTATATATACAGTCACCACTAGAGGAGGCTCCTCACATACAGATGTGTATATATACAGTCACTACTAGAGGGGGCTCCTCACATACAGATGTGTATATATATACAGTCACCACTAGAGGGGGCTCCTCACATAAAGATGTGTATATATATACAGTCACCACTAGAGAGGGCTCCTCACATACAGATGGGTATATATACAGTCACCACTAGAGGGGGCTCCTCACATACAGATGTGTATATATACAGTCACCACTAGAGGGGGCTCCTCACATACAGATGTGTATACATAGAGTCACCACTAGAGGGGGCTCCTCACATACAGTTGTGTATATACAGTCACCACTAGAGGGGGCTCCTCACATACAGATGTGTATATATACAGTCACTACTAGAGGGGGCTCCTCACATACAGATGTGTATATATATACAGTCACCACTAGAGGGGGCTCCTCACATAAAGATGTGTATATATATACAGTCACCACTAGAGAGGGCTCCTCACATACAGATGGGTATATATACAGTCACCACTAGAGGGGGCTCCTCACATACAGATGTGTATATATACAGTCACCACTAGAGGGGGTTCATCACATACAGATGTGTATATATATATACAGTCACCACTAGAGGGGTCTCCTCACATACAGATGTGTATATATAGTCACCACTAGAGGGGGCTCCTCACATACAGATGTGTATATATACAGTCACCACTAGAGGGGGCTCCTCACATACAGATGTGTATATATAGTCACCACTAGAGGGGGCTCCTCACATACAGATGTGTATATATACAGTCACCACTAGAGGGAGCTCCTCACATACAGATGTGTATATATACAGTCACCACTAGAGGGAGCTCCTCACATACAGATGTGTATATATACAGTCACCACTAGAGGGGGCTCCTCACATACAGATGTGTATATACAGTCACCACTAGAGGGAGCTCCTCACATACAGATGTGTATATATACAGTCACCACTAGAGGGGGCTCCTCACATACAGATGTATATATATACAGTCACCACTAGAGGGGGCTCCTCACATACAGATGTATATATATATATATACAGTCACCACTAGAGGGGGCTCCTCACATACAGATGTATATATACACAGTCACCACTAGAGAGAGCTCTTCACATACAGATGTGTATATATAGAGTCACCACTAGAGGAGGCTCCTCACATACAGATGTGTATATATATACAGTCACTACTAGAGGGGGCTCCTCCCATACAGATGTATATATACAGTCACCACTAGAGGGGGTTCCTCACATACAGATGTGTATATATACAGTCACCACTAGAGGGGGTTCCTCACATACAGATGTGTATATATACAGTCACCACTAGAGGGGGCTCCTCACATACAGATGTGTATATATACAGTCACCACTAGAGGGGGCTCCTCACATACAGATGTGTATATATACAGTCACCACTAGAGGGGGCTCCTCACATACAGATGTATATATACAGTCACCACTAGAGGGAGCTCCTCACATTCAGATGTGTGTATATATATATATATATATATATATATATATATATATATATATATATATATATATATATACAGTCACCACTAGAGGGGTCTCCTCAAATGCAGATGTGTATATATACAGTCACCACTAGAGGGGGCTCCTCACATACAGATGTGTATATACAGTCACCACTAGAGGGGGCTCCTCACATACAGATGTGTATATATACAGTCACCACTAGAGGGAGCTCCTCACATACAGATGTATATATATACAGTCACCACTAGAGGGGGCCCCTCACATACAGATGTGTATATATACAGTCACCACTAGAGGGGGCTCCTCACATACAGATGTATATATACAGTCACCACTAGAGGGGGCTCCTCACATACAGATGTATATATACAGTCACCACTAGAGGGGACTCCTCATATACAGATGTGTATATATATACAGTCACCACTAGAGGGGGCTCCTCACATACAGATGTGTATATATACAGTCACCACTAGAGGGGGTTCCTCACAAACAGATGTGTATATATACAGTCACCACTAGAGGGGGCTCCTCACATTCAGATGTGTATATATACAATCACCACTAGAGGGGGCTCCTCACATACAGATGTGTATATATACAGTCACCACTAGAGGGGGCTCCTCACATAGAGATGTGTATATATATACAGTCACCACTAGAGGGGGCTCCTCACATACAGATGTGTATATATACAGTCATCACTAGAGGGGGCTCCTCACATACAGATGTGTATATACAGTCACCACTAGAGGGGGCTCCTCACATACAGAAGTGTATATATATACAGTCACCACTAGAGGGGGCTCCTCACATTCAGATGTGTATATATACAATCACCACTAGAGGGAGCTCCTCACACACAGATGTGTATATATACAGTCACCACTAGAGGGGGCTCCTCACATAGAGATGTGTATATATATACAGTCACCACTAGAGGGGGCTCCTCACATACAGATGTGTATATATATACAGTCACCACTAGAGGGAGCTCCTCACATACAGATGTGCATATATACAGTCACCACTAGAGGGGGCTCCTCACATACAGATGTGTATATATACAGTCACCACTAGAGGGGGCTCCTCACATACAGATGTGTATATATACAGTCACCACTAGAGGGGGCTCCTCACATACAGATGTGTATATATACAGTCACCACTAGAGGGGGCTCCTCACATACAGATGTGTATATATATACAGTCACCACTAGAGGGAGCTCCTCACATACAGATGTGTATATATACAGTTACCACTAGAGGGGGCTCCTCACATACAGAAGTGTATATATATACAGTCACCACTAGAGGGGGCTCCTCACATACAGATGTGTATATATACAGTCACCACTAGAAGGGAGCTCCTCACATACAGATGTGTATATATACAGTCACTACTAGAGGTGGCTCCTCACATACAAATGTATATATATATACAGTCACCACTAGAGGAGGCTCCTAACATACAGATGTGTATATATACAGTCACCACTAGAGGAGGCTCCTCACATACAGATGTGTATATATACAGTCACCACTAGAGGGGGCTCCTCACATACAGATGTGTATACATACAGTCACCACTAGAGGGGGCTCCTCACATACAGATGTGTATATATACAGTCACTACTAGAGGGGGCTCCTCACATACAGATGTGTATATATATACAGTCACCACTAGAGGGGGCTCCTCACATAAAGATGTGTATATATACAGTCACCACTAGAGAGGGCTCCTCACATACAGATGTGTATATATACAGTCACCACTAGAGGGGGCTCCTCACATACAGATGTGTATATATACAGTCACCACTAGAGGGGGCTCCTCACATACAGATGTGTATATATATACAGTCACCACTAGAGGGAGCTCCTCACATACAGATGTGTATATATACAGTTACCACTAGAGGGGGCTCCTCACATACAGAAGTGTATATATATACAGTCACCACTAGAGGGGGCTCCTCACATACAGATGTGTATATATACAGTCACCACTAGAGGGAGCTCCTCACATACAGATGTGTATATATACAGTCACCACTAGAGGAGGCTCCTAACATACAGATGTGTATATATACAGTCACCACTAGAGGAGGCTCCTCACATACAGATGTGTATATATACAGTCACCACTAGAGGGGGCTCCTCACATACAGATGTGTATACATACAGTCACCACTAGAGGGGGCTCCTCACATACAGATGTGTATATATACAGTCACCACTAGAGGGAGCTCCTCACATACAGATGTGTATATATACAGTCACCACTAGAGGGAGCTCCTCACATACAGATGTGTATATATACAGTCACTACTAGAGGGGGCTCCTCACATACAGATGTGTATATATATACAGTCACCACTAGAGGGGGCTCCTCACATAAAGATGTGTATATATACAGTCACCACTAGAGAGGGCTCCTCACATACAGATGTGTATATATACAGTCACCACTAGAGGGGGTTCATCACATACAGATGTGTATATATATATACAGTCACCACTAGAGGGGTCTCCTCACATACAGATGTGTATATATAGTCACCACTAGAGGGGGCTCCTCACATACAGATGTGTATATATACAGTCACCACTAGAGGGGGCTCCTCACATACAGATGTGTATATATACAGTCACCACTAGAGGGGGTTCATCACATACAGATGTGTATATATATATATACAGTCACCACTAGAGGGGTCTCCTCACATACAGATGTGTATATATAGTCACCACTAGAGGGGGCTCCTCACATACAGATGTGTATATATACAGTCACCACTAGAGGGGGCTCCTCACATACAGATGTGTATATACAGTCACCACTAGAGGGAGCTCCTCACATACAGATGTGTATATATACAGTCACCACTAGAGGGAGCTCCTCACATACAGATGTGTATATATACAGTCACCACTAGAGGGGGCTCCTCACATACAGATGTGTATATACAGTCACCACTAGAGGGAGCTCCTCACATACAGATGTGTATATATACAGTCTCCACTAGAGGGGGCTCCTCACATACAGATGTGTATATATACAATCACCACTAGAGGGGGCTCCTCACATACAGATGTGTATATATACAGTCACCACTAGAGGGAGCTCCTCACATACAGATGTGTATATATACAGTCACCACTAGAGGGGGCTCCTCACATACAGATGTGTATATATACAGTCACCACTAGAGGGGGCTCCTCACATACAGATGTGTATATACAGTCACCACTAGAGGGGGCTCCTCACATACAGATGGGTATATATACTGTCACCACTAGAGAGAGCTCTTCACATACAGATGTGTATATATACAGTCACCACTAGAGGGGGCTCCTCACATACAGATGGGTATATATACAGTCACCACTAGAGAGAGCTCTTCACATACAGATGTGTATATATACAGTCACCACTAGAGGGGGCTCCTCACATACAGATGTGTATATATACAGTCACCACTAGAGGGAGCTCCTCTCATACAGATGTGTATATATATATACAGTCACCACTAGAGGGGGCTCCTCACATACAGATATATATATACAGTCACCACTAGAGGAGGCTCCTCACATACAGATGTGTATATATATACAGTCACCACTAGAGGGAGCTCCTCACATACAGATGTGTATATATACAGTCACTACTAGAGGGAGCTCCTCACATACAGATGTGTATATATACAGTCACCACTAGAGGGGGCTCCTCACATACAGATGTGTATATATACAGTCACCACTAGAGGGGGCTCCTCACATACAGATGTGTATATATACAGTCACCACTAGAGGGGTCTCCTCACATACAGATGTGTATATACAGTCACCACTAGAGGGGGCTCCTCACATACAGATGTGTATATACAGTCACCACTAGAGGGAGCTCCTCACATACAGATGTGTATATATACAGTCACCACTAGAGGGAGCTCCTCACATACAGATGTGTATATACAGTCACCACTAGAGGGAGCTCCTCACATACAGATGTGTATATATACAGTCTCCACTAGAGGGGGCTCCTCACATACAGATGTGTATATATACAATCACCACTAGAGGGGGCTCCTCACATACAGATGTGTATATATACAGTCACCACTAGAGGGAGCTCCTCACATACAGATGTGTATATATACAGTCACCACTAGAGGGGGCTCCTCACATACAGATGTGTATATATACAGTCACCACTAGAGGGGGCTCCTCACATACAGATGTGTATATACAGTCACCACTAGAGGGGGCTCCTCACATACAGATGGGTATATATACTGTCACCACTAGAGAGAGCTCTTCACATACAGATGTGTATATATACAGTCACCACTAGAGGGGGCTCCTCACATACAGATGGGTATATATACAGTCACCACTAGAGGGGGCTCCTCACATACAGATGTGTATATACAGTCACCACTAGAGGGGGCTCCTCACATACAGATGTGTATATATACAGTCACCACTAGAGGGGGCTCCTCACATACAGATGTGTATATATACAGTCACCACTAGAGGGAGCTCCTCTCATACAGATGTGTATATATATATACAGTCACCACTAGAGGGGGCTCCTCACATACAGATATATATATACAGTCACCACTAGAGGAGGCTCCTCACATACAGATGTGTATATATATACAGTCACCACTAGAGGGAGCTCCTCACATACAGATGTGTATATATACAGTCACTACTAGAGGGAGCTCCTCACATACAGATGTGTATATATACAGTCACCACTAGAGGGGGCTCCTCACATACAGATGTGTATATATACAGTCACCACTAGAGGGGGCTCCTCACATACAGATGTGTATATATACAGTCACCACTAGAGGGGTCTCCTCACATACAGATGTGTATATACAGTCACCACTAGAGGGGGCTCCTCACATACAGATGTGTATATATATACAGTCACCACTAGAGGGAGCTCCTCACATACAGATGTGTATATATACAGTCACCACTAGAGGGAGCTCCTCACATACAGATGTGTATATATACAGTCACCACTAGAGGGGGCTCCTCACATACAGATGTGTATATATACAGTCACCACTAGAGAGGGCTCCTCACATACAGATGTGTATATATATACAGTCACCACTAGAGGGGGCTCCTCACATACAGATGTGTATATATACAGTCACCACTAGAGGGGGCTCCTCACATACAGATGTGTATATACAGTCACCACTAGAGGGGGCTCCTCACATACAGATGTGTATATACAGTCACCACTAGAGGGGGCTCCTCACATACAGATGTGTATATACAGTCACCACTAGAGGGGGCTCCTCACATACAGATGTATATATATACAGTCACCACTAGAGGGAGGTCCTCACATACAGATATGTATATACAGTTACCACTAGAGGGGGCTTCTCACATACAGATGTGTATATGCAGTCACCACTAGAGGGGGCTCCTCACATACAGATGTGTATATATACAGTCACCACTAGAGGGAGCTCCTCACATACTGATGTGTATATATACAGTCACCACTAGAGGGGGCTCCTCACATACAGATGTGTATATATACAGTCACCACTAGAGGGGGCTCCTCACATACAGATATGTATATATATACAGTCACCACTAGAGGGGGCTCCTCACATACAGATGTGTATATATACAGTCACCACTAGAGGGGGCTCCTCACATACAGATGTGTATATATATATACAGTCACCACTAGAGGGGGCTCCTCACATACAGATGTGTATATATATATATAGTCACCACTAGAGGGGGCTCCTCACATACAGATGTGTATATATACAGTCACCACTAGAGGGGGCTCCTGACATACAGATGTGTATATATACAGTCACCACTAGAGGGGGCTCCTGACATACAGATGTGTATATACAGTCACCACTAGAGGGGGCTCCTGACATACAGATGTGTATATACAGTCACCACTAGAGGGGGCTCCTGACATACAGATGTGTATATACAGTCACCACTAGAGGGGGCTCCCCACATATAGATGTGTATATATACAGTCACCACTAGAGGGGGCTCCTCACATACAGATGTGTATATATACAGTCACCACTAGAGGGGGCTCCTCACATACAGATGTGTACATATATACAGTCACCACTAGAGGGGGCTCCTCACATACAGATATGTATATATACACTCACCACTAGAGGGGGCTCCTCACATACAGATGTGTATATACAGTCACCACTAGAGGGGGCTCCTCACATACAGATGTGTATATATATACAGTCACCACTAGAGGGGGCTCCTCACATACAGATGTGTATATATACAGTCACCACTAGAGGGGGCTCCTCACATACAGATGTGTATATATATACAGTCACCACTAGAGGGGGCTCCTCACATACAGATGTGTATATATACAGTCACCACTAGAGGGGGCTCCTCACATACAGATGTGTATATATATACAGTCACCACTAGAGGGGGCTCCTCACATACAGATGTGTATATATACAGTCACCACTAGAGGGGGCTCCTCACATACAGATGTGTATATATACAGTCACCACTAGAGGAGGCTCCTCACATACAGATGTGTATATACACAGTCACCACTAGAGGGAGCTCCTCACATACAGATGTATATATATACAGTCATCACTAGAGGGAGCTCCTCACATACAGATGTGTATATATATACAGTCACCACTAGAGGGGGCTCCTCACATACAGATGTGTATATATACAGTCACCACTAGAGGGGGCTCCTCACATACAGATGTGTATATATACAGTCACCACTAGAGGGGGCTCCTCACATACAGATGTGTATATATACAGTCACCACTAGAGGGGGCTCCTCACATACAGATGTGTATATATATACAGTCACCACTAGAGAGGGGCTCCTCACATACAGATGTGTATATATACAGTCACCACTAGAGGGGGCTCCTCACATACAGATGTGTATATATACAGTCACCACTAGAGGGGGCTCCTCACATACAGATGTGTATATATACAGTCACCACTAGAGAGGGCTCCTCACATACAGATGTGTATATATATACAGTCACCACTAGAGGGGGCTCCTCACATACAGATGTATATATATACAGTCATCACTAGAGGGAGCTCCTCACATACAGATGTGTATATATATATATACAGTCACCACTAGAGGGGGCTTCTCACATACAGATGTGTATATATACAGTCACCACTAGAGGGGGCTTCTCACATACAGATGTGTATATATACAGTCACCACTAGAGGGGGCTCCTCACATACAGATGTGTATATATACAGTCACCACTAGAGGGGACTCCTCACATACAGATGTGTATATATATACAGTCACCACTAGAGGGGGCTCCTCACATACAGATGTGTATATATACAGTCACCACTAGAGGGGGCTCCTCACATACAGATGTGTATATATACAGTCACCACTAGAGGGGGCTCCTCACATACAGATGTGTATATATACAGTCACCACTAGAGGGGGCTCCTCACATACAGATGTGTATATATATATACAGTCACCACTAGAGGGGGCTCCTCACATACAGATGTGTATATATATACAGTCACCACTAGAGGGAGCTCCTCACATACAGATGTGTATATATACAGTCACCACTAGAGGGGGCTCCTCACATACAGATGTGTATATATACAGTCACCACTAGAGGGGGCTCCTCACATACAGATGTGTATATATATATACAGTCACCACTAGAGGGGGCTCCTCACATACAGATGTGTATATATATATACAGTCACCACTAGAGGGGGCTCCTCACATACAGATGTGTATATACAGTCACCACTAGAGGGAGCTCCTCACATACAGATGTGTATATATATATACAGTCACCACTAGAGAGGGCTCCTCACATACAGATGTGTATATATACAGTCACCACTAGAGGGGGCTCCTCACATACAGATGTGTATATATACAGTCACCACTAGAGGGGGCTCCTCACATACAGATGTGTATATACAGTCACCACTAGAGGGGGCTCCTCACATACAGATGTGTATATATACAGTCACCACTAGAGGGGGCTCCTCACATACAGATGTGTATATATACAGTCACCACTAGAGGGGGCTCCTCACATACAGATGTATATATACAGTCATCACTAGAGGAGGCTCCTCACATACAGATGTGTATATATACAGTCACCACTAGAGGGGGCTCCTCACATACAGATGTGTATATATACAGTCACCACTAGAGGGGGCTCCTCACATACAGATGTGTATATATATATACAGTCACCACTAGAGGGGGCTCCTCACATACAGATGTGTATATATATATACAGTCACCACTAGAGGGGGCTCCTCACATACAGATGTGTATATACAGTCACCACTAGAGGGAGCTCCTCACATACAGATGTGTATATATACAGTCACCACTAGAGGGGGCTCCTCACATACAGATGTGTATATATATATACAGTCACCACTAGAGAGGGCTCCTCACATACAGATGTGTATATATACAGTCACCACTAGAGGGGGCTCCTCACATACAGATGTGTATATATACAGTCACCACTAGAGAGGGATCCTCACATACAGATGTGTATATATACAGTCACCACTAGAGGGGGCTCCTCACATACAGATGTGTATATATATACAGTCACCACTAGAGGGGGCTCCTCACATACAGATGTGTATATATACAGTCACCACTAGAGGGGGCTCCTCACATACAGATGTGTATATATACAGTCACCACTAGAGGAGGCTCCTCACATACAGATGTGTATATATACAGTCACCACTAGAGGGAGCTCCTCACATACAGATGTGTATATATACAGTCACCACTAGAGGGGGCTCCTCACATACAGATGTGTATATATATATACAGTCACCACTAGAGGGGGCTCCTCACATACAGATGTGTATATATACAGTCACCACTAGAGAGGGATCCTCACATACAGATGTGTATATATACAGTCACCACTAGAGGGGGCTCCTCACATACAGATGTGTATATATACAGTCACCACTAGAGGGAGCTCCTCACATACAGATGTGTATATATACAGTCACCACTAGAGGGGGCTCCTCACATACAGATGTGTATATATACAGTCACCACTAGAGGGGGCTCCTCACATACAGATGTGTATATATACAGTCACCACTAGAGAGGGCTCCTCACATACAGATGTGTATATATATACAGTCACCACTAGAGAGGGATCCTCACATACAGATGTGTATATATACAGTCACCACTAGAGGGGGCTCCTCACATACAGATGTGTATATATACAGTCACCACTAGAGGGGGCTCCTCACATACAGATGTGTATATATACAGTCACCACTAGAGAGGGCTCCTCACATACAGATGTGTATATATATACAGTCACCACTAGAGGGGGCTCCTCACATACAGATGTATATATATACAGTCATCACTAGAGGGAGCTCCTCACATACAGATGTGTATATATATATATACAGTCACCACTAGAGGGGGCTTCTCACATACAGATGTGTATATATACAGTCACCACTAGAGGGGGCTTCTCACATACAGATGTGTATATATACAGTCACCACTAGAGGGGGCTCCTCACATACAGATGTGTATATATACAGTCACCACTAGAGGGGACTCCTCACATACAGATGTGTATATATATACAGTCACCACTAGAGGGGGCTCCTCACATACAGATGTGTATATATACAGTCACCACTAGAGGGGGCTCCTCACATACAGATGTGTATATATACAGTCACCACTAGAGGGGGCTCCTCACATACAGATGTGTATATATACAGTCACCACTAGAGGGGGCTCCTCACATACAGATGTGTATATATATATACAGTCACCACTAGAGGGGGCTCCTCACATACAGATGTGTATATATATACAGTCACCACTAGAGGGAGCTCCTCACATACAGATGTGTATATATACAGTCACCACTAGAGGGGGCTCCTCACATACAGATGTGTATATATACAGTCACCACTAGAGGGGGCTCCTCACATACAGATGTGTATATATATATACAGTCACCACTAGAGGGGGCTCCTCACATACAGATGTGTATATATATATACAGTCACCACTAGAGGGGGCTCCTCACATACAGATGTGTATATACAGTCACCACTAGAGGGAGCTCCTCACATACAGATGTGTATATATATATACAGTCACCACTAGAGAGGGCTCCTCACATACAGATGTGTATATATACAGTCACCACTAGAGGGGGCTCCTCACATACAGATGTGTATATATACAGTCACCACTAGAGGGGGCTCCTCACATACAGATGTGTATATACAGTCACCACTAGAGGGGGCTCCTCACATACAGATGTGTATATATACAGTCACCACTAGAGGGGGCTCCTCACATACAGATGTGTATATATACAGTCACCACTAGAGGGGGCTCCTCACATACAGATGTATATATACAGTCATCACTAGAGGAGGCTCCTCACATACAGATGTGTATATATACAGTCACCACTAGAGGGGGCTCCTCACATACAGATGTGTATATATACAGTCACCACTAGAGGGGGCTCCTCACATACAGATGTGTATATATATATACAGTCACCACTAGAGGGGGCTCCTCACATACAGATGTGTATATATATATACAGTCACCACTAGAGGGGGCTCCTCACATACAGATGTGTATATACAGTCACCACTAGAGGGAGCTCCTCACATACAGATGTGTATATATACAGTCACCACTAGAGGGGGCTCCTCACATACAGATGTGTATATATATATACAGTCACCACTAGAGAGGGCTCCTCACATACAGATGTGTATATATACAGTCACCACTAGAGGGGGCTCCTCACATACAGATGTGTATATATACAGTCACCACTAGAGAGGGATCCTCACATACAGATGTGTATATATACAGTCACCACTAGAGGGGGCTCCTCACATACAGATGTGTATATATATACAGTCACCACTAGAGGGGGCTCCTCACATACAGATGTGTATATATACAGTCACCACTAGAGGGGGCTCCTCACATACAGATGTGTATATATACAGTCACCACTAGAGGGAGCTCCTCACATACAGATGTGTATATATACAGTCACCACTAGAGGGGGCTCCTCACATACAGATGTGTATATATATATACAGTCACCACTAGAGAGGGCTCCTCACATACAGATGTGTATATATACAGTCACCACTAGAGGGGGCTCCTCACATACAGATGTGTATATATACAGTCACCACTAGAGAGGGATCCTCACATACAGATGTGTATATATACAGTCACCACTAGAGGGGGCTCCTCACATACAGATGTGTATATATACAGTCACCACTAGAGAGGGATCCTCACATACAGATGTGTATATATACAGTCACCACTAGAGGGGGCTCCTCACATACAGATGTGTATATATACAGTCACCACTAGAGGGGGCTCCTCACATACACATACAGATGTGTATATATACAGTCACCACTAGAGGGGGCTCCTCACATACAGATGTGTATATATACAGTCACCACTAGAGGGGGCTCCTCACATACAGATGTGTAAATATACAGTCACCACTAGAGGGAGCTCCTCACATACAGATGTGTATATATACAGTCACCACTAGAGGAGGCTCCTCACATAGAGATGTGTATATATACAGTCACCACTAGAGGGGGCTCCTCACATACAGATGTGTATATATACAGTCACCACTAGAGGGGGCTCCTCACATACAGATGTGTATATATACAGTCATCACTACAGAGGGCTGCTCACATACAGATGTGTATATATACAGTCACCACTAGAGGGGGCTCCTCACATACAGATGTATATATATACAGTCACCACTAGAGGGGGCTCCTCACATACAGATGTGTATATATACAGTCACCACTAGAGGAGGCTCCTCACATACCGATGTGTATATATACAGTCACCACTAGAGGGAGCTCCTCACATACAGATGTGTATATACAGTCACCACTAGAGGGGGCTCCTCACATACAGATGTGTAAATATACAGTCACCACTAGAGGGAGCTCCTCACATACAGATGTGTATATATACAGTCACCACTAGAGGGGGCTCCTCACATACAGATGTGTATATATACAGTCACCACTAGAGGAGGCTCCTCACATACAGATGTGTATATATACAGTCACCACTAGAGGGGGCTCCTCACATACAGATGTATATATATACAGTCACCACTAGAGGGGGCTCCTCACATACAGATGTATATATATACAGTCACCACTAGAGGGGGCTCCTCACATACAGATGTATATATATACAGTCACCACTAGAGGGAGCTCCTCACATACAGATGTGTATATATACAGTCACCACTAGAGGAGGCTCCTCACATACAGATGTGTATATATATACAGTCACCACTAGAGGGGGCTCCTCACATACAGATGTGTATATATACAGTCACCACTAGAGGGGGCTCCTCACATACAGATGTGTATATATACAGTCACCACTAGAGGGAGCTCCTCACATACAGATGTGTATATACCGTCACCACTAGAGGGGGCTCCTCACATACAGATGTGTATATATACAGTCACCACTAGAGGGGGCTCCTCACATACAGATGTGTATATATATATATATATATATATATATATATATATATACGGTCACCACTAGAGGGGGCTCCTCACGTACAGATGTGTGTGTATATATACAGTCACCACTAGAGGGAGCTCCTCACATACAGATGTGTATATATAGTCACCACTAGAGGGGGCTCCTCACATACAGATATGTATATATACAGTGACCACTAGAGGGGGCTCCTCACGTACAGATGTGTATATCAACAGTCACCACTAGAGGAGGCTCCTCACATACCGATGTGTATATATACAGTCACCACTAGAGGGGTCTCCTCACATACAGATGTGTATATATACAGTCACCACTAGAGGGGGCTCCTCACATACAGATGTGTATATATATATATATATATATATATATATACGATCACCACTAGAGGGGGCTCCTCACGTACAGATGTGTGTGTATATATACAGTCACCACTAGAGGGAGCTCCTCACATACAGATGTGTATATATAGTCACCACTAGAGGGGGCTCCTCACATACAGATATGTATATATACAGTGACCACTAGAGGGGGCTCCTCACGTACAGATGTGTATATCAACAGTCACCACTAGAGGGGGCTCCTCACATACAGATGTGTATATATACAGTCACCACTAGAGGGGGCACCTCACATACAGATGTGTATATATACAGTCACCACTAGAGGGGGCTCCTCACATACAGATGTGTATATATATATATACAGTCACCACTAGAGGGGGCTCCTCACGTACAGATGTGTGTATATATACAGTCACCACTAGAGGGAGCTCCTCACATACAGATGTGTATATATAGTCACCACTAGAGGGGGCTCCTCACATACAGATATGTATATATATACAGTCACCACTAGAGGGAGCTCCTCACGTACAGATGTGTATATATATACAGTCACCACTAGAGGGGGCTCCTCACATACAGATGTGTATATATACAGTCACCACTAGAGGGAGCTCCTCACATACAGATGTGTATATATATATACAGTCACCACTAGAGGGGGCTCCTCACATACAGATGTGTATATATACAGTCACCACTAGAGGGGGCTCCTCACATACAGATGTGTATATATACAGTCACCACTAGAGGGAGCTCCTCACATGCAGATGTGTATATATACACAGTCACCACTAGAGGGGGCTCCTCATATACAGATGTGTATATATCTACAGTCACCACTAGAGGGAGCTCCTCACATACATATGTGTATATATACAGTCACCACTAGAGGGAGCTCCTCACATACAGATGTGTATATATACAGTCACCACTAGAGGGGGCTCCTCACATACAGATGTGTATATATACAGTCACCACTAGAGGGGGCTCCTCACATACACATACAGATGTGTATATATACAGTCACCACTAGAGAGAGCTCTTCACATACAGATGTGTATATATACAGTCACCACTAGAGGGGGCTCCTCACATACAGATGTGTATATATACAGTCACCACTAGAGGGGGCTCCTCACATACAGATGTGTATATATACAGTCACCACTAGAGGGGGCTCCTCACATACAGATGTGTATATATACAGTCACCACTAGAGGGGGCTCCTCACATACAGATGTGTATATATACAGTCACCACTAGAGGGGGCTCCTCACATACAGATGTGTATATATATACAGTCACCACTAGAGGGGGCTCCTCACATACAGATGTGTATATATATACAGTCACCACTAGAGGGGGCTCCTCACATACAGATGTGTAAATATACAGTCACCACTAGAGGGAGCTCCTCACATACAGATGTGTATATATACAGTCACCACTAGAGGGAGCTCCTCACATACAGATGTGTATATATACAGTCACCACTAGAGGGGGCTCCTCACATACAGATGGGTATATATACAGTCACCACTAGAGGGGGCTCCTCACATACAGATGTGTATATATACAGACACCACTAGAGGAGGCTCCTCACATACAGATGTGTATATATACAGTCACCACTAGAGGGGGCTCCTCACATACAGATGTGTATATATATATATACAGTCAACACTAGAGGGGGCTCCTCACATACAGATGTATATATATACAGTCACCACTAGAGGGGGCTCCTCACATGCAGATGTGTATATATACAGTCACCACTAGAGGAGGCTCCTCACATACAGATGTGTATATATACAGTCACCACTAGAGGAGGCTCCTCACATACAGATGTGTATATATACAGTCACCACTAGAGGGAGCTCCTCACATACAGATGTGTATATATACAGTCACCACTAGAGGAGGCTCCTAACATACAGATGTGTATATATACAGTCACCACTAGAGGGAGCTCCTCACATACAGATGTGTATATACAGTCACCACTAGAGGGGGCTCCTCACATACAGATGTGTATATATACAGTCACCACTAGAGGGAGCTCCTCACATACAGATGTGTAGATATACAGTCACCACTAGAGGGAGCTCCTCACATACAGATGTGTATATATATACAGTCACCACTAGAGGGGGCTCCTCACATACAGATGTGTATATATACAGTCACCACTAGAGGGAGCTCCTCACATACAGATGTGTATATATACAGTCACCACTAGAGGGGGCTCCTCACATACAGATGTGTATATATATACAGTTAACACTAGAGGGGGCTCCTCACATACAGATGTATATATATACAGTCACCACTAGAGGGGGCTCCTCACATACAGATGTGTATATATACAGTCACCACTAGAGGAGGCTCCTCACATACAGATGTGTATATATACAGTCACCACTAGAGGGGGCTCCTCACATACAGATGTGTATATATACAGTCACCACTAGAGGGGGCTCCTCACATACAGATGTGTATATATATACAGTCAACACTAGAGGGGGCTCCTCACATACAGATGTGTATATATACAGTCACCACTAGAGGAGGCTCCTCACATACAGATGTGTATATATACAGTGACCACTAGAGGAGGCTCCTCACATACAGATGTGTATATATACAGTCACCACTAGAGGGAGCTCCTCACATACAGATGTGTATATATACAGTCACCACTAGAAGGGGCTCCTCACACACAGATGTGTATATATACAGTCACCACTAGAGGGAGCTCCTCACATACAGATGTGTATATAAAGTCACCACTAGAGGGGGCTCCTCACATACAGATGTGTATATATACAGTCACCACTAGAGGGGGCTCCTCACATACAGATGTGTGTATATATATATATACAGTCAGCACTAGAGGGGGCTCCTCACGTACAGATGTGTGTATATATACAGTCACCACTAGAGGGAGCTCCTCACATACAGATGTGTATATATAGTCACCACTAGAGGGGGCTCCTCACATACAGATATGTATATATACAGTCACCACTAGAGGGGGCTCCTAACGTACAGATGTGTATATATATACAGTCACCACTAGAGGGGGCTCCTCACATACAGATGTGTATATATATACAGTCACCACTAGAGGGAGCTCCTCACATACAGATGTGTATATATATACAGTCACCACTAGAGGGGGCTCCTCACATACAGATGTGTATATATACAGTCACCACTAGAGGGAGCTCCTCACATACAGATGTGTATATATATACAGTCACCACTAGAGGGGGCTCCTCACATACAGATGTGTATATATACAGTCACCACTAGAGGGAGCTCCTCACATACAGATGTGTATATATACAGTCACCACTAGAGGGGGCTCCTCACATACAGATGTGTATATACAGTCACTACTAGAGCGGGCTCCTCACATACAGATGTGTGTATATATATACAGTCACCACTAGAGGGGGCTCTTCACATACAGATGTGTATATATACAGTCACCACTAGAGGGGGCCCCTCACATACAGATGTGTATATATACAGTCACCACTAGAGGGGGCCCCTCACATACAGATGTGTATATATACAGTCACCACTAGAGGGGGCCCCTCACATACAGATGTGTATATATACAGTCACCACTAGAGGAGGCTCCTCACATACAGATGTGTATATATACAGTCACCACTAGAGGGCGCTCCTCACATACAGATGTGTATATATACAGTCACCACTAGAGGGGGCTCCTCACATACAGATGTGTATATATACAGTCACCACTAGAGGGGGCTGCTCACATACAGATGTGTATATACAGTCACCACTAGAGGGGGCTCCTCACATACAGATGTGTATATATACAGTCACCACTAGAGGGCGCTCCTCACATACAGATGTGTATATATACAGTCACCACTAGAGGAGGCTCCTCACATACAGATGTGTATATATACAGTCACCACTAGAGGGGGCTCCTCACATACAGATGTGTATATATATACAGTCACCACTAGAGGGAGCTCCTCACATACAGATGTGTATATATACAGTCACCACTAGAGGGGGCTCCTCACATACAGATGTGTATATATACAGTCACCACTAGAGGGCGCTCCTCACATACAGATGTGTATATATACAGTCACCACTAGAGGGAGCTCCTCACATACAGATGTGTATATATACAGTCACCACTAGAGGGGGCTCCTCACATACAGATGTGTATATATACAGTCACCACTAGAGGAGGCTCCTCACATACAGATGTGTATATATACAATCACCACCAGAGGGGGCTGCTCACATACAGATGTGTATATATATACAGTCACCACTAGAGGGAGCTCCTCACATACAGATGTGTATATATACAGTCACCACTAGAGGGAGCTCCTCACATACAGATGTGTATATATATACAGTCACCACTAGAGGAGGCTCCTCACATACAGATGTGTATATATACAATCACCACCAGAGGGGGCTGCTCACATACAGATGTGTATATATATACAGTCACCACTAGAGGGAGCTCCTCACATACAGATGTGTATATATACAGTCACCACTAGAGGAGGCTCCTCACATACAGATGTGTATATATATACAGTCACCACTAGAGGAGGCTCCTCACATACAGATGTGTATATATATACAGTCACCACTAGAGGAGGCTCCTCACATACAGATGTGTATATATACAGTCACCACTAGAGGGGGCTCCTCACATACAGATGTGTATATATACAGTCACCACTAGAGGGGGCTCCTCACATACAGATGTGTATATATACAGTCACCACTAGAGGGGGCTCCTCACATACAGATGTGTATATATACAGTCACCACTAGAGGGAGCTCCTCACATACAGATGTATATATACAGTCACCACTAGAGGGAGCTCCTCACATACAGATGTGTACATATATACAGTCACCACTAGAGGGAGCTCCTCACATACAGATGTGTATATATACAGTCACCACTAGAGGGGGCTCCTCACATACAGATGTGTATATATACAGTCACCACTAGAGGGGGCTCCTCACATACAGATGTGTATATATACAGTCACCACTAGAGGGGGCTCCTCACATACAGATGTGTATATATACAGTCACCACTAGAGGGGGCTCCTCACATACAGATGTGTATATATACAGTCACCACTAGAGGGGGCTCCTCACATACAGATGTGTATATACAGTCACCACTAGAGGGGGCTCCTCACATACAGATGTATATATATATACAGTCACCACTAGAGGGGGCTCCTCACATACAGATGTGTATATATATACAGTCACCACTAGAGGAGGCTCCTGACATACAGATGTGTATATATACAGTCACCACTAGAGGGGGCTCCTCACATACAGATGTGTATATACAGTCACCACTAGAGGGCGCTCCTCACATACAGATGTGTATATATACAGTCACCACTAGAGGGGGCTTCTCACATACAGATGTGTATATACAGTCACCACTAGAGGGGGCTCCTCACATACAGATGTGTATATATACAGTCACCACTAGAGGGGGCTCCTCACATACAGATGTGTATATATACAGTCACCACTAGAGGGGGCTCCTCACGTACAGATGTATATATACAGTCACCACTAGAGGGGGCTCCTCACGTACAGATGTGTGTATATATACAGTCACCACTAGAGGGAGCTCCTCACATACAGATGTGTATATATAGTCACCACTAGAGGGGGCTCCTCACATACAGATGTGTATATATATACAGTCACCACTAGAGGGGGCTCCTCACATACAGATGTGTATATATACAGTCACCACTAGAGGGAGCTCCTCACATACAGATGTGTATATATACAGTCACCACTAGAGGGAGCTCCTCACATACAGTTGTGTATATATACAGTCACCACTAGAGGAGGCTCCTCACATATAGATGTGTATATATATACAGTCACCACTAGAGGGGGCTCCTCACATACAGATGTGTAAATATACAGTCACCACTAGATGGAGCTCGTCACATCCAGATGTGTATATATACAGTCACCACTAGAGGGGGCTCCTCACATACAGATGTGTATATATACAGTCACCACTAGAGGGAGCTCCTCACATACAGATGTGTATATATACAGTCACCACTAGAGGAGGCTCCTCACATACAGATGTGTATATATACAGTCACCACTAGAGGGGGCTCCTCACATACAGATGTGTATATATATACAGTCACCACTAGAGGGAGCTCCTCACATACAGATGTGTATATATACAGTCACCACTAGAGGGGGCTCCTCACATACAGATGTGTATATATACAGTCACCACTAGAGGGAGCTCCTCACATACAGATGTGTATATATACAGTCACCACTAGAGGGGGCTCCTCACATACAGATGTGTATATATACAGTCACCACTAGAGGAGGCTCCTCACATACAGATGTGTATATATACAATCACCACCAGAGGGGGCTGCTCACATACAGATGTGTATATATATACAGTCACCACTAGAGGGAGCTCCTCACATACAGATGTGTATATATACAGTCACCACTAGAGGGAGCTCCTCACATACAGATGTGTATATATATACAGTCACCACTAGAGGAGGCTCCTCACATACAGATGTGTATATATACAATCACCACCAGAGGGGGCTGCTCACATACAGATGTGTATATATATACAGTCACCACTAGAGGGAGCTCCTCACATACAGATGTGTATATATACAGTCACCACTAGAGGAGGCTCCTCACATACAGATGTGTATATATATACAGTCACCACTAGAGGAGGCTCCTCACATACAGATGTGTATATATATACAGTCACCACTAGAGGAGGCTCCTCACATACAGATGTGTATATATATACAGTCACCACTAGAGGAGGCTCCTCACATACAGATGTGTATATATACAGTCACCACTAGAGGGGGCTCCTCACATACAGATGTGTATATATACAGTCACCACTAGAGGGGGCTCCTCACATACAGATGTGTATATATACAGTCACCACTAGAGGGGGCTCCTCACATACAGATGTGTATATATACAGTCACCACTAGAGGGAGCTCCTCACATACAGATGTATATATACAGTCACCACTAGAGGGAGCTCCTCACATACAGATGTGTACATATATACAGTCACCACTAGAGGGAGCTCCTCACATACAGATGTGTATATATACAGTCACCACTAGAGGGGGCTCCTCACATACAGATGTGTATATATACAGTCACCACTAGAGGGGGCTCCTCACATACAGATGTGTATATATACAGTCACCACTAGAGGGGGCTCCTCACATACAGATGTGTATATATACAGTCACCACTAGAGGGGGCTCCTCACATACAGATGTGTATATATACAGTCACCACTAGAGGGGGCTCCTCACATACAGATGTGTATATATACAGTCACCACTAGAGGGGGCTCCTCACATACAGATGTGTATATACAGTCACCACTAGAGGGGGCTCCTCACATACAGATGTATATATATATACAGTCACCACTAGAGGGGGCTCCTCACATACAGATGTGTATATATATACAGTCACCACTAGAGGAGGCTCCTGACATACAGATGTGTATATATACAGTCACCACTAGAGGGGGCTCCTCACATACAGATGTGTATATACAGTCACCACTAGAGGGCGCTCCTCACATACAGATGTGTATATATACAGTCACCACTAGAGGGGGCTCCTCACATACAGATGTGTATATACAGTCACCACTAGAGGGGGCTCCTCACATACAGATGTGTATATATACAGTCACCACTAGAGGGGGCTCCTCACATACAGATGTGTATATATACAGTCACCACTAGAGGGGGCTCCTCACGTACAGATGTATATATACAGTCACCACTAGAGGGGGCTCCTCACGTACAGATGTGTGTATATATACAGTCACCACTAGAGGGAGCTCCTCACATACAGATGTGTATATATAGTCACCACTAGAGGGGGCTCCTCACATACAGATGTGTATATATATACAGTCACCACTAGAGGGGGCTCCTCACATACAGATGTGTATATATACAGTCACCACTAGAGGGAGCTCCTCACATACAGATGTGTATATATACAGTCACCACTAGAGGGAGCTCCTCACATACAGTTGTGTATATATACAGTCACCACTAGAGGAGGCTCCTCACATATAGATGTGTATATATATACAGTCACCACTAGAGGGGGCTCCTCACATACAGATGTGTAAATATACAGTCACCACTAGATGGAGCTCGTCACATCCAGATGTGTATATATACAGTCACCACTAGAGGGGGCTCCTCACATACAGATGTGTATATATACAGTCACCACTAGAGGGAGCTCCTCACATACAGATGTGTATATATACAGTCACCACTAGAGGAGGCTCCTCACATACAGATGTGTATATATATATACAGTCACCACTAGAGGGGGCTCCTCACATACAGATGTGTAAATATACAGTCACCACTAGATGGAGCTCCTCACATCCAGATGTGTATATATACAGTCACCACTAGAGGGAGCTCCTCACATACAGATGTGTATATATACGGTCACCACTAGAGGGGGCTCCTCACATACAGATGGGTATATATACAGTCACCACTAGAGGGGGCTCCTCACATACAGATGTGTATATATACAGTCACCACTAGAGGAGGCTCCTCACATACAGATGTGTATATATACAGTCACCACTAGAGGGGGCTCCTCACATACAGATGTGTATATATATACAGTCAACACTAGAGGGGGCTCCTCACATACAGATGTATATATATACAGTCACCACTAGAGGGGGCTCCTCACATACAGATGTGTATATATACAGTCATCACTAGAGGGCGCTCCTCACATACAGATGTGTATATATACAGTCACCACTAGAGGGGGCTCCTCACATACAGATGGGTATATATACAGTCACCACTAGAGGGGGCTCCTCACATACAGATGTGTATATATACAGTCACCACTAGAGGAGGCTCCTCACATACAGATGTGTATATATACAGTCACCACTAGAGGGAGCTCCTCACATACAGATGTGTATATATACAGTCACCACTAGAGGGAGCTCCTCACATACAGATGTGTATATACAGTCACCACTAGAGGGGGCTCCTCACATACAGATGTGTATATACAGTCAACACTAGAGGGGGCTCCTCACATACAGATGTGTATATATACAGTCACCACTAGAGGGGGCTCCTCACATACAGATGTGTGTGTATATATATACAGTCACCACTAGAGGGGGCTCCTCACGTACAGATGTGTGTATATATACAGTCACCACTAGAGGGAGCTCCTCACATACAGATGTGTATATATAGTCACCACTAGAGGGGGCTCCTCACATACAGATATGTATATATACAGTCACCACTAGAGGGGGCTCCTAACGTACAGATGTGTATATATATACAGTCACCACTAGAGGGGGCTCCTCACATACAGATGTGTATATATATACAGTCACCACTAGAGGGGGCTCCTCACATACAGATGTGTATATATACAGTCACCACTAGAGGGAGCTCCTCACATACAGATGTGTATATATATACAGTCACCACTAGAGGGGGCTCCTCACATACAGATGTGTATATATACAGTCACCACTAGAGGGAGCTCCTCACATACAGATGTGTATATATATATACAGTCACCACTAGAGGGGGCTCCTCACATACAGATGTGTATATATATACAGTCACCACTAGAGGGAGCTCCTCACATGCAGAAGCGGATATATATACAGTCACCACTAGAGGGGGCTCCTCACATGCAGATGCGTATATATACAGTCACCACTAGAGGGGGCTCCTCACATACAGATGTGTATATATACAGTCACCACTAGAGGGGGCTCCTCACATACAGATGTGTATATATACAGTCACTACTAGAGCGGGCTCCTCACATACAGATGTGTGTATATATATACAGTCACCACTAGAGGGAGCTCCTCACATACATTTGTGTATATATACAGTCACCACTAGAGGGGGCTCCTCACATACAGATGTGTATATATACAGTCACCACTAGAGGGGGCTCCTCACATACAGATGTGTATATATACAGTCACTACTAGAGCGGGCTCCTCACATACAGATGTGTGTATATATATACAGTCACCACTAGAGGGGGCTCTTCACATACAGATGTGTATATATACAGTCACCACTAGAGGGGGCCCCTCACATACAGATGTGTATATATACAGTCACCACTAGAGGGGGATCCTCACATACAGATGTGTATATATACAGTCACCACTAGAGGGGGCTCCTCACATACAGATGTGTATATATACAGTCACCACTAGAGGGGGCTCCTCATATACAGATGTTTATATATATATATACAGTCACCACTAGAGGGGGCTCCTCACATACAGATGTGTATATATACAGTCAGCACTAGAGGGGGCTCCTCACATACAGATGTGTATATATATACAGTCACCACTAGAGGGGGCTCCTCACATACAGATGTGTATATATACAGTCACCACTAGAGGGAGCTCCTCACATACAGATGTGTTTATATACAGTCACCACTAGAGGAGGCTCCTCACATACAGATGTGTATATATACAGTCACCACTAGAGGGAGCTGCTCACATACAGATGTGTTTATATACAGTCACCACTAGAGGAGGCTCCTCACATACAGATGTGTATATACAGTCACCACTAGAGGGAGCTCCTCACATGCAGATGTGTATATATACACAGTCACCACTAGAGGGGGCTCCTCACATACAGATGTGTATATATACAGTCACCACTAGAGGGGGCTCCTCACATACAGATGTATATATCTACAGTCACCACTAGAGGGAGCTCCTCACATACAGATGTGTATATATACAGTCACCACTAGAGGAGGCTCCTCACATACAGATGTGTATATATATACAGTCACCACTAGAGGAGGCTCCTCACATACAGATGTGTATATATACAGTCACCACTAGAGGGGGCTCCTCACATACAGATGTGTATATATACAGTCACCACTAGAGGGGGCTCCTCACATACAGATGTGTATATATACAGTCACCACTAGAGGGGGCTCCTCACATACAGATGTGTATATATACAGTCACCACTAGAGGGAGCTCCTCACATACAGATGTATATATACAGTCACCACTAGAGGGAGCTCCTCACATACAGATGTGTATATATACAGTCACCACTAGAGGGAGCTCCTCACATACAGATGTGTATATATACAGTCACCACTAGAGGAGGCTCCTCACATACAGATGTGTATATATACAGTCACCACTAGAGGGGCCTCCTCACATACAGATGTGTATATATACAGTCACCACTAGAGGGGGCTCCTCACATACAGATGTGTATATATACAGTCACCACTAGAGGGGGCTTCTCACATACAGATGTGTATATACAGTCACCACTAGAGGGGGCTCCTCACATACAGATGTATATATATATACAGTCACCACTAGAGGGGGCTCCTCACATACAGATGTGTATATATATACAGTCACCACTAGAGGAGGCTCCTCACATACAGATGTGTATATATACAGTCACCACTAGAGGGGGCTCCTCACATACAGATGTGTATATACAGTCACCACTAGAGGGCGCTCCTCACATACAGATGTGTATATATACAGTCACCACTAGAGGGGGCTCCTCACATACAAATGTGTATATACAGTCACCACTAGAGGGCGCTCCTCACATACAGATGTGTATATATACAGTCACCACTAGAGGGGGCTCCTCACATACAGATGTGTATATATACAGTCACCACTAGAGGGGGCTACTCACATACAGATGTGTATATATACAGTCACCACTAGAGGGGGCTCCTCACATACAGATGTATATATACAGTCACCACTAGAGGGGGCTCCTCACATACAGATGTGTATATATACAGTCACCACTAGAGGAGGCTCCTCACATACAGATGTGTATATATACAGTCACCACTAGAGGGGGCTCCTCACATACAGATGTGTATATATACAGTCACCACTAGAGGGAGCTCCTCACATACAGATGTATATATACAGTCACCACTAGAGGGGGCTCCTCACATACAGATGTGTATATATACAGTCACCACTAGAGGGGGCTCCTCACATACAGATGTGTGTATATATACAGTCACCACTAGAGGGAGCTCCTCACATACAGATGTGTATATATAGTCACCACTAGAGGGGGCTCCTCACATACAGATGTGTATATATATACAGTCACCACTAGAGGGGGCTCCTCACATACAGATGTGTATATATACAGTCACCACTAGAGGGAGCTCCTCACATACAGATGTGTATATATACAGTCACCACTAGAGGGAGCTCCTCACATACAGTTGTGTATATATACAGTCACCACTAGAGGAGGCTCCTCACATACAGATGTGTATATATATACAGTCACCACTAGAGGGGGCTCCTCACATACAGATGTGTAAATATACAGTCACCACTAGATGGAGCTCGTCACATCCAGATTTGTATATATACAGTCACCACTAGAGGGAGCTCCTCACATACAGATGTGTATATATACAGTCACCACTAGAGGAGGCTCCTCACATACAGATGTGTATATATATACAGTCACCACTAGAGGGGGCTCCTCACATACAGATGTGTAAATATACATTCACCACTAGATGGAGCTCCTCACATCCAGATGTGTATATATACAGTCACCACTAGAGGGAGCTCCTCACATACAGATGTGTATATATACAGTCACCACTAGAGGGGGGCTCCTCACATACAGATGGGTATATATACAGTCACCACTAGAGGGGGCTCCTCACATACAGATGTGTATATATACAGTCACCACTAGAGGAGGCTCCTCACATACAGATGTGTATATATACAGTCACCACTAGAGGGGGCTCCTCACATACAGATGTGTATATATATACAGTCAACACTAGAGGGGGCTCCTCACATACAGATGTATATATATACAGTCACCACTAGAGGGGGCTCCTCACATACAGATGTGTATATATACAGTCATCACTAGAGGGCGCTCCTCACATACAGATGTGTATATATACAGTCACCACTAGAGGGGGCTCCTCACATACAGATGGGTATATATACAGTCACCACTAGAGGGGGCTCCTCACATACAGATGTGTATATATACAGTCACCACTAGAGGAGGCTCCTCACATACAGATGTGTATATATACAGTCACCACTAGAGGGAGCTCCTCACATACAGATGTGTATATATACAGTCACCACTAGAGGGAGCTCCTCACATACAGATGTGTATATACAGTCACCACTAGAGGGGGCTCCTCACATACAGATGTGTATATACAGTCACCACTAGAGGGGGCTCCTCACATACAGATGTGTATATATACAGTCACCACTAGAGGGGGCTCCTCACATACAGATGTGTGTGTGTATATATATATACAGTCACCACTAGAGGGGGCTCCTCACGTACAGATGTGTATATATACAGTCACCACTAGAGGGGGCTCCTCACATACAGATGTGTATATATACAGTCACCACTAGAGGGAGCTCCTCACATACAGATGTATATATACAGTCACCACTAGAGGGAGCTCCTCACATACAGATGTGTATATATACAGTCACCACTAGAGGGGGCTCCTCACATACAGATGTGTATATATACAGTCACCACTAGAGGGGCCTCCTCACATACAGATGTGTATATATACAGTCACCACTAGAGGGGGCTCCTCACATACAGATGTGTATATATACAGTCACCACTAGAGGGGGCTCCTCACATACAGATGTGTATATATACAGTCACCACTAGAGGGGGCTCCTCACATACAGATGTATATATATATACAGTCACCACTAGAGGGGGCTCCTCACATACAGATGTGTATATATATACAGTCACCACTAGAGGAGGCTCCTCACATACAGATGTGTATATACAGTCACCACTAGAGGGAGCTCCTCACATACAGATGTGTATATATACAGTCACCACTAGAGGGCGCTCCTCACATACAGATGTGTATATATACAGTCACCACTAGAGGGGGCTCCTCACATACAGATGTATATATATATACAGTCACCACTAGAGGAGGCTCCTCACATACAGATGTGTATATATATACAGTCACCACTAGAGGAGGCTCCTCACATACAGATGTGTATATATACAGTCACCACTAGAGGGGGCTCCTCATATACAGATGTGTATATACAGTCACCACTAGAGGGCGCTCCTCACATACAGATGTGTATATATACAGTCACCACTAGAGGGGGCTCCTCACATACAGATGTGTATATATACAGTCACCACTAGAGGGGGCTCCTCACATACAGATGTGTATATATACAGTCACCACTAGAGGGGGCTCCTCACATACAGATGTATATATACAGTCACCACTAGAGGGGGCTCCTCACGTACAGATGTGTGTATATATACAGTCACCACTAGAGGGAGCTCCTCACATACAGATGTGTATATATAGTCACCACTAGAGGGGGCTCCTCACATACAGATGTGTATATATATACAGTCACCACTAGAGGGGGCTCCTCACATACAGATGTGTATATATACAGTCACCACTAGAGGGAGCTCCTCACATACAGATGTGTATATATACAGTCACCACTAGAGGGAGCTCCTCACATACAGTTGTGTATATATACAGTCACCACTAGAGGAGGCTCCTCACATACAGATGTGTATATATATACAGTCACCACTAGAGGGGGCTCCTCACATACAGATGTGTAAATATACAGTCACCACTAGATGGAGCTCGTCACATCCAGATTTGTATATATACAGTCACCACTAGAGGGAGCTCCTCACCTACAGATGTGTATATATACAGTCACCACTAGAGGAGGCTCCTCACATACAGATGTGTATATATATACAGTCACCACTAGAGGGGGCTCCTCACATACAGATGTGTAAATATACAGTCACCACTAGATGGAGCTCCTCACATCCAGATGTGTATATATACAGTCACCACTAGAGGGAGCTCCTCACATACAGATGTGTATATATACAGTCACCACTAGAGGGGGCTCCTCACATACAGATGGGTATATATACAGTCACCACTAGAGGGGGCTCCTCACATACAGATGTGTATATATACAGTCACCACTAGAGGAGGCTCCTCACATACAGATGTGTATATATACAGTCACCACTAGAGGGGGCTCCTCACATACAGATGTGTATATATATACAGTCAACACTAGAGGGGGCTCCTCACATACAGATGTATATATATACAGTCACCACTAGAGGGGGCTCCTCACATACAGATGTGTATATATACAGTCATCACTAGAGGGCGCTCCTCACATACAGATGTGTATATATACAGTCACCACTAGAGGGGGCTCCTCACATACAGATGGGTATATATACAGTCACCACTAGAGGGGGCTCCTCACATACAGATGTGTATATATACAGTCACCACTAGAGGAGGCTCCTCACATACAGATGTGTATATATACAGTCACCACTAGAGGGAGCTCCTCACATACAGATGTGTATATATACAGTCATCACTAGAGGGCGCTCCTCACATACAGATGTGTATATATACAGTCACCACTAGAGGGGGCTCCTCACATACAGATGTGTATATATACAGTCACCACTAGAGGGAGCTCCTCACATACAGATGTGTATATACAGTCACCACTAGAGGGGGCTCCTCACATACAGATGTGTATATACAGTCACCACTAGAGGGGGCTCCTCACATACAGATGTGTATATATACAGTCACCACTAGAGGGGGCTCCTCACATACAGATTTGTGTGTATATATATACAGTCACCACTAGAGGGGGCTCCTCACGTACAGATGTGTGTATATATACAGTCACCACTAGAGGGAGCTCCTCACATACAGATGTGTATATATAGTACCACTAGAGGGGGCTCCTCACATACAGATATGTATATATACAGTCACCACTAGAGAGGGCTCCTAACGTACAGATGTGTATATATATACAGTCACCACTAGAGGGGGCTCCTCACATACAGATGTGTATATATATACAGTCACCACTAGAGGGGGCTCCTCACATACAGATGTGTATATATACAGTCACCACTAGAGGGAGCTCCTCACATACAGATGTGTATATATATACAGTCACCACTAGAGGGGGCTCCTCACATGCAGATGCGGATATATATACAGTCACCACTAGAGGGGGCTCCTCACATGCAGATGCGTATATATATACAGTCACCACTAGAGGGAGCTCCTCACATGCAGATGCGTATATATATACAGTCACCACTAGAGGGAGCTTCTCACATACATTTGTGTATATATACAGTCACCACTAGAGGGGGCCCCTCACATACAGATGTGTATATACAGTCACTACTAGAGCGGGCTCCTCACATACAGATGTGTGTATATATATACAGTCACCACTAGAGGGGGCTCTTCACATACAGATGTGTATATATACAGTCACCACTAGAGGGGGCCCCTCACATACAGATGTGTATATATACAGTCACCACTAGAGGGGGATCCTCACATACAGATGTGTATATATACAGTCACCACTAGAGGGGGCTCCTCACATACAGATGTGTATATATACAGTCACCACTAGAGGGGGCTCCTCATATACAGATGTTTATATATATATATACAGTCACCACTAGAGGGGGCTCCTCACATACAGATGTGTATATATACAGTCACCACTAGAGGGGGCTCCTCACATACAGATGTGTATATATATACAGTCACCACTAGAGGGGGCTCCTCACATACAGATGTGTATATATACAGTCACCACTAGAGGGAGCTCCTCACATACAGATGTGTTTATATACAGTCACCACTAGAGGAGGCTCCTCACATACAGATGTGTATATATACAGTCACCACTAGAGGGAGCTCCTCACATACAGATGTGTTTATATACAGTCACCACTAGAGGAGGCTCCTCACATACAGATGTGTATATACAGTCACTACTAGAGGGAGCTCCTCACATGCAGATGTGTATATATACACAGTCACCACTAGAGGGGGCTCCTCACATACAGATGTGTATATATCTACAGTCACCACTAGAGGGAGCTCCTCACATACAGATGTGTATATATACAGTCACCACTAGAGGGAGCTCCTCACATACAGATGTGTTTATATACAGTCACCACTAGAGGAGGCTCCTCACATACAGATGTGTATATATACAGTCACCACTAGAGGGAGCTCCTCACATACAGATGTGTTTATATACAGTCACCACTAGAGGAGGCTCCTCACATACAGATGTGTATATACAGTCACCACTAGAGGGAGCTCCTCACATGCAGATGTGTATATATACACAGTCACCACTAGAGGGGGCTCCTCACATACAGATGTGTATATATCTACAGTCACCACTAGAGGGAGCTCCTCACATACAGATGTGTATATATACAGTCACCACTAGAGGGGGCTCCTCACATACAGATGTGTATATACAGTCACCACTAGAGGGGGCTCCTCACATACAGATGTGTGTATATACAGTCACCACTAGAGAGAGCTCTTCACATACAGATGTGTATATATACAGTCACCACTAGAGGGGGCCCCTCACATACAGATGTGTATATATACAGTCACCACTAGAGGGGCTCCTCACATACAGATGTGTATATATACAGTCACCACTAGAGGGGGCTCCTCACATACAGATGTGTATATATACAGTCACCATTAGAGGGGGCTTCTCATATACAGATGTTTATATATATATATACAGTCACCACTAGAGGGGGCTCCTCACATACAGATGTGTATATATACAGTCACCACTAGAGGGGGCTCCTCACATACAGATGTGTATATATATACAGTCACCACTAGAGGGGGCTCCTCACATACAGATGTGTATATATACAGTCACCACTAGAGGGAGCTCCTCACATACAGATGTGTATATATACAGTCACCACTAGAGAGGGTCCCTCACATACAGATGTGTATATATACAGTCACCACTAGAGGAGGCTCCTCACATACAGATGTGTATATATATAATCACCACTAGAGGAGGCTCCTCACATACAGATGTGTATATACAGTCACCACTAGAGGAGGCTCCTCACATACAGATGTGTATATATACAGTCACCACTAGAGGAGGCTCCTCACATACAGATGTGTATATATATATACACAGTCACCACTAGAGGGGGCTCCTCACATACAGATGTGTATATATACAGTCACCACTAGAGGAGGCTCCTCACATACAGATGTGTATATATATATATACAGTCACCACTAGAGGGGGCTCCTCACATACAGATGTGTATATATACAGTCACCACTAGAGGGGGATCCTCACATACAGATGTGTATATACACAGTCACCACTAGAGGGGGCTCCTCACATACAGATGTGTATATATACAGTCACCACTAGAGGAGGCTCCTCACATACAGATGTGTATATATATATATACAGTCACCACTAGAGGGGGCTCCTCACATACAGATGTGTATATATATACAGTCACCACTAGAGGGGGCTCCTCACATACAGATGTGTATATATACAGTCACCACTAGAGGGGACTCCTCACATACAGATGTGTATATATACAGTCACCACTAGAGGGGGCTCCTCACATACAGATGTGTATATATACAGTCACCTCTAGAGGGGGCTCCTCACATACAGATGTGTATATATATACAGTCACCACTAGAGGGGGCTCCTCACATACAGATGTGTATATATACAGTCACCACTAGAGGGGGCTCCTCACATACAGATGTGTATTTATACAGTCACCACTAGAGGGGGCTGCTCACATACAGATGTGTATATACAGTCACCACTAGAGGGGGCTGCTCAAATACAGATGTGTATATACAGTCACCACTAGAGGGGGCTCCTCACATACAGATGTGTATATATACAGTCACCACTAGAGGGCGCTCCTCACATACAGATGTGTATATATACAGTCACCACTAGAGGAGGCTCCTCACATACAGATGTGTATATATACAGTCACCACTAGAGGGCGCTCCTCACATACAGATGTGTATATATACAGTCACCACTAGAGGGGGCTCCTCACATACAGATGTGTATATATACAGTCACCACTAGAGGGGGCTGCTCACATACAGATGTGTATATACAGTCACCACTAGAGGGGGCTCCTCACATACAGATGTGTATATATACAGTCACCACTAGAGGGCGCTCCTCACATACAGATGTGTATATATACAGTCACCACTAGAGGAGGCTCCTCACATACAGATGTGTATATATACAGTCACCACTAGAGGGGGCTCCTCACATACAGATGTGTATATATATACAGTCACCACTAGAGGGAGCTCCTCACATACAGATGTGTATATATACAGTCACCACTAGAGGGGGCTCCTCACATACAGATGTGTATATATACAGTCACCACTAGAGGGCGCTCCTCACATACAGATGTGTATATATACAGTCACCACTAGAGGGAGCTCCTCACATACAGATGTGTATATATACAGTCACCACTAGAGGGGGCTCCTCACATACAGATGTGTATATATACAGTCACCACTAGAGGAGGCTCCTCACATACAGATGTGTATATATACAGTCACCACCAGAGGGGGCTGCTCACATACAGATGTGTATATATATACAGTCACCACTAGAGGGAGCTCCTCACATACAGATGTGTATATATACAGTCACCACTAGAGGGAGCTGCTCACATACAGATGTGTATATATACAGTCACCACTAGAGGAGGCTCCTCACATACAGATGTGTATATATATATATACACAGTCACCACTAGAGGAGGCTCCTCACATACAGATGTGTATATATACAGTCACCACTAGAGGAGGCTCCTCACATACAGATGTGTATATATACAGTCAACACTACAGGGGGCTCCTCACATACAGATGTGTATATATACAGTCACCACTAGAGGGGGCTCCTCACATACAGAGGTGTATATATACAGTCACCACTAGAGGGGGCTCCTCACATACAGATGTGTGTATATATACAGTCACCACTAGAGGGGGCTCCTCACATACAGATGTGTATATATACAGTCACCACTAGAGGGAGCTCCTCACATACAGATGTATATATACAGTCACCACTAGAGGGAGCTCCTCACATACAGATGTGTATATATACAGTCACCACTAGAGGGAGCTCCTCACATACAGATGTGTATATATACAGTCACCACTAGAGGAGGCTCCTCACATACAGATGTGTATATATATATACAGTCACCACTAGAGGGGGCTCCTCACATACAGATGTGTAAATATACAGTCACCACTAGATGGAGCTCCTCACATACAGATGTGTATATATACAGTCACCACTAGAGGAGGCTCCTCACATACAGATGTGTATATATACAGTCAACACTACAGGGGGCTCCTCACATACAGATGTGTATATATACAGTCACCACTAGAGGGGACTCCTCACATACAGATGTGTATATATACAGTCACCACTAGAGGGGGCTCCTCACATACAGATGTGTATATATACAGTCACCACTAGAGGGGGCTCCTCACATACAGATGTGTATATATACAGTCACCACTAGAGGGGGCTCCTCACATACAGATGTGTATATATACAGTCACCACTAGAGGGGGCTCCTCACATACAGATGTGTATATATACAGTCACCACTAGAGGGGGCTCCTCACATACAGATGTGTATATACAGTCACCACTAGAGGGGGCTCCTCACATACAGATGTATATATATATACAGTCACCACTAGAGGGGGCTCCTCACATACAGATGTGTATATATATACAGTCACCACTAGAGGAGGCTCCTCACATACAGATGTGTATATATACAGTCACCACTAGAGGGGGCTCCTCACATACAGATGTGTATATATACAGTCACCACTAGAGGAGGCTCCTCACATACAGATGTGTATATATATACAGTCACCACTAGAGGGCGCTCCTCACATACAGATGTGTATATATACAGTCACCTCTAGAGGGGGCTCCTCACATACAGATGTGTATATACAGTCACCACTAGAGGGGGCTCCTCACATACAGATGTGTATATATACAGTCACCACTAGAGGGGGCTCCTCACATACAGATGTGTATATATACAGTCACCACTAGAGGGGGCTCCTCACATACAGATGTGTATATATACAGTCACCACTAGAGGGGGCTCCTCACATACAGATGTATATATACAGTCACCACTAGAGGGGGCTCCTCACGTACAGATGTGTGTATATATACAGTCACCACTAGAGGGAGCTCCTCACATACAGATGTGTATATATAGTCACCACTAGAGGGTCTCCTCACATACAGATGTGTATATATACAGTCACCACTAGAGGGAGCTCCTCACATACAGATATGTATATATACAATCACCACTAGAGGGGGCTCCTCACATACAGAGGTGTATATATACAGTCACCACTAGAGGGGGCTCCTCACATACAGATGTGTATATATACAGTCACCACTAGAGGAGGCTCCTCACATACAGATGTGTATATATATACAGTCACCACTAGAGGGGGCTCCTCACATACAGATGTGTATATATACAGTCACCACTAGAGGGAGCTCCTCACATACAGATGTGTATATATACAGTCACCACTAGAGGGAGCTCCTCACATACAGTTGTGTATATATACAGTCACCACTAGAGGAGGCTCCTCACATACAGATGTGTATATATACAGTCACCACTAGAGGGGGCTCCTCACATACAGATGTGTAAATATACAGTCACCACTAGATGGAGCTCCTCACATCCAGATGTGTATATATACAGTCACCACTAGAGGGAGCTCCTCACATACAGATGTGTATATATACAGTCACCACTAGAGGAGGCTCCTCACATACAGATGTGTATATATACAGTCACCACTAGAGAGGGCTCCTCACATACAGATGTGTATATATATACAGTCACCACTAGAGGGGGCTCCTCACATACAGATGTGTATATATACAGTCACCACTAGAGGAGGCTCCTCACATACAGATGTGTATATATACAGTCACCACTAGAGGGAGCTCCTCACATACAGTTGTGTATATATACAGTCACCACTAGAGGAGGCTCCTCACATACAGATGTGTATATATATACAGTCACCACTAGAGGGGGCTCCTCACATACAGATGTGTAAATATACAGTCACCACTAGATGGAGCTCCTCACATCCAGATGTGTATATATACAGTCACCACTAGAGGGAGCTCCTCACATACAGATGTGTATATATACAGTCACCACTAGAGGAGGCTCCTCACATACAGATGTGTATATATACAGTCACCACTAGAGGGGGCTCCTCACATACAGATGTGTATATATACAGTCACCACTAGAGGGGGCTCCTCACATACAGATGTGTATATATATACAGTCACCACTAGAGGGGGCTCCTCACATACAGATGTGTATATATACAGTCACCACTAGAGGGGGCTCCTCACATACAGATGTGTATATATACAGTCACCACTAGAGGGGGCTCCTCACATACAGATGTGTAAATATACAGTCACTACTAGAGGTGGCTCCTCACATACAAATGTATATATATATACAGTCACCACTAGAGGAGGCTCCTCACATACAGATGTGTATATATACAGTCACCACTAGAGGGGGCTCCTCACATACAGATGTGTATATATACAGTCACTACTAGAGGGGGCTCCTCACATACAGATGTGTATATATATACAGTCACCACTAGAGGGGGCTCCTCACATACAGATGTGTATATATACAGTCACCACTAGAGGGGGCTCCTCACATACAGATGTGTATATATACAGTCACTACTAGAGGGGGCTCCTCACATACAAATGTATATATATACAGTCACCACTAGAGGAGGCTCCTCACATACAGATGTGTATATATACAGTCACCACTAGAGGGGGCTCCTCACATACAGATGTATATATACAGTCACCACTAGAGGGGGCTCCTCACATACAGATGTGCATATATACAGTAACCACTAGAGGGGGCTCCTCACATACAGATGTGTATATATACAGTCACCACTAGAGGAGGCTCCTCACATACAGATGTGTATATATACAGTCAACACTAGAGGGGGCTCCTCACATACAGATGTATATATATATACAGTCACCACTAGAGGGGGCTCCTCACATACAGATGTGTATATATATATATACAGTCACCACTAGAGGGGGCTCCTCACATACAGATGTGTATATATACAGTAACCACTAGGGGGGGCTCCTCACATACAGATGTGTATATATACAGTCACCACTAGAAGGGGCTCCTCACATACAGATGTGTATATATACAGTCACCACTAGAGGGCGCTCCTCACATACAGATGTGTATATATACAGTCACCACTAGAGGAGGCTCCTCACATACAGATGTATATATACAGTCACCACTAGAGGGGGCTCCTCACATACAGATGTGTATATATATACAGTCACCACTAGAGGGAGCTCCTCACATACAGATGTGTATATATACAGTCACCACTAGAGGAGGCTCCTCACATACAGATGTGTATATACACAGTAACCACTAGAGGGGGCTCCTCACATACAGATGTGTATATATACAATCACCACTAGAGGGGGCTCCTCACATACAGATGTGTATATATATACAGTCACCACTAGAGGAGGCTCCTCACATACAGATGTGTATATATACAGTCAACACTAGAGGGGGCTCCTCACATACAGATGTGTATATATACAGTCACCACTAGAGGGGGCTCCTCACATACAGATGTGTATATATACAGTCACCACTAGAGAGGGCTCCTCACATACAGATGTGTATATATATACAGTCACCACTAGAGGGGGCTCCTCACATACAGATGTGTATATATACAGTCACCACTAGAGGGGGCTCCTCACATACAGATGTGTATATATACAGTCACCACTAGAGGGAGCTCCTCACATACAGATGTATATATACAGTCACCACTAGAGGGAGCTCCTCACATACAGATGTGTAAATATACAGTCACCACTAGAGGGAGCTCCTCACATACAGATGTATATATACAGTCACCACTAGAGGGGTCTCCTCACATACAGATGTGTATATATACAGTCACCACTAGAGGGGGCTCCTCACATACAGATGTATATATACAGTCACCACTAGAGGGGGCTCCTCACATACAGATGTGTAAATATACAGTCACCACTAGATGGAGCTCCTCACATCCAGATGTGTATATATACAGTCACCACTAGAGGGAGCTCCTCACATACAGATGTGTATATATACAGTCACCACTAGAGGAGGCTCCTCACATACAGATGTGTATATATACAGTCACCACTAGAGAGGGCTCCTCACATACAGATGTGTATATATATACAGTCACCACTAGAGGGGGCTCCTCACATACAGATGTGTATATATACAGTCACCACTAGAGGAGGCTCCTCACATACAGATGTGTATATATACAGTCACCACTAGAGGGAGCTCCTCACATACAGTTGTGTATATATACAGTCACCACTAGAGGAGGCTCCTCACATACAGATGTGTATATATATACAGTCACCACTAGAGGGGGCTCCTCACATACAGATGTGTAAATATACAGTCACCACTAGATGGAGCTCCTCACATCCAGATGTGTATATATACAGTCACCACTAGAGGGAGCTCCTCACATACAGATGTGTATATATACAGTCACCACTAGAGGAGGCTCCTCACATACAGATGTGTATATATACAGTCACCACTAGAGGGGGCTCCTCACATACAGATGTGTATATATACAGTCACCACTAGAGGGGGCTCCTCACATACAGATGTGTATATATATACAGTCACCACTAGAGGGGGCTCCTCACATACAGATGTGTATATATACAGTCACCACTAGAGGGGGCTCCTCACATACAGATGTGTATATATACAGTCACCACTAGAGGGGGCTCCTCACATACAGATGTGTATATATACAGTCACCACTAGAGGGAGATCCTCACATACAGATGTGTGTATATATATATATATATATATATACATTCACCACTAGAGGGGGCTCCTCACATACAGATGTGTAAATATACAGTCACTACTAGAGGTGGCTCCTCACATACAAATGTATATATATATACAGTCACCACTAGAGGAGGCTCCTCACATACAGATGTGTATATATACAGTCACCACTAGAGGGGGCTCCTCACATACAGATGTGTATATATACAGTCACTACTAGAGGGGGCTCCTCACATACAGATGTGTATATATATACAGTCACCACTAGAGGGGGCTCCTCACATACAGATGTGTATATATACAGTCACCACTAGAGGGGGCTCCTCACATACAGATGTGTATATATACAGTCACTACTAGAGGGGGCTCCTCACATACAAATGTATATATATATACAGTCACCACTAGAGGAGGCTCCTCACATACAGATGTGTATATATACAGTCACCACTAGAGGGGGCTCCTCACATACAGATGTATATATACAGTCACCACTAGAGGGGGCTCCTCACATACAGATGTGCATATATACAGTAACCACTAGAGGGGGCTCCTCACATACAGATGTGTATATATACAGTCACCACTAGAGGAGGCTCCTCACATACAGATGTGTATATATACAGTCAACACTAGAGGGGGCTCCTCACATACAGATGTATATATATATACAGTCACCACTAGAGGGGGCTCCTCACATACAGATGTGTATATATATATATACAGTCACCACTAGAGGGGGCTCCTCACATACAGATGTGTATATATACAGTAACCACTAGGGGGGGCTCCTCACATACAGATGTGTATATATACAGTCACCACTAGAGGGGGCTCCTCACATACAGATGTGTATATATACAGTCACCACTAGAGGGCGCTCCTCACATACAGATGTGTATATATACAGTCACCACTAGAGGAGGCTCCTCACATACAGATGTATATATATACAGTCACCACCAGAGGGGGCTGCTCACATACAGATGTGTATATATATACAGTCACCACTAGAGGGAGCTCCTCACATACAGATGTGTATATATACAGTCACCACTAGAGGAGGCTCCTCACATACAGATGTGTATATACACAGTAACCACTAGAGGGGGCTCCTCACATACAGATGTGTATATATACAATCACCACTAGAGGGGGCTCCTCACATACAGATGTGTATATATATACAGTCACCACTAGAGGAGGCTCCTCACATACAGATGTGTATATATACAGTCAACACTAGAGGGGGCTCCTCACATACAGATGTGTATATATACAGTCACCACTAGAGGGGGCTCCTCACATACAGATGTGTATATATACAGTCACCACTAGAGAGGGCTCCTCACATACAGATGTGTATATATATACAGTCACCACTAGAGGGGGCTCCTCACATACAGATGTGTATATATACAGTCACCACTAGAGGGGGCTCCTCACATACAGATGTGTATATATACAGTCACCACTAGAGGGAGCTCCTCACATACAGATGTATATATACAGTCACCACTAGAGGGAGCTCCTCACATACAGATGTGTAAATATACAGTCACCACTAGAGGGAGCTCCTCACATACAGATGTATATATACAGTCACCACTAGAGGGGTCTCCTCACATACAGATGTGTATATATACAGTCACCACTAGAGGGGGCTCCTCACATACAGATGTATATATACAGTCACCACTAGAGGGGGCTCCTCACATACAGATGTGTATATACAGTCACCACTAGAGGGCGCTCCTCACATACAGATGTGTATATATACAGTCACCACTAGAGGGGGCTCCTCACATACAGATGTGTATATATATATACAGTCACCACTAGAGGGGGCTCCTCACGTACAGATGTGTGTATATACTGTCACCACTAGAGGGAGCTCCTCACATACAGGTGTGTATATATATATACAGTCACCACTAGAGGGGGCTCCTCACGTACAGATGTGTGTATATATACAGTCACCACTAGAGGGGGCTCCTCACGTACAGATGTGTGTATATATACAGTCACCACTAGAGGGAGCTCCTCACATACAGATGTGTATATATACAGTCACCAGTAGAGGGAGCTCCTCACATACAGATGTGTATATATAGTCACCAGTAGAGGGGACTCCTCACATACAGATGTGTATATATATATATACAGTCACCACTAGAGGGAGCTCCTCACATACAGATGTGTATATATATATATATACAGTCACCACTAGAGGGGGCTCCTCACATACAGATATATATATGCAGTCATCACTAGAGGAGACTCCTCACATACAGATGTGTATATATATACAGTCACCACTAGAGGGAGCTCCTCACATACAGATGTGTATATATAGTCACCACTAGAGGGGGCTCCTCACATACAGATGTGTATATATATACAGTCACCACTAGAGGGGGCTCCTCACATACAGATGTGTATATATACAGTCACCACTAGAGGGAGCTCCTCACATACAGATGTGTATATATATACAGTCACCACTAGAGGGGGCTCCTCACATACAGATGTGTATATATACAGTCACCACTAGAGGGAGCTCCTCACATACAGTTGTGTATATATACAGTCACCACTAGAGGGAGCTCCTCACATACAGATGTGTATATATACAGTCACCACTAGAGGGGGCTCCTCACATACAGATGTGTATATATACAGTCACCACTAGAGGGGGCTCCTCACATACAGATGTGTATATATACAGTCACCACTAGAGGGAGCTCCTCACATACAGATGTGTATATATACAGTCACCACTAGAGGGAGCTCCTCACATACAGATGTGTATATATACAGTCACCACTAGAGGGGGCTCCTCACATACAGATGTGTATATATACAGTCACCACTAGAGGAGGCTCCTCACATACAGATGTGTATATATACACAGTCACCACTAGAGGGGGCTCCTCACATACAGATGTGTATATATACAGTCACCACTAGAGGGAGCTCCTCACATACAGATGTGTATATATACAGTCACCACTAGAGGGGGCTCCTCACATACAGATGTACATATACAGTCACCACTAGAGGGGGCTTCTCACATACAGATGTGTATATATACAGTCACCACTAGAGGGGGCTCCTCACATACAGATGTGTATATATACAGTCACCACTAGAGGGGGCTCCTCACATACAGATGTGTATATACAGTCACCACTAGAGGGGGCTCCTCACATACAGATGTGTATATATATACAGTCACCACTAGAGGGGGCTCCTCACATACAGATGTGTATATACAGTCACCACTAGAGGGGGCCCCTCACATACAGATGTGTATATATACAGTCACCACTAGAGGGGGCTCCTCACATACAGATGTGTGTATATATACAGTCACCACTAGAGGGGGCTCCTCACATACAGATGTGTATATATACAGTCACCACTAGAGGGGGCTCCTCACATACAGATGTGTATATATACAGTCACCACTAGAGGGGGCTCCTCATATACAGATGTTTATATATATATACAGTCACCACTAGAGGGGGCTCCTCACATACAGATGTATATATATATACAGTCACCACTAGAGGGTGCTCCTCACATACAGATGTGTATATATACAGTCACCACTAGAGGGGGCTCCTCACATACAGATGTGTATATATATATACAGTCACCACTAGAGGGGGCTCCTCACATACAGATATGTATATATACAGTCACCACTAGAGGGGGCTCCTCACATACAGATGTGTATATATATACAGTCACCACTAGAGGGGGCTCCTCACATACAGATTTGTATATATACAGTAACCACTAGAGGGGGCTCCTCACATACAGATGTGTATATATACAGTCACCACTAGAGGGGGCTCCTCATATACAGATGTTTATATATATATACAGTCACCACTAGAGGGGGCTCCTCACATACAGATGTATATATATATACAGTCACCACTAGAGGGGGCTCCTCACATACAGATGTGTATATATATATATATATATACAGTCACCACTAGAGGGGGCTCCTCACATACAGATGTGTATATATACAGTCACCACTAGAGGGGGCTCCTCACATACAGATGTGTATATATATATATATACAGTCACCACTAGAGGTGGCTCCTCACATACAGATATGTATATATATATACAATCACCACTAGAGGGGGCTCCTCACATACAGATATGTATATATATATACAGTCAACACTAGAGGGGGCTCCTCACATACAGTTGTGTATATATACAGTCACCACTAGAGGGGGCTCCTCACATACAGATGTGTATATATACAGTCACCACTAGAGGGGGCTCCTCACATACAGATGTGTATATATACAGTCACCACTAGAGGAGGCTCCTCACATACAGATGTGTATATATATATATATATATATATATACAGTCACCACTAGAGGGGGCTCCTCACATACAGATATGTATATATATATACAGTCACCACTAGAGGGTGCTCCTCACATACAGATGTGTATATATACAGTCACCACTAGAGGAGGCTCGTCACATACAGATGTGTATATATACAGTTACCACTAGAGGGGGCTCCTCACATACAGATGTGTATATATACAGTCACCACTAGAGGGGGCTCCTCACATACAGATGTGTATATATACAGTCACCACTAGAGGGGGCTCCTCACATACAGATGTGTATATATACAGTCACCACTAGAGGGGGCTC